>NC_045721.1:26521199-27121199 GCF_009834535.1 Camelus ferus
AAAGTGAAAGATGCCAATGTTTTGTTAAAGGAAGATAATATTGCTCCATTACATTTTACTTACAGTGCTTTCATAGAGTCTCATTCTCAAAAAAAATTAAACATCTCAAAAATAGTCTTAGTATGTTGAATTCCATACACTGATTATCCAATTAAATAATTATCAACTCATGGTCAGTTTTATTTGATCTGCAATCCTACCCATTTTACTCCCCCCATAGATTACTTTCTGAAATAGATTTCAAACATTACATAATTTCATCCAAATGAAATTCAGTATGCACATCTAAAATATTTTAAAAGTCTTTTAAAAGTAAAGATAACACTATTATTCTATCTAAATATAACAGTATATTTTTAATATCATTAAATATGCAGGCAATTTTCAAATACTCCTCATTGTATCATGATTTTTAATTATTTCCTTACTTATTTCTAGAGCAATACCGGGTGTATGGGTTGCAGTTCTTTAGTTTTTATTGAGTTATAGTCAGTTTACAATGTTGTCAGTTTCTGGTGTACAGCACAATGCTTCAGTCATACATGAACATACGTATATTCATTTTCATATTCTTTTTCACCATGAGCTACTGCAAGATATTGAATATAGTTCCCTGTGCTCAGCAGTATAAACCTGTTTATCTATGTTGTATATACCAGTCAGTATCTGCAAATCTCAAACTCCCAGTTTATCCCTTCCACCCCCCTCCCCCTGGCAACCACAAGTCTGATCTAAAGCAATATTTTTAAATTGTTATGAAAATTTCAAGGGTAAGTGATCTGGATAATA
The DNA here is from genome assembly GCF_009834535.1 of Camelus ferus. Taxonomy (NCBI): domain Eukaryota; kingdom Metazoa; phylum Chordata; class Mammalia; order Artiodactyla; family Camelidae; genus Camelus; species Camelus ferus. Next base: position 26,521,989 of record NC_045721.1, read on the forward strand.
TCCTGAGCATAGATCTCTAGATGCTGAATCTTCATATATACCCCTTCCTAAAACTACTCTGCCTGAGACCCAGGCAGGCTGGCCCCTTCTGCACTTGCGACATTTCCAGACAGTTTCTTTCCGCTGTTTTGGCTGAGACAGTGCTGTCTGTTCCTATCTGGGTGCAGAGAGGCCCGGCTTCCCTTGATGTTGGCTAGGCCACGTGAGTGAGATTTGAGCACAGGGATGAAGGCAGAATTGACAGAAGCACTTCCTGGAATTCTGACTTTATAGAAAGCAGGAAGTATTTCCTTTTGTTTCTCTCATAAACTTTCTGGACCCCATGGAGGCAATGTGTTTAAGATTCCAGGGCTGCAAGTTGAAAGGGCCAGCAGCTCTCAGACACCGTGTGGAGGACAGTTGCTCCAGGGCGTCTCCCCTGATCAAACTTGCAATGAGACAAACATTAGTTATTTACATCGTCAGCTCTCGGTTTCACAGATGTTTTCTTACTGCAGCGCTGCGTAACCTGCACCCATAAACCAGTTACGAATCCCAGTACTCAACAGTGGAGCCCCCATCTGTCTCTCCTTGCAAAACGTCCTTGTCTTCCACCTCAGGGAAGTTTATCGTGTTGAGCATTGTGTCTGGCGTGTCCCAGCCTGTACGCAGGCATGTACCCTAATAACATAGCCGTCAACTCGGCAACCACCCCAGTCATCAAACTGTGTCATCCTGATCAGTGCATAAATACCAGTTCTCTTACAGTGAAGCCCCGCATGGTCCAGCCAGCCACATCTTCACCATCTTTTTCTTTTAATAAAAAATAAAATGACTTCCATTTTCTACTTTCAGAAGTAGCTAGACTAAGAAATAAAGAAACTCTCCTACTTCAAAACCTAGAAATACAAGGGGGTAAAAACTCTTTTAAGAACAAAATAGAATTGAAGCAAAAGAGAGAAATTCCCCAGTGTGTTTTAGGAGAAGAGAGTTTAAAACAAGAACCGTAAACCTGCCAGTGGATGATAGGCTTCCTGGGAAGACGCTGACATGGACGTAAGCAGAGGTGTGAGGACCTCAGGGTGTGAGCACTTGAACAAACAGAGAATGAGTGATGGGCAGTATTAAGTGAAGTAACAACAAAGTGAAGCACATTATATTTCAGGCAAGAAATAGGTACAAACCACGCACCTAGACGCATTAAAATTCAATGACACACAATCCCATGATGGAGAAATGTCAGAGTACCCAGAGGAAAAGACAGGTTATATAGCCGAAGAGGACATCAAACTGACAAGCATTTCACATAAACAACAGAAGGAAGAACACACTGGTAAATTATATCCAATATGCCGAGGGGATATAAATTTCCGACTGTAAGTCAATTCTTGATTATTCAAAAACTTTAAAAATTAGAATATGTCAGGCAAGCTTGAGAGCATATACTATTTAGAGTGGCTGAAAGAACAACTCAGGAGCAAGGTTTAGTACGAAGATGTTGCCCAGTGAGGGCAATGTGATTTTAGAATTAAGAATTCACAAATAAACTCCTTAAATATTAGGGAATATAATTATTCACTGCTTATAATAAACAGAAACATAGAGAAAATTATAAATACAAGTAAAAAAGAGGATACGAATTTTACAAATAGCAATAATAAGGATGTGCTTGTATGGCGAGTGCTGATGGGTGGATGAAAATATTTTTAAGGTCCAGACACTGCACTGGAGAGGCGTGGAGATAGGGTCAAATTTCGACCACTGATACTCAGATCCAGTTGAACATTCTGTGGTAGCTGAGCCAACCTTCCTCCTGAGAGAATTATCTTGGAATAAATGTTTTTCAAATCTGTTTGAAGAAAAGTTGTGGCTTTCAGCCTGTTAGGTAATAGAAAATTTGAAAGCTGTTATGAATTAATTATGTTTAAAATTAAGAAAGACATGGAAGAAAGGATGGAAGAATTCCATAAGGAGGGGCATCTGGAAGGCCTTTGACAGTGAAGATCTGTGGGGTCCCTCTCAGGAAGCACAGGGAGCCTTCGGCCTCTGGGCCATGTTCCCTGAGAGACGTCAGTCAGCTCAGAACGTTCCAGCAGAATGGCTGAGAAGACGTGCAGGGTTTTTGATGGACTTGTGGAATTGAGAGGACACAAAAGTGAGTTTGGAATTTGCTAAGAGTGATGTGGCTTCTTCTTGGCATCCGAAGGGTGGTGTCCCAGCAGTGGGGTGCACTGGCCATCCACCCTCACGGGGACCAAGCCTAGATTTCAATGAGTGTGATTCCAGACTTGTCCGTAGTGTCTCGGTGTCGCTTACACAGTAACTGAGATTTGGGGCAGAAGGGAAAGTGCATCTTCTTTAGAGGCTGTTGAATCTGTGAATTCCTGTCTTTCATCAAATTAGGGAAATTGTTGGCTATTGTTTCTTCCAAAGACCATTCTGACACCTTTTCTTCTCTCCCTCAGTAATTCCAGCTGCATGTATATTGATCCACTTCATATAAACTGACACATCTCCAATGTTACATTTATGTAGATTTCAATCTTTACTTTTTTCTCTGTTCCTTACATTAGAAAGTTTCCATTCATCCATTTCACAATCTTCAGGTTTCCTTCCTCTTTTCTTTGTCACGTCCCTTTGGCTGCTAAATTTACCTGTTGTATTTTTTTCAAAGATTCAGATGCTGCATAGTTTTCAGTTCTCCTACTCTGATAAGATGTCCTGAGTAGTCACTGAAAGCATCTTGCGTTTCACCTCATTGAGTATAAATGTTACAGTTTCTTTCATATCTTTGTCGGCTAGTTTCAACATCTGGATTATTTGGAGGGAAAGACTTGGCCCACTTTCTATTGAAAATATACTCTATTTTCCTAGTTCTTTATATGTCAGGTGATTTTGGATTATGTCTTAGACATCATGATTGGTGAGTTGCAAGGATCCAACTTTGTTATTTTTCTCTTAAGAATTCTGATTCTCTTGTTTTAACAAGTAATGATCTTGGCTTGACTTAAACTGGAAACCAAGTGGTAGCTGAAGACAGAATCCAGATCTTTTGTCTTTATTTTACCTGCTTGAGTCCTTTTCACACATGCGTGGTTCCATGGGCAGTCAGAGAGGTGGGCAAAGAGAATTTTGGAATCACCTGTATCTTGCCCTTGTAGGATTTCACACTCCTCAGTACTCACAGATTATCCGCTGTCCATTTTCTCTTTTTTCCAGGACAAAAGGCAACTGTAAATTTCTACCATTTCTCTCGCCAACTGGTAACAGTGCCATTGCACTTGGCTCAGGGCTCAGCGCCCTGGAAGAGGAACTCACTTTGTACCCCCTCCATCTCAGCGTGCAGTCCCCACCAAAGCCCGTCTGATTCTGTTCTTTCTCCTACGTCCTCAGGTGGCTACTCAAAGAGGGTCCAGATGTTATCACTGTTTCATGTGATGGGGTCAGTCTGGCGGGATCGCCCTGTTTAGTCGCCAGTATCTTCATTTTAATTCAAAGTCACTGAAGTCAAGAAGGTCCAGTGACGTCCTCAGTGCTCCTTATCGGTGCTTGATCAGTGCTCAGCAGCAGAGTGCTGCTTACTGGCACTCTGTTGGCACCGGTAACGTGCTCTTTATTGGGACCTGGCAATACGCTGCTCTTTATCAGCACTTCATCAGCACTCGGTAGTTTTCCTCAGCAGAACCAAACCTAGACCCAGGTCTCCCTCTATCACATGTTTGCTGCTTTACTCTGAAGATTAACTGTATAAAACGATAAAGAGACTCCTTTTCATGGCTTAAGAATTTCTCATCAGTTTCGCAGAGAAGACTGCAAGTGCCTTGGAAGTGGTGTCGGCCTCTTTCTTACACAGGAAGTTACAGAGGAGGAAGGCCAGCTCTCCGTCTTTAATTATAGTAGCTAAGCATTCATTGCTTAATTATTCCTCTATTACAATTTTGAAATAGTGCTTATAAAGTTTTTGTAACAGTCACGGAAGTGGGAGTTGGGGCGATAATTTCACTCTCATGACGGTGGTGGGGGACAGTTCTGCTCAACTGTGTACGTACAGAAATAAAATAAAGCATCCATTGTATGGGCACAGAACCTGGCAGATGTCTACACTTATTGCCGGCAGAGAGACATTTGCCAGGTGACATATTTGTTGTATGGAACTCAATTATTGCTTCTCTACAGAATGTAGTGATTTAAGATACCTTCTCTATCAATAGGCTTTCGGTGGGAAAATCAGAGAAGACAGTGCCAGTGTGACAGGATAATTTAAGACATTTCCTTGGTCGGCACTTTAAAAAAAAAAAAAAACTTCCTGAATAGGGAGATGCCAAGAATGTTCACTTCAGCGTAGCCATAGTCACAGAGGGTCCAGGGGCTGCAAGAACACAGTCCTGACTGCAGTAACTGCAATCCTAAAGGTTCATGAACTTCCCTATTCTTCTGTCAGAATCCCATATATATTCACATGTACATACTTGGAGAAGCATGAACCAACCTGGGGAAGGACTTTATTATTGTCTTAGATAATCATTGCTCTCATTCTTGACAGTGCTTTTGCAATATTAATTACATGTTAAAAATACGGATGTTACCCCTGGTGTATTAATATTTATCAATCGCTTTACTAAAAAGCCCATCTTCTCGTTTACTTAAATCTATGAACAGTGTGAATTCTGGACTGGTATTTTGCATTTTCTTTTATTGGAAACTAACAGGCACTAGAAATTTGCCAAGAAAACTTCTTAACTATGCAGCTGAAATTTTAAAACAATTTGAAAATGGCAGTACTTTAAACGTCATTACAGCTCTAGAAAGTTTGAGCATATTATTTAAAAGAAATGATCTGATGTTAAATTTGTGTTAAGTTTTTAACGCATTTCAAATTAGTGTAGGGGTAGGAAGCCAGGAGTTACAAAAAACATTAGAATGTATTATAAATAGGTACATATTAATATACCTGCTTTATCTGAGAATGTCCAACCAGTTTCAGAGACACTTGATTCAGGAAGTACTTAATACCATCAAAATCATGAGCATTATGCCTCTGGGGGGGTAAAGCCCCACTGGAAATTGTGATGATGGGGCTTTCAGAGTTGATGAGTAAGTTGAGATAAAACATGTGGCGTTTAGTGGCAAGTTGTGAATGTGGATCCCGGTGCCCTCGTCCCCAGCACCACACACAAGCTCTCACCTGGGCACGTGCGCACCTGCCCCTTCCGGTATTGGCTGTCAGTTCTTCATGTAAACGTGGATCAGTGTAGTACATCCGTAATTAAGATAAGCCAGAGAGAATGTATTACTTTTTAAAAAGAACTATAAATACTAATTTTATAGTAGAGATAAAATTATTTTTTAAGGAGGAGATATAAAATAAAAAAACAATTTATAGATGGAAAAAATAGACAAAGCAAGAAACATGATGGATTTTAACACAAAATAGCAATAATCACATTCAATCCGAACTTTTCAAATACCCTAATTATAAGACAGAGCTTAGCAGATTGGATAGAAAATAAGACCAAAATCTGTGAGATTTACAGGAAAATTACTATAATGACATAGGTAAATTAAAAATAAATAGATAAAGGATAGAAAACATATATTAGGCAAAAATTAGCCAAAAGAAACCTGTACTGCTTACAGCAATCAGACAAATATAATTTATAACAAGGAATGTAAGGAATATTTTGAGAGATAAGGGTGGACATTATATTGTGGACAAAGGCGTCTGGTCAGTTCTCCAAGAAAATATAGCCATTCTAAGTGTGTATTCACCTATCAGCAGAGCTTCTAATACATGAGCAAAAACTGTTATAAGGGAAAGGCAAAATAAAGACATTCTGATTTTTTTCAAAGTTGCTAACAGCCTTCTCTCAGTAATTGACAGAATTGAAAAGTGGAAAATCAGTAAAAGGATTAAAAAAGTCTGATGCACACTATTAATAACATGGTCGACTTAACATTCGGTGAACAGTCAGCAACTCAAGATCAATAAATGTCAAAGAATAGAAATCTTACGAAGAATATTCTCAGATAATAACAGAATTAAATTGGAAATTAATGAGTGAAAGATACCTGGAAACCCCGCCACCAAAATATGGAACATTTCCCAAACATTGGGAAATCAAGCAACCTACTTTATTTCCAAGGGGAGTATGAAATAGTTTAAACTGAATGAAAATGAAAATGCAACATCCAGAGTTTGATAGAATGCTGCTAAAACCGTCAGTGGAGGAAAATTTATAGCATTAAATGCTTATTTTATGGAAAGAACATTCTCCAACAAGCAATCTAAGCTTGCACTTAAGACACACACGCACGTGCCCACACAGTGACACACACAGGAAAAGCTTAGGAAATTAAATCCAGAGTAATTAGAGGGAAGTATACAATAAGGTTAACAGTTCTAAAAAAAGAGAAGAAAAAAATTTAAGCAGAAAATCAAAGAAATAAAACTGAAAGTTTTTTTAAGAACAATAAAAATGATAGATTTCTAAGCAGTACTGACCAGAAATAAAGGAAGAAGACACAAACCAGCAAGATCAGGAACAAAGAGGGGTGGGGAGACGCTTCTCCGGGCAGGGAGAGGGGGACAGGTGGTCCAGCTCCGGAGAGGGAAGGGAGGAGCAGAGTGCTGAGTGAGCAGGTGCAGAGAGCCAGGAGTGAGTGTGCTGAGCCGCCTGGAGGCCTTGGAGAATCCCTGGGGGTCATGGGAAGACTGTTCCCCACCCTCTTCCCCCAGAACCATTTCGTGGGGAAGAAAGCAGAAACTCACCTGTGTTTTGAGTTCGTAGAGGTGAGAATCCCGAGAGAGAGCAAGGGCGGAAGTCAGATGCCTCGTGGTTGATGTTGGGGCTGGTAGGGGGGCGGTTGCAGGACCACTGAGAGATGAGAACCCAGTGTCGGGCACAGACACGTCCCTGGGAGGAAGCCCAGAGAGCAGGGTGCACCGGCCATGCCAGGCATGAGGGGGAAGCAGCAAGGCTCAGATTTCACACCCACGACCCCACAGAGTTTGGCCTGTGTCCTCCAAGTGACTGCTTTACATTTTGAACTATTTTTTTTTTGAATTCTGATGACTTCAAAGGATGCGATCTGTGTATGTGCAACTGCCAAAATACAGCAGTGTAATAAAGTGTAGGACCCTTGTGTGCAGTAGACTTGGGGAAAGGCTGACTTCTGGCGAGTTGTGCTCCGAGTTGCTGCTGAAAGTCAGCCCCGACTTTGGGAGCTCCATTTCGTCGTTTTGTGTTACTGCAGAGTATACTTCAGTCTTCTGTCAAGGACATAAGGTGTCTGCCCTTTCTCTGTCTTCTGGATTTACAAAGGAGAACACGCCTGGCTTTCAGGCTGAAGTCCGTATATGTGGGATAGACAGGGAGATGTTAGTATTAAGTCAGCTTTTCAAGTGCATCTTGAGGAAGAAGCACCGAAGGTGAACTCCGTGCGGCGCTGGTTGTAGCTGACACGTCTGGAGCATTCTTTCCTAAGTGCCTGTCGGATCGTGTATGTTACACACGCAGGCAGCTCACGCGAGCCTCCTTGCAAAATACCAAGCTGGGCTTGGTCGCAACTAAATATACAGTAACCTCCAACAAGCCCTCAGTTTTGTAGTCCCTGGTAATGCAGCTCCTAACACCGACTGGCTCTGTCTGTGCCTGTGGCGTTCGTCCGCTGATTGAAAACAAAACAGGGCTTCGGGGGAGAGTCCCCGGGGGCTGCACGCCCGCTCGCAGTCACTGTCTCCCCTCGCTGGCTTCCTGCTCCTCGCTCGGCTCGGCCCCAGTCACCGGGGAGGGGTGGGCGCGCACACCCATTCGGACTAGGTATTCACCTCCGCATTTGGCTTCTGGAAAAGAAGCAGCGATTTGCCAGCACAGAACTTCAGAGCAGTGACGGTTCTGCGGAGCTCCTTCAGGAGGAAGTAAGCTGCTTCATTCTTAGGATTCAGCAGTCGGCCTCACTTACAATTCATCCACCCCGGGAGCTGGGTCATTGCCTCACAAAATAGGGAGAAGTTCTGTCATCGCGTGGTGAGAAACGGCACTTACCGCCCCTTTTGGCTTCGTTTTATTCCATGACTCCTAGGCTTACCTCTCTCTTCCAAAAAAAAGTCAGTTCAGTCTTGATCAGCATGCAAATAATATGACCCAGAGTACGTCTGCTTATTCCACGTGTTACCATGCAATATGGTTTTAAGTATGTGATACAGGAGATGGCTAATCAGGTTAATTGAGACACAGAACACTGGAGATCTCAAGCTTTCAGAGTGTATGAAGGAAACACAATTCTGATTAACACCGGATACGTATCACAGCTGTGTTCCCTTCCAATTTGTGAGCAAGCCCATGAATGGAGTCCTTCTTTTCATGTAAACAAGGACCCTGGGGCCAGACAGCAAGCACTCTGGTGTCCTGGCCCGGCCGTCTGTACGGGAGCCCGTGAGCACGCTGTCAGGACAGGACGGGCCCTGTGGTGGCACCGGGAGCTCACAGCACTGCAGCAGAACGCACGTCTCGCCCCGGCTGGTGGACCTTGAAGTACCTGCCGGCAGAACCCCCAGACCTTCTCGTGCCATCCTGGTGGTTGCAGTTTGAGGAGATAAACAGTTCAGCGTCTTGGTCCACGGCCTCAGCATCCTCCAGGGGCTGATCACCTTCAGGGCTGGGCCATGTGCTGCTCGCACAGCCCTCTGCTGGGTTCTGCAGGGTGCACACGGGCCCAGAACTGTTGCATTTTGAAATTTTCCAGGCGTGCAAACAGGGTGAACACTATTGTAATAAACAACCGGGTAACTGCTCCCCGTATCTTAGCAAATACTATTATTTTGTCATACGAGCTTTAGATTTTAAAATAATAAAAAATGTAACAGATATGTCTGTGGTTTTCTCCCATGTCCTCTTTTTCTCTTTTCTTCCTATCTTGAACTCTGGTTATTATTCCTATGGATATTTTAAAATAATGTACTTACACACACAGCCATAGTGCCTGCGTGACTGATTTTAGAATATGCAATACATGATATATTCATGTATCCTTCTTGCTCTGGACTGCATGTGTTCCTCTGTCCTTAAAACTCATATGTTGAAGCCCAAAAGCCCGATGAGCGGGGCCTTTGCGCAGTAATGAGGCTGGGATGAGGTCATGATGTCAGTCTCCTGAGTCGGTCCACCGCCCTCACTGGCCGGCATTTCCCAGTGCAGCCCTCTCTTCATTCTGCCCTCAGTGGGCAGCCAGCCTCAGCCTCTAGCCCGTCAGCCATTTGGGAATCTGAATCCACGTCCAGACTTGGCCTTTCAGGCTTCATGGGAAGCTGGCCGCTGGCCGTGCCCGCACAAGGGTCCCCCTGAGGTCAGCGCTCAGTTGGGTTGAGGTGCAAGGGAAGCACCCCGCTTTCCAGCCCCTCCACCCTGTATGTCTGTGCCTGCTGCTTCATCCGCATCCAGTGAATAGTTATTTATTTTCTAAAACCTCGTGATCGCCAGTATTTTTCTTAGAAAAGTGGCAGCAGAGGGAAAGGGCCCACAGATATTTAGAAGCTGAAGGTGCATGGGAACAGCGGCATTTCTCTTGCTTTTATTAAAATGGATTCATCACAGAACAGGACTCCCCAAGTGCTCAAGATGTATGTTTCTACAGACTGCAAATACCACCATTAGCCATAATACAAATTTTTCAACTGAAGCATTAAAAAATACCTTTTCCTCTGGCTAGGAATACATTGTTCAAATCTCCTTACATGTAAATGGACACCTGATTTACTTCTTCCTGTAACATTCCTTTCTGACAACTGTTGGGATAAAATAATTTAAAGTTATATCCGTCAGTGTAAATTTAGCCAGTGGCTGTTTCCGGCCAGTTTTGGTTTTAAGTTGTGCTGTGGCTTACTAAATCAGGCTTGGCATTCTTAGACTGCCGCCTTTATGAAGACTCCTCTGTTTGTTAGATTTATCACAAGCAGATGAGGCAGAAGTGAGTTAGCAATTCAAGCAGAGCGTATCTGCTAAGCAGCTGGGTATTGAGCAAGCAGAGCCTTCAGTGAGGAGCGATTTCCCTCCTCGTTCGACTGCTCCTGGCTGGTGCACAGTGCGTCCTAAAGCTGTCGGCGCGGAGGTGTGGCTGCGTTTGGTGCGCTGGTCAAACGGAGAATGGGAGCAAACGCTTATGAAATACAGAAACCTTCTTCTGCAAAGTTCTGCTAATTTTCTAACTCGGCCAACAGTACTCTTTCATTCCTAAATATACTTGGTAGCTTTTATCATGAATAGATGAGATTATTTGCATTCGTTTATCAGTTTTATCTAAAAAGATGATTGTAGAATGCTTGAGGGCTGGGGAGCTGTATTATTTCCAAGTCAAAACATTTCCCTACAGAAATCTCAGTGCACTCACATTACAGTAACATTGGCTTCTGACAGGAGCAGGGGAGGGGATTACAAAAATGGAGAAACTAGATCTTTTTGGGCAAAAGAAGCCCATTGCATTTAAACAGAATCTCTCTCTCTCTCTCTCTCTCTCTCTCCCTCTAGTCACTTTGCTTCAACCCCTGGCTTCTTTGAGCAGTTTAGTTTTGAGGTAATTTAGTATCCTTATGTCTACTGAAATAAATGCGCAGCCTGAAAGTTAAGAGTTATGTTTTATTTGGCGGGAGGACTCGAGCCGGGATGACAGCCTCTCAGATCGCTCTGAGGGACTGCTCCCACCAAATAAAACATGACTCTTAACTTTTAGGCTGCGCATTTATTTCAGTCGACAGTTTTGGCGACCATGAAGGGGCTGCTCCGGAGAGGCAGGTGAGGAGCTAGGATACATGGGAGCTTTACAACAAAGACCAGGTAGTTGGAACAATAAAAGATTATTTGTTATCTAAAGAAAACCGGGCATCTCAAGTTAAAAAATTTAGTGCTTTTCTATGTATGGGAGGGAGCAAACATTTGGGCTCACTGAATTCATTCCTTTGACAAGCACATAGCTGTCTAGGGCCAGTATCCTGTCCTTTCTTATTCTAAGTCCGCTCAGAGGGCACCACTGTGAGTGGCTGCAGAGGCTGGGCTGCAGGCCCGTCCCCACTAGGGGGTGGCAGCAGCCACTGGTGACTTGGTTTCAGCATTCTTTGTTTACTGATATGTTTGCAGTATTTTCACTCACACGGCAGTATTTTCGTTCACAATTATAAAATACTAATTCCTCTATTGCAAATAAAAGTTAAACTCAGTTGAGCAAATCCACCCTCATATGTGCTGATTAACCTTCTAGACATTCAAAATGCAATGCTGCATGAGAGGTTTTCGTATTTATAAATATTCTGTAGTACCGGAGTCCCCCTTTATCCATGGTTTCAGTTAGTTACTCAGGGTCAACCACGGTTAGAAAACATTAAATAGAAAATTCCAGAAATAAGCAACTTGTAAGTTTTAACTTGTGCACCATCTGAGCGTCATGATGAAATCTCGCGCTGTCCGCCCGGGCTGTGAAGCACCCCTTCTCCAGCCTGTGCCACCTGCCAGTCACTGAGTAGCCGCTTGATCGTCAGACGACGGTCCTGGTGTCACAGTGCTGTGTTCACGTGACCCTTATTTTGCTTACTAATGGCCCCAAAGCCCGAGAGGAGGGAAGCTGGGGGCTCCGATCGTCTCTTACTCTGCCTGAGACATACGTGACCCCTGCCACAGGGAGTTTGCACAGAAAACACTGCATGTGGGCTTCAGAAGCACCTGCCGCTTCAGGCATCCGCTGGGGGTCTTGGAACATATCCCCCGTGGATGAGGGGGACAGCTGTGTGCCAGGAAAGCTGGACATGCACATACCCAACTGTGACACAGACGAACAGCGTTACTCTGGAGTCTGAGCAAAGTGCAACAGAGGACGGAGGACGAGTTGGAGACCCGGGTATTTCCTGCAGCTTAATTCCTGGAATAAGTTCTTTGCTATAAATAAAATGCGAAGGCCTGTGTGGAAGGCGGCACAGAGAAATCGGTAACCAGTGCGTGCTTTATCTGCCAACCTCTGGGCACTTGTTAGTGGCCACTTGTAAAACTGCTATGGTGCTAATAAGGTAGAGTCAAGAGTAACAGCAAAAGAAGCTTGTCGTGGAGGGGAACTCGCAGCAGGGAAGGGGGACAGTTCATCCCCTTCGGGCAGTTTTGACCAGTATTTGCTAACATCTGTGGCCCTGTTGGTGCTCAGGCCGTCTGAGTCGAAACTGTCTCAGTTCCTCCCACCTAAGCAGCCCAGCAGGTAAGAAAAACACAGTAGGTCTTGGGGAGGCGGGAAGACGGGAAGGCAGCGTCAGGACGTGGACAGCTCCTCACTGCCCGCGGGAGGGGGGATCGCAGGATGTGTTTGTCTGCAGGTCAGACCTGGGAAAGGAGCCCCGTGGCCGCTGGCTCTGCAGGCAGCTCTTAAAACAAAATGCTCTTAGATATGCACGTGGGAAGGAAGCCGAAGGTGCCCTTGTGAGGGGACGCTCTCCGGGTGACGTAAACCGCCGCGGACGTGCTTTCATCACAATTCCAGAGTAAGCATCGCACAGCGTGTGGACAGACAGGCGTGTGAAGACCAGGGGACTCCCGTGTGCAGACGCTGATGTCACCAAAGTGGAACCAGGGAGACGGGGCGTTCGAGTTTCCCTCACAAGGGACTGAGGACCCAAACCCTACCAGCTTCACTTGAAACCTTAAAATCCTAATATGCCGGCCTGCCTTTTTTTAAAGATAAGCAAATGTAAAGTGGAGTCTCTCAAATGAGACCCCAGAATCACAAATGACAATCCAAGTCTTGGTCAGCTTACTGCCAACTGCCTCCAAGACTTGGCTGTAGGAGGCAGTTTCATTTCTAAAGTGTGTTCACGCCCTGAGATTACAGAGGAGATGCAGTCTGTTTTAGATCTGCCTGTCTAGCTGTGCAACTTGTTCCTTTGCTTTGATTTTGAGGTCCATGAAATACCTCAATTACAATGCAGAAGGATTTATTGTTCTGTGGTAATATATTCAACTGGGGAAAATCAATTTCGGCATATGCAGAATGCAAGCCGGTCTTTCTCATAAAGATGTGAGAATTATAGCATCTGTGATAGAGGCAGTTTTTCCAAATAACGTTATTAGGTATGCTGCAATTGAGCTTGTCAGCGTTTTTCTGCCGGTGAAGCGTACCGTAATTAACTGCATAACTCTTCCCCGCGTCCCCTAAATTACCGCTAAGCGTTCTTTCCAGCTATCTCCCTGGAAAACATTGTGACTGGAATCGGTGTGGACGGAAGGGCCATTACTCAGCCCAGTTCCCCCCGCAGAGGGTGCAGGAGTCACCATCAGACAGAACCACGCCTCCGGAGCCGTCGGCTGGCCCGCCCCACCCGGGATTTCCATTGACCTCTCCCAGTTTCTAAGGACATGAAAACCAGACAGGGCGATCCATTTCCGAATCGGCCCTTGGCGGACATAGGCAGCGGGATATGATTTACCAGAAGTTATTATATTGAAAAACGTGATTTTTTTGTGTAAATTATTTGAGGCAGACTCTGCGTTCTTTTACCAGACTTCTAATACCCAGATTTTATTCAGTTCAGCATGTGATGTATGGCAGTGTTTGTGAACTTCTCCGAATGCACAAGCCATTTCTTGTAGCAAGTGTGTCCCTGCCTCGTGGGAGGGCCATCCCCACGTCCCTCAGGTGTGGGGTGTTCAAAAGTAAATGATGCTGAGGCCGCCTCCTGCGGGGAGCAGGAGAGGAGGCAGACGGGGGTGGGAAGCGAAGGGAGAAGGGCAGGGAAGGGTTCAGAGCTGACAGGAAGCTTTGAGGGGCTCTCATCTCGACCAAGTAGGATCACTGTCGACTCCCGTGGTCAAGCAAAACCCCCCATCACTACCGCCCTTACCCTGGTGTTCACCGAGCCCTGCCGTCCGTGCAGCGTGCAGTGATGCCTTACTGAGCTCAGAAATTCAAACGATGAGCTGAAAACACCATGCAAATGAGGGAGGTGAATGAGAAGATCAAGGGACCTTCTGAAGTATTTATTACTAAGTTTCTATACTGTTATCAGGAAACACCTTAAAAATGTTCTCTTCTATGAGGCTGATTTTTTTTGCCTTTTTAAGAACAATTTTTTCTCTATAAATAATTGTAGATTCACAGGAAGTTGCAGAGAAACACACAGGGCTGTCCTGAGTGCGTTTTGCCCCCCAGCCTCTAGTGCTGACGTCCGGCAGGGCTGCTGGGCAGGAAGCAGCATGAGACCGCACACGGGAGCTCATGCGGGCTCCAGCCTCACACAGGCACTCCCGGGGTGGGGGTGCGTGTGGACGCGTGTGTGTGTGTGCACGTATGCGTGTCTAGGATACAGAAAGTGTGAGAGAGGGCAGAGGAAAAAGTGTCCAGGCCTTCACATGAAATACGATGTTAGCTGTAGGTTTTTGTAGATTCTCTTTATCAAGTTGAGGAAGTCCCTCTCTACCTGTCAGGGACTTTTTAAAATCATGAATGAGTGTTGAATTTTGTCAAATACCTTTCTATTTCAAATGCTATGATCATACGCCTTTTTTAGATGGTTGATACGTGAATTGCATAGACTGATTTTCAAATACGGAAGCATCAGCGTGCCGGGAATAAATCCCCCACAGCTAAGTTTGGTAAGACTCAGCTCAGCTTGCAGAGGGTTTCCAGCTAACGTCATGAGAGCTACTGGTCTGTTGTTTGTTTGTTTGTTTCTTTCTTTCTTTCTTTCTCTCTCTCTCTCTTTTCTCTTTCTTTTTCTTTCTCCTCTCTCTCTCTCTCTCTCTCTCTCTCTCTCTCTCTTTCTTTTTTCTTTGAAGGGCCCTTAGGTTTTGTTTCAGGGCAATGTTGGTTTCTTAAGACGTGTTGGGGATTATCCATCTGTCCCTCTCCCATTTCTAGAAGAAACTGTGTGAAATCACTGTCAGTTCTTCTTGTCTGCGGGTTTGGTGATTTCCTCCAGTAGAATCGTCGAGCTTGGACTTCCCTGCCAGCCGTCGTGCCTTCCTGGTGGACCACACAGCACTGCACACTCAGGTCTAGCGCTGAACACAAGTGCAGGAACATGTTGGGATTTGTTTACCAAAAAACAGCCTTATGAGCATTTTTTAAAAAGGTAAACATGTAGATTTGGGTTTGACATCTCGTGAAGGCATGTGACATTCCAGTTAGAGAAGGTGAGGCTGTCGGTTTGCTAGACTCCAGCAAACAAAAGTTTGCACAATAGGGGTGTTAACAGATGTGAGTAGAGAAATTAAACCCTGAAATCTTACATTTTCAAAGAACTGTGAATTTGGCAATACTGTAAAAAACATAAGATGGGAGCTACTGTAAAGCAGCTCTGATGACAGAAGTCAGCTTCTTTAGGAAAGACTGATGAAGATCGCGCCCCAGTCTTCCTTCTGTGGGAATCTTTTTGATTTTCACTCTAACAGCAAGCATATCATTTAAATAGAGAATAGCTGTGCTCTATACGTCCGGGCCTGATTCCTGTGAATCAGGTGGCTTTCACTTGACGTCTGGAGACTTCTGTGTTGTGTTACGAGGGTTTGGCTCATGTTTAAACCTCCTCAGCTGGCTTCTGCAGCGCCATCTAGCTGGAGACTAGGGGGCGCTGCCTCGTTACTGACAAGGGGGTGGACGTCTGGGCTCCCCACCCGGCCTCCCTTGACACTAATGTGGGGGGGTCCTTCTGAGTAAGGTTGTGGGGCCCTCTGACTGGCAGGCAGGTGCCTCAGAACTGCGCCCCTGTGCCCTACAGGGACCCCCAGGGGCTTCGTGTCCCTCAGGAGGGTGGTACATGAGGGTGGCTTGGCTTTTTCTGGGACGGGTGGGGTCGGGGGTTGCAGGGCACCATTCTTCTGTGGTGGTTGGCTGGAGTGTGGAGGTTAGGGTGTAAAAGTCCTGCCGGGCCTCCCTCCCCATTTCCGAGACCAGCTTCCTGCTGGGACTGCTTGTATTCACTTCCGTTTCTTCAGCTCTGGTTTGGGATTAAACAGCACAAAAAAGGCCCAGGAAACTTACCACGACGTCATTCCTTGGGTCCCGGGGTCACTGACTGGTACCTTCCAGAGTCTCCTGACATTTGCTTCTTACTAAAAACCCATGGCTGTGCTTAGAGCGAGGAGCAGGAAGAGGTGCTCCTGCTCAGCCCCCCTCGCAGCAGAAGTCGGGAGAGGAGATGGGAAGGGCGTGAGACCCACACCCAGCTCCACTCGAGGCAGGAGCACTGGCGTCTGCACCATTTTCCGACAGTTTTAAATTGCTGATCAAATTCTCACAGCTCAGCCCAGAATTAATTAGTGCATGCCTAGGGAATGCAAACTAATGTAAATATTAGCTTGATAAAAGGTAATTAGTAAGGCAAACTTAGCAGCAAAACAAAATGGATTCATTTCAAATGCAAATAGGGATGATTTCAGGATTATAAACTCTTTGGGGTTAGAGGAATAGTCAGAAAATGAACGTTTCCTCTAAATTCGCAATTGCCATTGTTTTTCAATATTTACTCTGTTAGATGTGGTTAAAGGGAAAACCTAAAAAGGTTACTAATTCTAATAAATTTTAAAAAGCTTTGATGTAGAGAGTGAGCCAGGCTCGGAGGCAGGGGGCCTGGGCGGCGGCCGCGCAGAGGGGATCCGGTGCGGGAAGCCCCGTCGGGGAGGATGGAGACTGGCTCCCGTCTCAACCCTTCGCTCCAAACAAGCAACCGCATCCACGGAGCATATTGTGTTGGCAGATACTGCAGGACTGTCAGGACTCAGTAAGAAAAAAACTCGATTCTCTGGCCTTCCAAGGAGGGAGGGAAGGCCTGTAGTGAAACACAGCCAGCCGTTTTCTCCTCAGGATGAAGGAAGCACAGCAGTGGGAAGGAGTGCAGTGCAGTCTTCACTGGAAACGCGGAGAATCCGCCCAGACTTAGGAACCGTTGCAGCGCACGGTAGAGGCTTCGAGGCCTTCACTGCACGGTGACCCGGGGCCTTCGCGCAGACCCTGCGGCCGCCGCGTGGAAGGGGTGCTTTGTGATCTGCGCTCACGCGTAAGCATCGCAGTCTCTTCCGCTGGTTTTACAGGCCTGGCGGGCACCGGGATCCCGTGTCGGTGGGTTTGTCTGACGCCCGCCCAGCGTCCCAGAGGGCTTGATCCACGGCTGCCTGCGGGTGTCCGCGCTGCACAGCTGTGTTCCAGAGAAGCGAACGTGTGACCTGGCCATCCTCAAAACCGCACGTTTGCTTAAATTACCTTTTCCAATAGCTGCAGGTTACCTGTCCAGTTCTGCCAAGAACGTGACAAGGGAAATTAATGAAATGTTACTTTGACAGAGACCACAGAAGCCATTTGGTAAAATTTTTTAACTAATCATAGATTGCAAGTGAAATATTCCTGACAAACATATTTTGTCCCAAAAAATTGCCCCCTTCCAGGTGGCTGTGCAGACCGCCCGTCTGTACCCCACGCCCGCTTCCTATTTGAGTTCAAGACCACTAGCATTTCTTCGCCTGTCCAGCACTTGTCAGAACCACTGAATTCTACAACGGGAAAGGAATTAAGTAATTTTGTTCAGATCTGTTTTTCTTTTTTTAAAAGAGGATGAAGTCTCAGGACAAAGCCAAAAACGTGCCCTTGCTGGGACAGCGGGCAGAGGAACCAGAACTGTGACCTGGCCCCCCGAGTCCCAGAAGCTGTGACGCTGAACAAAGGTGCAGCGCCCTCCGCACACCCCTGCCCGGGGCCACGGCCGCTGCACGGCCCTGGGTTTACAGCTGCCTCCCTCACGAGCTGCCCGTGCGGCCCTGGTCCAGTCTTGTGACTGTCCTAGAAACCGGTGACACGCCTTCTCGTGTCCCCTCCAATGAGGACGTTTCATAACTTGATGAGCAGCTGTAACTCAAATGTTGTGATGTCTGAACTGAACAGCGAAAGGCAAATAAATCAACCCTCCCATGTGGTGAGCACTCAGGCTGGTCTATTAAATATTTCAGCTTTCCACGTTCCTGTGTCCTGGTGTTAAACAGAAGAAGGTCGCTTTCCTGGTGTATATATTTTGGTTATTGAGCGTTCTCATGTTCAGCAAGCTTGGGAGATTTCACCCTTGCTTTTTTTCACGCATCGCTGCAGAGATAAGACTTCACGAGCAATGTTGCAAAAGCTGAAGCATCCGTGTTACACTTGGGGAAGGAGCACGCAGGAGCGGCACCTGCCTGACAGGGTGACCTGCCCTGTCATCTCTGTCGTACTAGGTACGAGGTCATGCCCCTGGGCCTCGGGTGGCAGGGATCCAGAGCCCAGAGTGCCTGGATGTGCTGCCGCAGAAGAGGAGGAGGCGGGTCAGAGCCGGGGAGGTTTTGCTGCGCTCACCTCCATCCGTCTCTCCTCTCTCTGGGTGCGTAGAGGATGTGTCTCCCCTGTGGGCCTCGAGTTGGGCCTGAACACGGGACAAGTTTGGACGGATGAGAGGTTTCCAGAAGTCATTACAAAGCTGTCACTGCTGCAGCTGGATCCCCTGCCCTTGCTGGGGGACCCAGATGACAATGTGTCACTGATGGTGCAGAGGAACCACGGCTGGGCCCAGATCAGACGTGGCTCCCGGCTGTCTCCTGGGAGCCGGCTCCTGGGGCCCAGCTGAGCCTTGGTGGCTTGCCGTTGAGGAGACTGGGGTGCGTTCCTCCTCCGAGGTGCCCTTGCCTGTCCCCACTGGCTCACTTATCACCCATAGTCGTCCCCCCTTCTAGCCCCACGGCAGCTGTCTCCAAGGCTTCTCCCTCTGGGCTCCCCCAGACCTGCCAGGAAGCCCTGACTGTGCCCGGGGCCCGCGCCCAGCTTGCGGCTCCCGCCACACGGCATCCTGCTGCCCTGGGGAAATGGCTTTTTCTTCAGCTTTGTGCGCTGCTTTCCGGATCTGTGCGGATTCCATAAAAATACTTAAGGCATTTTCCTTCACCTTCAACTAGATCATCCGACCATGAAGGGTGAAAATCAACATCAACCGATTAGAACCCGAAGTGAAGTGAGTGTGAAGCTGCAGGCAGGGCCTCCACGCCCCAGCACTTGCAGGCCCCTCGGGCCAGGGCCTCTGCACCTCCAGCCTTCACTACAGGATCCGTGACCGGGGGGTGAAGAGGCCGACGTCAGCAAGGTTCCGACAGGCACAAGGCCGTCTGAACACAGAGTGACTCCTCATCAGCGGGTAGGGCGTTCCTCGGGCTCCGCGTCCCAGGGCTGTGCCGGGCAATTGAGAACGCCGTTCACAGAGATGTGTGTACGTCTTGCTGCTGGATGTCGGCTGAAGATAAACAAAGGGAAAACTTTGCTGGTATGTGAAGTGCACTTAAAGTATAAAAAATCTCAACTTTAAAGCACAAAATAGTGATGTTCCAACTGAAATGGAATTGCACTTTACTTGGGGGTAATGCAGGCGTGCTGGGAGTAAGTCCGAGTGTTTGTTTCATTAAGTTTGAGAACCTTTGCTTTAAACTTCCTACACACCAAAGTCAGCATAGAACTTTCCCTGAGGTTAAGTGTGAGTCGGCAGGAAGAGGTCTTCAGGGTAACGTGGTGGTTTTTCCAGCAGGTGAGGGGGCAGATGTGAAGGTGAACTTTTCCTTTGATTTCATTCCCTCTTCTCCCTTTCCACCATCATTCGCTCACGCCGGCGTCCCTCTCTTAGAGCGTGTGTTTTTTAGTGAAACCTTTGAGCCTTTAAACGCTCGAATGTCGTAGACTGAAGTCTACTGCACAGGCCGTGTACGGGGAGTCACAGGCCGTGTGAGTCACACCAACGTCCGTGCCGGCATCTCCATGTCGTGAGCATTGTTCATAGCTCGTTGTTTTTTTTGTCCTGTTCACACTGGTTTGCGTCTTTTGTTTTGTTTCTTGCTTGTATTCTTCTGCTTCATTTATTTCACACTTTGAATTATCAATTCTATAAAAGACATTACTTAACAGCAGATCTTCAAGCTGATCTAAATGGCATTAGGTTAATATACGTGGAATGCCGTTTAATGGAGATTGTTGTAAACAGGTGTGTACATCGATATGCACATATTATTAAAAAGTGCAGAAACATGAATGTGGAATATCTCGTAAAATGGGGCTGTGAGTGATATAAATGTACTTCTTTATCTTTTTATATTATCCAATTTTCCTAAAACATTCAATACAAACAATAGTGTTTATAATCAGAATTGGTTTTTCATATGTAGAGTATATGCACAGACACAGCCCATGGGCCTTCTGTTCCCAGGCGTTACCAGTGTTTTCTGGAAGGCCGACCACTGTCCAGGTCAGGAGCCCTCTGTTCTTTGGAATGGATGGGACTGCCCTGCCACGGCCAGTAACCCTGGCAGCCCCTGGCCTGACCACCCGTGTGACAGGTGGCCCTTCTCCCCGTGGTGGCCACACCTCCTGACCTGTGGCCTTCAAGGGCATCGTGGAGGAGGAGAGAGGGCGGAGGCACCACCACCCTCCCGTCCCTGCCTCTGCTGTGCCCCGTGTGGTGCCTGCCCCAGTCCCACCGCTCATCTCCCAGACCACGGCCCCCTGCACTTCTGCACGTTTGCTTTTAAACAGTGCATAGAGTGACTTTTGTAAAGGCAAACTTCGCACCCCGTCTTCCCAATGGCTTCTTCCCCTTGCCTTCCCAAACCTCCACCAGGTCTCCGTGCGTCCTGCTCCAATCTCTGCCTTATTGCGATTACAGGATGTGTGCGTGCGCGCGTGTGTGTGTACGCATGCGTGTGCGTGCGTGTCGGGAGGCGGGGGCTCTCGGAAGCAAAGAGATGACATCTTGCCTTTGGGTAGGTTACAACCATTCCCTGTGCCTGTAATAATTATTATTTAAAGAAAATTCTAATTTCTTTCCATTAACACTAATCACATCTTCTGTGGATTCGCCCATCTAATTTACTAGATGAATTTAACACTCCCCTGTTCTGAACTGTACACTGTTTTGAAATTAACTTTTAAACTTATTTTTGCCTACTTCAATAAGTTGCTTTTATTGTTTGTTAGTTTATCCAACTTTTAAGGATGAAAAGAACATTAAAAGTGATGGAATCACCGTCACATTCTTTTATTTTATCCTCCTTTTATTTTCTTCTTTCAGATTAAGAAACTGAGCCCCAGAGGTGAAATGAATTCCCAGATCCACACCCGGCGTACAACTGGGTGGGAGACTTAAGCCCCAGCTAAACACATCGAGATGAGGAACAGAGATACACACTGAAAGGACAGCCGACACCCGACTGGGACAGGCGCTGCCTCTTCCCTCCTGTCAGGCTGGTGAGTGGATTGTGCTTTGCACTTAGAACAGAGAATAGTAGACTTTCCTCTCCGGCACCTGGAATTCAAGGGAAAGTTGGGAAGAGGCTTTGTTGTATCTGAAGTTGTAGCCAGTTTCCTTTGCTTTCTGGAGATGTTTTTCTAGGCACAGAGAGAAGAACACTTTGTGAAATCGTTACTTACCCTTGTCACACATAGCCTGGCATTTATTGTTATCAAGCTCAAAACACAAGTGGGTTTTGAAGGTTTTCCATCAGTGGTGTTACAGTCACACGCACAGCAATTATGAAATGATTGGCAGTTGCTACGCCTTCTCAGTCTGATAACTTGCTGAATTTGGGGGGGAAATGCCTGTTTCTGTAGTGTTGCAGAACCTAAGAAACACAGAAAAGGGATTTACAAAAATAGGGAATTCTAAAATAGATGAAGAAAGCCAGTTGTGTCACACAACTTTACAGAGAGAAAATGTATCAAGAATACATTTTTCCCTCAACTATTTTGCTTCATTAATCATGGAACTCAACCTTTGTTTTCGAAATCAAATGTTTAATCCACTTATTTGTTGTTTTAGAGAAACGCTAAATCACTTAACGTATCTATTGCACACAGCACGCATGTTCTGAGAGAATCCTCATAAGCTGGCGTGGAAGCAGGCAAAGAAAAGGCTGATGTTGCCTTAATTAGGGGGATGAGACAGTCAAATTAAGACCCTATAGTGATGAATTCTGTTGGCTAAGTAGAGAAGAAAAGGCTGTTTTCAGGAGAAGGTGCGTGTACTACAAGTAGTTGTCGACGTGTGAAAACCACAGCGTGTGTTTGAAGTACGGCAGGGAATCTGATAAAGCTTGCATGTCGCCCATGGAGTCTGAGGGGCGGTTTGTAGATCCGACTCGTGACCGCAGTCTGGGCTCTGCGTGTGAGGACCAGGGGTCCGCTCTTCCTCCCGCAGGGCCCGTGGGCTGGAGATGTGTGGCAGTGACAGGCTGAGCCCTGAATCAGGGACGTGACTCCTGACTCCAGGCCTCCGACTGGCCTGAGCAGGAGAGGCTGGAGTCAGAGGGCACCTGTGCTGCAGGCTGAGCGTGGTGCCGCGGGGGGCAGGTGGGGGGTCTGCACGCGCAGCAGGGCGGGGGCTGACGTTACAGGGGCACCATCTGGGAAACTGGGGCAGGCTGTAGACTCACAGAGGAAGGTGACGCTGCCTCCATCCACCAGCCACACGACTGTCCCGGCTTCCCTCGCAGGATGAGGGAGAGGCAGGTTCCCACTGAGGGATGGAGCACATCAGCGGGAAAGGGAAGTGGGGCCGCCTGGTGGTGAGCAGTTGCCCGCCTTCCCCCGAATATCCGGCGTGCAGTTTTCCAGCCTGTGGCTCTGTTACTGTTTCACTTCTCCCTCACGGCCAGCCTTTCAGAAGCATCTTCATTATCTGTCTGACACATGATTTGTCCTCATTAGCTGAAAAAAAAATCGCTGACAATTATAAAGTGTTAGGAAGGATGGTACGAATCCCGCTGCGGTGGCACACTGCAGTCTGCGATCTGGAAAACCGGCCCTCAGGTGACATGCCCTTCCGTGAGTGCTTAGAATCCGTCCTTTTCAAGTCTTGACTCATTATTTCTCTGGGAACCCCAAACGCGGGCAGAACGAGACATGTCTCCCTCCAGAGGGTGCTTGAACAATCTAATGTATTTGGTGTTTATTAAGAAGTGACTAAAATGAAGTGACTAAAATGAGACCTGGATGTTGCCGTTGCAAACTCCCAAAACTCGTTTGCCCTGGCAGAACTCCTCCTCTGAACCTGGGCTATTTTCATTTGCGTTAATGAAAATCATACGTGTATAATTTATGAATTAATACCACTCGCTTGTGCAGACCTTTTACAGAGTAGCAGAATATCGTAAGTCTGTGTTAGTCTATAGATTAGAGAAATGAAAAACGCCATTTGCTAGAAAATCATGTGCCTTTATTCATTAGTAGATTTAAAATATCCTTTGGAAGCAGAGCGCGTGAAACCATGGCTTCCTTCCACTGAGTCTCACGGGTTCCATCTAATAGTAAAAGGTAACATTTTTAAAGTTTGCAGAGCTGAGTCCTTTGTAATTATTACCTGATTCAAAACTTGTACCAAAACCATGAAGAAAGTATTATTTTTATCCCCACTTTAACTGCTTGTTAGAGAAAGAAACTTTGCCCAGAACCAGTGCTCGGATACAGATTCTCTGATTCCAAATCGCAGCCACTCCTGACATCCCTGGAGGGACTGGGGTGGAAGTGCAGTGACCAAACCAGTGCAGGTGGAGGCCCTGGGGGACGTCAGCCTGACTCACATTCGGCGTCATCATCCAGTGTGAGGTTTGTCGCCGGTGGTGTTGTCTCCACAGCCCGTGTGAGGACTGTGAGCATCAGGGAGGAGGTCCTAGAAGATCCGGGGTGGGTCAGAGCAGGGCAGGCCCAGGAGCAGCCCCGGGCTCCCTGCCCGTGCTCACCCCAGCGGGGCTGCTTCCTCTGCAGGCGCGCGTCTCAGGGCCTTCCCAGTGGCATCTGTGCACCTGGGCTGGGGGGTTTCTGGAGGCGGGTCCTTGGCTTTCACAACAAAAGAACAGTCCTCGCGGTGAACTGACCAGTCGCTGGGACTGCACCTTGTGCGCAAGGTCCCTGGCAGACGGTCGCTGCCTGGCGGCAGAAACTCATTTATCACTTGGCAGGAGCCTCCTCTACAAACAGCAGGTGGGGTTTGCTCCTCACACATTTAGAGATGCTTAAGAAGTGTTTGGGAAGTGCAGGCATGGCCGTAAGAATTCTGTCCCTGACAGGGAACCAGGGAACCCTGGTGACTGGCAGCGGAGACAGAGTTGGCAGGAGGGGGGGGGGGGGACGAGGGAAGACAGGGGAAGTATTTGCCTTCCCTGCCCTGCAGTGGGGCTCCCCTGCCACGCCTGCCCCTCCCGGAGGACTGTGGTGGCCAATCTGGTGCAAACTGGACAGAGCTAAGGGCGGTTTGCTCTCTCTGTCTGAGCTGCACGGACCCCAGGACCCAGGAACAGCAATTAAAATGTGACAGAAAAGGGAGAAACCCCCCTTTATTACACCACATTCAGGGAGAATATTTTCAACCTATTATCCATACTTTTTAGAATTTAATATCTTATTTTTATACTTACCCTGATGGCTGTGAAATAGGACGGTTTCCGTACTTTGTCTGCTGCCCTTAATCTGTGCCAGTGGCCAGGTGCTGATCCCGTAATGAGGTCAGGAAGGAGGCCGGCTGAGCCTGGCTTAGGGGGGTTTGCACTCCTGGGGAACTCCCTAGCTCAGAAACCAGCGGGAGAGCTCCCACATCTAGGTCAGCCTCGGGAGCCGGCTCCACCTGTGAGAAGGGGCTGTGGATTCGCCGTCAGCAGCTCGTGGGACAGATTTCATGATGGAGAGGAGGACCCAGGTCTCGGAAATCCGCACTTCCTCGACCCCCTCAGCGGTCAGGCCAGGAAGTCGCACGTCCAGCAGAGGAACACCCTCATTTCCCGACAGCCGTCCTGAAGGGCCTGGCAGACACAGTACCACAAAAGAGGGCCCTCATTACAAGGCGTCTTTCAAGGCCCACTGTCCTTCCCTGAGGACAGTCTGCTGTGTCACGTGAACTGACTCCTCACAGCCTGCAGCAAACCGCACAGGGGCCGTGTGCACACGGGGGAGCCGAGATGCCCAGGGTCAGGCGATCGTCATCACAGGCGATCGTCATCACAGGCGACCTGCCGGACAGGCACGGGCAGTGGTAGGGCGTGTTAAGTAATAAATCTGTGGAGAACCAGAAGCCTGGGACTCTTCCCTCAAGGGTGGCCGGCTTTCTGTTCTGACCTAAATGAACACCATGAAACCCCAAAGTGTTTTGGCGTGGAGGGGAGCTCAGCAGCCGGGCCGTGCGGCTCCCTGTGGGAAGGGAAGGAAGGGCTTGGACTGGACAAACTGGAACCGAAAGCCCCAGATCGTCTTGTTCTACAAGAAGCACCACTGTCCTAGTAAATGGATGGACAGTTCTTGCAAATCCTGCTGTAAGGAGCCGCGATTGCCTGTCACCGCACTCCTCTGCGTGTCGGGTTCGCTGCCCTGTGTACTGAACAGTCTTGGGCGGGCACTAAGGCTTATTAAAGAATCCAGGGATGACTGTCAGTTACAATGCAGTGCGGGGAACACAATGACACAGCTGGTGGGTTAGGGTTACGCGAGTGGAAAGCACGGCTCTGACTGCAGTGGCATCAGTTCCTTACAGTTTGTGAAGCACCCGCTGTGCTTCCCTCTGGGAAAAGTTAGTCTCGAGAGGTTAGTAGCCAAGTAAACTTGGATGAGACCTGCGTCTGTCGGAGCATCTCTGTCCCAATTCCTACGTCCACACAGTGCGGTTTCCCGCCCCGTGTTGCGTGAGGACTGCAGGACAGCCCGGGAGAAACGTGAGAACCTCCCATGTGCTCTTAATGCCACCACTTCATGGAACAGAGTCTTTGTGTTGTTGGCATTTTCATAGTTTTACTACTAAATGATCCATATTTAGACACGAAAGAGGTGTCTTCTATCCGTGACTGCCAGCACATGAAAGAAGCCGCCACAGAGGCGGGTGTGCCCGTGGCAGCCCGCTCCTGGCGCTGTTTATCACCAAACACACCGGGTCTGACTTCTCTGGGTCCCGCGCCGCTGCCTTGAACGTAGTGAGTACAACCTCTTGCCAGCAGAGTGCTGGTTTACTCTCCTTGAGTGTCCTGTGGATAGCATTGCTTTCTGCGGTTGCTTCGTAACTTGGGCAGTTGAAATTTATGATGGAAATATTAGGTAACTTCCTTCAAACAGGAAGTAACCCAAGCATCTTTCTGGCCTGTTTATATGAAACCACAGATTCAATTTTGGCCCGTCTTGATTTGGGAACTCTTCTAAATGAAAACCACTGTAGCCAGTCAGATACTTTCAGAGGTCCCCATGGCCTAACGCAGTGAAGTGCTGTTTCCCGAGTCCGCCTGGCACCCGGCGCACTGGGCTCAGGCCTCAGGGCAAGGCCGTCGCGGAGATGGAGGAAGGAAACACCCAGAACGCGCCGCTCCCTGTGCCCTTGCCCAGCTTTATCCTTCCTCAGAGAACTTCCCACTAACTAAAAGCGTTTTCCTCGCTCATTTATGGCTTGTTACTGGCTCTGCTCCCCACGTGGGCTCCATGAGGACAGGAACATCTTTTGATCACACGGTGTCCCCAGTATCTAGGTCAGTACCTGAACCCCCAGAAAACTCACTAAACGTTTCTTGACTAAATGAATAAATGGAGCCTGACGTTCTAAACGAGGACTGAAGTCTGGATGAACAGTCAAGGCTCCGGGTCTGATGGTCCCATCTTAGCTGTCCCCAGCTGGACAGAAAACGCCTTAGAACAGGCTGCCAGGATTTGGCGCAGCCCCACCCCTAACATCAGCCCTGCGTCGCTCACGTGGTACTTGTGTTCCTCCTCCGTCCACAAAGCCCAGGTGTCTCTAGATTTTCTGCCGCCACTCATAGAATTCTGCCTTTCCTTCCTTGAGCAAAGAAACTGGTGTGGATTCTTCCACCTTTGTCGTAGGCTCTCTGCAGCAGGGTTAGAACAGGACGGGGAAGGCATGGGCGTCCCTCCCCTCTGCTCTCTGCTGAGGAAGCAGTGAGGAAACGCTGGCCACGCACTGCCGCCTTGTAATGCGCGGTGTTCCTCACAGACGTCACGAACAGTTTCACTGCTAGAGAAAAACATTCATGAATTTCAGACATGTGATTCAGGCTTAGGGCTGCAAACAGATAAATTTAATAAACTTGTGGTTTAGTTGAAGATTTTCTTGGATTATTCTGATGAAACGCCTTCTCTTCCTACTGCCTGGTCCTGACCTAGACTGAGTGACACAGAGATGCAGGCGTCTGTCTGGGAGCTTGCCCGGCAGCCCTTGATGGGAAGAGAGCAATGACCATCGGGGTGAGGTAAACTCTAGTGGGTCCCTAACTTCAGGTTTTCAGAATCTAGCACGTTTAAAGGTTCAGTAGTTTTTGACAAACTTCAGCAATCCCAAAACTTTCATTTGTAAATTCATTAAATAGTCGCTACATTCATTTCATATGCTGAGCAAAATAAATATGAATAAATATTCTGAAGAGCTAAGAGAAGAAAAACAACAAAGACAGAAGCAAGTCACATCCCTGAAGAAAGGTAAACAAAACAAAACAAAACGCACCACCGTCTGCATCAGAATCCTCAATGTCTACAGCTCATTTCCGTTTCCAATTCTTTTGAAGGTTTGTTAGGTCAAATGTGTTTCCACTTTTAGGCACATGTTTTATATTTTATCATAATAACTGAGTGCTAAGTGTTTCACTTGCTTCACGGAGATTATCATACTGCTTTCCGAAGTGCATGTGAAGGATCAGTGCCACCCGCAGTTATTCTCGGTCTTACTCAGGCCCTGAAAATCTCTGCAGAAAACTCTTGTCAAAAACAGTGATTTGCCTTTTGCATTTGTTGATGTTTGGCTGAACGCAACTGCAGATGGTGCCACCTTTTGATGGCGGGAGATGAATGCGAGGTCTAGAAAACAAAACCAGCATTTTTCATAAGGGACCGTTTGGGAGCAGATCTGCATTTGAGTAGGTGCTGAACACTTTGGGCACGCTTCACAGCCTGAACGTCTTCTGAGCGGCGGTAGCCTGAGCGAGAAGCTCTGTAAAGCTCATTGATCTCCAAGGAAACATATTTAAAATTGATTCCGGGTTGGAAAATGCTCCAGCTCCTTTCCTGGTCCCACTCTTTATTTTATAATATTGGAAGGTGTTTAAAAGTTATAAATACTGCAAAGGGTCTTAGTGTTGGAAATACACATTTTTATTCAAATATTTCTCCTGCCTTAGAAGAGATCTAAAACACTGGATAATAAAGTTTTTTTTTAAATTTTGAAATTCACTCTCAAAACATGAATGCTTGTCTCACCACCTCAGAAATCTTCAGAACCCTGCGTGTTTAATTGCAGTGCTGGTCTCAACACCCTTAAGCTATTCAAAATTCCTTAATCATTGTGTGCGGGCGCTCCCGCGTGCCTTGAAGCTGTTGATACTCAACAAGGTTAAATCACAATAGAGTGTTTTCTCCTCGTCCAGCAGCACCTTAGAGCCATCAGGTATGATTTTGAGTAGCCCCCAAGCTGTATGTAACAATAAAAGATTAAGTAGAAACATTATTTTTGTTTTACTCTCCAGGAGTTTAAAGATTCGATTGAAGTCAATAGGTAAAGAAGACAGCAAGGAGCACTAACTAACACAGCGTGTCTTCTCTGCAGGGATGAGAGCCAGTTCGTGGTAAGGAGGAAATGAGTTCGTATGAAGTAGGAATAAATTGGAAATGTAAAATGTAGACGTGGATGCACAAAAAGAGAGTCACGTCAGTATTTTAAACATGTCTGTCAAAAGGAGGTTTCCATAAGGAAACAGTCACAGTGAAGAAGAATATGCAGCATCTTGGGTCATGACAGTTTGTGCTTGCTTTTCCATTTCAACGCACACTTAGAACGTCCTGTGACGTCTGAGAAGGTGGGTCTTCCTGCTGTCCTGTCAGGATGCCATCAAAGTGGCTCAGAAAACTAAAGTGACACCAGGATCTGGCCAGGGAACAGGCAGACAGCTCCTGTGGGCGTGAGGTCTCCCGCGGGAAGGTGGCCAATACAGCAGGCCCACGCCAGCCCCAGACAGGCGCTTCCTTCTTTGTGGGCGAAGGTGACCCGGCCCAGCCCACAGCTTTTCTGTAACAGGAGACGGTGCCCTCCAGGTGGCGGGGAAACCAGATGGGGCCCTGGACAGCTCAGGCTGCTGTAACACACCACAGACCGGGGGCTCGCAGACGACAGCAGTGACTGCTCACAGTTCTGGAGGCCGGGGGCTCAGGATGCCTGCAGGTGTGGTGTCTGCAGAGGACTGACTTCTCGGCTCATGGACGACGTCTTCTCCTGTGTCCTCACATGGAGGACGGGCTGGAGGCTCTCTGGGGCCTCTGCTGTAAGGGCACTGATCCCATTCATGGGGGCCCCACCCTTGTGACCTCATCACCTCCCGAAGGCCCCCTCCACACACCGTGACATCAGGGGTTAGGACTCCCACACTGACTTGGGGGGACACAAACCTTGAGACCACAGCAGAGGTTTCTTGTGCAGAGGACTCAGATTCTCCTTGATGCGATCGCCCAGGAGTGTGGTGATTTCCCATCCTCAGGCTCAGAGCCCCTGTCTGTTCTCAACTGCTCAGAGCAGGGGGAAGGTTCCGGACAGTAACCCTGGTGCCAGGGACCCAGAACCCTCAGAGGGCACCCCCTCTCCTGGAAAGACTGGCCCCACGTCCTCTTCACTCTGTCACTGGACCAAGAAATGTCTGCTATCGTCTGCACCCCCTGCTTCTCCAGCGTCTTGACTGAATTCCTCTTAGTCATTATTCTTTCCATTTGAAACTATGAAACGGGATGGAACTAAAGGGATTGATAGTAATAAAGTTATCATTTAAAATGTGTTTTTCTTAAATTTTAACTTTTATTTCATTAAAATTGGTAATAAATATACATATTATAAAATTCAAAGGTAACAAAAAATGTGCTGTTACATTTCCTTTCACATCTGGGCTCCCTGTTCGCCTCTATAAAGTCACATATTGTTACACATTTTTTTTGAATGCAGCTGACGTACACAACTGTTTTTTTAATTGAAGTATAGTTGATTTACATGTTAGCTTCAGGTATAGTTACTAAGTTTCTATGTATCATTAAAGGGTTAATTTTAAAAGTAAGTAGTGATTAATTTTGACAGAGGAATTGTAAGTTTATTTTTTAATTTACACATTGAGAAGAAATGACTGAGCTTCTACAAGGAGGCTCTTAAAACACTGAAAAATAAGGCACATATTCTAACATTGCCTATGTTACTGTGTAAACATGTGTTCATGCATTTTTACATGCACTTCCTATAATTATCCAGGTGAATGTCTAAACAGGAAAGTATTCAAGGATCTCCGTTCAGCCAAAATGCTTGTAACGATTAAGTTTTGTTGGAAGGATCAGTTAAAATACGTGCTGTGTCTTAGATACAAAAAAGTGAAATGGACGGTGCCGAAGGTTTTTAAAAGGCAAAAAAGATTTACTTTTGATTTCTCAACCAGGATTTCCTTGGTCTCTTGAGGACGTCTTGGGTCAGCTGTCTTGTTACCTTCTTCACGGTCAGATCCGTGACAGTCATCTGTATTCAGATTGTCAGGTCATTTTTTATTAAACCCAAAGGCCTTTCCCCGACAGTGGTAAGAGTCAAGCCCCCCTCTTGTGTCTCCAGGATCTAACAGCGTCCCAGGTATGCTCCAGGCTGGGGTTCTCCAGAGTCAGCAAATCTGGTTTAAAACAGGCGCTCTTGTCGCACACAGATACAGTGCAGACAACTGGTGTCCAAATTTTCATACGTGAACTCAGCCAGCCCTCTCTTTGTTGAATTGTCAGGCAGACAGACAGTTGAAATAACCCCAAGGTGCGGCTTTTCTAAGGGGAGTGAAGACAGGACAGGCTGATTACGCCCCAGGTACTTTTCGTGGGCACCCCCACACTAGGCAGAAAGGCTGCAGTTTTTCTCGCTCCCTTGACCTGAGATATTCAGGCTACGATTTCCACGTCACCCACCTGTCTTCCCAGATTGCTGCAAACATCTCCCCACACACCCCAAGTTCCTGTTGTGGGCGCAAGGGACTCCCTCTTCACAATGTCGTCTCCCAGCATAGTTTCTCGCCTGGTTCCCAGAGCCCAGACCCCTCAGGAGAGGAGCTGGAGGTCAGCCCTGGGGCCCTCTGGTCCCACAGACCCTGTTCATCCCCCTTCCAGCCCTCCCGCGCCGTCCCCCTCGCTCCCCTCCTCACTCTGCGCACCTGCCCCCACCGGCCCCCGCGTGGATACCACAGTCCACCAGGGCCACCCACACCCCTGCCCAGGGCAGGGGTCCTGACCTTCCGAGGCCTCTGCCTTGGCTCCTAAGGGGTAAACCATCCCTAAGTTCAACTTGATAATGGAAACCATAGTGCAGAAATTATGTTTTAGAAGTTCTTTTTTAGGAAAGCACTTGCTAAATTGTTTGAGTGTGGCATTTACATTTTTGAAGCCCTTCATGTAACTTCTATTAAAAATATAAAGAAAATACAAACTTCAAGTCGCTGTCTGCTTGGCTTCATTTGGTTTGTTTTTTGCAAACACCATTAACAACTCTTGGCGACTCTGACGGCACATGTCCAGAGTCAGTTTATAGGGAGTCACGAGCCAGGGTCAGAAGAGGCGTGGGGTGGAGGTCCTGTTGGCGTGGAAGCAGCAGTGGGAAATTTTCCATCATTTCTCTTCGTTTAACTCATTGACTCCGTGCAGAGAGGTGGGGGTGCATCCTCCCAAGGTCCTTGCCTGCCTACAGCATCCCCCGCAGGTGCCCACAGGGTTTGTGGTACCTTCTCTCTGTTCATTTCACACCAGCCAGTCCCACTTAGAAAAAAATCTTATGTTAAAACTCAGTAACTTAAAATTCACTCATAAAATATTAACAAGAAACTATCTGAGATGTATTTCAGAAGAACCTCAACTCCTAAGCTGCAGTGAGCACGTCCCTGGGTTCCCGTGCACTGAGCAGTGAGACATACGAGACAAAGTGGTGAACAAGAAAGTGCTTCATTTGTTATGTAGACGGTGATTATCTTCCCAACAAACACAAAACCAAACCTTAAAAATACTGCCCCCCCACCTCCCCCACTGGGCTGTTGTGAGTGACGCGGGCAAACTCACGTGAGCGTCTGGAATCAAGGGGGACCCCACACAACAACGTTCAGGGAATCTTCAGGGGGTTCTTATTTTTATTGTCATCTCTGTGTCTCCATTTGAAACATTCAGACTGCCTGTTGACAAGGAAGACATCTCAAAATTGTCCTGAGCGTGGGTTTTCTGGCCCCGCCCCCGCTCCATCATCGGTCACCGAGACCTGTTCCTGGCCCCCCGCAGGGGGAGCTGGCTCTGCGCTGCGGCACCCCACCCCCCGGGAGAGCTGGGGGGGGGGCATGCTCCTCCTCCGCATCCCAGGCTGGGTAAGTTCTCACTTTTCCAGTGAGCGGCCCTTGAATTAATGGCTTTGTGTGTGTATTTGCCCCAGAGTACTTGAGCAGTTAGTCCTCACGTGGCAACAAGGGGTCTACAGGGCTTGGCAGCGTCTTCCTGCCTCGAGGACTCCTTCTCTCCCAGGACGGCGGCGCCCGTCCCGGGCCCTGGTTACCGTTCTCTCTGCTGCCTCTCTGCACGTCCCTCTGCAGTGGTTCCCTTCTCATGTTAGGACCTCGAGCAAGTGAAAACGTGCAGAGAAGCTGCTTCCAAAATGCCTGACCTGAAAATCAAGGCTAGATTCTTTTTGTTAGTGTAACTTCCCGTGTACGGTGAAAATTCATCTAGATCATCCCTTCATAATTCCGTCCAAAGCAGCTCAATTTGCTCAGTATGCTCCATCAGTGGGACCCAGCTCTGCAGGTTCTTCACAGGCCGTGAAGGCTTCCCCTGAACGCCGTAATTATCGACGGAAAGAAGCACCGTGATTATGAGGCAAGTAATTCTTGCCGCTTAATTCTAAACCTGACATTTTCTAAGCATGGGACCCAGGCCTCAGTTTTCATGCTCTGTAACATGAAAACATTGGCGTGGACGATGTACTGAGTTCTGGCACTGAAGCCCTACAGTTCACTGGAACGTATTTCTAAAAGATAACCAAAAGGAGTTATTTTTCACACATACATACGTCGTATGTAATATAGCAGTTAGATCAGATTAGATCAGATTGATACACTGAAAAATTTGATCTAACTGATTTGTCAGCGATGCATGATTCAAATATTTCACAAAACATAAAATAAGATATTCTGGTGTTGCTTATCTGTATCATTTAATAAGTTACTAGAAGTCACTATTCTGCCATCACTTAAACTATCCATTATAAAAAGACGTGACAGTCCTTTCCCTTGCACAGCTAGATGTGAAGAGGCTCCCAGTGAGCATCCACGCTTTGCTGCTCCCACGAGTAACGGCAGGTCCCGTGTCGTCCCCTTGTCCACGGTGGCACCTCCCTGTGGCTGGAAGTCAGCCCGAGACTTGTCATCCTGTAAATCTGACCTCTCAACCTCTGTGCATGTGCTCTCCGTAGGAAATTATTTTTCTCTTGGAAAGCAAGACATCCCATTAAGAAGAAAATCAATTTTTGAAAATATAAGAAGAAATATGCAAAATGCTTAGTTCACTCATAAGCTCAGAATGTCTGACTTAACCAAATTGGAGCCCCGTGTTAATTTACAAGGCGAAAAGAGCACTTGTACTCAAAGAGGCAAAAATGGGAAAAGCTAGGAGCCTTAGTGTTTCCTAAGAGGCCCAAGAAGGTTCCTGTGATTTCAAACGTCCTGCCTACAGCTTAAAAGTTCCCCTGAATGCATGGTGGCGGGTGGGATCCTTTTGCCAGGCCAGGAATTTTCTCCAGATGCTGTGTTCTCTGCAGACAGCCTCCCGCAGAGAGGGCCCCAGTACCGGCAGGAGCCGGAGACCTGCAACTCTGTCTCTCCTCGGACGTCCCTCCCACCAGGATGGGAACATGGGAGCTCAAAGTCTGTACAACCTCCCGGCCAAGAGCCCTGCCCCCATCAAAGCCTGTCCTTCCCCCGTCAAAGCCTGTCCTTCCCCCATCACAAGCCTGTCCTTCCCCCATCACAACCCTGTCCTGCCCCCATCACAAGCCTGTCCTTGCCCCTTACCTGAGAGGCCTACTGTCCTGCTCCCAGGGCGGCACCGTCACATTTCACCACCTCGCCCATTGACACGCCACCCATCACCCCAAGATGAAAAGCTGACCAGCCTAGACCAGGGCAACACTTTTTCAAAACTAAAAGATTTCTCTTGAAAACACACCCATTAGTGAGCCCTTCTTAATCAGACCTGGTTGGTACCAAGGACAGAACACTCTGCAGTGATAACGTTTGTTTTATAACATAATTGCTGCCTCTATGAAACTTGAGATATTGTATGCATACATATTTATGATCTGCCTTTATAGATTTATATTTTCATTGTACTTTAAAAATTACAGGGTATTAGAAATGCCAATTTATTTCACATAAATGTGTGGTTAAAAAAAAAAGTAAAATCACAGAAAAGCTGATGGATTCCGTTATTTCATAAACGCCACAGGCCCTGTGAGCTGCTCAGCAAGGCTGAGAGAACGTCTGTGCTTTGGACTTTTTATTCTTTGGGGAGTAGTGTCTAAGCCGGTGGGGGCCTCTGAGGCCGTTCCACAGGAATTCCAGCTTCAGATGTTGAGAGAGGTCTTTCCAGACCCAGCTGTTACTTGGGAAGGTCATCCCTTTGCGTATGACTGTTTATGTATTTTTCTAATTCTCTGCAATTCTGTCTTGCTTCTTCTGAAACAAACTCACTATATATTCCTTTTAGTTCTATAATTCATTTTTTTTTTAGCATTTCTTGGTGTCCTTTTTTTTTTTTACAAATGAACTCTGCACGTTTGTATTCCCACAACAGACTTAATCCATTTTCACTTAAAACATGCATTACAGTCGTGCGTCTCAGAAGACTTCTCATCATATTCCCATATTAGACTATCTGTGAGATACTCGTCAGATCTAGTTCACATTAAAAAGAAAAAAAGTTCAGTGATTTGAAATCCACATTGGTACTTTCTTTTGAATTATGAATGACCTTATCAAAAAAGTATCTTATGACATGACTTTGAACATAATTTAGGTCAAGAAAGTAAAAAAGGAAGCTAATGTGTATTGACTGCTTACTAGATCCACGCATGGTCTAATTTAATCCTCCCCATGGTTCTCTTGGTCCCTTAAGAGCCATTAACCTCACTTTACAGTTTTCAGATGAAGAGACGGGTTCTGAGACGAGACCCAGCTTGGCCGGGTGTTGGAATGTTAGTGACTCCAGGTGCTGGTCGCAGCCCAGTGGCCTTTCACCACATCCTGTACCTCGTTCTGCCTGTGAAACATGGAGACTCACTCAGGAAAGAACGGTCAGAAGTTGGGTTTCAGTTCTGTTTCCGTTCACCAGCATATAAAAGATACTTCATTACCTCCTTGAACGCAGCAGTCCAGTCGTGGACACTGATGGGCATTTGTAAGAGAAGTTTATAAGCGTCGTAGACCGTGTGAAGCTGGGGGGCAAAGCAATGATCTGATCGATGAGCTAGAAATGTGGGTTATATACCTGAACTGTGATTATATATATACATATTTAATGTAAGTAGCTTATATACAGTTTCCAAATACCAATAACAACAGCCCAAGATGAGGTGGACCAAATTAGGTGCAGAACATAGACCAAGTACGCAACTGACCAGTAAGGGCGCGCTAGGGTCTCCAGCGTGCTGATGGAGGCCCAGTGCGGCCAAGACTGCGTTAATACGGGTGGATGCTGGTCAGCTTTCAGCTGCACAAAATGAGATACAAAGAAGCTGCACGTGTTCAGAGGAAAATAATCGGGAGGAAACACGGTGAAAAATGCGTGTCTCCTGCTCCTGAGATAACTGTTCTGGGTCTCGATCTTCAGTTCACCTGGATTCGCAGGGCTGCATCTAACGGTGGATGACTTGCAGCGTATAGATCAGAAAATACCTAGTTAATTGTCTCCAGGAAGGATGAGGAACTTAACCCCACGACCTCCCTCTTCTCCTGGTCGACGTGCCGTGTAGCTGTAGTCGTAGTCATCTTGGAGGGGTGTGGATGGCTTCACGCACGATCTCAAAAGCTGCCCTGTACCTGCCGACCGACGCTCATCTTATCGGACGAAGAGTGTCATCCACACGCCCTTCTGCCTTTCTCCCCCCAGCACCCGCTCACGTTCCAGTAAAAAAAATAACAAAACTCCCTTTATTTCAATCTTGACCACTCTGTTTAACTTCTGTGCTTTATTTTTAATTTTATCACTTTCACTTTTGTGGAAATACAGTTGACACACAGTGTTATGTGAATTTCAGGTGCACTGCACAATCCTTTGACGTTTGTGAAGATCATGAAACGATCACCTTCATAAGTCTAGTAACCATCTGTCCCCATACGAAGGGATTACCGTGCTGCTTCTGCTGTGCACACACCCCCGACTTACCTATTGTGCAGCTGCATTCATCCCCCTCACCTGTGTCTGCCCCGCCCCCACCTGGCAAGCACACATCTGTTCTCTGTATCTTAAGGGTCTGTTTTGATTTTGGTTTGTTTGCTTCGTTTTTTAGGTTCCATATATAGGTGAGTTCATACAGCATTTCTCTTTCTCTGACATATTTCACTGATCGTAGTACCCTCAAGGGCCATCCATGTTGCAGCGAATGACAAGGTTTTACTCTTCATGGCAGAGCAACATTCCATGGTACATACACACCACATTTTCTTTATCTGTTTGTGTATCGGTGGACATTAGGTTGCTTCCGTGTCTTGGCTGGGAACACGAGGGAGCATGTACCTTTCTGAATTCGTGTTTCTGTCTTCTTCAGGCAGACAGCCGGAGGTGGAACTGCTGGCTCGTGTAGTGGTTCTAGCTTTAATTTTTTGAGGAACTTGTTGCTGCTTTTCATAGTGGCTACACTTATGTTTTAAAACATGTATGTTGTTTCATGTAAACATGATTGAACTATTCATACTTCAACTATTAACTTATCTCTGGGTTTGTCATTTTATGGTTTGCCAAAAGGAGCACAGAAAAGACAACACGCAGTGAAGCGTGGTCTCTCCCACCATTTTACCAGGGTTACTGGTTTAAAAGGCATGTGAAGTGTGTGGTCGCTCTCCCCGTGACGAGAGATGAAAATTTCACCACCCCTCTGCTGCTGCCCCGTGTAGGTCTCCAGTCTCCAGCCCCCGGTGTCCCCACTTCCTAATGATGTGTGTCTTAAGCTTTTGCTGTCAGAGGAGCCGCTTCTCTCATGAGTGGGTTAGCCTGGGCCTGGCGAGGCACAGAGAGACCGCGTGCGGTCACACAGGTGCAGCGCTTCAAACCTGAACTCCTGGGGAGACGGGAGACAGGCCACCGCGGAAGCCACAGGGCTGCGTGAGGCCACTTGGGACCTGGTGCGAAGGCCCAAGAGACTGGGTGAGACTGAGCAGCAGCCTCGAAGCCCTTGAGAGACAGAGAGGAGACCCCAAAGGGGCTGAGAAGGTGCTCAGAGGAGAGTGAGGGGGCCAGAGCGCACAGGTGCCGGCGCGAAGGCGGTGGGGACACTAAGGAGAGACGCGGGACGCGGAGCCCTTCAGAGGGGGCAGAGAGGCCCGGGAGGAGGGGCTCTGAGACGTGCCCAGAGGGCTAGCGCGCGGGGCCAGGCTGTTAATGGTTGTACTTACATGCATTGCTTTCCGTCTGTTGGGATGGTCTGTGGCCGCTCCCGGCCACAAAGGGCCAGCCAGGAGATGCCGCTGGCGATGCCACTGATGGAGAACACAGGGCGGGCACGTTTTACGTAACGGACGGCGTCGGGGGCTGACGTGGTCTCTGTGCAGGCCTGGTCTGACTCTGGACCTCAGTGTGGGAATGCAGAATAAGTGGCTTTGAGCTACAGGACCTGGGGATGCAAGCCAGGGAGACACAGCACACCCAGACGGTGAGGACCCCCTGCTGGCTGTAAATATAATCCTATTTGGTCTCAATGTTCATGTTTCGGGTTTTGTTTTATTTTTTAAGATTTTCTCCAATAGTACATGGTAATCTGAATAGAGAAAATGATTGTGCAGTTGACAGATCATTGGACGTTTGCTGTGGTGTCTGGCAGAAGGATGTAGCCACGATGAATCTAAGTATACACTGAGAACACGCTTAGATGATCCGCCCACAGAAGCCAGAAATGGAGGAGGAGGAGGAGAGGAACTAGGGAAAGGTGAGGAATAGAGATGGGAGAAGCTCCAAAGGGTCGAAGCCTTATGAAAGGAAAGAGCAGGTCACATGTGAGCCGCGTGAGAGCAGAGCTGGGGGCAGGGCGCGGTCGGGGAGCGGCTGGGGAGGTGCGCGGGGCAGGGGGGGGGTCCCAGGGAGGGGCTCCGTGGATGAGCAGCTCCAGCGAGTAAAGGGGCGACGGATGCAGGAGTGTGGGACTCTCACCGTCATGCCCGGTCCCTGCACGACCCTCTAGGACTGTAGAGGAGGTTGGCGTGGAGAGAAGTACCTGCAATTATTCATCATTTTCTGTTAATTCTCTTATAACAGTAACTTGCAGCCATAACAGTACATAAGACTGGAGGCTTAGATACGCCCTTTCCACCTACCACTTCCTTTATTGGTTCCCTAGTTCATTTGTTTCCCAGTCCTTGTGAGACCCTGCTCTGCGTCACGTGCCATCTCGTGCTGCGCTGGGAACACGAGAAAAGGCAGATGAAGTGAGAGCCTGCCTCCATCGTGAACGCGTGTGTTCTCCAGTGGAAACACAGAGAAGCCCTAAATGAGTAAGTAAAAATGTATTTTCATGTGTTGGCGAAGTGTTGTAAAATAAAAGTGATGCAGTAGTGTTTTTCAAAGTATTAGGAGTGACCCATTTTGTTTCGTAAAATTGACTCATTGGGTCACAGCTAACATTTTTAGTGAAATGCTACAGTGGATTAGAACGTAACAGGACACGGTGCATTGTGTGCATAAACTTTCCTTTCTCGTGAACCCTCTCCTCTGCACCCACCACTCAGCGGGCGTGTGTGTGTGTGTGTGCGCGTGCGTGCGTGCGCGTGCAGGGTGCCCGTGTTTTGTATGACCCTGGGGTAAAATGACGAGACTGAGGCAGCCGAGCTGGTGCTAAGGAAGGGCTTCCCCCAGGCCAGGAGTCACCTCCTGAAGGAGATGGTCTTAGAGCACAGACCTGAGTCATGAGAAGGACTTAGATTTGTAGATATCTGGGGACTGGAGTCCAGGAAAAGGGGCCAGTGCGTGCAGAGCCTGAAGAAGCTCGACGTGTCTGAGGAAGATGAAGGATGGTCCTCGGCTTTGTCTTCCCCAAAGACTCTCATCACCTGCTCCAGCCTCCCCCTGCGCTGGGGGTGCTCGGGGCCCCAAGGAATAAAGAAGCTCTGTACTGGGAGGTGGGTGGCGAGGAGCCGGCTCCCATGACTCTGGACGCACGAGGTCCCACGATCTGCCCTCTGCCGGCTGGAGGCCTGGGAGAGCAGGTGGGGTAACGCCATCCAAGCCCAGAGACCCGAGGACTGGGGGGCTGATGGCGTGCAGCCCGGTCTGGGGGCAGGAGAAGCCGAGGGGAGAAGTCCCAGCTCAGCGCTGAGCTGGGAAAGAGGGCCGTTCAGTGGGCTGGACGAGGCCCCACGGGGGAGGTGGTCTACTGTACTGAGTCCACCGACTCCAGGGTTGACCTTACCCCGAAACACCTCAGACACGCCCAGAAAGGGGGCTCCAGCCTGTCAACCTGACGCATAAAATTAACCGTCCCTTGCTCCCTCCACCACGTGGCCCGGCTGGCTCCACACCCGCGAGTCTGCACACACACACACACACACACACACACACACACACACGGCTTCTTGTTTGCATCAGAGAAAGCAGCATTAGTTCGACCCTCTCATTTTAATTGAATTTAAATACATGTTTAACATTCTTTCTAAAGAAAAGAAAAGTGTCCACAGTCTGAAATTTTCCACTCTTAACAAAGCACAGGGGGGAACCTGACAGTCATCGCACTAAGTGCAGGTGGTTTGCAAGACACTCGTTACAGCAGGCGCCTCGATTCCTCCTTCAGCGACGTCTTCCGAGAAGCGCCTGCGCAGAGTACTAACCGTGGACGCGGGACCCTGTCTCTTCCCATAAACCTATTAATTCTCAGAGTGGCTTCATCAGAGATTTACAGCAGGAGGATTTAACTAGAACGGATGTGGCAAAATAAGTTTCCCGTGGGAGGGACGCTGGGTGACCATCCTGGTCGGGTCCCCGCGCGGTTTGCCTCTGTGATGATGTCAGGCTGGCACCGGGGCCGCAGGGCAGGAGGGAGCTGTGGGTCAGGGAGCCGCTGATGCTGTAAATCCTGATCCAAAAGCCCGGCAGAGGCTGTGAGGAGGAGAGAGAGACCTTTTAACGTGCTAACAAATCTTTTAATACCTCGTCATCTCCTCAGAGCTGGTGAGTTTGAGGTCAGGTATTTGAAGACCAGAGGAGGAGGGGCTTCACCATCTCCCTGCTGAGAACCTGGGCAGGAACACTTGGTTCCAAGTTAAATGCCAAGACTCACCATCTCTTTTAAGGTGAAAAAGAGTTCATTGATGATTTTTTAAAGTCATTTGCAGTCACGTCCAAGCTATACCAGCATAAAACTTTAGGGAGATTTGAGTACATAACTTGTGCTTATGGGTCTGAAATGACTGCCGTTTGCAGAGAGAACAGCCTTGTCTGTGGACCCACACGTCCAGTCAAAAAACAAAACAAGATGAGCTTTGTGCCATCGGAAAGAAAGCTTCACCGTGCACCTTAGCACGAGCCGCATCCCGTCCGCTCCGCTCACCTGCGGCACCTACCTGGGAACCGACAAGTCACTTTCTGCATTTAAAAAGCCTTCACGTTCTTATGATACCAAAGCCCAGTCAGTCTTCCGTCCTGGGCGTGCTGCTCGCTGTGGGGCACAGCGCTGCTGGTGCCGGCGGCCTCCCTGCCAACCACGGACGCCTGAGGCGAGGCGGCGCAGGAGCCTGCGTCCCACAGGCCCCGCATCCCGTTCCTCCTTCATTCTTCTCCCTTCCTTCTTTTCTTCCCTCTTCCTTCCTTCTTTCCTTCCTCAGAAGACTTCCCGCTATTTGAGGTTTGCGCTCAAATGATTGTCCGGGTTCAGACGTGAGTAAACGGCTCGCGACAGGGACGTGACGTGAACAGCCGTGAGCTGATGACCAAAGCAACAGTAACGGGAGGGGAGGGGACAGCACCCACATCAAACACGCAGCGTGATCTCATCACTTCATCCGCCCACGCAGATGCAGGGCTCCGATCGAGGACTCTGTCACGATTCCTTCTGCACATTTCCTGGATAGACTTACAAACAGAAGTAGAAGAGCCAGTGGAAGGGAGTCAGAGACGTTGACAGGAAAGCTGATTCTTGCGGGTGCTCACTAAGTCTCCTCAGATCCCAGCTTCCCCACCTGTGAAACACACCGCAGTCGTGGTCCTGAGCATCCCCAAGGCTGAGTGATGAGCAGCTCAGACAGTGGGCCTGGGGCCCTGAGCGAGAAACTGGAGCATCGTCCGTTCACACGGCTGCGGTCGCTTCCGTCCGAGGCTGAACAGGCTGGTTCTCGGCTGGTTGTTCACAGAATGGTTTACCCACCAGGTGGCACATCCAGCGGGGACGTTGAAATGTTTGCATAAGTATCAGTGGCAGTCATGAGCGAATGAAGCCAGCGGGACGGTTGTCGAGCGTTTCTGGGCCTGGGTCACGGGTGCCCCCAGGTGGGCTTGCTCCCTCCCTTCAGTGAGTGCTTCCCTTTCAGATCTCGGGTGGTTTGCTAACGTTTTACAGTGAAAATACCGACTATAAATCCAGCTAAAGGTATCGGTTTAGATACCGACTATAAATCTCATAGCCTCAGAAACCAGGCTATTAAAAATCAGCTTTCCCCCCTGCTTTCCCAATTTTATGTGCCCATAATTTAAACAAAATTCTATTCTCCGTGCCTGTTTCTTAACCGTAATAAATACTGTCCTACCCGTAATAATTCTAAAAACACCCTGCCCTTCTTATCAGGCACAGACTCCATTTCAAAATCTCCTTCAAGAAAATAGTAATTTCTTAATAACGTACGACTGAGTTAGGTGGTCAGGAGCGTCTGTACAGCAGCGCGGCTGGACGTCGGACCTGGGAGTCTGTGTTCAGGTGGAAGAGCCGGCTTCCACGTGGCCACAGGGCCTCCACTGTCCCCCACGTTCAGCACCGCGGGCGTCATCACTGACGTTCGGTGGCACCTGTTCACCTGGGTGATTTGAAAACCTGTTAAACACGCCTTCCTGAGACCTCGCCGCAACGCTGCTCGCCTGTGATGGCGCAGGATCTGAGAAGGCAGCGCGGCGCTAAATGGTGGGCAAAGCACAGCCGCAGGGACCACAGACAGTCCGACGCCGTGGACAAGAGGCTGGAAGAGGCGGCGACGACTGCGGCAGGTGCTGCCATCGGCATTCTCCGTGTTTGTGAAAGTCCCGTGAGGCTCTGTCCATCGTGAGGGTTCGCAAGCGAACGCGTGGCCGAGGTGCCCCCGGAGGAGCCCACCGTCCCTGCTGCCCCGCCCAGCCCGGCCTTGCCCAGGGCGGGGCCCCTGCACCCCTGCATCCTGCCCTGCATGTCCAGCCTGGCTTCCTAGAAGGAGCCTTTCCCCAAGGAGCTCACTCACCTGGCAGCAGGGGTCCCTGCAACGTGGGAGGCGTTGGACTTCCTGGAGCTCGGCGCCCCTGGGACGGCCAGGCTCAGGAAGGAGTCTACGGTACGTCCCCGAGGAGCCGTGATATGCGGCATCGGATTAAAATGTTCGTTCACAACAACAGACACCACCCTGCTCTCTGGGAATGCACGTTTTTTAGATCGGCTAACCGCTTTCTGTAGGTAATTTGAAACTGTAATTATGGCAGTGAGACAGCTGGCCCGCGAGCACAGGAGACAAAGTGGACGCCGAGAGGAGAGAGGGGTCGTCAGGGCCCAAGGTCACCTGTGAGGCAATCAGAGGGCAACACGGTCCATCCTCCGAGCTTACACGTGAGGACACGGAGGCCATATGTTTGAACTAATTTACCTAAATTACCTGGCTTATTAACGGGAGTATCTCGTAATTTACAGTCTACACGTTTTATAATAAGCCATGAATCTCTCCTTCAAACCATCCATCAGAACTAGTTAAACAAACAAAGGTGTGATTTCGCTCAGGCCAGGAATGCAGATTATGTTCCGCGCAGTTTATTTTCCATATTCTTCATGTGCTTGCTTATTTTTAAACCACTCACAAAAACAGTTCGCAGATATAATCACTTTTTTTTTTTTTTTTTTTTTTTGCATCGCCTTCACTGGCTCCTGTGAGTCACCGGTGTAATTCTAAGAAGGCCCCAGGACAGGCATTTTCATTTCCTGCCAGACTTCGTTTTACAGGAAACTCCCTTCCGCTTTGCCTTTAGACTGCCAGCCTGATGCCACAGGCGGGACCCTCTCCGCTGCCGCACGGAGTCCAGGGCAGACACCCCCAGAGGGTCTGAAGTCGGGTCACCCCCTCCCTTGAGGGACCTGGATACAGACTTGGACTTTACCTGCCACAAAACTACGGAAACACCTTCCTGAAATCAACAGTTAGGTTAAAAAGATAAGCACAAGAAAGGAGAATGAAATACAGCAATCAGGCGATAAGAACCTAGCGTAAGGGGCTTGGGA
Organism: Camelus ferus; assembly: GCF_009834535.1. Taxonomy (NCBI): domain Eukaryota; kingdom Metazoa; phylum Chordata; class Mammalia; order Artiodactyla; family Camelidae; genus Camelus; species Camelus ferus. The sequence continues at coordinate 26,565,679 of NC_045721.1, forward strand.
AAGTGGGGGACACTGTGATGGGCGGATGACAAGGGGGCTTCCACTGCCAAAAGTCTTTTTTTATTTCTCCCTCTTTTACTTTTCATTTTAAATTCAATCTAAGATAAAACTGTTTTGGTGTCATTTTTTTAATTTGAGTAATTATTAGATGAATTAAATTACTGTTTCAATCATGGGACCCTTATTAACCTGTGCTACTGACGGCTCCATAGAAGACTTTGCACGCAGACAGCTGTGAAGCTGGTCAAAACGCTGCAAAGGTGAGGATCAGGTGTTCACAGCAAGTATGTCATTCACTGCGTCTGAAATTACATCAGGGCTCCACGCTGAGTTAATGCACAGCTTAGTGTTTTCCCGTCAACATATTAGACTCAGACAACCCATTCTGGCCCATGAAACTTGGAAATACTGGATGTAAAACAAGAGGTGAAAAAAGAAAAAAAAAATTAGTCTTTCAAACGCATGTCGGAGGTGGCAGTGACAGGATCAGAATCAGCTAAAGACCAGAGCAAAGAAAACTCAAGGTCGGGTGTCACCAACCCGGAGGCGGTGTGTCCCCCGGGGTGGCGTCCCGGGTGCCGAGGTGGAGGACTTGGCCTGTGATGAACGTGTCCTGCGCTGGCGACGGGACGCGAAGCTCACTCGGACTCTGGGGAAGGCTACAGATGCGACGGAGTCCCCATGTAAAGCCAGCCATCGGAGCAGCCACCACACTGGCGGATAAACAAAGAACTGAGGAAACTGTGTCACAGGTGGAGGCGAGGAGGCTTCACAGCACAGGCTTGCACGGCTTGGAGAGAGGAACTGAAGGCCGCTCTGCTGCATGTGCGTATGTCACCCTGACCACAACCCCATGCTCTCAGGAGTTCAGCAAAAAATTTATAGTATCTAAATGACAGCCCCGAGGCTACCCACCATTTTTTTAGTACAGTGTTAAGCTCGCAGCAGTTCTGAGTGGGAAGGACAGAGATTCCTCACACTCTCTGCCCGCCACGTGCACAGCCTCCCCCGTCAGCAGCACCCCCGCCAGATGGCCCATCTGTAGCAGCTGACGGGACCTGTCACCATCACCCAGCGCCCATCCTTACACGCGGGGCGGAGTGGTTTCGCTGCCCTGAGAACCCTGTGCTCCACCTGTTCAGCCTTCCCCAAACAACTCCTGGCAAAACTCGTCTTTTCCTGTCTCCATAGTTTTGCCTTTTCCGGAATGTCATAGAGTTGGAATCACAGTCTGAGAGTAGTTTCGAGAGTAACTGCTTTCACTTAGCCGTGTGCATTTAAAGTTCCCCTGTGTCTTTTCGTGGCTTGACAGCTCGTTTCTTTTCAGCTCTGAATAATATCCCATCATCTGGATGGACCCCAGTTTATGTGTCCATTCACCTGCTGAAGGACATCTCCGTTGCTTCCAGGGTTTGGCAGTTATGAATAAAGCTGCTGTAAACATCCGTGTGCAGGTTTTTGTGTGGACATAAGTTTTCAACTCCATCTGGTAAATACAAGGAAGCATGATGCTGACTCATGGGGTAAGAGGACATGTAGTTTTGTAAGAAATTGCCCGTCTCCCAAAGGGGCTGAATTCCCACCAGCCACAACGAGAGTTCCCGTGGCCGCGTGTCCTCGCCGGTGTGTGTCGTGGTGTCGGGCCTGGGCCGTCCCCAAGGTGCCTCCGTCTCTGCTCTCTCCATTTGCATCTCCCTGACGACCTCCTGTGCTCGCAGGCCATTGGTGCATGTTCTTTGCTGGGTTATCTGCTGAGCTCTTGGTCCCGTTTTTGGATCAGGTTGTTCATTTTCGTGTTGTTGAGTTTTAAGGGTGCTCTGTATACCCTGCCTCCAGTGCTTTATCAGATGCGTGTTTTGCAAATGTTTTCTCCCAGGCCATGGCTTCCTTTTTATGCTCTTGGCCAGTGTCTTTCAGAGAGCAGACGTGTTTGATTTTAATGAGGTCCAGCTCATCCATTCTTTCATTCATAGGTTGTGCCTTTGGTGCTGAGCCTGAAAATTCATCGCCAAACCCAGGGTCATACAGCTTTTCCCCTCAGTTGTCTTTCAGGCTTGTTACACTTCTGCACTTTACGTTTAGGTCTGTGATCTGTTTCAAGTTCATCTGGTGACGGGTGTAAGGTCTGCGATGTGTTTTTCACATACGATGGACGTCCAGTTGTTCCAGCATATTCCAGAAAACACTATCTCTTCTCCATTACATCCCCTGCTCTTAGGCAGAGGTCAGTTGCTATGTTTACATGGGCCCGTTTCCGAGCTCTCTGTTGTGTTCCACTGATCCGTTTGTCTCTTATTTCATGGACACCACACTGTCCTGACGACTGTAACTTTACAGCTAGGTCTTGAAGCTTGGCAGTGTCAGTCCCCCGGCTTCATTCTTCTCCTTCCACATTAGTTTTAATTTAAATGATCATGGGCTGGTGATGACCACTGACACCTAATAGGATTACGTGTGAATTATCTCTAGAGGAATTCCCAAGGAGACATCGCAAGGAATCCAAGCATGCGTGTGTGCACACATGCATAAGTTCACAAAGACAAGCACAGCTACACGAACACACTAAGTTACTGAATTACAGGGAAAGCCAGCATGTGCCGAAGCCAGCAGAGTGAACTGCAGGGTCTGCCTGGTGGAACTGACAGATACCCGAGTTACCAGCCGCGGAGGAGAAACGGAGCAGGTTTAAGGCACTTAATTCATCAGAAGAGGGAGTTTAAAGGACGATGAAGGAAAGGCTATCAAAATTGAGTGGTTTTGAGAAAAAATAAAATAGAACTTCTAGAAATGAAAACCACTAACTGAAAGAATTTCAAGGAACAGGGTAAACCACAAGTTCAGACCCCGCTGGAGAGAGCGTGGGTCCACTCTGGTCTGGCCGCAGCCTGACCTGAAGACCACACCATTGACTTGCTGGCACTCTGAGACGGCAGTGACAGAGGCCGTGTGCCGTGAGATTGCATCAGCGGGATGGCCTGTTTTCTTTCAACCATATATTTTTTCAGAGTTGAATGAATAGTGACCACCCGTGAATTAAAGCTTGTCAGATGACCAGTTCTATAATAACTAAATTGTATTAGGAGTCAAAGCTCCAAAAACCCTCCAGGAACTCAATCTAAAAAATACTAAAAGTTTAAACAGAAATTTAAGGTGATTTCTCACAGGTCAATTCTTAGGCAGAAAATTACAGGAAAATGAGAACTAGCATCCTCTTCTCAGAAGGACGCCGCTGGAGAGGGGTTTTGCTCTGATGATGCGTCACTCCGTGAAACATGATGAGACCTGTTATTTTCAACAGGTCTTGACCATGATGCATTACTTGTAGGTACCTTCCTTTTTTTTTTTCTTCTTTTAATCGAGTTGTAATTGATTCACAATATTAAATTAGTTTCAAGTGCACAGTATAGTGATTCACAATTTTTAAAGGTTATGCTCCACCCAGCAGGTGGTTGGCAAAGTCAGGGAGGACGAGTGTGTGGTGCTGCTAGTCCCGAGACCACCCTTAGAGTCCTACGTACTGCTGGTCTCCAAGCACAGGTGCACACAACCCCAGGACGGAGGAAGATACTGTAATTTTATCATTGTTTGTAAAGTGTTAGTTCATTTAAAGATGCATGTATCTTTTTAAAATGCATAGTGTATTCACAGCATTGTTTCAAAAATATATTTACAAATAGAACTACATGGTTTGGCTCCTCCAAGTATTTACTGACGTGACACCAGAATTTTACTCTGCTCCCGTCAACTTCACTGTCACCGGAAAAGGCCTTATATGACCGATTAAAGTTTGTACGGTGTTTTCTTTAAAGTTTAAGCAGATGTTTGGCAAAGTATCCGCTGTTAAAAATGAACTGCAGTTGAGGTGAGTAACTGCTGCACAGTGTACCCACTGACGCCTGAAACGGTCTCTGCGAAAGACCCCCACAGGCTCTCTACGTTTAGCCTAGATCAGGCCGAGCTGTCTGTCAGCCTTCTAAGTCAAAAGCGTCTCCCATGAAAAAGTGGCTGGTGCAGCTTGCCGCCCACAGTCACACGGCACGCTTCTTCCGAACAAGTGGCATCTTTTGTTTTGCACTGGGGCGCTTTTCGAGTCCCTCACGTTGCCTTACGTGGACTGTTTTAAAGATGTGTGCTCAGCAAGGATAACTGTCATTGAAACCGACCGTTTGTTTCATTTAAATGATCAGTGCAGCCGTGTAGCGTGAGGGACGGACGGGCATCCCGCGGTGCGGCACGGCTGGCTTGCTTCGGCCTCAGCCTCCCGCGTTGCTTGGCATCACCGGAGCAGCTGTTAACGCGGGGAAAGGACAAACGGCATTCTGGCGCAGTCCCAAACGTTGTTTTCACCATGTGAGGGTCTTGGACGCAAACAGGAATCCATGGGCCATACTTTAGAGCCTCCAAAATATGCTGTTGTCCACACATCAAAACCAGACTTTATTACCAAGATAACGCGACGATGAAAACGCTCCCATACAGAAAAGCAAGCGTGCCTGTTGAGCCGTGGCCGCCGTTCACCTTCACCGCAGAACACTGCGGCCTCCCCAACAGCCTTGCAGTCTGAGTCCCTCTTCCGCATGCATTCTGTATTGTTTTATATTCTTGCTAAGAGAGCCGGTGTGTACTGATGAAAACCACTTCTGCAGCTGATACTTGCCTCATTTAATTCCTGGACTACAATGGGCCGTCGTGAAACACTGCCCTTTATTTTGAATTTTAAAACCAAATGCATTGAATTTTCTCGTCGGACAGTGACTGTTTTGTTTAGTGGCACCCTCAGAGTTCAAAGCAACCCTCAGGTCCGGCTCACCGTCGAGGCCAGCGTGCACCAGCCCTGCAGACAGGAAGACTCCCTTCCCCCTGAGGTGTGCGTAGGGTTGCTTCCTGCTGCCTCTGTTGGCTGTGTCCATCACAGAAGACCAGGCAGGAGGAGGGCTCTGTCTGAACGGTTGTCAGCCAGACCCCCGAGGCGGTGCACGCCGCCGCGTTGCTAACTGTGAGCTGCAAGGTGAATATCAAATGTTACATCTTTCCTTTTTCATTCCGCGACAGCTGTGCTTTTTTTGTTACTGAATGCAGTTAAGGAAAGTGATTACTGCGACAGCACAGGAAATGAGTTAGGCACAATTTCAATAATAATAAAACTGCCGTCAGGGGGATGATGGCGTCAGCCTCGTCCAGCAGCTTCCTGGGAATGAAAACAAGAGAGAGAACCGAGGGGGTGGGAGACAGTGTGTTCCACGCATGTATCATACTTATGATCACACGTGAACTCGGCAGATTGACTCAAATGTGGTCTTCACCCCACAGTCTGAATAATTCATGCATTTAAAGCTTTATGTTCGCTTCTCTGGGTCTGAGCACTCGTATTTGAACTGTTTCAGTTCTCTCTTGAACATGCGGAAAAGTATGTTTTATGCTCGTCCCTGCCCAGATACATCGGACTCGCCCCTCCCTCCCCTCGCCGGGATTTCTCCGCTGCTCTGCAGTTGCGCTCCCTTCCGGCTCTTCCCCTTGGAATCTCTGCACCGCCTTGTGCAGCCTGGCCTCCTCCTGCCCCGAAGTAAGACTTCTGAACTCATCCTACTCACTGCTGCCACCGTTCTCCATAAATTTAGTAGGTGACCAATTTTTTACCCTCAAAATGATGACTCTCTAATCCAAACCCAAAATGACCTTGTGAAATGTTTAAAGGCGGCCTTTTCACCAGCACCATTAGTCACTGTTCAAAGGCTTGTCCTCCTAAAATCAGTCGGTGGTTTGCAGAGGGCATCGCTGCTCAGATTGCACACCCGGGCCATCTGCCGGACGACGGCGACGTGAGAAATGTCTTTAATGCCGTGTTTCAGGACTGCTGTGCACGCAGGGTGTACAACAAAGTCCTTCAAACATGACTGACCTGAATTTCACAGTGACAATAAAGGCATAAAAACACACTGGCCATTAAGAATGCATCCTCTGTGTCGCACGCCCACACTGCACTGTGACACACACACGTTCCGGCGCCAGGCACATCCCGCTAGCGGTGGGTCCTCCGTGAGCGGTGGGTCCTCCGATGCTACGTTCAGCTTCATTTCAGCCTTTTCTGGAGCCAGGTCACACATTTGGGCCATTTTGAGTTTGGGGTGGCACAAAGCCTCTACGTGGTTTTTCAGTTTGCCTTGCTTCTTTTCACTTGTAAGTGTTTTCTGTTTTGTTTTCGTATAAGAAGTTCGCGTATATCCAGATGTAATAACATCACCGTTTTCCGAATCATTTATCCTGGCCTTCTGGAGTCTAAATTACGGTTCCATCTTTGAACATAGTCCCTAGTATCATCCTGCAATTCATGGCCCGTGAATTATTTGCAACTACAAAAATGAGAGAACATTCCTTACAGCTGTGTTACACACATGTGGGCGGCGTCCACTGGGAAGTGATTGAAAACCTTCCCCTTCACATAGTTTTATGTGTTGTGTGCTCACCTGCTTAGTAAATGGGCACCATTAGCCCACATTGTTCCCTACATAAATTTGACAGGAGCGGCTGCCAGTGCGCTGTCAGCGTGATAGGTGAGGGGGACGCGGGTACGGGAAAACGGACCACAAGACCAGTGCCCATTTCCTGGCTCCCTTTCCGTTCAGCTGGCAGTCCTTTGAGAGTTACCTGCTGCCAGCCTGAGCTTGGATCATCTTTGAGCCTCTTACCTTGCAGTGGCCAATTCATAAAGTATCCTTGGAGGCTAGTTTCAGGGCCATGACCTGGCTTGTGGGTCCGACGACACAGTGACGCCCTCAGTTCTTCAGTGAGTGCAGGGCAGCTGCTGTGAAGCCCGAGGTCCCTGGTGATGGCTTGTCAGAGGGAGCCGACCCCTGGGGAGGCTGGCCGTGAGCTTGTTGCAGACGACATCCTCTCCATGATGCGTTACTGATACTTGATGCCAGTGTTACATGTGTGCTAATACACCTGCAGGTCAAACGTGGCCTTCGAAGCGCTCATTCTGTTGAATTGTGCGCGCCGTGCCCCGGTGCCTCCTCTCTCCCTCCTCAGGGCACCGGGAAGTGCCCTCCTTGACTTGAGTGGACTTGATTTTTATCTGACTTGGACCCGGCTCCCATCTCCCAAAGATACAGCCCACGGGACCATTAAGCAAGTCACTTTGACTGACTCCCCAAATGTTCTGTTTGTTTCTAGCGTTTTAAAAAATTTCACCACATTAAATTATTATGTTCTTCTTTATGATTCGACAGCAAGCATTTCCCGAAGCCTAAGAGACGGTTTCTCCTTGTTATTGGTGCCCAGTTCACGGGGGAGTATTTTACGAGAATTTTTAAAAAATCAATTCTTATGTCTTTTGTCTACTTGATGAACCTTCTGAATTTAATGTGGGTTAATTTAAAAACCATGAAGTGAAACTAAAGTGAAGGCTGTAACTCCTGGAATTACACATTTCTCCTGCATTCTTAAAGGGGTGCAAGGTTTTATTCAGTTCAATGAACACATAATGAAGTTCTCCTTCATCAATGCACAAACAGAGCAGATCAATGCCACGGGTAATTTCAATATTGGATTAATAATCACTGCTCTGCTTCAGAATTGCTCACTGGCTGTGAATGTCAGCTTCTCCCCAGAACTCCCTCGTTGGCGGGTGTGTTGACCTCTTGGAATTCTTTTTTTGTTTCTTCATAAACACCAGGAAGACAATGAGATTTATTGTTTTCACTTTGAGTAAGTTAAATAGACGTAAACTAGGAAGAGCTGGGGTGTAAAATGTGAAACTACACGATGAAATCCTATGTCCCAGGTTAGACGTGTCTCCACGTGCCCTTCTGCTCGGTCCCGGTCTAAGATCTTCGCTGAGTCTCAGGACCTCAGCTGTCTCCTCTCTTCAGCCCGTGTTCCAAGCTGCACAGGGAAGCAGAGAGGCGGAGACACATACAGCAGCTTGTTTAATAAATTAATCATGTGACATGAAAGAAATACATTCCAAACTTTTCTGAAATTCTTCAATGAATATCTATCAGAAGGTTAATTATCTTTTTAAAAATCCTTGTCAAGTTATCTCAAAACTTCATCAACATTTTAATTTAATTAGCATATCTGGGGAAGAAGGCAGTTTGAACACACGTATGGATGAATATCTCTTTTGAAGAGGAATTATGAAGCAATGCAGAAAAATGCAACTTTAGAACTTCAGAGTCTTGACATAACTGTATTAAATAAATAACTGATAAAACTCAGTATTTCCAAATGTAGGCATTCATGTCCTTCAATGTGGTGGGCACTGTACAGGGGAAGAGTGCTGGAGTTATATTTGGCATCAGTAATTGATAGTACCCTCGGCACCGGCTTCTGCAGTTTTGAAAGATGTTGCAGGTAATTGGAGGGTGAGGTACTGGGATGAAAAGCAGAGAATTTGCTCCAAAAGACACACGTCCAATTGTCAGGGACGCCCCGGAAAACACAGCTGTCCCACCTGCGGTGGCACAGAGACGGCCGACGCTTCCAGGGGGCCAAGCGGAATGCTGATCGGAAGACAAGTCGTTTGAGCCGCCTTCGGGAGCAATGGTGGTCCCACCCGTTGTGCGCTGGCCCCCTCCCAGGGCTCCCCGAGAGGCTGGGGCCGTTCCGACAGCAGCCGTGCCCCTGCCCCGCCTCTAACCCCGTGGGGACCTGGCTCTGCGCTGCCCTCCCCACGCGGGGGCCTTTCTGTCTCCCTGTGCCTTCCCTTGGTTCCCCTGTGCTCAACGCTAGCATTTCTCTTGTTCATTTTTGTGACAAAATGTATCTTTTCATGTCTTTTATTCTCTGTGTCTATTATCTTTACTGTCAGATTTTTGTGTTACTAGTTTTTCCCCTCTCTTCCCTTTTCCGCAGTTTGCATTTCTCAAGCTGTCATGTCTGACCCAAAGCTCTCCCCTGTTCGTGCTTTGTTTGCGAGCGCTAAGTCCAGTCTTTATGGAAATCAGCCAGGAGAGGATGAGCGACGCGGTGCCCGCGGGGACCTCCGAGTCCAGCTCCGAGTCGGCGCAGCAAGCCTGGCTGTGAAGAACCTCATCCTCACAGAAAGAGGCAGTCAAGTGACAGACTGTGATTCCAGGCGCGGCTGCGGGTACCAGATGACCACGGCTACGCTCTTACTTTGTTTACCCAAGTTCATGCCTTTCGTGGTATGCTCTGAACATAGTTCCTCAAGACTCTGATTTTCTCCAAAGATTTTAATCATTTTATTTTTTATTGAAGTACAGTTGATGTACAGTATTGGTTTCAGGTATACAGCACAGTGATTCAGTGTTTTTCCAGGTTGCAAGCTATTGGGTACAATTCCCTGTGCTATGCAGTGTATCCTTGTTGCTTATCTGTTTTATACAGTAGTTTGTAAATCCCAGACCCCTCGATTATCCCTTCCCCCTCCCCCTCCCCTCTGGTAGCCACAAGTTGTTTCTTATATCTGCAAAACTGTTTCTGTTTCCTGTATTACAAGTGTCAGTCATTTCAGAAGACACTTTTCTCCCATGAAACATACTCAGAAGAAAGATAATACACACATTCTTCAGGCGTGGTCCTTTTAATCCTTGTGTTTGAAGGACTAATTGAGATACTTTCAGCACTTTAACGATTCAGATACAGTAGTTCATCTGATTTAGGGATTCCTATTTGTCTGCTTTACAGAGAAAATGGCTTTTTTTGTCTCCTTTGAATTTTTTAATTACTATTTGCTTTCTTTCTCACTGCTACAGTCATTATAAGACATTTGTATCAAACTTGTCCTCAAAGGAACTCAAATCATATTTCAAACTTCAATATCAAAGAGACATTGATCTTCCCAACGCCCCGGGGAGGAGGCGGCTGCCGCTCGGTAGGTAAGATAATGAATAGGTGTCGTGCTGTGTCTCACGTGGAAGACACTGCGCCGGGAAAGCAGGGGACACCAGACGTAACACGTCCATTATTTCGATTGCAAAAAGAAATTTTGAGATTTTACCACCTATTCTCTGAGATAGTTATCCCCAAAACAAGCAAGAGCTCAATCTTGTCTCTTACAAAATCCACAGCTCTGAGTGGAAGCTGTTTCCAAAGAAAGCAAGTGTGTCGTGATTCTCAGGAGGGATAGTGGGTCCAGCCCGTAAGTGCAAAGGACCGCACACTTGGTCCGGGCGTTCACACTCCTGTGGGCTCTTCACGCAGCACCTGGGGCCGGGCCGGCGGGAACTGTCACCCTAGTGTGACCGATGAAGAAGCCAAGGTCAGAGAGGTGAAGGCTGCCCCGCGGGCGTGGGCTGAGGTGTGTCTGTTCTCTCCCTCAGTGCAGTGCCCGCCTGCCGCGCCCCCTGGCCTGTCCCAGGTCTGTGCACCGGCGGTCTGTGCATGTGCACGGCGGTCTGTGCGCTAGCAGTCTGTGCATGGCGGTACATGCACGGCAATCTGTGCACCAGTATCTGTGCACGGTGGAGCCGCCAGCCAAGATCCACCTTAGCTGCCTTACCTGCACTTTTTGATTTTTAAAATACTGTGGTTAAAAAAAAAAACATAAAATTTAGCATCTTAAGTGTACCGTTCAGTAGTGTTAAGTATATTCGCATTGTTGTGAAACAGATCTCCAGAACTTTTTCATCTTGCAAAACTGAAACACTGCACCCAGGAAACGGGAACTCCCTACTCCTCCCTTCCCCGCCCCACCCAGGGCACCCGCTGCTCTGCTTTCTGTCTCTGAATTGGACTGTGCCCTGAATTGGACTGTGCCATCGTGCCTGGCTTGTTTCACTGAGCACAATGTGCTCGATGTTCAGCCCTGTTCTGGCCTGTGACAGACTCTCCTTCTTTTTAAGGCTGAATTATTCCTCTGTGCAGATACATCTCGTTTCCTTTATCCATTCATCCACCAGTGGACTCCTGGGTTGCGTCCACCTCTTGTCTTTTCTGAGCCATGCTGCAGTGAACGTGGGTGTGCAGATGGCTCTTAGAGACCCTGATTTAAAGCCTCCTGGATGTATACCTAAAAGTGGGATTGCTGATCACATGGCAGTTCCATTTTTAATGTTTTGAGGAACCATCAGACTGTTTCCAGAGTGGCTGCACAGTTTTGCCTCCACAGCAGCAGTGCACAAGGGCCCCGTGCCCCCATCTCCTGCGAGGGGATATCAAGGGAAGCACCTGAGAGCAATAACAGTGAGGAGAGTGACTTGATGAGAGCAGGGATCCCAGGGAAAGAGCGCGTGCAACGCGGCGTAACGTGCAGAAGGGAGGGCGTGACTTACAGAGACCAGGAGAAGACACGGAGTTTCAGAGGGTGAATGGCCGCTCAGATTTTGTTTCATATCAAGGACTCTGCGGGGCTGCTTCGGTCTCACCTTTGCTTCAGTCTCAACGCTGGATTCCACCCCCCACCCTTTTCTCTAGATCAGAGAATCCTTTTTTTCCCCTGATTTACGGGAGTTTTGCAGAGAAGGTCTGACTCTCATGGACAAAACAAGAAAGGAGGAAAGTTGCCATTAGGTTTCGGCAGGTTACTTCAAGGAGCAAGGGAGGCTCACGTTTGACGGACAGGCTTCGTCGCTCAGAGATGCTGTTGGTGCCTCCAGCCCCATGTGACTAACTCTGAAAACATCAAAAGCAGCTCAGAAAGACGCACCACCTCGGAGTGGAATAACGGGGGGTTTGCGTGCAAGTGTGTATCTTCGGGAAAGCCTAAAACTCCTCCTCAAGAGACTGTGGGATAGAAAGAAAGACGCGGGAACTAAAAGAAGAGAAAAGGATGCTCGGAAACTTGAACACGCAAATGAAGCTCCTGGATGGAGCCAGGCGAAGACGCTGAGTCTGTCAACAGCCCTTTAGAGATTACACAGATGAGGACTGCTTGAAATTAGACAGAAAGACTGAATCAGAAAATGGAGACTAGACTCTGGTCGATCAGTTAAAGAAACTCACTGATACTGTGTTACATTGATACAGTGTGGTCTTGGCGAAAGAACAGACAAACAGATCCATGGAACAGAATCCAGAGCCCAGAAGAGGACCCACACAAATATTCTCAACGGATGCTTGACGGAGGAGCAAAGGCATCCTTTCGTGGAGAAAGGATGGTCTTTTCAGTAAATGAGGCTGGAATGACTGAATATCCACAAGCAAAAACAAAAAGAGAGAGACGGAGAGAATCTCCAGGCAGATCCTTCACCTTTCGCAGGGAAAATGACTCAAAATGGATCGTAGACCTAAAATGCAAATTAATAAAATTCTAGAAGATAACAGGAGAAATGCAGGTGACGTCGGGTTTGGCAGCGCGCTTTCAACTACAGCACCAAGAGCACAAGGCATCATAAAACATCTGATGTCAGACTTCACTAAAACTAGAAGCTTCTGCTCTGTGAAAGACATTGCAGCAGGAACATAAAGATGGGAGCACACTGGGAAAAAGATCTTTGCAAGACGTGTATCTGATGAGGGACCGTTATCCAGGTTACACAAAGAGCTCTTCAGACCGAGCACAGAGAGGACAGGCTGCTCAGTGAGAATGTAGACCAAAGACCTGAACGGGCTCCTCCCCAGAGGAGATACGCGGGGGGCGAACGGGCTCGTGGAAGCACTCTGGTCCTGAATGCAGAGTAACACAGTGAGGCACCACTGCACACCCACCAGAATGCTCAAAGCCAAAACACTGACAAGATGTGGAATTCCTCGTTACTGGAAATTCAAAATGGCACGGCCACTGTGGAAGACATTCGGCACTTTGTCGCACAGCTAGGCACAGACTCACCTCGCTGTCCTGCAGCTGAGCTCCTTGGTGTTTACCCAGATGAGCTGAAAACTTATGTCCACACAGAAACCTGCACGAGGATTTGTTCATGATTACCAAAACGTAGCCAGCATGGAGAGGCCCTTCAGTACGTGAAGAGGTAAGCCAACTGTGGTCCATCCAGATAGACAGACAGTGGAATATGGTTCAGCTTTAAAAGGCAATGAGCCTTCGAGCCCTGAGGAGACCTGGAGGAATCCTAAAATCGTGTTACTGAGTGAAAGAAGCCAACTGGGAAAGGCTGCACAACGTACGATTCCAACTATGACATTGTGGAAAAGGCACAACTATAGAGACATTAAAAAAAAAAAAAAAATCAGTGCCAGGAGCTGAATAAAGGGAGGAGGGTGGCTAGGTGGGGCACACGGGATGCGGGTTTTTAGGGCAGTGAAACGCCTGTGTATGATGTCACATCACAGCAGGGACGTGTGACTTTGCGCATTTGACCAAACCCACAGGACGCACGACATAGAGCGTGAAGCCTGATGGAAACTGGACTTTAGTTAATGCTAGTGCGCGTGACAACGATGCACCCGTGTTGGTCAGCAGTCACAGCAAACGCACCTCTTCAGTGCAAGATGCTGAAAGGAGGGGAACGGGGGGAGGCGGGGCGGGGGGTACCTGGGAGCTCTCTGTGCTTTCTGCTCAGCTTTCCAGTAAACCTAAAGCTGCTCTAAGAAATTAAGTGTTTTAGTTAAAAAATAAAAAGGCTTTAAAGGGAAAAACAAGGCATATTTTCCAAATATTCTCTACGTGTGTGAAGAAAACCAAATGAACACAGAGCTCGCAGGTGAAATGAGGACTCCCCACGCGGAGCGGGCATCTCTGCAGTCTGAGCATTCACAGCCTGAGAGTGAGACTCAGACACTTCCGCTGCAACTGCACACGTGGCCTGAGCTCATGAGGAGTGTGTAACACAGCAGTGCAGAGAACCCACCAAGAAGGAGTTGTCCCCTTGGGAAGGGAGAAGAAACTTCCCGAAGAGTGTGGGGGCCTGAGCCACGCACACTGGAAGCGCTGGGCTCCCTGGGAAGATGGCTGGAGACGTGGGGAAGGAGCCGGAGGGACCACTTCCCTCCATCGCAGCGGCCGTCTCCCTCCCGGGAGAGAGGCGCTCATGTGGCGTGGGGCCTGTGAGCTGAGAAGAGCCCTGACCAGCCAGGAAGACAGTCGGGGCGCAACCAGGTGACCCAGAGCGGCGCGGACGCTCCTGCCTCCCCGGGGCTTCTGCCGGTCCCCGCCGCTGAAGGAGCAGCGTCCGGGGTGCGGGCCGGCGGGGTCCCCGGGTCCTGGGGCCGGAGCGGCAGGCGGCCCCGCTCACCCGCAGCCGCGGCGGGACCCTGGCTGAGTCTTCTCCCCCGAGAAGTAGTCTCCACTGACCTCTTCTCGGTTCACTGCTCTCAGCTACGGGATGCTACGCTGGCTCCCGGGAGGTCTGACAGGTCGCAATTCCTAGGACAGTGTGTTTGGAGTGTAGATGGTGTTTGTGTAATTCTTGTGGGGATACCGTTTCCACTTTGTTGGACTCCCGGGAAGGAGTGAGTGTGCGTGTCGGATGAAAGGCCCACTCCTGCCTGACCATGACTGAGGTCTGACCTGACCGGGCGGGGCGTCTGCGGCAGCGTGGCCACTGCTGTCGGCCGCGAGCCGTGGTGCAGGTCCGTGACCTAACGTTTGCCTTGCTGCACGTCGGGTGCGTTCCCAGGTCTCACCGACAGCACCTCCAGCCACGCTTAGTAATGTGTTGTCAGGTTTGTGCTGAATTCATAGATCAATTCAGTGGCATTACATTTTTCAAACATTTGTTTCCTGTTTAGTAATTTCGTTTTAATCTTCATTATTTCATTTTGGGTAGACTTGGCTGCTTAAAAATTTCAAAGTTGTATGTAGTCTAAACAAGAGTGTTCTCTTCATGGGGAGAATGGAAGAAGAAAGGAAGAGGAGGGATTCGTGGCGTAGTCTGTGACTTTCCAGAAGCTGTGTTTGTGGGCGTGAGCGGAGAAGGACCTACAATCGAAGGTGAACCGTGTTCACCTCTGAACGTTGGGACGGCAGATGGTCCTTCTCATTCGTGTTGGTCACTTTACCTCCTGACTGCTCCCACAGTCAGTCAAGTGAAAAAATAAATAGATGCAGCTGTTCCATGTGAACTGCCCTTGTCTCTTTTCCTTAATACTTAGAATATTTAAATCTTAAGTGTATTAAATTTTAATTTACTAAATTAAACTTAACAATAATTAATAATAAAGTAAATGATCAATTAAATTTATCAAAATTTTAAATTTATTAAATTAAATTAAATAATTTATTATTTTTTTAATTTATTAAATATTTAAAATACATTTTAAATTTATTAAAGTACTTAATATTTGCAAATATTTAAAATGCTTAAAGTTTTGAGTATTTTGGAGTGTGTGAAGCAGAGCAGTGCTGTTTGCAAGCCTGTCTCTCAGAGGGTCTGAATCCATCTCATCGACTGTCAGCACGAGGCTGTGGTTGGGGGGGACAACCAGACGGAAGGTGCCCCAGGAATGTGCCTTTTTTTTTAACTTGTAAATTGTTTTTAGAACAATCAAGAGAAAACAATTTTGTGTTTTGAATCTACTTTTTACACACACACACACAAAAAGCTTCAGTCGTTATCTCTGAGAAGTATGTGAGTCAGACTGAATGCCAGGTCCGTAAGACAATCAACAAAGGCTTAAATTAACCACATAATTTGGATCGTTGATTTTTTTTTTTTACTTAAAATAACGTAATTCCCACACATAAAAATGCCTCATTCAACTAATTTTGGTGATGCAGAGAGTTCCACAAAAGTGAAGTCTCTAGATGACTGAAATGTGTGTTTTTTAACAGCAGAATCTTTATTAGTGTAATTACTTTATCACATTTTGAAATCTGCTTCCTGATACATTAACGAGCTTCCCTGCTGCGTCGTTCGAGTCCATAAGTATAAACACGATTTCAGTGTTTCAGGACGACCGAGAGCCATCAATATTAGGATAAAAATGTATAGTGTCCATTAAACAGTTCTGACACCCAGAGTCAGAATGCAGGAGACGTGGCTCAGAACAGCTGTGCTGCTTTGTGAAGTTCTTCCTGTGGTCCTCGGGGCCGTGTTGGATGTCTTCTCTTGTCACCCTCTCCTGGCCAGGCTCCCACGTTTCTGTACCCAGCAGCCGCGTCTCACTTTGCTGCTCACGCTTTACTACAGGAGGTTGTTTAAAATCTAAATCCAGGTGGCAGCTCCCTGGGAAGCACATTGGCTTGCCTGAGGTGGACCATGTGCCTGCCCCTCGTGCAGGAGGGGGGTCTTCTGTTCCCACAGCCAGGTCCCAGTGTGCCCGCACCCCGCTTAGTGTGAGCACCGCTCCTGCTGTACTAACTCTAAAGTCATGATAAGGTGTGTTGCTGCTTCCTTGGTCAGCTGTTCACCCAGTCAGAAGCACTGAGAGAGGGACCATCATGGGTTCATCAGTCAGCGTGCCGTGTAACAACCACACACTTCAAGGGCGTATCAGAGGAAGCATTTACCTTGTGGGACTGGGGGATCAGCTGGTCTCAGCAGGGCTCGCACGGGGGCCTAAGTGACAGGTGCCCTGTGACCAGGCCCACATGTCTTTTGTCCTCCCAGAACAGCAGGCTGGTGGGTCTTATTCTTCTCTTGGAAGTGACAAGGGGGCATGACAGCAGCCAGATGCAGGTGACCTCCTTTACAACCCAGGCTCTCACCTGCACATTGTCACCTGCACCCACCACCGGTTGACCAAATCAAGTCAAATGGCCAAGGCCCAGTGAAGGGAGTGACCTGCCTCCCAAGATGGAAACTGCAAGATTGCAAGCAAAGGACATAGGTCCAGTGTGCAGAGCCCAGCAGAACTGGTGCCACTAGTTCAGTCAGCCACACATGGTTACAGCCTCTCTATACTCCTTTCCTGTGTGGACAAAGCCTGATGCCCACCAGACAAGACTTGAAGGATGCCTACGTGAGGAGCCCTTGGCCCACAGGGCTCACATCCCCCCGCAGCGCTGAGCGATCGCACTGCCTCTTCCCGCCCGGAGCCCAGGCGTAGGACTAGTTGGCTGGGACTGGTTGGCTTGCCCTGACCGCGCTCAGCAATGGTTCACACAAAGTCAGTGCGTCCTTCCAACAGGCAGTGCTTTCACTGGAACCGTGTAGCCGATCTTGCATCTAACTAGGAGAATTAGTGATTGCCTCGGGCGTCAGCGCACTCACGCATCCCGGCACCGCCCGAGTGTGCGAACGTGCTTTCTCCCCGCCACGCCGGTGAGCGAGCCGCGACCTCAGCTCCCTTTGACTGACGAGGTGGAGGGCACAGGAGGTGTGACTGTCCCCCAGCAGAGACGTGCGTGACACTAACTGCTGGGACGTGAATGGCCCGATGTCCATGGCGCCCGGGTGGAGCTGGCGGAATACTGAGGCACGTGTGAGCCTGCGTGTGTACAAATGAGCCAGATCGCGCCCTTTTGCCCCGCCTGCCTGGGGAGCTGGCACTTTCTTATCAGCAGAGATGTGGGCGCGCTGCCTTCAGCACCACCTGCCTCCCCCGCCAGCCTCTCCTGCTGTACTTCAGGGACACGGAGATCCTTGGTTTACCTGCTGACTGACCTGGCCGACAGCACTGGAAGGCGTGTGCATCGTCCTTGGGACTTTGTGACTCTTTGGTAATTGTCTGCCGCGCCACTGCGCTTCTGTGCTGGGCTCCGTTCCGGGGCCGCGCCTCCTGGGAAGGTCTCTTTGCTCTTCCCACGGGCGATTCTCTTCATTACATAAAAGTGTCCTGAACAGTTCATCAGCATCTCAGAGTCCCGGTGATCTACTTGGGTTTTAAAGCTCAGACTCAGAGGCTGAGATCTGTATATGCCAAAGCCAAAGTGGAATCACTGTTTCCAGGAATTGCACCTCCACTCCTTGACCTCCAAAATAAGCAAGAAACCTCCACCATCGCAGGCCAGGCCATGAGGCCCCCACTGGCCAGGCCCAGAGAATCCCTCCCTCCCTCCCTCCCTCCTGTCCTTCCTCCCTCTCGTGCCCTTAGGGAACAGGGGACAACTGCGTGTATTATTCTGGGTCGCCCTGAACTCATCCTTCCGTCCATCACGCAGATGGGTGTCTCGTTTGCTGGTCCCTTCGCCCCCTGGCCTGGCTGGCTTGTACTGCGGCAGCACTTCTGGCTTGTTCTGGGCGCACGAAAGAGCTGGAAGTCATATTAGAGCCAGAGTCAGAGCCCTGAGGGGCTCGCTGACTGTGCTGAGGGTGGGGGGGCAGGCTGGGCCTCGGGGTGCCCTGCAGATTAGTTTCACGGCAATCAGCTGGGACGTTCTGGGGTTTATAACTGTTTAGTGTGTTAGCATCTAACATTTCCCTCGCTGCACCACAGAAAAGCATTTCCCCTAGAGAACTAATTACGAGAAGTTGTAACCATAACTCTACAAGCACAAAAAGATTAAAATATGGATTTTAAAAATCAGCAGAGGTCACCTTCACAATGTGTGACCATTGAAACTGAAACAGTCAGATACATTTTTTTTTAACATAATGAACCATTCAGTTATGCAAGATAAATAAATTCTGGGAATCTGCTGTAAAACAAAGCACCAGTAGTTAACACTACTGTCTGGTGTGCTTACACATTTGTTGAAAGGTGGACCTCATGTTAAATGTTCTTATTACAAAAAACAAAAACAAAAACCACTAACTAAGCTGGCCAAGATTTGGCTTCAGTGTTGGCTCAGGACGTTCCTTCATTCATTCATCCTACAAGTATTTATTGAAAACCTCTATTTAAAAATTTCCAAAGCTTCTGTACTTTTACCTGCTTTTCAGTCTTATTTCAAATTATCAGAAAAAAATGTGTTTATTCAGTCATCCAGCAAATATGTATTAAAATATTTCCTTGTTGCCTTCAACTATCCAAGTTAGTCACATATTCCTGTTTTTTCTCATTTCAAGTGTATTCTTTCAGCAAATAATTTTTGATCACATGCTCCATGATATATCGTGTTAAGGATACAAAAACAAAGCTCAGTCAAACACGTTCTGTGCTCTGAAGGCACTGACCGACAGTGCAGAAGGATGGCATTCGCACGAAGACCTATAAACAGGGTTCGGCTGCACACCGTTTTGCAGACGCACAGAAGCTGGGAGCAGCCCGTTCTAGCGTTATTGTGGGAATTCGATCTGCTCACCTGCAAAGGTGGAGGCACCGAGTGGCTGTAGATAAGGCTGGGGTTGTAAACATGGGGTGGAACACCAACGGCCCCGTTTTAGTAAAAATAGGAGCTATTGGGTGGTTATAAGCAGGAAATGACAGACTTGAGAATTACGTGTTTGCTGTGTGGACGTTGCCTTGGAGCAGGCTGACGTCAGGATGCGGGGCCAGTCAGGAGGCTGTCAGAGGAGGTCCAGCCCAACGCCAGGGGAGAGGGCCCTGATGAGGGAAGACGGAGCCAAGGCACCTGCGGTTCAAGGTCCACACACCTCTGCTGGGGAGGAGAGTGTTCCTGACCCGAACCACATCCCGGGCTGTCCTGGAGGCACTGGGAAAGGAAAGAGCTCCCCGCTGAGCAGCCCGGACGCCACTAGCGGGACAGGGCCAGCGGGCGTGGGGCCGCTCTGTGCGGGGTGCAGGGTGGGGGTGTCACCCCTGCAGAATCCGACGCCCGACTCCAGACTCTGGCGTCGCTGACGGGGCCGTCGTCGGCCTGGGGAACAGCCTTGGTGTTGGCTGCAGCACGTGGGCTCCCCAGGGCAGGCCTCGCCGGCCAGCAGGGTAAGAGCAGATTTGTGGACCAAGACTGGCTGCCATTCAGCCTACGCAGCTCCCCTCTCGGGGAGGGTTAACCCTAACCGGAGAAACTGGCTTTCATCTTCTGGTCAAGTCTCTTCTTACACTGAATCCTTATGTAAAAGCATAAGACTCTACTGTAAAGCAAAATTCTCAGGCAAATAACTAGTCTTAATTTTGTACCCAGATCATTTAATGGTTGATTAGAAATATATCAAGGGGGAGGGTGTATCTCAGTGATAGATGTGTGCTTAGCGTGCACGAGTTCCTAGGGTCAAGCCCCAGCACCTCCATTAAAAAAAAGAAGATAAGAATGCCTGGACATCCGGGGACTTTTGTAGGGGAAAATGTGAACTCAGTTTGATAGACTTTCTTACAAACCTAATCAAGCAAGTCAAATCAGCCACACGCAGGCTTGTGCTATTATACGTTAGTGTGCTGCCCTCCCTGGGACACTGCAGAACACAGCCATAACCTGCGCACTGCCTGTACTTTTCCTTTTACACAGATACTGGAAAATAAATTTAACATATATATCAGATGCATATCTAGTAAGCAAAGGTCCATTTTAATGAAAAGAAAGTAAAAAAGTTGGGGTGCACTGAAATTCAGAATTCTTAATAGGAGTTTCCAAAGGTAACTTCTTTGTAGCTCACAGGACGACACACACAGGTGAACAGCCCCTTCTTTGCCGCGAAGGAGCCCAGTAAATGTAAGTTCTCCACGGTGTGTCCAGGGCCCTGCTGAAGGGGACGGCGGCCGACGGTCCCGAAAGTGTGCCTTCTCTGAGGTCGTGGGACGTATGAAGAATCCAACAGGCAACAAGTACCTGGAACAAACCTAAATACGAGAAAAATATTTTTAAGATCAAGTAAGAATTCAGATACGACCAAAGATGGCTGTCAAAGATAAATGTCCTTTTATTAAAGAAACAGTGGACAAAAACTGTTTGAAAGTACCTGGTCACTGAAGAGAGAGCTGGGTTCTTCTCAAGGCGGGACCCCCAAAGGTTACCACGGACGATGCCTCAGGAAGGGCAGGGCATGGTACCAGGCAAGACCAGGGCCCCCCACAGACCTGGAGCCAAACGGGCCAAACCAACCGCAGCCCCGACTAGGCAAGCCAGGAGTGAGGGCCCTGCAGCGGCCGAGCAGTTCTGACAACAAGGCAAAACGTGTCGTTAGGGGAACAGGTGTAATTCTTTGACCTCGCTGAGAAATAGACGGAGTTCAAGCCAATTCATATAAATACAAAATGCCATAAAAGGGGCCAAATTCGAGTTCAAATACAAGTAACAAGGGTCTTTTTCTGCTAAATCCTTCTTTACATGCCTTTCTTTGTTAGGTTAATCACAGTCACTCCTAGCACAGGAAAGCCTTTACCCCGACAGCGGCCCTGATGAGGTCATCATCGGGGTCGTCCCCCGAGACTCACAAAGAACGGATGTTTCTTTTTTATTTTTAACATGTCTGTAAGTACTGGCTCCGGAAAATGGTCATTTATAGCCACACTGGCTGGGGCACGTGTCGGCGAGAACACAGGACCGAAGCCACACAGAGGTGGACTCGGCGCCCGCGGATCGGGACTCGAACCCTCGGATCGTCTGTCTGCGTGGGTGTCACCTCCACGCCTCCCACCTGTCGTCCTCCCAGCACTCCCTGCTCACCGTCCCCGCGGGTGCCCTCCCTCGCGCCCCTCCTCAGGTCGAAGCTCCGTCTCCCTTCACTCCTCTCTGCGCCCTCGCGGGGCCTCCTGCTCAATTCCCTTCTCCCCACCTGCTCAAAATGTCTCTCCACAATCAGCCTTCCTCCCTGCCCCCGGACCTTCTCAGCCCGTGTGAGTGCTCCACGGCCCCCGCGTTCACAGCCTCTCGTCCTCGCCTTCAAGGCCCGCTCTGGCCCACGATTCTCCCTTCATTCCTGCAGCGCCTGGGGCCACGTGCCCAGATCACACCTCTCTTTTTAAACACGGCCTTTGTTTCCCTGACGCCAGCCTCTCGGCTCTGCAGGATGGCTCAGCACAGCCCATCTCGAGTTGCCTCTCCCGAATTTGCCATTACTATGTGCCTTAGGGACCTGCTCCCCAAGTGAGCACCCTCTCCATCCTGAGTCCCAGTTTTCCTGGAGGATGTTGACATGCAGACCACGGCGTGTCTTCCAATACCTCCTATTTCGCATTTCCCGTTGGATCGATGCTCATTACAAACAGTTTTGAGACACCAGCTTTAACTTCTGAAGCAGTAATTAAGTGAGTCAGGTGTGTATTAGCCAAATCAGACCCCACATCGGTCTGAAAGCAGATAAACATCTGCGTCTCAATTCCAGATGTCCCAGGGCCGGCACACAAGCGTCCTTGCAGGGCAGCGTTGGTACTGGATCAGTTTATAAGCATGCCCTTCACATGGACAATAGCTGATGGACTCCTGCTTGCTTCAGTGATGTGGGTGACGTACTATGACTTTTAAATATAATACAAAAAAGCTTTCACTTTCATGGCTTTTCTTGTATATAAAAGATATAAGTAGATTTGATGCCTTGTGAGTTTGATACGTTGTCGCATAAAGTGGGCCAGTCTAGAGATCTTTGGGTCTCCTTCATTTAGGAAGAACAAAGACAGAGTCAAGATCCTGTTTAGAAATGTATGTAGAGCTGAAACCTGAGTTGAAGAGTCCTGTGCAAAGGTGCCTGTTGGGGAAGCGTCAGGAACGGCCCCCTTCTCGACAGACGACCCAGGGTAGAGACGAACAGCCACACCTGGTCTTCTCTCACCTGCGCTCTGATCCCGTGGCCAGGTGAGAGTGGAGCCCACCCAGACCTAGTTGATGCTTTCCTTCCAGAGATGCCTAGTTTGGTGAAACCCACATACCCGTGCGCTCAGCACGCTCTTCTTCACTGTGCACGTCACTCCCTAGATCGATGCTGCACGTGTGCACGGCGGCTTCCTGCTGGTCTGCTCTGTTAGAGCGACAACCGCCCCGTGGGCGAGAGACAGTGCAGGCTCTGCACAGTGTGTACCTCAGAGTCGGCCCGTCTGGATTCCCGCCCCTGCTTGAAAGGGAGGAAAGAAGGAGGGAAAGGAGAGAAAGGGAGGAAGGAAGAAGGGAAGGAAGGAAGGGAGGAAAGGGAGGGAGGGAGGAAGGAAGGAAGGAAAGGAAAGAGAGTGAGGAAAGAAGGAAGGAAGGAAGGGACAGACCCCACTTTTACCTCTTTCTTCTTCTCCTAAGTCAGTGGTGCACTGTCTGCCGATCTACTGGGACGAAAACTATAAGGAACCTTGATTTCTCTCCTTCCTGTTCAGCCCATGTCCACACCACCCCACCCCCGGAAAAAAAAATTCTCGGAGGCCGAGCCCCTGCAGCATACCCTCAGCCCAGCATCCGCACCCCGACCTGGGCCTCCTGACTGAGGGCCCCCTCCTCCCTGGGCTGCAGGGCCTTTTACGTAAAGCAGCTCAACTGCTTCTAGAAAGTCTGACTTGTTATCACATCGTGCTGGACTTAAACCATCCCAAAGGTCTGCAGGTTTTTACAAAACACAGTCTCTTACTTATGTCTCCTGTCTGCCCCTCCTCCAGGGCATAATCTCACGAGGAGAGGGCCGTGACCTGCTCGCTACTGGGTTCCCCCGGCCCCAGGGCTCTCCTGGGCTTGGAACCCACACCCGGAAAGGCCGGCCGAACCCTGGGTTGGATGCATGAGTCCACGGCGCCGCCACCGGAGCAGAAACCCCCTCTCCAGGCCCTGCCGTCGCTTAGTCATTGGACCTGAAACATCCCTGCACTGTGTGCCCTTCGCTGAGCAGACCCACGTGTCTTCCCTCAGTCCGTCCCGTGCTTTCCGGGCTCTCCCCGGGGGACAGCAGCTCCCTGGCCCCGGGAGACGAGTTGCCGCCCACTCTGCTCCCTGGGCACACGGCGGGCCCCCAGCGAGCTCTGCCCTCCACAGGAGGGGGCGCATCTTCCTGGCACCTCCGCCCTGGGATGGGTGAACACACGCACGCACACAGAGGGCAAGAGGGCTTTATCACAGTTAGGGGCTTCCGTGATCATGGGACCAGGAGGGCCCCTGACCTGCCGTCTATGCACTGGAGAGCCGGGCGGTGTTCTGTCCAAGTCCGAGGGCCTGACAGTCACGGGCCCAGGGTGTGAGTCGTGCTCTGTGTCCAAAAGCCCCAGAACCAGGGGACCAGCATCCAGAGGCAGCTCAGGCTGAGGGAAGGAACTTGCCCTTCTTCCGCCTTTCTGTTCCTCCCGACCCTCAGTGGATTGGATGTCTGTCAGGAACAGAGGTGGATTAATCCAGCCACGTGGCAGGGGGTTCCCGCCAGCTGGCTGTCCTTTCCCTACACAGAAGGCCTGTGCTGTCTCTCATACTCGCATCTGTTTAGAGGTTTTCAGCTTCTGTGGTTGAACATTAAAGTGTTTTCAGTATTTTTCTGTAGAAATTCTTCATGGGACTCTAGACCCGCGTCTGTGGACTTTTTGAAGAGGTCAGGGTGTGCTTGGGTTCTGCCTTTTGTGTGAGATTCACAAAGTGTGCGTTAGAGTGAGTAGTTTGGACAGTGAGGGGGCAGATCTGATGATCATAAATTCTTTCGCCTCTAAAATTCTGTGACTCGAATACTGGAATTTTGGGGTGAAAGGATGCATTAAAGAGGAGCAGGACGCAGCAAACAGAGAAGCTCGCAGGTGTTTTCTGTTGTTTCCCACCCGCGTGGTAATTTATACGCTGTCAGAGGAGCTTTATGCAAAGCCTTGTGCCATAAATCACCTTTTGGAGCTATTTATACCCCATCATAAATCTCTAAAACAACCTTAATTGGCAGCTATTGAAGATACATTATTCATAGAAGTTGTCAAACCACAGGGAAATGTTTTCTTTCACTAAATTATTGTTAAATTGACTCGACCAATTTTGATTGAGAACTCCTAAAAGCCAGAAAAATTACCATTCCATCAAGTTTTAAGATGCAACGTAAAATGGCCTGATTTTAACAAATGAAATGTATTACAGCCATTAAAGGTTGATATTTGAAAAAAGACAAAGCTATGAAGGTAAACACAACGTGTTTCGCAAATAGTGATTTTGTAGGAATAGAGGAGGTCTTCCAGGTGATCCGCACACTCCATTTCAGGCCCTGCCCTCCCCGCTGGCTGAGGGTCTGGGCTCCCACGTAGGGTAAGGGGGGCGGAAAACATCGCCCCGTGTTTTTTTTCATTTAGGCAGCATTTTCATTAGTTCCGCGTGTGGCGTGGAATCAGAAAGTGCATCACCGTAGACTTAGAAGGTTCTAGACGGATGACTTTCTTCTTCACATTTCTCCTGCAGTTCAGGGGAACTTCTGTATACCTTCACTGCCTACGCAGTTTGACCCTCAGCAAAATTAAGCCCTCATAAATCCTGTCACAATTGCTATGAACAGATGTTTCTCAATCCTGAGTAAAATACAATCCTTTATCAAGAAAAAATATTCAAACCACTGAGAATCTTCATATAAGCCCTGGCTAGAGAAACACTGGCTTCAGAAACTAAGGTTTGGTTCTCCCACTCTGAGTCGTTCGCCACAGCAGAATTTTCTTGTTAGTTTTGGCTGCCGTGAAGGTAAACACCACGTCATTGCCAGTGAAAGCTCAGTTCCTGCTGAGTCCCTTCCTCCATGAGGCCGCGGGGCATTTCTCTTTCCCACGTATCTAAGGGTAAGATCTATGGTTTGCGGACACTAAGTTGCTTTTATCACGACTTCCTGAAACTTACACCAGGTCAGGTGCTGTGTGGGGATGACTGAGGCAGGAAAGGGGTCCTGTGTCCACAGTCTGCTCCCCACTCCTCACTCAGGCTTCAGTCTGTGCCTGACAGTACGCCGGGGCCGGCCACGTCCTTCACGTGTGATGGCATGTTATCTGTGCATTTAAAATTCAGTCTTTAAGATACTGTTTAACTGAAAATTCTATTTGTACTGGTTTTGCAAAGCTCCACCCCAAATCGACTGCAGGACACTTGAGGACATTTGGAAAAGGACACATTCTTGGGCCCACAATCAAAACTCTGATTCAGGAGTCTGGGGTGGAGCCATCCCAGTAACCAGCTTAATTCTCTAAGCAATAATCACACATTTGTTCATTTTTACCATTTCGCATGCTCTTGCAGATACTAAAATCAACAGAGGTTTGAATCAGTTGATGTTGCACACGGCTGGCTACATGTGAGGGAAAACCCGAATAACAGTGGCTTAACTGTTTCTGGAAGGCTTTATTTTTCTCATTGATCAAGAAGCTGCGTGGGACATAGTCTAGTCGGTTTCTTGGACTCCTTTTTTCCCCCTCTCCACTGCCTTCTTTAACATGAAGATTTCATTCTCACAGTGCCAAGATGGCTGCTGCACTTCCGGCCATCAAACCTGTGTTCCAGGCAGGAGGGAGAGATGGGACTAAGGCAAGGATAAGGCAATCGTCTACATTTGGTATTTTTAAAATTTTTTTCCAGAAAACTCACACAGTGGTTTATACATCTCATTGTAGGTTTCTGCCTCAAGAGAAGTCAGCAGCCAGCATGCTTGGCATGGCCTGAGGACCACTGGCCCCCTAGACTTGGCAGGCAGTGGATTTTAAGGCCTGGGGAGTCACTGAAGAGACTAAGGAGCAGGTGTAGATCTCCCTGAGAGACCCGAAGCGTGAACATAGGAACCGTTTACTATGATTATAAAACTAACGCTCCACAGTTCGCAAGGGAAAATACACACATAGCTACAAACTTCGCAAATAGTGTATCCAAGCCTGGGGCCTTGATTTTCAATCTGGTTTTCTCTTGTCACGAACATCGTTGAGTTTGAGTATAGAAAACACATCACTTTACCTTTTATCTTCTTTTCTTTTGCATCTGCTGTTTCTTGATGCTCTCACCTGGGACTGTGGGTTTACTGCAGCCTCGAACCAGTGACCCCAAGGCTATGTCTCTAGGCCCGACTGCCTGTAACTTTCCTAGACTTTCAAGCTAACATTTCAAATTTCTTGTCCCTCATATCTTCCCTCCAGAATCCTGTGTCCAGTTGCCTCCTTGCCATTTTAGTTGGATGTCTGACGAGAATCTAAAAGTTAAAGCTTGGCAAACCGGTCTCCCCCTCAACCTTGTTCTCCTTCAGTTGATTCTCAGCACAGCTTTCAGCCAGAGTTCTTCCGTCCTTCTGTGACATTTTTGTTCATTTTAAAGGAGCTACAGCTTTTCCTAACAAAATTGCTTTGAAAAGTTAGAAATCCCACTAAGACTGAAGAATATTGGAATCTCATGGCTGTTACTCTATTTACTTTGTAAATAACATCTCCTTAAAATTCAAACAGCGTGTTTTTCTTGGGTTTCATATTTGATGCAGGGAATGCTCCACAGCACCCCTGGGCCTCTGGGGGGTCTTGTTTGAATCTCAGCAGCAGAGGAGACCAAGGAGAACTTTCGGCACTTTCATAGAAAATGATGTAGAAAGCAGAAGTAAGACAGTTGTTTTCTGAAAATAGGGAATTAGCCACCTGGGTAGGTTTCCAAACTTTTCTCGTGAAAGCAAAAGCAATTCCCTGTATCATTCTTCTTAAAAATGAAAAGAGAAACCCGGCAAAGCTTTGTTCTAATTCCCAGATTTCGTTCACTTATAACTCGGAAAATGCACAACAGATTTCATATTTAGGCTTCATTAGAAAACTCTTCCTTTGTTGGGTCCCCAGTGCGAGCTTCTAAAAAGAGCCTTGACTTGGAAGAAATGTTCAAGTTCTCTATTATATAATATTAGGAAGATTTCAGTGGACAAGATGCTTTTCCTAACTGCATACCAACTGGGAGTGTGAGCATTCGTTCAGACGTTGAGGGCACGGGGTGCGGGTGGCATCTGACACAGCTGAGCTGGTTGGCTTCCTCACAAAGGTCGAGATACAGTTGCCTTTATCACGTTCCTCCGACCTTCCTGAGACCCCGGCCTTTTCCAACAGTCAAATGATAGCCATAGCAATTAAAACTTGTTATTAAGTCATAATTCCTTTTTTAGTGGACAGATCTCATGTTTCCTCATTTCATCTATGTGGGTTCCTTTGAAGCCATCATTTTAAGACAAAGCCAATACAGATGAAGAATCGCTTTGTTTGGGGAATTTGTTTTCTCGTAGAAAGGGGGGTTGTCATAAAAACCAAGGGAGCAACATTACTGTTGGCTTAATTTCTCAGCAGCAACTGCCTGTCCACAGACTTGTACAGAATTGAAATAGTCGAGGAAGAACCAGTGTGACCCAGAATGTACTTGACAGCCTTGTGTGCATGTTCTAAGCACTGGAGATCAACCTGGA
Source organism: Camelus ferus (assembly GCF_009834535.1). Taxonomy (NCBI): domain Eukaryota; kingdom Metazoa; phylum Chordata; class Mammalia; order Artiodactyla; family Camelidae; genus Camelus; species Camelus ferus. Next base: position 26,593,581 of record NC_045721.1, read on the forward strand.
ATATTGACCAAGGTTATCAATGTTTGGGGGCTTAACTGGATGCGTGAATGGGGACTAAAGTCAGGCTGCTGGACCCATGGGTGCTTGCACCTGCCTGGGGGCACCTGCCTGCTGTTCTGGCTCAGCCTTGACACAGGCTGGGGTGCTCTCCGCGCCCCAGATTCCTCTCCCTTGCCGTGGAAATGGGCGCTGATCCTCACGCCTGACGCCGCTGGTGCGGTCAGGGTCTCAGAGCCCCCTTGGGCCTGGTGCTCTAGAGGTGACACCCTTCGCCCTCTCGGTTGGCTGTGTGCCTTCTTGTCACGAAACGTAGTACAGTTGGAGCCCACATGAACATCTGCTCCAGCTGTCAGTCAGATACGTATAAACACACTTTTCAAATTATCAAGAAGTGTTTATCCACAAAGTCGTTTCTTAAACAGATTGGGTTAAGCCAACAAGATGTCAATAATCCAGATCTTTTTTGTTGTTGTTGTTAGAGAAATTCAACAGTTTCATCCACTGCTTCATAATGGTATGGCTGCGATATCTCCAAAACATCAAGTTCCTTCTAATTAAGGAGATAATGCCAGCTTTCATACAAGGTACATTCTTAATGAGCAAAGTAATTAAAAATCCACGCGGTTCATGGGTCTGTCTTCATAGATAAAAGTAATTACAAGGTCCTTTTGTGCCTGTCTGTCTGATGCTACTTGTCTGTTTATAATTTAGTTTATTTTTCATATAATTTAATACCAAACATTGCTTTGGCTGGCAGGAATATTTTTAAAGTATTTGTGTTTATTACCTTGTTTCTCTGCTAAGCAACTTTAATTCTATTTCAAAATAATAAGAGAAAAAAAATAAAAAATACCCACCTTAAAATTGCTTCTTCAAAGTTTGTACAAGGCCCGGATGAAGTGTTCTCCTCCTCACAGACCATCCTGCAGACGTTCATGGCGGCAGATGCTCAGCAAAAATACACTGACTTGATCTTCTTTATTTTACTTTATAATACAGCTGTGTTCCCAGCTGCCCAATGCCAGCAGCACTGCCACACGGGGAGAAAGTAAATGCCCGTGGGCCTCTTTCCCCGAGGCTGGAAGAGCAGCAAAAGGTAGCCGTCTGGGGAATGAACAGGAGAGGGTAGTGTCAGCAGAGGAGATCTCAGAAGCCTACGTTTGCAGCGGAAACAGCTGGACTTTGAAGGCTGGAAGGGAAAGAGCTCGGACAGGATGCTCTCGGCATATCGTGGGCAGTGACCGAGGTGTGACCGGGCGGGATTGAGTGGTCAGCAGAGGCTTGGGATGGGGGGGGGGCTCGAGGGAAAACCCAGGCACAGCCCTAATGCAAACTGACCCCCAACCAAGGTATTCACAGGGCCCTTGGAGGACGCATAGCACTGGGTCTGCTCGGCTGAGTCAGACGGTCTGCACCGGGACCTCCCTCCGACGGGCAGAGAGCAGGGCTGGGTCCCTTCAGGGTGACCCAAGGTCCAGAGGACCAGATGCCTAATTCTCACCTCCTCAAGCAGTGACCGAGACCACGTCATAGAGGACCACTCGGGCTCGTTAGAGTGGGTATGGAAGAAGCATGTCTAAGAGGAGCCTTCACCAAACAAAACCAGCTTCCTAGAAATGCTGACTCCTTCAACCCACACCTCAGCGTGTACCCCGGGCTGCGGAGTGCTCGGGACCTCAGTAGCCACCCCGTCAATGCCGGCAGCTTGTCTCCTGCGTGGCCTCCTCCCCATAGCCCTGCGAAGACCACACCTGAACCCCTCCCACACCAGCCAGCGTGACAGTTCTCAGAGGTGAAGCTCCCACGTCACTCCTCTGCTCAGAGCCCTTCAGGGGCATCCATCACGTGCGAGCCACAAGGAATAAAACGACTTGTAAGCTGACATCAGAGCCCAGGAGCAGCGAGCGAGGCCCAGAGGTATGGAGGGAGCCGCCCAGCAGCTCAACATCCCCCACAGAACACAGTAACGGCGTGAACAGAGACGGGGACAATGGTTTTAATGGTGCATCTTATTTAAGCTAAAATGCCCCAAATATAATTATTTCATTGTGTGGTCAATCCAAAAATATTGATGAGATACTTTACATTTTATTTGGTATTCAGTCTTCTAAAGCCGCGTGCATTCTGCACCTACATCCAAAAATAAACAGCGCCATCTTCGCCTCCGCAGGCAAATTGTTTTTTAATTACGCGTCAGCAATGCGGGAAGAAGGCACGGGGTCGTGTTTCTAGAAACAAAATACTCCAGCGTAGCAGCCAGTCTGTATGATTAAAACACTGAGGAGACACACATGCTTTCACTACTTAAATTACTGCTTCCTTTGACTTATTCATGTCTTTCAATTACAGAGAAAAGCAAAAAAGAAAAAAGCGTAACTATGTGTGACAGCGCATGTGCATAACTCTCACCAAAATATGAAAAAAAATCAGAAATCATTACTTTTGAAAAAGGTCAGTGGTCAGGGAGGACATGACCAACGAGGTCGCCCGCTGGTCACTGGTGGGGGGGGGGAGGCGGTCAGGCAGGGTCCGCAGACAGCAGGGCCCCTGCAGTGGGGCTGGGCTGGGCGCTCAGATGCCCAGAGCCCAGCCTGGAGCAGGAGCCGGTAGGGGGAGGCCCGCGCGCCCTCCCAGGAACGTGGGTCTCCTGGACTCGGGGAGGGCAGGTGCCTGTCGGACGCCTGCACCCCCCACGGTGTCCACCGCAGGAGCACAGCCCCGAAACCCAAAGGGACGGGGCGATGGACCCGGCAGTTCCTGCGCCCGGAGAGCAGGTGGGAGGCGGAGTCCAAGGGGGCACCGGCCGGTGGAGGAGGGGTCGTCCTGCGGCGGGATGTGCAGACTCCCCATCTCCTGACCGCCGGGGTCTCTGCTGGGTCCTTGCCTGGCTGTGACTTCATTCCTCTCCGTTTTTAAAGCAACGTGACAGGTGATTTCATCACCGTGCAAATATGCGTGTTCATGTGCTACGTATGTAATTCTAGTTTCAGATACGCACATTCTAATATATGTAAGCAAATACCAGCCTCAGTGATTCTCCAGTTTATCCTGCCCCGTGCATCCCTTTTATAGTAAATATTTAATCAAGCCTTCTCTGTAATCCTCCCCTGCAATTCACTGACAGTGTCACCTGCCTGCACATGCAGTGAAAATGTAACATCAGTGTAACTCCTTAAAACAACGTACGTAGGAAATGAAAGAGGACAGCGACCATTTACTGCAAAACTGGTAAGTATCTTCCTTGTAAGTGACCACCGAGGTCTAAGGTTTTAAAAAATGATGAAAACGTCAGATGTTTGCAGCTTCATGGGTCCCTCGTGAATGGGACCGACGGGAGGGCAGCCGTCAGGGGCGCGTTTTGGCAGGCGGGACGCTACGCCCATGTTCTGATCAGCAACATGGGCTACACATCTCGACGAAATAATGTGTTGTGTTTTCTCAAATGACATGGTACATGTAGGTATGTAAAAAGTTAATTATGTATGTTTATGTGTGTAAAAACTGTTCATCTCACATGAAAAAAATGGAAGTAAGCCCTGAACTCCAGGGGCTACAGGAAGGCTTCCTATGCGCAGAGGACTCGGGAGGCTGGACTGGGTGCTCGGGCGTGGGGTTCCCGCACACTGGAGGTTGTCCAGGATCCCAGTTTACTTCCAGTCCAGTCGTAAGAAACACGACCCGCCCATAAAGTTCCGAAGTGCCTCGGGGGGCAGTGAAGCCTCCGCTACGAACACTTATCTAGGTAAAATCGCCTAGAACTCCTTAAGTCCACAGCCCTGTGCACGTGTGCGCGTGTGCTGGTGAGATGCCTACCGGGCCCAGCGGTGTTGAAGGAGCCACCTTTCTCAGGGTCACTGTGGTCTCTGCCCAAGCTGGAAAGCGTGCCAGAAAGTTCAGTCCTTCTTTGTTCCTACAGACTCAGTCCATCTTGGGACTTTCAGGTCACCTGCATCCCGAGAAGTCAGTCCTGGCTTTTTTGGCCCCAAATTTCCTCCTCCCTCTCCGTGCCCCACGGGAGTTCCTCCTGTGCACCCGCTGTTGAACCATCAACACACGTCTCCCTTTCTTCAGTCGTCTTAGTCTTGCTCTTCCGATAAAGTGTTTGCTTCCTGAGGACAAGGACTGATCTTTCTCAAGGACCACAAAGCGCTGGAGAATGATGACATGGGGGTAGGGGGGTGGTACCTGTCAGTGCTGAGCATTCTTCTCCTGCACAGGTCACAGGGGACCTGGCCCCCTGCTGGTGACCACCTATGGGACTCCCATCTCGCCGTGTCTGTGTCCAGCAGGTTTGAGAGGAGGCAAGAGACGGGATCAGAGAAGAGGTGAGGAATCACAGAAACGCTCTTTTGTTTTCAGATCGGCGGGGACGCAGCTCAGACACAGCAGATTCAAGAAGCAGTTAGACCCAGATGCCTCAGGGTGATTTATGTGCTTAATTACAGGCACATAAGAATTCATTACAAGTTACATAAATTGTCCTTATTCCTTGCATCTGGATTATTTACACATGCAGACGCATATTGATGGAGGAAAATGAAGGCACTCTGTCACGTTTTTAACCACAGTCAAAATAAATGCTCAGAAGCCTGCTGATATGAAAAGTATACGTTATTTTTAAGTTAACTTTAGGAAAGCAGTCCTCACTTTCCATTTACGCATCCCATTTTTACCAGAAGTGCACTATTGACGTCAGAGTTTGGTTCTGAAAGAACGGAACGTTGACTCACTGAAGGTGGGTGCTCTGGAATATAAATGTCTGTGCCCTCAGAATTCATCCCTGAGTCCTAACCCCCAGTGACGATGTCAGGAGGGGGCTTTGGGAGGTGATGAGGTCACGAGGGTGAGGCCTTGCAAGTGGGATCAGTGCCCTGATTTCAGAGACCCCCATGTGAGGACGCAGCAAGCCGGCGCTGGCCGTGAACCCTGGCGGGGCCTCACCGGACACCGAGTCCTCCCGCCGTGAGCAGATCTGGGAGAAATGCGTGTCCCCTCTTTATGTCACCCAGTCTGCTGCTCTGTCAGAGCCGTTCAAAGTGAAGCATGCTCACCTATCACACGAGTTTATTAGGTGAAAAAATTAATTTGACATTTTTCGGTTGAAGTACATAGCTGACTTACAGCGTTATGTTTGTTTCAGGTGTACAACGTAGTGGTTCAAAATGTTAGAGGTTGTCCTCCATTGACAGTGACCGTGAGCTTGGGCCGCGCGCTCTGTGCCGCGTGTGTGCGCCCCTCCAGCCTGTGCCTTTCACGTGCAGTAGCTGTGTGAGTGTCTGTCACTCCCCTTCCCCTCCGCGGCCCCCCGTCCCTCTCCCCACTGGTGACCACTAGTCTGTGCTCTGTGTCTGTGGGTCTGTCCATTTTGTTAAACACATTCATTTGTTACATATTTTAGAGTCCACGTATAAATGGTAACATACTTTATTTGTCTTTCAAATACAAAGACAGTCACATCTGGTACTTAATGACATTAAAGTCTCTCAGTTGCCTCGAAAAGTTACCCTTTCTTTCTCCCTAAACAAATTGTTGTTCGATGGGAGTGAAGTTACTGATGCGCATGAGGAATGAGGCCTGGGTCTCTGCGGGACCCCCAGCGCCTGGCGTGAACAGAACAATGTCGTGCACTTGAAACGAGGAGGGTAGATCTCTAGGGAAAAAGATAAAACCCAGAACGAACAAAGCAGAGCAACCAACGGGGCACAGCAAACCTCCTGCTCGTGTGTGTCACCGCAACGGCAGTGATGGATGGTGCGTGTTTCCAGACTCTGCAAAACGTGTCTGTTGCACATGTGCCGCTTTTCATCTATCTCAGGAAAACTGAGAGGGGGAAAGAGAAGTGAAAAGCAAATGAAACCTACAATTGGATTTCTTCTTCATTCTGACTTTTCTAGAAATTACGGATCTCCTCATTTTGAAATGAACGAGGAGGGGCATCCATTTAAACGGTCCTTGTGTGTTTCCTGCTGTTCCCGTACTTTTTTGCTAGTTGTACATCTGTGTCTCTCACGGCTACTCACACGTAATCACCTGCGTAATCACCGTTAATTATTAGATGTGTGCAATTTATTTTTCCTCCGGAAACCAATGTCCTGTGTTGATGGGAAATCACTTTGATACCAGCTTACTTTCTGCACAGAGCCCACCATCCCTCTGCCATTCGGAACCCAGCACACGGGCTCTGCACCAAGAAGCTAGCGGAGGGGAGAGGACTGCACTCGGGGCCTTGCATCCATGGGTTCCCGAAGGTTCCTGAGCTGCTCAGAATGTTCTGTAATTCTCAACTTCCTGCTCAAACCACTTTCTATTTAATGCGGGTAAGTGTTCCGGCATCAGCTGTAAGGCTCCAGAGACTAAAGGAGTGTCAGGCCAGTTTGACGCAGAGGAGAACTCATAGAAGCAGAACCTGAAAAATGCAGACGTGGAAGGAAAGGGAGGAAGACTGAGGGAAAAGTGAATCCGAAAGATAGTAAGCACACCGTGTGTGCACATGTGTGTGCAAACCTACCAAAGCAGCCTTTGTGTTTCCCTGTTAGTAAGCACGGACACACCTCCATGCAATTTTATTCTGCACGGAAAAATAAAACAAAATGTGAAACAGTGCGTAATACAGCAAGGAAGCTGGAAGCTGGAGTTTACTTTTCACAAATTAAGGAGAATTCGGTCTTCGTTTGGAAGCTGAGACCTGCTGGGGGTGGAAGGCATGGAGCGCCAGCCGCCCTGCTGGACCAAGTCTCCGACTCTGGAAATCCGGATGGAAGATCCTGCATCACTGAAACAGTTGAACGGTTCCAGCCACTTAGGAACGTCAGGCCGAGATTAAGAAAGTTACTCTGTCCCCGTGTGTCTGGGCCGTGCACAGCTGCTGGGGTCACAGGCGCCTGAGGACGACACCCGCAGGGCTTCCCCGGGCCTTCGGCTCACAGCGAGAAAGCAGGCAGGGGACTCCACCCGCCGTGTGGAGCCACGTGCAGACGATTCTGGACAGTTGTGCGGCCCGGCTCCGTTGTCAGCTACTGGTTTCGTTTCCAACAGAAAGACGATTTCATGCGGCTGTGTTGATATCTAGGCCAGGGCCTCTCCTGTCACGTGGGACGGAAGGGAAGCGGAAGGCGGCCAGGGCTTCACTTCTGCTGTGAACGTCCGAGAAGGAGACACGCACTCGTCTGCTTTCAAGGTGGTTTTGCTGCCAAAACCAACCGTCACAACCTTCCTGTGGCAGTAGGTGCCACCGTCACCCTCAGCGTGTGCCCTGCTCCCAGCGCCCTGTGCTCTGCATTTTCCCTTTTGACCACTGTCGCTTCCTTCTCGCCACCATCACACAGTCGCTCTCGTTCCCACGTCATGGAAGGTAAACTGAGGCTCGGGGAGTCACTGACCCGCAGCCACAGGGCCGGCGGCAGCAGAGCCAGGCCCGCTGAGCTCTTCTTGGCCGAGGACGCTGTGTCTCTACACTTGGTCTCTACACTGGTGATGTCTTCCTCCCAGGACGACGGTCCTGCCCATCCCCACAGCCCTCCCTGCGCATCTTGGGGCTCCTGTGGGCTGAGGGTGGGTACAACAGCCTCATGTAAGAAGTCTCTGGAAACCCAAACAAACCAGGGGAGGCAAAAACAAGGACACGTAGAAATGTTGGCCTCTGACAGCTTCAGCTGCAGGAGGCAGGGAGCCCCGCCAGCTCCTGGCCAGAGAGACTGAGGGCTCACCCTGGAGGCCTGTTTCCCTCCGTTCTTTCTGCCCTTACTGTCATCTCCAGCTTAAACGTGTCAAATTGCAAACCGTATTAAAAAACAAAACACAGTTTGAAACATGAGAATCCGACTCAGATACCATGGTGATGCCGGAACTATCAGACTGGGAATCTGAAACACCTGTGGTTCTTACACTGAGGTCTCTGACAAGAAAGTGCACAACGTGCAGGAACAGATGGGTGAGGCGAGCAGCGAGCTGGGAAGCCCAAGAGGGATTCAGGAGGAAGGCTCGAAGCACACACCCCTGCGACAGAAGTAGGAAGGCCTTTGTGGGGTCGGCGGTAACAAGCCAGGAAGGGAGCAGTCAGCTTGAGGAAATGTCATTGGGAACTTCCAGAACTAAAATGTACAGAAAAAAGAACGAAAAAGAGAATAGGGCATCCGGGACCAGAAGGACAAGCAGAAACGGTGTCGCAGGTGTCGTGGGGACATCAGGAGAAGCGAGATGGAAAGTGACAGTAGGAACGTTTGGAGCCGTCATGACTGAGAATTTCCCCACATTAACGTCACACTCTGACCATGGACCCCGGAAGCTCAGACGGCACCAACTGGATAAATACCCAAAAATCTACACAGAGGCTTATCACAGTCAAGCCACAGACACTCAAAGAAAAAATCTTGAAAGGAGTCAGAAGGGAAAAAAGACTTACCTATAGAGAAACATGGATAAAAGTCACATTGGACTTTTCTTTGGAAACCTTGCAAGCAGCAGAGAGGACAGCAATGTAGTTTTAGTGACGAAAGAAGGAAGATCACCAGCCAAGAAACCCACATCCAGCAAAATTACTCCTCAAACACGAAAGAGAAATAGAACCTTCCTCAGACAGAAATGGAGGGAATTTGTCACCACCTTGCAAGAAAAGTCAAAAGAAATTCTCCAGAAAGGAGGGAAATGAAATTGGTCAAGAACTCAGATGTATGTAAAGAAGAGGGTTAGGTGCCACCAAGCAGGGACCCGGTGGGCGGTGCGGAATGTTGGGAATTCCCTGTGCTCTCTGCTTGATTTTCCTGGAAACCTTAAACTACTCAAAAAGTAAATTCTATTAACTTAAAAAATACATATAAAACTCTTTTATCTCTTCAAAAATTTTTTTCTCAAGGAACATGTTCTTGGTATATTTTATAAACTTGAAAGCTGTCATATCAACTTGAACAGCAGGATTTTTTCAGTAGAAATAAAGATCTACTTTCTGATGTACTTTTTTTGTGCAACCACCATGGATCTTAAACATCTAAAGTTCAACTCATCCGTAAGTCTACATTTGTGAGTCTGGGCAGAATCACCCCTAATGTGAAACCCCGCAAGGTGTCACTCGTCTACAAGGCAGCGTGTAACAGATTCACCTACAATAAAGCAGATGGAAAAGGCTGTTCTGTTTTATCACATCTATGCATCTTAAATGGTTACAGAAGATTGAATTATAATAGAGAATCCAAGAAGCCTTATCATTCAGCTTATAAATCCAGGATCATGAATTAAATGACCAAAAAATATCTGTATTGGTATTAAATCCACAAAGGAGAGCAGTTTCACACTGAATGTTGGCTGTTTCTCAGCTGCATCTCACGCATCATCCTAACACCCACACGTGGACAAGGTGGTGACTGAGGCTGAACCCAGAGGGGATACTGAAGTGTGTGTGCGTGTCTGTGTGCGTGTCTGTGTGTGTCTGTGTGTGTCTGTGTGTGTGTGTGTCTGTGTGTGTCTGTGTGTGTGTCTGTGTGTGTGTGTGTGTGTGTCTGTGTGTCTGTGTGTGTGTCTGTGTGTGTGTGTCTGTGTGTGTGTCTGTGTGTGTGTCTATGTATGTGTGTCTGTGTGTGTGTGTGTCTGTGTGTGTGTGTGTCTGTGTGTCTGTGTCTGTGTGTCTGTGTGTGTGTCTGTGTGTGTGTGTCTATGTATGTGTGTCTGTGTGTGTGTGTGTCTGTGTGTCTGTGTCTGTGTGTCTGTGTGTGTGTCTGTGTGTGTGTGTGTCTATGTATGTGTCTGTGTGTGTGTCTGTCTGTGTGTGTGTCTGTGTGTCTGTGTGTGTGTCTGTGTCTGTGTGTGTGTGTGTCTGTGTGTGTGTGTCTGTGTGTGTGTCTGTGTGTGTCTGTGTGTCTGTGTGTATGTCTGTGTGTGTCTGTGTGTGTGTCTGTGTGTGTCTGTGTCTGTGTGTGTGTATGTGTGTGTCTGTGTGTGTGTCTGTGTGTGTGTCTGTGTGTGTGTCTGTGTGTGTGTGCGTGCACGCTCACGTCTAAACCTTACAGGTCTCACAAAGTGCAGGTGCAGGAAGAAGGCAGGTTTAAAGTCCGCTTGTGCAGGAATTCCTGATTTGGGGACCAGACCCTGCTTTTGCTCACTAACTCCTCAGAAACATACCCTGCACTTTTGGGGGGAAAAATCTCCTTATGCTTTGAAAATGATTGAGACTGCTATTTTTGGTGCCCTGGCAAGCTTGATGCCTGGGCCACCCATCCGAACGCAGTCACCACGAATCCTAGATGAGACCCAAAAAACGTTTTCCCAGGTGCGTGAGTGAGCTGGCTGGCAAGGGCGGAGTCCCACACGGGAGAGAGCAGGCAGGCCACGGACGCCGTCTTCGGTGACCTGGGACGTGGGTGGGCAGAGCCTCACAGGGTGTGGGACCGAGGCCCCACTCAGTCTGGGGAGCCTCACCAGGGGTCTTCCCCCTGCAGAGCTGGGGCCCCAAAGCTACACGCGCAGCCTGGTGTCACCCCAAGGCCGAGACCGCAAGGAAGTGCAGTGGTCCGCTGCAGGGCTGAGAAGGGGGCTTGGCCGTGAAGAACGGAAAGGCTCGAGGCCGCCCCTTTGCCAGCTTGCAGCCTGCCTTTAAGTCAAGAACTTAGGGTGATCGCAGCTGTTGAGCCCGGCGCCCCGACAGAGGCAGACTCCCCTGGAGATCTGTTCCACCAACGAGATACCAAGGTTTTGCGCAAGTCTAAGACAAGTGCAGTAAAGCAACGGCAGGAGGGGGCGGCTTAGAGTAGAATTGAAGTAGTTCTGTCCTTTTGTTAGGGATACCAGACGCACTGGAATCCTTGGGGGTGAGCCCAGCCTGGCGATCAGTGTGGGAAACACAGGCACCATCCTGGACTCCGTTTCCTGAAGTGGCTTCTTCATAAACCCTCCCTCCTCCCTCCGGCTTCCCTTTCTAAACGCATCTGTCCTCTAGTTGTTCAGGTGCGCCGTGGCTTCCTGGTCACCTCGACGTATATTCACAGGAATATTTACCACGTTGTCGGTCCCCGTTCTGTAGTAGACTTAATCACTCCCATATTGATGAAAATTAAGGATGTTTTCAATCTTGTATTTCTTTCTGTTATAAACATCATAGCAATAAATGTACTTGGACAAGCATCAAAAAAAAGAGTAGACCTCAAGTGTTCTCACTACAGAAAAGGTGACAGTGTGAGGCGGGGAGTGTGTTAGTTTGACCGTGGTGATGAGTTCACGTTATGTAAGTATATCAAAGCGTCATGCCGTACACCTTAAATGTATACTGTTTTTATTTGGCAGTTATATCCCAATAAGGTTGGAAAAAAGTTATATACAAAGAAATGATGAGACAGGGTTACGAATCACTTCGCTACTATTATGGTTGACCCAAACAAGGAGAAAGAAATCCTGCCGTGATAAACCGTCCAATAGTAATTTCTCAGAACCTCCGTTTGGGATATATATTTTTAACTTTCTGTGTCAGACACATTCTCCAGAATTATAAATTAGAGTATTTCACTCAGTGATGGAAAGGAATATTATGAACTATCCTTCGAAAGTCAAGCTATCTAGGAAAATTGTAGCTGAGGGTATCTATTTGGAAATTTATTTAATGGTGCCCTCAAGATCGCTTTTACTATGAGTTTGATTTTCTTTAGCAAAAATTATGCCTATTTTCTGTTATAGAAAGAAATGTGCTGTATGGAAACGTTGCGCCAGTAAGGCAATGGCACAGAACAGAAGCTGCGGACGCAGCGCCTGGGAGTCCAGCAGCGAGTAGGCACTCTGGGCCGCCGCCGAGGGCGGGTGGGGACCCTGATGCATGCAGAGGAGTGCTGCGCGCTGTCCACACCCCCGCGTGATGCAGCCAGGAGGAGGGCCTTTGTGAGGCGACTGTTCAGATGAGTGGGGTTCCTGAGGGCGGAGCCCCGGGCCTGGGAGTAGTGCCCTAATGCGAAGAGGGAGAGACTGCAGCCCTCCATCCCCCACCCCGGCTCCCGCTCTCTCTCTGCCACGTAAGGGCCCAGCTAGAAGGCCCCCATCTGCAGTGCGGGGGACGGGCCCTCACCAGCCAGCGGCCCTGCCGGCACTTTGACCTTGGACCCCCAGACTCCAGGGCTGGGAGAGGTTCATCCTGTTCTTTAGGCCTCGTCTGTGGCATTTTGTTATGGCAGCCTGAGCCGCCGGGTACCTTGTGCTTAAGAGAGAGGGCGTTGGAGCAAGTTCCAGTGGTCCCCTAGAACGAGCTTGCGAGAGGAGGCAGTGGTGCTGACGGGGTGTGGAGGGTGCTGGCTGGAGGCAGGGAGCCGCGGCCCCTGACTCCAGAGCACCAGGCCTCGGTCCCGAGGCTCTGCGGGGACGCAGGCAGGAACCCCCGCCTTGCTGTCAGCGGCCGGCCGTGGGCGGCGGTGTTGGCAGCTCCGGGTTCTCCGACACTTCTGCTCGCGTGTCAGAGCTCCTGCTCCCCGTTGGCGTCGTCCAGAACCAGACGTCTGAGCGGCCTTGCGTGAGAGCGCCGGCCACGTGAGCACCTGTTTCCATTCTAGTTACTGCTGGATGGAGGTTGTTTGCCATTAAAACACTTTGTCTCGTGTGAGAAAAGCACAGTAATCACATGTTAAATGAGGTCTTTTAAATACAGGCAGCTTGGGAGAAGCTACTGACAATATAATAGGGTTTTGGAAAATTACATTCTCATTTTTCTTTCTAAAAATGGCACTGAGTGTTCATCAGCCTTTCGGAAGCATATCTGATTTTCATGTGAGATACAGGGGCTAATTTTTCTAAGAAAATCTAACTGTGCTATCCTGCCATATCCAGTCAAAGTTTTGGTCACTCCTACCACGAAAAGCATTTGAAATTGAATCAGAGCATTGGGTGATTAATTACTGGGACCCGTCATGTTACCATCAAGATTGATCACCTGCATGTCTGAGAACAAAGCACCATCACAAACATAGCCCGAGGCGTGGAGGACAATGTCTGTGATGCCACGGTGAGTTACTGGAGAACAGAAGTCGTGGCACAGAGTGTCACTGTGCAAGATTTAATAATAAACCAAGGGTTTAGGAGGAGGAGGGAGCAGAGAGAACCATACTTGACGGGAGAACCTGGTTACTTAACAAAGGTATTGGGCCTTCAGTCTAATAAACAGACTGAGGACCACGCGGTCGGCTACGCCAGACGCTGGGCGGACAGAGACCAGGGGACCAGTCGCTGAGTTTAAGGGGCGTAGGTCGGGTTTCAGAGCCCGGGCTGGATCACACCCGAAAGACTCCGTCACGTAGTGCGTTCAGACTGCACTTTGCCTTCATCACCTTTGAATGTAGATTCCCAAAGAAACAGTTAGTACAAGATTACATTTCAGTGTCTTTCCCGAAGTAAGTAACCATGAGTTACTGCCAGGTTCCCCTCAAAATTGTATTCCATCCATTTCATGGGAAATGGCCTCAGTCTGGCTGGTGGTGGCCCCGAGAAGGGCGAGCTGTAGTGTGTGTCCCAAGCCGTCCGGTACGACATTCTGTGACAGGGCCACACAGAGGAGCCGGGAGTGTCACTGCTGGACGAGGCGGTGAGATTTACGGTGGCTTGTTCAGGACTCGCCTGGCCAGTGTCACCAATATTTCAGTTCTGCAGGGAAGCCACGCAGCCGGCCAGTCTCGGCTGCAAAAGGAAATTAACAATCAACTTCGACACAAATAGTCCTAAGCAGTGTTTGTGTCTCAGGCTTCTTCACAACGTCATCTTGTTACTGACCAAGCGTCAGAGCCAGAGCGGCACCTGACAATGAATGCAGTGTCGGTAACCAGGTCGCCAGCCAGGCATCGACCAGAACCCCATGCTCAGAGGGAGAGAGGAGTGAGAGGTTGATTCAAATAGAATCTGCTCTTGAAATAAATGAGCTTTAGTGAAAAGAAAAAAAAAAGGAATAGGTTTCTTGGCAAACATTGACTTAGAAAATGCAGTATTGCGGAAAAGCACTTGGATGGAAATGGATTTTTCTGCTTGATATGGAAATTTGCATTACTTTATTTGAATATTTCAAGGCAGCCTTCGTAAAATATTAAATTTTACTTCATAAAAGAGGAAGGAAATAGGAAAGGACTGCAGAGCCATTTCGCTTCGTCCTCCCTCTAGCTTGGGGATGAATCACATTACACACTTTTTTTTTCAGGAAACATAAATAAATTGAATTTATTCAAATCAGCCTGTAACTGGATCAGCCAACTACTGAAATATTTTTAAGACCAACTTTTAGCCTCTGTGGTCAGGACGTGGGGTCATTAGTAACTGAGTGTGCACAACATCCCTGGGAAGGAGGCCAGTCTGGGGAGCACTCGGGGCGGCGCCGGCAGAGGGCGGACGCCCAGCACGCGCGGGTCTCCCCGGGCAGCTGCGGGAGGACGAGCGAAGGGAAAGACTAAAGGCCGATTGTGCAGGTCATTTGGACTCGGAACAGGAGAGGAAGCCGTCCTCAGAGGACACAGCGCAGTCTGTCAATAGAGAAGACACTGAAGTTGTCAGAATACCTGGAAACCAACTGAGGTTAAGACAGACAGCACACAGAAAAGAGAGAAACATGCAGACCTAGGACTGGCGAACAGCCAGGACACACATTCCCTTGTCCTAAGTGCACTGTTACTTCTCGACTGTTTACAGCACCCGAATCTTACCTCACAGCCTTCTAGAATCTAGAATTCAGACTTACAGTTTACAGCCTTGTAAATGACCTCATGCCGTCTTTTAAACCGTCTCTGTGCTGAAACCCGAGGCGCCCGACATCATCGGTATTTCACACAGCTACGCACAGTGCGGAGCAGGTCCCCCATTCTGCCTGGGAAAGAGCTTGTGTTCCGCTCCCTTACCAGGTGCTCGGGGGCTCCTGTCCCGAGGAGCACCCGGGAGAAGAAACAGATACAGGTACTTAGAAGACAGCTTGGAAGAGCAGAGAGGCTGGTGGGAACAGGGGAGCTTGGAGAACAGCTGGGGTTTTCCCAGCTTTACTGAGGTCTAATTGACAAAAAAGAATTGTGTCCATTTAAGGTGTTCAGCTTGATTTTTTGATACGTGTATGTGTTATGAAGTAGTCACCACAATCCACTCAAAACAGACTCATAGCATCAGCGATTAGAATGGCAGGTCACGGGGTGGGGGTGGGCATCAAGGGCGCAGGTCAGAGGGCACGAGCTTCAGTCACTCGAGGTGGAGACGAGCGAGTCCCAGGAAGCTGCTGTTCAGCCACGCACCAGGTCGCCAGGTCGCCAGGTCGGTGCTGCTGGGCTGAGCACTGGAATCTGCTGAGAGGGTCCTCAGTGTTCTCACCACCAAGACACACGAAACCACTGCTGGGACCTGGACAGGTGCCCCAGGGGTGGGCATGGTTCTCCCAGATGGGGTCACACGCTGCGACGTCACAGGCGTGAGACTCACGCAGGTAGAGATGTCAGAGCACCCTGCGGGCTCTGGGGGGACCACCTGATGCACTAGGTTTCTGTAAGCGTTTGACAAGTTGTGGACTTGACTTTGGTTTCCACGGAAGTCGTATCATCAGACTTGTCCTGGAGGACGGTGCTAAGAAGGGTCTGAGATGACAGAGACACTGAGAGGCCAGCACAGTGGTCCCTGTGGCAGGTGATCATGGTGACAACAGGAGAGCTTGTGGTGGGAGGGGAGACGCACGCGCGTTCGGCTCAGAGCACGTCCTCGGGCTTCTGTGCTAAAGGCTTTATCTGCATTGTCTCAATTTCTCCTGCTAAGCTGACTTTGAATCGCTAGACCAGTTTCACAGCTGAGGAAGCTTGGAAGCCGGGCTCTGGACTAAGGCCGCAGAGCTGGGAAGTGCTGAGTGGCCCCAGACACAGCTCTGCTGGTGGCAGGTCCCGAGCCCATACACACCCTGCGACATTCTCTGGTGTACGTGACCTGCTGGCGGTCAGACTGCCGGGAGGGAGAGTGCTGTGGGAACCCCTCCTAAACAGCCGCAGTCCTGATGGGACAGGGCCCACAGGATCAGAGCCAGGGAGGCGAACGAGGTGAGTTTAGGGCATGTTCAGCTGGAGGTCCTCAAGGGGCGGGGGCATCCCAGTGTCGTTGGAAAGAGCCGCTTGCCTAAGATGTTCAGAAATCATCCGAGGATGGGGGCTGTGCAGCCTGGGGGCGCTCTGGGGGAGTGGCGACCTGGCCCGCAGGTAAATAGCCGCGAGACAGCGCTGCACGCCTGCCAGCACGGCCAGAACCCCGGCACCGAGAGCCGCAGGTGCTGCCGGGCACGTGGGGCCCCGGGGACCCTCGCTGGTTGCTGGTGGGGAAGCAAAGCGCTTCAGCCACTTCGGTAGTCAGTCTGGTGGTTCGTCACAGAACTGAACGTACTCTCAGCACACCATCCAGCAGTCACGCTCCTTGGTGTTTGCCCAGAGAAGCTGGAAACTTAGTCTGCGCAGAGGCCTGCAGAGCAGATGTGTACAGCAGCTTTACTCGTAGTTGCCAAAATGGGGAGTAACCGAGATGCCCCTTAGAAGGTGAGCAGACAAATACACGATGGTCCGTCCGGACAGCAGGGTGTTTGTTCTTCAGAGCTAAAAACAGCTACAGAGGAAAAGACACAGAGAAACCTTCGTGCCCGTTGCCAAGTGTAGGCAGCCGATCTAAGGAGACTTAGTGCCCTGTGATTCCAGCTGTAGGACCTCCTGGCAGAATCGGGGCCGTGGAGACAGAGTGGAGATGGCGGCCGCGAGGCCCGCTGAGGGGAGGAGGCGCGAGCGGCAGGAGCACGGGGGCCTGGGGGCAGTGGAACTGCTCTGCGCGTTACCGGCCGGGTGGGCACGTGTCACTGTGCATCTGTCCAAGACCACAGAGCCTAATGTAAACTAGGCCTTTAGTTAATGACGCATCAGTAGTGACCCGTAGGTTATAACAGGCGTCACTGTGATGCGAGACGTTAGTGACGGGGCGACTGGGGGGGCAGGGGGCACGTGGGAACTCCCCGTTACTTTCCACTCGATATTTCTTTACCTGAAACTGCTCTAAAAAATCAGTCAATTATTTTTTAAACCGTGTATGAGGAGGGGGGAGGATATTTGAAAACGTCAACAGTGAAGGGCTGGATGGAGAAGGAAGAGGTGATTTTTTAGAAAGAAAAAGGAATAAACACTCAACTTCAGGGCTGGCCACACGTCCAGCAGTGAGCTGTCACTGAAGTAATTTTACGGATGATGCTCTCAGCCGTCCTCTCTCCTGTGATACGAGGATCCAAGGCAAAATCGGGCGGAAATGCTGCCAGTACCTGTGACTCTGCTTAGCTGAGCCCTGTGAAAGTGACACTTCACAGCTGAACATGAGCAGATTCACATCCTTCTGTTTAACACCCACAGCCACACCCACACACACACCCAAACACACACCCACACACGCACAACACACGACACTTCCACTCATCGGTCTCCCCTCCAGCGAGTGAGCCCTGCGTCTGCGGATCATCCGGAGTGTCGCCTTCACGTCGTCGTGTATGTGAGCAGAGTCTGCCTTCAGTAATTCAGTTAAGCCTCATCTAAAAAACGTCCTTGACTTTCCCAGTCTTTCCCTTACTTTCATCATGCATTGCTTGTGACTGAGGGCCAGGACGAAAACGGAATATCCGTCAGCAGCGCTCTCCCGATGTTACCAATTAGGATCACAAAGAGATTTCGGCTAGCAGATAGTACGTTTGTATTAAGTTTATGAAAAGTCATCCATCAAAGTCGCCCATCAGGAAGTCTCCAGGCAGGCGCACCGCAGCACATGTAGGACAAAACCTACTGGCGTGGCGATGATCGTGCGGTTCTGGTGTTGCAGACAGATTCGTCTGAGACAGAAAGCTAGGTTCCCGTAGAGAGAGCAGCCGTACCCCTTGCTGGGAGACTTCCGTGTGCGGACCCGGGGCGGGAGGCAGTGGGCGGGGAAGGGCAGGAGCGTGCAGTGGAGGCTGGCCCTGCTTCGCCCGGAGGGGGAGATGCTCCGGGCAGCCCACCCAACACGTCGTGATGCCTTGCTTCCAACGTGGTTTTCTCTGTCCAGTCACAGTAGTGGCTTAGCTGTTACCTCGAGGGCACAGGTCATTTTTCAATATAAAATGTGAGGGTCTTCCAAGTCTGAGCTACTGTGATTTTAGATCGAGTATAACCTGATTAATTCATGGTCTCTAAATGCCGGCTGTAACACATCGTATTAGCTCATCGTGGTGACAGTGACAAAGGTCAGTGCCTACAGAGTGCCTGGAACTCACAGCGGAGCATGCGGGGCGAAGCGCTTCCTCAGGCTGAGGCCCCGTTACCTCTGAATTTCTGCTCAGATAGACACAATGCTGACCTCTTTTCAGGGGTTCCTATCCAGTATATAAGTTGGGTAAGGACTGTTTTCCATTACTTTCAAAAAGGGGAAAATGTTTGATTTTCTGGACAAGTTTCTGTGTTTTTGATCAAAAACATCATCATATCGGAGATGGAAATATTGCATCCCAACTGTGTGCAGCTTACCCTGGGGTCTCTGAAAGTGCTGAACTGATCACTTCCTTGGAGCCAGGTATGTAGAATTACTTCTTTTATCTCTAAAAGCATTATTGTCACGAGCTTAATGTTTTTTCTCAAACTAATCAATTTTGACCCTAAAAACTTTGGCGCCATTCAAGTCCCAGTACTGCAGAAATTGCCAACAAACAAAACGCCTACAAATGCCACGTTTCATATTAAAACAATCTAAGCGCCACTAAACACGGAAAAGAGATCTGGGTCCGCAGGAGTGAAAGTTTGCCTTGGTTATAACCTCAGCACATTTCAGTTATTTTTTGTTGAATATCAATTCCTCAAAGGAAAAGGAAGTGGATTACTTTAGACATGAGATCTGTCTGCTAAGAGAAGTGCTAATTAATCCAGCAAAATCACGGGTGCTATGATGAAAATCTATGAACGCGCCCTAAAAGCTGGAGACTCGGAGACTCAATTTGTCCAGTGTTTCTTTGTTACGTTGAATGGACGCTCTACTTCACGACCCGCAATCAATAACAAACTGTGTTACTTAATTTTAAACTCACAGTGTGAGAGTTCAGCCTGCATGGGTGTTTTCATGGAAGCACTTCAGACGTGGCCCATTTGCTTGCAGATTATGAAACAGTTACCTTAATGTCTGCACTGAAGTATGAATATGGAATATTAATCTGCTACATTGAAGGTTTCCAAAAACTCGGCATAGCCACAGTGCCTGACCATAGCTGACTCCCCCTGGAGCCAGCGCCGGTGACTCGTTCAGCTGGTAGTTGCCGCACACCTGCCATCCGCCAGGTGCTCTAAGTTGAGTATCCCGAAAGATTAATAAGCCGTGGTCCCTTAATTGTGGACTAATTAGGGAAGGGGAAGTAAGTGATGGCAAATGCATAAGGAAAAGGTACCTCTCCCCTCGTCCTGCCCCTGCACGCCTCCCGGGGGAGCCTGTTAGCTCCAGTTTTCCTGTAATGTTTGTCTTTTCCTCCATAAGTACAGTGAGCTCCTGGAATTAAGCTCCCTCGTTTATCCTCAGTAATTCCGCACCATATTTTTTTTCTTGTAAAGCAAGTATTCCTGTTTCTGGGAACTCTCCAAATCAGAGACCCAGGTGTGGCCATCAAGTGGCTTTTTCCACATATGGTTCCTGCGGTCACAATACTGGGGTTTGCCTTTATCCCGGCCAATCAGAAGGGGAAGAGCATGGATGGTAAACGGGAAGTTTTTCGATGAGCCAGGCTTGAAATTGGCACAACCTCCTTATGTTTTTGGAAAATGGAGCGAGAGTCTTCTGGGTGGTGGGGGAAGCTTCTGCTCCCAAATCTCGATCTCTTCCCATGTGTTGTGTCATTTGTTTTGCTAATATTTTCATTCAGATTTTTTTTTTTTAAGATTAGTAAAGGGATCAAGAAGTTTGTTTAGGTTTTCCAGTAATGTGTATGAAAGACAAAGGAAGCAGAGTGGCTGAAACAGGTTTGAAGAAAGAGGATAGGAGAGGAATCCACCTGTCTGATTTCAAGCCCTACTGCATAGCTACAGTGGTCAAGGCAGTGGTGTTGGCGGAGGAACAGACACGGATCAACGGGACAGAGTAGAGAACTCAGAGCTATACTCACACACATACGCCAAGCTGACTTTCCACTGAAGTGCAAGGGCAGTTTAATTGAGGAAAGACAGCATTTTCAATAAACGATGCCAGAGTCGTTGGACATCAATAGAATGTGTACATACATCTGTGTCTGAGGTGTGAGCTACGTATAATACAAAACGGACCACAGATGGACATGAAAAACGCCCCACTGTAAAACCTTCAGGAAAAAACGCCTCCAGGACCTAGGATTAGGCAAAGGGAAAAAGAAGTGTTTAGACTTGACACCAAAGCCCAGTCCATGAAAGGGAGAAGTGACGACCTGAGCTTCATCAAAATTAAAGAAGGTTTCTTTCTTTTTTTAAGTTTTATTTTTTTAATTTAATTTAATTTTTAAATTTTGTAATTTGGTTTATTTTTTTTTTAATGGAGGTACTGGGGATGGAACCCAGGACCTCGTGCATGCTAAGCACACACTCTACCACTGAGCTACACCCTCCCCCCAAGTAAACCTTTTTCTCCTGGAAAGACCCGTCAAAGGAAGAAAAAAACAAGTCACCGAGTGGGAGAGCATATTTATAAACCACTTACCTGGCAAAAAACTAGGGTACAGAACACAGAAAGGACTCTCGAACTTCAAGAGTAGGAAAAGGAACTACTGTTGATGCACAGATATTCTAGGACACAGTCATTGATTTCATGCCATACGTGTGAAAATAAGCGTTTTCATTGGGGGAAAAGCCGTGGCTCTTAGGAATATAAATAATCAAACTTGTAAGAAGATTATGTTTTTAAAAATCTACTTTAGCTGTATGCTTTTCCTTCCACATACATTCCACTTGGATAAAACTGTGAACAAAAATCTACCTCATTATTTTTTGTCTGCAAAAGCAATTAAAACCTGCCCCACCTGACCCCCCGACACTGTTAGGGAAATCAGCAATTCAGTGGGTCGTCTCGAAGGACTCTGTCCACAGGGGGTTGAATTCCCAAGATGATGTCGGCCCTGTGAGAAGGTGATTCAAAGCACAAGGAAAATAATAGCAAAAGTCTGATTCAGTCAAAGATGATATTTTGTAGAAAGTGCATGCAAGACCATGCCTTAGTAACACACAATATTCTTGCACAGGATTTCAGCCTGAGGGATCTATGAAAATCAATGTCTTGAGGGGGACGTCTAGTTCAGAACATAATACTGCAGTACATCACATTTCATGCTAGAACAGAGAAACTAAACTGAGGAATGGCTGGCTCGTCCTTCCTGAGGAGAAAGGCGTCCGTGCAGGGACAGCAGGGGATGCTTGGCCCAGCCTCCTGAGGAGACTTTTGCTCTGACACAGATGGAAACCGCCAGCGTGAATCCTCGTGCCCAGCAAGTGTGCAAAGCCACACTCGCCACTCTTAGAAGAAGGTAGTGCTGTGTTGCCATTTGCCCAGAAGGTCTGACTTGTCCAGTCAACAGGGTTGCAATGACATCATTTCTGGTCTTCATGTACTTTCAGAAAATGCATGAGCCATCCTGACAGCTCAGGCTTCAGGACACCTGCAGGTTTTTAAACAGAGAAGACAGTCACAACGCCCCCAGCCCCCGCTGCGGTCCAGCGCGGTGCCACCGCCCCGCCGGCCACGGACCAGAGCGGGCTCATCCCGTCCATCCAGATCTGGCGCGTTCCAGCCCCGATGGACCCAAACGCAGCACCTCTCATATGCCAGGGTGCCCTCGTACAGGTGCTCCCCCAGCTCGGAAGGCTCCCTGCTGTCCACCTGCTCAGCTGCCCATGACCTGCAAGGTTGTGGAGCCCCCGGGAGGTCCTGCAGCTCAGACCGCCTCTCACCGCAGAGGACACGGCTTCCTTCCTCCCCCTTGAACCAAAGCCTTCCGAGGACAGGTATTAACGTCAAGTACATTAAACAAAAGATAAATACCGAAGCGTTCAACTACCATGTGGTGTGACAAGTGCCTTCTGAGCAGAAACCGCGGAAAGCATTAGATATACTTAGCAGGTCATTGTTGGAATAATTGCATCAAAGCCACAGGCAATTCCCAGTCACAGAGACCAATATAAAGACACTAAGGAACAGAGGGGGAGGGTGTGGCTCAGGTGGTGGGGCACATGCTTAGCAAGCGGAGGTGCTGGGTTCAGTCCCCAGCGCCGCCTCCAAATATAAGTAATAAATAAATAAACCTAGTTACCCCCCCCTCATGAAACAGAAGAAAAAAACTCTTTTAAGATTAAAAAAAAAAAGATAATGAAGAGCAGGGACAGCGCATGTAAAGGAAGAATCACGTTTCTGTCCAAACTTCCTTCTGCTGCTCTGTGCACTTTCTTTCACACGTAGTTGCCTTCAACACGCATGTTCTTGTCAAGTCAATATGAAAATCTTTGAAACTAAATTTGAATTTAAAATGGACATATGAGCATGTGGCGCACTATTAATAATACAGTGTCCAGAAAGGAAATATCGTATATTTCCTACAGAAACACACTCGGAGGCAGAAGACGTTTCTGTACATATGTGTGAACCTGCAGCAGCCGTGTGTGTCTGCGAGGAGGATCGGTGTCCGCCTGACGCAGGCTCACACGGACGGAGACCACAGAGCACAGCAGTGGACCAGCCAGCTCCGGAGGCGTGAGGTCTGGAGTTGAACTGCAGTTTCATTATTTCCCACTGACATAACCTTTCTGAGCGTGATTTACCGCTGGGAAAAAAAGAATGGGCGCAATCTTTACCACCTATCTTATAATACTGCAAAAAATATTGAAAAGATAACGTATGCACATGTTTTTTGCAAATTATTCCCTGGGAATCATACCGTAGTGTCACTGTATTTATTGGTGAATGATGCACCTTTTCCCAGTTTAGTCAACCTCTCTCTCACCAATACTTGGTTCTAACTTACTTTGGTCATTTTTATGCTGTCGTTGCGTAAGTGATTAAGTCTTTCCTTGACTTTGAATAATATGATGAGTCATTTATACCAACGGTTGTGAGATTGATCACCGAGGCAGCTCATAAATAACGTTTGGCTTCCAGTCCATTTGTCTAGTCATTATTTATGGGCAGTTTGAAGCGTCACAGGCCACTTTAGTGCTTATTAAATGACCCAGAGCCTAGTCATTAACCTTGAGAGAGGATGGCGTGACCTCTTCCATAGAAACGCTAGGAACAGCGAGACCTATCGTTCTTATTGTATGCGCTCATTAACAAAGCTCGGGGCAACGGATGCTTTAAAGCATCTTACAATTGAGCTGCCTTTTGCAGGAGCGATAACCTGGCCCTGCAGATTTACCCAAGAGATGGCAAACAAGACAAAGACATGGAAAGATTGTTTCTGAAGACTTTTAACGTTTTAAAATCAGATGCAGAAAGAGTAGTCAGGGAAAATCACCTCAGACTTTCCTTTTAAAAAGTGCTCTTACCCATGTGACTTCAAAATTGCCTATTTCAACCAAATGACTGTTTTGCTTAGGGCTGCAGAGCTAAGATGCTCTCGAAAGGGCCACATCAATCATCCAGAATTGTCAGCCACATTCAGATGCAGAATCAGTGTCATTAGGTTTGAAATCGGAGAGCAGAACACAGCTTGAATCTTAGGGAGAAAAATCCTTTAATATATAAGCTAATCTTTGAAATCAAATTCCAGCTCAGTGTGTGAATACATTTGCACATGAATGCCCTCAGCTTTTTAGTGGCTTTTCCTGGTCTCCACCCACAAGCTACAGAGACCTCTGTTTTGCAAGGCCAGTATTTGCTGTCCCAGAGAATGGCTGCTCTGAACCAGACTGCCGTTTGCGCCGCAGATAACCGACGGCCTAAGACGGGCGGGGGAGAGTGGGCCGGGTGTCGCCACGTGAGGGGGCTCCCCTCATTCTGCACCGGCTGAGTCCTCGCGCCGCGCGCCAGGGTGGCTTCTCGTGCCGCCTTCCGCTCGCGTCTCCTCTGCGGAGTGAACACGTGTTGGGAGTCTTGCTTTGCCTCCATCGTGCTCACAGTTGCAGCAGGACTTCAGAAGCCCCGATACCACCTGCTCTCCGCCCCTCTGTCAGCTCAGGGAGGCGGTGCTCGGCAGCCCTCCCGGGCCTCTGAGGCAAGTCTGTGGCGGCGACCACAAGGTCCCTTCCAGGAGCCCGTGTCTGCGCCCAGCGGCTGCTCCTCGAGCGTCGTGTCTCCCGGACGCGACGCCTCCGCTTTAGTCTGGGTCCTGTTCCTAGTGCCGTCACCCTTTCCTCCGAGTCCCGGCTGTTTTTCTTGCTCAGTCTCCTCTTTGGCGTCACAAGGGCCTGGGTGCCCTTAGAGCTTGGTTCGTGCCTAAGAACGGGACGCCGACACTGTCACTGCAGCGTGTGGGCCCAGCTCGGTGTTTGGCTGGTGGGCCTCGCGTTTCAGGGAAGCCAGGGTTTCGCCGGGAACGTCGGTGTCAGCGCTGTGGGGTGTCTTCTCAGCCTCCACCCGCGTTCTCCACAGAAGGATCGCTCCTGGTGACTCATCTCCCCGCAGATACCCTGACGGTTGCCTGAGGGCGATTCCCATCAGGGGTTACAGATACTCCGCCTGGTCCGCCCAGTGCCTGTCTCTCGCCTCCACCTGCCTCCCCGGCCTGGCCTGGCAAGTCGGCCTGCTGTCATTCCTGAAGGAGACGGACCCACCATCTCTTGCGTGCGCTGCCGATGAAGTGGGACGCTGAGGGCAGAGCCGTCCAGCAGCGGGAGGCAGGGGAGGGGCTGGGTTCTCTCTTCCCTTTCAGTCACTTACAACCAATTCTGCAGGGGTGTGTGGCCCCTGGGACCCCCGCTCCTTTCGGAGTCAGGGCTCAGCCAGGTCAGCCAGCTGTCCCGTCCACCACCTCTGGTCTTTCGGGAAGGTAGTAACTCCTGTCTGCGGCCCTCCATCTCTACATGCCCTTCTCACCATCACTATTGTTGTATTTTTTGGCATTTTTGGAGGAACAGTGATTAAATGTGTAATTCAATTGGCATGTCCTGATATATCAAATTTAGATTAAGAAATGGCGTGATTCCCAAATATGGGATGGTAAGCACACCACACACACACACACACACACACACACACACACACACACACACTCGCCCTTACACGCAGTGCCATCCTGTATTTTCTACTTTTTCTGTTCTTAGATGTTTAATTATGAATGTTAGTGTGTCAGTTTGTTCCTACCAAGTCTTTTTTTTTTTCAGTAACTGATGTAAAAAATGGCATATTGTAGGCAACACAGGGTAAAACACAAAGTCATTACTCAGTTATATGGAAGCTCCCCGAGTGGGAAGTCAGACTGATGGTCGGATTGCGTCTCTGGCTAAGCCAGTAGACAGACTCCCGGAGTCATCAAGGTGGCATTCTGGAGATACGGATCAAAATTCTTAAGCGCGTAAGGCTGGATGGAGCTCAAGAAGAAATGAGACGAACAGGTGGAGAGCAGCCTCTTTGCCACCGGAAGATCTGCTGGACGAGATGCGCACGGGGGCCATCTTGCTTTATGAGAACAAGGCTGAGGTGCAGAAACTGGGGCTGTTCAGCTTAGTCAGTGATGTCCCGCACGCGTGGCATCTTTCCCCAAGCAGCTCAGGGAGGCAGCCGCCTTCTCCCTTGGGCTGTCCAGCTGGGCTGGTCCGTCGTGTGGCACGCTGCTGCCCCAAGGAGCCTGGAGAGGGAGTGGTGCCGCTGAGCAGACACCAACCTCAAAGGCCTCTGAGAAGCAGAAGAATAGAGGTTGTCACCAGAAGGATGCACGACCAAGCCCAGCGCTCAGTCACTCCGACACGACAAACTACACAGAAAGGGTGATGAACGTACACCTGACCTGCAGGCTTAGTTTTTAGCGGGGCTCTCCTGAGAGAAGTAGAACACACACACCCACACACACCTCATTACTGAGAACGTGATGATGATTGCGAATTATCTTTCTTGCGTTTTTTTTCTGTTTCCTACTTTTTTTTTTCCTTTTGACTACACTCTTTCCCCTTTGTGCTAAAAAATTACCACTTTGCTGGAGATGATCTCAGACAATCAAACAAAACTAAGAAATGTTCCATTTTATCCTTTGGTAGAGTATCTGGAGTATTATTCCAGTTTCAGGGAATTGCTAAATCTTCCCAGTTTTCCGAGTAAAACTCCATTTATCTGTGCTCTTTGCAAATTTGTTAGTAGTTACTTTTCCATAAAAGTTTACACGTTTACATTTTAAAATCCAACAAACAGTAGGAATGCAATTATTCTTTAAACTGTTGCATGGATCTTCTGTACTGAATATACTTGTACCAAACAAAAGCTGGTTGGAGAAAAAACACAAGCAAAAACAATTATGGACATTTCGAAGAGCAGGTGTTTAGGAACGGGTTTTAGGAATTGGCTGCTGTGAGAGTGGGGCTGGCAAGTCTGAAAGCCATGGGGCCTGTGGGAGTCTGGAAATTGAGACAAGAATTGATGTTGCCTCTGAATCTGAAATTTGCAGGCTTGCAGAAACCCAGGCCAGTTCTCTATTGTGTGGTCTGGAGGCAGAACTCCTTCTTCAGGAAGCCTCAGCCCCTTTTCTTAAGGACTTCAACTGATTAGACGAGGCCCACCCATATTATGGTGGCTAATCTGTTTCACTCAACATCTACTAATTTAAACGTTAGTTACTTTGCAAGAAATAGCTTCACAGTGACATCTAGACGAGTGTTTGAACAAACCACTGGACCCCACGGCCTCACCAAACTGACACAGAATATTACTTAGACATTACACTTCTAAAAAGAGTTCCCTGTCTGCTCCCACGTGAGGCAACTTCTTCCTGGGTTATCCCTTCCTTTGAAAGATGAAGAATTGTATTTTTCATGACCACGCGGACCCTTAGGTCGAATGAGGCCCTCAAGGTCTTCAGGTCCATCCCTTGTTGAGTGAGATGCTCTAAGTCACTTTGCAGCAAGGTAGACTTCTTATTTTATTTTGACTCATGTGTCTGCATTAGAGTAGGTAAACTTACTGTTAAATTATCCTTTCCCTTGGAGACAGAAAGAAAGGGAAAGAGAAGGATGAACACATACTTAAGGAACAAAAGAACAGGGTGGGATCTGGTTTCAGGGGAACATTTCTGGCTTAAATCCTCTCGAACAGTCCAGCAGAGTTTGTGAAGATCACTTTCCACCTGGTCAGGGCACGTGATTTGTTCATGTCTCAGATCCCTAAGCACAGAAAACAGCTTTCTTTTTTTTCTTGCCAAACTCCCCAAAATACATGGAGAGATCCTTTAACAACTTCAAAGACCCTGGAGCAAGACGGGACGGATAAACAAGGAAATGATAAAAGCCCTCTCGGAAACTGACGTCCAAAATGTTGATTGACATCCTGTGCGTGGAGGGAAGAACTATGTCCTTGTTACGAAGCAGCTTATTTTTCGGTTCTTGTCCGGCGTAAGGGAATTAGACTCCGACTGGGCTTTGTATTGCCTATCAGTGAAACACATAAAAAATCTACTTACTTAACCATACTGAGGAACGAATAGGATTTAGTTCCTTTGAAATCACGTATTTGATTTTTTTAAATTTATGTATCTTCATTTGCACATTTTAACAGACTGCTTTTCCAGTTGTATTTTATAGGTTTGTTGTTTCATGGTGGGAAAAGGAATATTGCTCTCTGCCCTGAAAGGGGAAGTATCCATCTGCATTACGTTTGAAGGGAAGACCATAGACTTGATATTTCTAGTTCATTCTATTAAAATAAATTGTTATTTATCATCTGGGCTTTCGAATTTACATGAAGAGTCCGTATGATTTATGGTACTTCTGGAGATCTGTCTGGAGTGTGATTTGGTGCCATAGAAGGCATGCTTTTCACTAATTTAGGAGTAATTGCTTCTCCCTCAAAAACACATTTTTAAAAATTGATGTATAATTTGCCATTCAGAAAATAAGTGACAACTTTAAAAAGAAAGAAGAAATAGCAGAATTATGTTTGTAGTTGTACATGTTTTGCTTTCAATGTGCTGCAACAATATTCTGTTCTGAAAAGATTAATGAATCACTTTACCAAAGTTGTTAAAATACCTCAAACATGCTATTTCACCAAAAAGACAACCATCTTGTAATATTTATTTATATAACCTTATAATTAAAAAGTTGCTTTGTTTTAAATTTCATGAGCATACAATTTCACATTGAACATTTAATGTAAGAAACATGAGTTTTCCCGAGCATGTGACTTTTTAATAGCAAGGACCACCTTTATATTTTTCTCATATGCCAAAGAACAAAAAGTATTCACCATCTGTGATGGGGTCTTGCATTACTTAAAACCAGAGTTGCTTAAGGCTGTATTGCTAAAATATTCTAAAGGGGCTTCTTACGATTTGGCTGGAAGCCCCCCACCCCCACTGTCATTCAGAGAAATGAATCCAGGACACCAGCAAGCTCCACATCTGGTGACGGCTGCTGGGCTCAGGGAGCAGGGAGACAGAGGAGAGGACACGCCGAGCAGAGCACAGCCCGGCTGTGGCGGCATCGCTCCCGCCCACACTTCACCGGCTACCACGAGTCACAGGCCAAGTCTGCAGTCACGGGAGGAGTGATCGTGGTCGCTCCGGAGCGAGAGGAGAGCAGGATATCGTGACTCTCCGTGCAGCCATCCCCACCGCCCCGAGGAGCCAGGGCTAAGGGCGGGTGCTCTGGGGGCGGACGTCAGGGCTGGCGTCCCTGCACCACCCCTTATTAGCTGTCTGGTCCCGGGGCAGGTGGCTCAAGCTCTCCAGACCTCCGTTTCCTCATCTATAAAACTAAGATGATGAAAATGGTTGTCGTTCAATGCCATTTTCAATTATTCCAAGTTTTACTTTTAAAATATTTCTCTTTTAATTGGTCCACCTCCATTTTTAGAAGCAAACCACCAAAGTGCAAGGTTTTTCCTTCTAGAGAGGTTTTGGGGTTTAAGTGTACTAATCATGAAATACGCATAGCAGCCAAGGTTTCAAAGCAGAGCCCAGTCTGCATGCAAAATCCCAGGCTGCAAATGTAACTGTCTAAATCGGAAACAAAGTAATTCAGAAAAAAAAAAGGACATTGCAGCCACAGAGATCACTTCCAGGTAGCCTTCTGAGCCCCAAAAATCAGCTCTAAAAATGTGCTCTTGGCTGTAGCTTGGCACTCTGGGTGGAAGACTCTGCGCATTCTTTTTACCAAATGTGAAAGAAATGCAGCCCCGTTTTTTAAAGTGAGAGAAGGGAAGAAAAAGAACGGACTGCTTTGAAATGCTTTTTGGTTCCGTTTTAATTCAAAACCATCTGCGGCAGTTACAGTGTCTCTTGCTAACGTAGCTTGTAGCTCAGTCTTCAAATCCTATTTATTTATTTATTTATTTATTTATTTATTTATTTATTTGTACAAAAGTCAGAAAATGGCCATCACTCGCTGGCAAACACTTAGAGCAATTCACGTCCCCATGGAGGATGTCTGCCTAGCTTTAAAACTCAACTCCAGAGCAAATCACCTTTCTTTAAGGTTAATGATTACTAACTTTCTTAGCTTAAAAATGGAAATGTCTTCTTGATGTCGTTAAAACTTGCACTAAATTTTGGCGGTGTCAGTCACAGACGGTCCTTGGGCCCCTCTGTTGTGGGCTTTTTCAGCCTCAAGAAACTTTAATAACTGCATCTGGCGGGCGCGCTCCCCATCCAGCCAGTGGAATCCGAATTACCCCACGATTGGCCGAAGAGTCACATTTTCCAAAATTCCCGCTTCTATCACGCGGTGAGGTGGGAAGATTTGTTCAATTAAAACTGAAGACAGAGCCAGCCGTTCTCAGCCTCACTCACCAGCCAGGTCCAGCCCTGTCACCCCCTCCAGGCCACCTGCGCCTGCGCCTTCCTGCCCCCCAGGTGCGTGTCCTCCCTGCGCTGCCTCCTGCACCGGGCCCCCCGCCACCCGGGCACTCACCCGGCGAGCCCGTACGTGCTCCCTTTCGTTGGACGAACCCTGCAAGAATAGCCGTCTCCTCTGAGTTCCTGGCAGGACGTGTCCTCGCTACTCAGTTCAGCAGTCGAGGAAGAGGCGTCTGGTGTGTGAGGACACAGCCCGAGGGGGATTCACAGCAGAGCCTGAGTAAGTCCCGTGTCGCCGCAAGTGCTGATTTGATTCCAGCCAATTCCTAAGTTCCCTGAACACGCGGAGCACCCTCGCCTGCTGGCGCAGTCCTTTACGCTAAGTGCTTAGTAACTACACTTGGACGTAACAGAAACCAGTCTCCTTCCCCACATCTGGGTTCCTTGATTTCTCTTCCAAGGAGGCAGGTGGTTTCGTTGCCCTGTCATTGGAGAGAGGGTTGCACGGATCCACGGAGAACACGCTTTCTCCTCCTGTGCCCGCGGGTCCTGAGTATTGTCTTAAGTGACCTCATCTGCCAGGAGTCAGTGTCTCCCAAATCTGGCCGGGAATCGGATTTCTCTTTAGAGACTGTTTGAAATGAAAATGCAGCTCCTGAACCCCTGCCGCCTGAGTCACCGTCTGCGTGTTGCGCTTAAATGAGCGCTGACTAGGATCTGGGCCCCCGGGTCCTCCCTAAAGACACTAAACTGGACAGGTACGGGTGGCCCTTGCTCTGAAGAGCTTCGAGGTTAATGGGGGAGGAGGCATTTTCATACAGATAAGCAGGGCAATAGATTCCCTGTTTCACGAGCACCTAAGAGGGACACCCGCTCCACACGGGGAGACGGGGGGGTCGGTGGTCTCGGGAGGCTCCTCGCGGAGGTGAGGTCTCAGCTGAGTCCAGCCCAGCCAAGGAGCATCAAAGAGGAAAAGACTGGGGAAGAAAGGGTGGAATGTTCCGACTTGCAGCAGTGAAGGAGAGTCTGGAGAATCCTGAGAAAAATAAGAACAGTTCAGGATGAACAGAGCACGGATTACCATGGTGGCTTGGAGACGGAGGCTAAACAGAGAACGAGATGTGGGTCAGAGGCCAGGGAAACCACGCCCTGTGGTTTGGGTTTTATGCTAATAACAGTACGAACCTACACCAGGCTGTTAAGCCAGGAAGGGACGGTTGAGATTTGAATTTTAGAAATTCTGCTCTCAAAAAGAAGAGAAAGAAGAAATCTAATGTCTCCCGAGGCGGTGCGGACCAAGAGGTTTTCCAGCATCAGAACAGACGAGGTAATCGGGGAAGCGGGGGTGGGGAGGCGGGGACTGAGCACAGTCACGGGGCGGAAACAGTGCCACGTGGACAAGGCGGCGGTCATCAGCCTGCGAGCCCGGCAGCCAGTCAGCACTGGGGGCGGTAACTCAGGGCGAGCAGGCCGACCCAGGAAAGCAAACGGTGTCAGAGCCCATTCGTCGGTGATTGAAATGCAGTGACAGGAGTTCTCATTAACACAAAGCCGGCAACGAACCCGCGGGAAGGAGAGGTCCCCTCCAAATGGCAGGGGAAACAGCAACTGCTTCTGTGCGAAGCAGCACGCGCTGAAGGCAGGAGGGGCCGTGCGCCGGGGCTCCTGATGGCTTCGCAGGAGACGTTCTCTGATCGCACGGCTTCTGTGAAGACCGCCTGGAGGAAACAGGCTCCTGGTTACCGTCAGTTACAAAGAGAGCACGGGCACCGAGCAGCGGGTGCTTGGCGGGGACAGTGGGGAGGGCCCACACGCAGGGGGTGAGGGCACATGGGGGCGTCCCCCTCCTGTCCCCCTCACACAGTCCTGCTGATGCGAGGGGCACCTGTGTGATTGTGATGCTTCTCATCTGCTGCAGTAACCTTTGGAGGCTCTGCAACTCACGAAACCACGAAGCATCTGTCAGCACGTGAAACGCTGCGGAAAAGAGCCCTCTTCTGTCTTCGCCAGAGAGCTCTGGCTCGTATTGTTCAGTCCTACAATTGTATCAGGAAGAAAGTTTAAAGGAGGCTCTGAGAAGCTCCAGCACCTCCTCGCAGGCCCGGCATGTGTGATAAGCAGCCCCGTTAAAAACAGCACGTGTGGAGTGTGCATCTGAAATCCGTGCTGTCGCTCCACGCGTGCATGCTCTTTGCTGGAGATCCAGTTGATGGCGTTAGGGTCAATATTCATACGGCCCTGTCCGCTCAAGAACAGGGGCCGATCGACCCCCTGCCCCTTCCCCCAGGGCGGCCACGGGGCTCTGCACACGCCTTCCTCACACGGCGGCCACGCGCACCGGGGAGACCGGCGCCGGGCGTCCAAGCAGAAGCAAGTCCTCGGCCCCGACTCCAAACCTTGCCGCCGGTTAGGACTGTGGTTCTCGGCTGTTTCTGTGAAACCAGACACGCTCCTCTGCGCTGGGAAACTCGGCAGCTCTCCCGACGGGAGTCAGGCGCGCGCACAGTCAGCCCGTTCTTGCTTTGCTGTCAAAACGGTCTGCTCCCTTCGCGGCTCTCCCGGGCACGGGCCCCCAGACGCCCGCGCCCTGCGAGCGCGCACGGCCCTCAGAGCTGGTCTGATAGCGTCCCACCCCCTCCTCTGTCGCCCGGGCGAGTCCTGCCTGCCCTCTGCCGGGACGCAGGGGCCGCACGGCTCAGCAGCAGCCGGGCTGATACCCTCTGCGCCCGTGTGCCTTCAGGTCTTTCCGAAATCAGCTGCTTATAGATGAAGTCTGACCGCCGTGCTGTGCGGAAACGCCTGCGATGGTGAACCGCCAGCTCAGAACCCGGTGCGCGGGGCTCACGGAGGGGCCGAGGGTGTGCGCGTTTCGTGACCCAGTGAGCCAGTGTCTGTCTTCAGTTGTCGAAGAGTTGCTGGTCAAAATTAAATTCGCGCTGTGGGTAGATTCGGGGAGTGCGAATTTTAAATGCCTTCAAGACAGTACATTTGTAAAGTGCTTTTTCAGCGTATCCTACAAATACATGCGAGGAGGCTCAGAAGACAGTTTATTCTCAGTGTTTGGTGATCGACTGAATCGAATTCTTTACATGTTTTTAAGTAAATATTTAAATATGGAATGAGAAATTTGGCAAACATGGTACAGGTAGCAAACCCAGCACTCGTTCTGTTTTGAGGAGTGTGTTTGCGTGCGCGGCTCCCCACCCCTCGGTGCAGCGGTCTGTCCCTCTGACGGGCCGCAGGCGCTGTGTGAGGAAGGTCACCTGACGCACCCCGGACGAGGCCCTCGTGGAACTTCGTGCAGCCGCGGCTGGGGCAGGGGTGCTTGGTCAGACATCCTGCTGAATCGAGTTTCTCCCGTGTAGACACATCCGCAGGGCCCAACCCTGGAGATGAGACAAACAACCACAACAACACAGCGTGGAACAGTGATGACTGCGTGGCCGGTCTTCAGTGACAGTCACTTCTGAGCTGGCCACCACCCTGTCCCCAGGCATCAGGACCACCTCCAGCGCAGCACCCCCCACTCCGGGTCTCTCCCTCCTGCTCCCCCTGCCCTCACCCCACAGTGTCCCGCTGGTGCTGCTTGGCAGGGAAATGACACTGAAGGCTTAATTCATTTTATGCTGAGGGCCTGACCGTCCGTGGTTTTGGCACACGAGCTGAACCACACGGTGTCCAAGGAGCTCGCCTGGTATCCAGTTTGGGGTGACTGACGCGTTAATCAGGGCAGAAATTGTGATGTTTCCAAAAACAAATGAACGCTTGGAGGACCCGCTTGGAGGGCTCGCTTGGAGGACCCGCTTGGAGGGCTCGCTTGGAAGGGTTATTTAGTCTCTGAAAAAAATAAAGCCTCAACAAATCCAGCCTCAGGCATAATAGACAAGACCCTCATGTGGTTGACTCACCCCTTTTAAAGGCCGTTCTTGATGTCGGCACTTACGCAAACCATAGAAACCAGCCTTTCTCCTGGAGAGACACAGACCGTCTGTCTCCTGGACTCTGATAAAGTCCCAGACATACCAGGGTGACTTGTGGAGATAAGTTTTAAATGCTCCTTTGGGTATTAGTGAGTATTGACTTAGAATTTATGATAAGACAGAAATCAGCTTATAAAAATATATAAGAACTGTCATAGCCAGGAATTAAATGAATACACTGATAAATAAAAAGTTATTGACATCCTCCCACCAAAACGCAGTCTCTCAGATCCTTCCTTATCGACAGACACCAGACAGGCACTAATAAAAATACTTTCTGTAGCCACAATACTGTGCTCTGGGGAAAGGGGAACAGGCCCCTTTAAACCTGATATTTCATGATTCACAATTAAGACGCCTCTAACATTCTCTTCCTCATTTCTTTAAATACTTGAGTTATGCTTTAAGATTATAAGTTAAATATTTCAGTTTCTTCTTCAGGTTGTTGATGTGATTCTCAAGGGCGGCCGTTTAACGACGCTTCTTGTGAAACACCTGTGCTCACGTCCCGCTCCACACAGAAGTGCGCGCGGGGGCAGCTCTCCCTGGCATCGCGACTCTGTCCTGTCTTTGACAGAGTTACTTTCTTTTTATTGAAACTTAGTTGATTTACAATGTTGTGTGAGTTTCTGGCGTACTTCACAGTGATTCAGTTACACATTTTTTTCAGATTCTTTCCCTTATAGGTCATCACAAGAGACCAAATGTGGTTCACTGCGCTCTGCAGAAAGGCCTTGTTGTTCATCTATTTTACGTATAGTAGTGTGTGTCTGCGAAGCACAAACTC
The DNA here is from genome assembly GCF_009834535.1 of Camelus ferus. Classification (NCBI taxonomy): domain Eukaryota; kingdom Metazoa; phylum Chordata; class Mammalia; order Artiodactyla; family Camelidae; genus Camelus; species Camelus ferus. Next base: position 26,628,229 of record NC_045721.1, read on the forward strand.
CTAATTTATCCCTCCCTGACCTCTGGCTCCCCTTTAGTAACCGTAAGTTTGTTTCCTACGTCTGTGAGTCTCTTTCTGTTTTGTAAATAAGCTCACGTGGATCATTTTTTTAGATTCTACGTGTAAGTGATATCATATGATACTTGTCTTTCTCTGTCTGAGTTACTTCACTTAGTATGATCATCTCCAGGTCCATCCTTGTTGCTGGAAATGGCATTATTTTGTTCTTTTTTATGGCTGAGTAGTATTCCATTGTGTGTGTATGTGTGTATATATATACACACATACACACATACACACCACATCTTCTCTATCCGTTCATCTTGGACTTGTCTTGGCTGTTGTAAATGGTGATGCTATGAACACTGGGGTGCATGTATCTTTCCCAATTAGAGTTTCCTCTAGATACTCGCCCAGAAGTGGGATTGCTGGATCACATGTAACAGTCACCTGTCCTTTAACGGCCAACACCCATGACCCTCCATCCCACACGGCCGTGATGTCTTATAGCAGCTTCCCCCGGCGCACACATCCACTTTTATCTTCTCATCAGGACGTGCCTGTCCCATTCACCGTCCTGACCCTGCACCCTGCCCGCTGACAGGCGGTTGGCCCATGACAGTGACACGTGTCTCCCCTCCCAAGGTGTGTGTGTGTGTCTTTCTTTTCACGGGCCTTCTGAAACATCCGTGTCACGGGGACGCCAGATTTTTCACAAGCCTTCAGACTAAACCACACAAGGGTCTGCCTGCCCTGAACTTACTAGGAACGACTGTGGGTTCTGTTCAGTTCTGGTTTGCCCTGGAATCAGGCTTCTGGAATTTCATTTACTTTTAGGGAAAAAAAAAAAACTACATTTCTAAGGTCGGACAACCTTTTCTGGACCCACAGTTCCACCGTTGTAAGTGACGGATTTCTCCTGCTTTGTGAAGTGGCCCATCGGAAACGTCTGTCATCCCAGTCAGTGATGGCTTGTGCTGCGCAGCAGGGCAGAGCGCCGCCATTGACATCACTTGTCCGAAGTGGGCTGGCGTGACCTGGTTCGAACGTAAAACGATCGAGCCATTGCGTGAGGAGTATGGACATTCCCCAAAAACAGAGTTACCAGGTGATCCAGCTATTTCATTTCTGGGTGTTTATCCAGAAGGATTCAAAGCGGGATCTGGAGAGATACCGGCACCCCCACATTCACAGCAGCCCGAGTCCCAGCAGCTGAGAGGTGGAACCAGCACAAAGGCCCCGGACAGACGAGTGGGTGGAGGACATGTGGTCTGTCCCTCTAGTGGAAGGTCGGGAAGCCTCAAAAAAGAGGGGCTCCTGTCTCATGCTGCAGCACGGACGAGCCTTGAGGACACTGCAGAGTGACACGAGCCAGCCACAAGGGCAAATGTTGTAGGATTCCAGTTTCACGAGGAACTTGGAGTGGTCAGATCCAGAGGAAGAAAGCAGGATGCTGGGTTCAGGGCTGGGGGTGGGGAGAATGGAGGACACGTGTTTATATCCAGGTTGTCGGATGGGAGCATTTGGAGGTCTGTCGCACGGCCACGGGCTGTCCTGACACCACTGAGCTGCACTCCGCAGGGCTTCCGTGGGTAAATCGGACATTCTGTTTTTCACCACAAATTTTAAAAATGCGTCAGTGTGATCTTATCCCTAAGACTGAGCAGTTACTATTTAGAAACTAAGGTAGGTATTTGGGGTCTGGTGGATTTAGGGTTGAGAAGTTGGGAGTTTGGAAGTGCTAGCAGTTTATCGGCACTTCGTGAGTAGAAACCACGTAAGCTGTCACTCTTTATGGGGCCTTTTTTAATTCTCCTTAAGCATGGCCTTGAAACGCGGTGTGCGGGAGAATATATGAATGCTGAATCACACGTGCACGGCTGGGATACTTTATGAAGATTTTCTACAATCTAACTCTAAAGCAGCACCAGGAAAAGAAGAACACTTTCATTCTGCTTGACACGAAATGATGCCGCCGTGCGTGGAGTCCACACAGACGCTGCTAGGCAATGTGGGCGCCTCAGGGCCAGCATGTCCGCCTGCCCTCGACATCCCTGCAGAGGTGCTGCTTCGGGAGGCGCGTTGCTGACACGCCTCCAGATAGGCCCAGCGGAGCCCCCCGTGCGTTGAAGTAATGGAAGAATGAGATGACGTTTAGACCACACGGCCACCCGGGCTTGGAGGCATGGGTACCACGGGGCGTCACCACTCGGGAGCACAAAATATTTACACTCACACGAGCGAGCTGGGGTCCCTTTAGTCACGTAGCCTCCACGTCCCTGGACAGAAAGCAGCTCAGAAGAACTGCCCGGCGGTGCGAAGGCCGAGCGAGGGGCCAGCCCTGAACAGAAGAGGGGCCCTGCTGCCACCCAGCGCAGACGGGCAGCGAAGGTGACACTTGGCCAGTAGTTACATTAAAATGGGGTGACTCTTGTAGAGAGAAGGCAGAGTGGGGCCCATCCTAGTCTGTGGATAAGAAAGGATGCGCAGGGTGTTGGTGTCACTGAGGTGACATGGAGGGCTGGGAGGGAGGACAGGACCCACCGGCGGGAAGGGGCCAGGGTCTGGGGTCAGGCGACCCTCTCCGCGTGGGGCTGCGGGACGGCTGTGGGAGACGTGCGCCCCCAGGGCTACAGCAGGCATTTTCCCAAGGGCAGGTGAGGGTCAGGAAACAGTTTTCACATAAAGACCGTTTTCAAGAGGCCTCCTGCCTGCCCTGGGGACACTCCTGAGGGCGGTCGTGAGCAGACACAGGGGCGGCCGGGACCTGTCGCCGTCACCCGGGGTCCGGCGCTTGTGACCGCAGAGCTGCCTGGGAGACACCTCGCTGCCCTGCAGCTGACTGTCCGTAACACGCAGCCCCGGTGCAGCGTCCCTAGGCCGGTCGGGCCCCACTTCGAGGGCATGAGAAGCAAAGGGTCGTGTCCTGTATCATCTGGGAAGTGGCAGGTAAGGTCCGGTCAGGTGCCTGGAACTGGGGAATCACGCTAATTTTGGGACAGAGATGACATAATCACAACCTACAAAGCTTGGAAATGCCATTCTCTGAAAAACTGTCTCGTTTAGGGTGGCTTCCAAGAGCTGTCCCTGGGCTGGCCTTCCTTGGGCAGCGTAAGGCGTGGGTTGGGGACCAGCAGAGCCACTGGAAGGTTACTGACGATTCAGGGCACAGACACGCACACACAGGCACATGCAGGCACACGCAGGCACACACACGCATCATTTCAAGACTGATCCCACCGACCGACCCACCCCACACTCGTGTGTTGCTTCTTGCTGCTTGAAAACCAGCACTAGGCAGCTGTCGGGTTGGAGAGCTCGGGGACTCCCAGCATGGTTCTCAGGCCCTCCTTCGGTTGTGACCGGCCAAGGACATCTGACTCTTCGCAGGCTCTGTTGCTGTGTCCCTGGAGAGGGCAGTCCCTGCGGCTCCCAGGTTGCAGGAGAGGAGACACTGGTCTCTGAGCCCGGGTTTTCAGTGCTGGCGTAACCCACCGGCCTTTGGGGCCTGGTTTAGTTGCTCCTTCTTCCTGGGTTAAGGCTGGACGTTGCCGTGTGGTTTGGTGTCGCCAGTGAGATGTAAGTGGGGCCCGTCCGCAAGGAAAGCCCTCCAGAGTCCACACTCAGTCAGCAGGTAACGAGGCCCCGGGCTCCTGTCACATGCCTGTCAGGGAGGCCCGGCCTCAGGGTCCCCAGTCCAGAGAGGTGTGTGGAGGTCCTGCCGACCTGAGCAGGAACGCAAGAGGCTTCCCTGTGCAACTACATGTGACCACCCACCACCCAGCCCCTGGTGGGGGTGCATCACAGCCCCGGGGGGAAGGGCTGACTCCTGGCACGGACACAGGGGCGCCGGGCGGAGGCTGCAGAAGTGGCCGCATCCTGGCCCAGAGGGCGGATCTGGGCCAGGTGATCACATAATCACGGCTAACGGGCTCACCTGTGACTTCCCTGAAACTAACCTACGGTGTGCTGGGTTTCCTTTTTTTAATGAGCCGAGTGACTCAGGGCACGTTTACAGAAGCAGTGATGGAAAGACGGTTGCGTATGACAATCTTAGCCCAAGTGTTGTCATCATTCTGATCTGCTGATGTTCTGGGAACGGCTCCCTCCAGGAAGCACGCAGTTGACAGCCTTTCGTTCGTGGCTTGTCTCACAAAAGGGAGAGAACTTTCACTCAGAGCATCACCTGTCGTGACTGAGGACTTAATAGGAACAGAATAAGGCCACACTTTCCCCCGAGGCTCCGAAGTATTTGGACGACACCTAATACTCTTTACAGGAGGTTGGACTCCTTTGAGATGAGACGGGAAGTCTCCCTGAAGCATCCGCTTACGAACAACACCTTGAAATCCTAATTTTTGCTGAAATTTCATCAGAGTTCTTTCTCAAAGACTCATTTAAAATAAATAGATAAAGAAGAAAAACGCTTTATTCCTTAATTTGCAGAAAGCGAAAACTGACCACCTGCTTCGTCCTAAACATCCAGGCACTTCAAATAAACAGGCCCGTCTGGATCTCTGGGTGCTCGTAACGGGAGTCCATCGTGCTGCCAACGCGACGAAATAAGTTTCCCCCGGAATCTCCCGGACAGAGATGCCCGGTTCAAGCAGAATGTTCAGTGGACGCAGTGAATCCTGCCCGCGCCTGGCCGGCACGGCGCGAAACGCGGGGCGCGCGCGCCACCTCGTGGCTGGGTCGGGCGCTGCGGGCCGTGCCGGAGGGCCCCACCCCCGCCTTCGCAGGGCCGCGGGCGCAGGGCACACCCGAGACCCCGGTGCCCCAGCTGGCCCGCGGCCCCTCCGCTGCGGGCTCACCCAGCGCCGTCACCTCCTGATTCTCGGGCTGCAGGGTGTTATTCTGAACTTCCCGTGAAAGCGCCCGGTCACTTGCGTGGAGCCAGGCGCCGTGCGGGAGAGCGCGGCGACGCCCCGACGCCGCCCGGCCGCTGCCCCCGCCCTGGGCCCTGCCGCGCCCTTGTCCTTGGTGTCCTAGCGGCGAGCCCCAGGTGACACGAGCCCTGCGGCCAGCAGGTCCCATCGTGAAGTCTCGCAGGGGCGCTGCAGGGCGCCGATCGCGTGAGGGAAGCGGCCCGTCCTGCCTTAGCAGCGAAGTGGAGACACGTCGGTCTAACGTGGTTTGTAGATCGGGCTTGGGCAGCGTGTCCGATCTGCCCTCCTCTGCGCGGCCTTGCGCTGCGGTGGCAAAGCCAGGTGTCCACGAAGAGAGGGGAGGGCAGAGGACAGCGACGGGGACGCCTGCGTCAGGGGGGGGTCCAGGGCGCACGCGCGGGCGCCGCGCTGCGTGGAGAACCGGCGGCTCCCGCGAGGCGGAGCTTCGGGCCGGCCCGCTCGACGTGCGGTGGGGCGGTCGGAAGAGGGGCCGCCTCCGGGCGGGGGTGGGGGGTGGTGGTGATGACGGGACGGAAGTGAGAGGAGGCCTGGGGCGGGGGGGGCTCTGTCCCCAGAGGAGGGACGCGTCATTTGTCAGAATGTATCACTGTACAAACTCAACCTGCACATTTAATGTATAAAAATTACACTTTGAATTTTAAAAAAGAAGTTCAACGGAAAAATAAGCGGGGTGGCCGCTCTCTGCCCGTTTGATTGGAATCAGTTCCATTGGACAAAGGCCACGCCTGAAGACACTTTTGAAAAATGCTTTTAACTCTAGATTTTCTATTAATTTAGGCATTTCAGAGGCTCTGTGATAAAACCATTTAGATTCTTAGAAGCTCCTTTGTCGCTATTTAACTACCTCTGCGTTCGTTAACAGCGGTCTTGCAGCCCTGCCCTGACGCGGGGTCCCCACCAGTTTTGTGTTGGTTTGGTTTGGTTTTACATATTTTGCTGGATGGGGAGGCTGAAACCAGTTTGCTCTGACGCCCAGCAGGTGGCGGCCTCTCTGTGCGGCTCTCAGCTCTGCCTGCCGGAGGAGCGCCTCCCTCCTGGCGGCCTCATCCCGGTGCCCCCAGGGATGCTGGGCTGCAACTCATGGTGCCTGAGGCAGTTCGCCAGCTCGGTTCCCTCCTCCAGGCACCGCAGACAGCAGCCCTCGTGGTCCCGGACCTGCAGCCCAGGTTCTCCCCGTGCCTGTTTTGACGCCATGGTGCCTGCCAACCGCCCTGCCTTCTCGGTGGCCACCCGCTGCCCTTCCCAAAGCCAGTCAGAGCCACCGTGTGGGGTCCTGTTGTGACAGCAGCCGGTCACTGTGCCAGTCTGTATCAGTGTGCAGCCCCACCCAAGGGTCCTCACTCTGCATGGACTCAGGCTACGCAAGGCCAGGGGTGTGACTGCCATCCACCCTCTGAGTCCCCAGCACCCGCCAAGGTGCCTGACACGCACTCACACACGCGGCCACACCAGGAAGCACCGTGAATATTATATGTGGGAACAATTTACAGGTTATAAATGTTGAAATAAGCCTTAGTGGTGTTTGGAATCTGCATGGTCCTCTCAACACCGTTAGCTCTCAGACCATAATACAGATCAGCAAATGTCCTGTGGAATGAAAGTCCAAACACACAAGCACTTGCTTTGAAAAACGAGTTTTTCTTCTCACACGCGTCACTGTTCGTACAGGCTGCGCGGAAAGCAGGTGGTCTTGGGATTGGTTCCCAATAATCTTTCTACCCTCGTGAAAGGAAGACGCACCATTAACACAGTCTTCTGTCAATTTTGTTTTAAAAAATAAAGCTGCAAGTGAACGATTGAGAAGGGGGGAAATAAAATCTCTGAAAAGACAGGTTTTCAGGAAGGTAGTCAGAATTATGCTCGTGTGTGTGGAGGGAGAGTCGAAGGGAGGGAATGTGATTCGGAAATACGTCGTCTGGGATGGGAATGCCAACCGGTGATTCAATCGAGAGAATAACTCCTACTTTCTGTCAGTCTGTCTCTGCAAATGTTAAGCAAACTCCAACTTTAAGCAGACACTTAAAAATCTCTGAATATACATATTTTTTAACAGACCACATCCTATATTTAATCAGGCTAACAAATGTTGTAAACCAGCCACTATTGGTGGAGAAACAGGAGGCAGGGGTCGCTACGCGGGACGTGGGTGGTGGGGTGTGGTCGGCAAGGCCACACCTCACAGGACCGAGGAGGAGGTGTGGCTGGGATGGTACAGGCAAAGATTAAAAGCTGTTTCCGGATTCATAATTCTCTCTTTATAGCTTGATTTTAAAGGATAAATATTTAATAGCGATAATCGTGACATTGCTTAATCTAGAAACTATCACTTAAGCTAGAAAATTGTAGAAATATTACTAGGGCTCTACAGAAATACAAGAATTTCTAACTTTCTGCCACTGATATTAAATAACAGTTGTAAAGGGAAACTTTTGCTTAAAAATACAGACTTGACAGCACAGTTATACATGAGTTCGAGCTAGTAAATTTCTTAAGGAGTCTGACAGGTTCCATAACCAGAATATCTGTGTAGCTGTCAGTGTGAGTATGGTCACCCAGTCCTAGCGGTTAAACCTCTACTTCAGGTTTGCAATTTTCAAAATGTCTATTAGAAATAGAATGAAATACAGCTCAAGACATATCTTTTTATTAGTGAGGGATGTTGTGACAGCACCCATCAAAAAAGTCGGAATGCTTGAAAAAAAGAATTTAAATTTCCACCTAAAACAACTTTTGAGAAATGCTCTGTCTCACAAATACTCCTTTGCTGTTCTAACAACTATGCTGACGCAAACGCTTTTCTCCCCTGTGTTTGAAAGCCTGTCACAGGAGGCTGTCGCAGTCCAGCGCCGCGCCCTCACGGCCCACGCCGCGGCCGCGGTGCTGCTCAGGCTGGTGGGTGACTGTGACGTGCTGTGGTGCTTGCCGGCAGGAAGATTTATTTTCATAAGAAATACAACATTTCTGTTCAAATGGGCCTTCTGTTCCTAACTTCCTACAAGATTCAACCCTGAAATTTTGTCATTTCTTCTCTGCCCCTCATATTCCCTTTCACCTTGGCCAGTAATAAATGAAAAGTTTTAAATTCATAGTCACAAATCGGCTACAGACTTTACACTGAAAATTAAAATTAAACTTGGAAAAATGGTACAGAAATACTTCTTAAGGATGAATATTGACCCTTCTGGATCTGACGCACAGTCCGGCTGGTGATACCACAAATCAAATGTGAGAAATAAGATCAATATTAATCTTATCATATCACAAAGGAGCCCTGGAGCCCCAGGTCTGGTCTCCGTGACTTAAAAACGAGGACGGATGTGGGGAGCAGTGCAGGGGGAGGGGGTTAAGGGGTACAGACTATGAGGCACGGCACAGGGAACACAGCCCATATTTACAACTGTCAGTGGAGCATAACCTTTGAAAACTTGAACCACTGTGCTCTACACCTGCAACTTACATGGTAGTGTACATCCATAGACTTCAATAAATAAGTAAGTAGGCAAAATAAAAAATGAGGGCTGACGTCACTCCTTCCCCGGTCACTGAGCCACAGTCTGCTCAGGCTGACGTCACAAAGCACCTCGGACTGGGGTGGTTTCAACAACAGCGTGCGGCGGGAGCACAGTCCTTCCTTCCAGTCTCACCGCCCTCTCCCCGACCATGCCTTCAACACACACGCGCGCGCACACACACCCAAAACATGCATAGACAGACATGTGTGCACACATATGCACATGTATGCACACACAAAACATACGCGCACACACACAGACACGCACTGACTCACACAGACCCAGGACACGCTCCGTCGAGGAGGGTGGAGGAACCCCTAACCCCACAGACCGTGGCCTCAGAAACTGACTTTGGAAAATAAGACCCAACGTGTCGGCAGTGAAAGGCTCGTGGGAAGCCCACACAGCCGCCAGGGACAGCGGAGCCGCCACAGCACCCCCACCCCCTGCCCCAGGAAGCCGCACCCAGAGCACGCTTCAGCCCTCCTTCTGGAAGTCCTGCAGAGCTCACAGTGCAGCGCTCCACCTCCGGAGCCCTCGTGGGTGTGGGCGGCCTGGTGGAGGGGGCGCCCCATCGGACCCCTTGTCTTGCCCCGCACGGAAGCAGACAAGCAGACGCCGGGGGTTACCTCCCTGGGACGTCTCGTCTGTGGCTGAAGCCACGAAGTGCCCTCACGTCTCTTTCTTCCTCCCAGCGGCAGGTTAATTTGTTCAAATCAAGTTTGACCCCCAGCATCCCAGACATGAACCCAGGGCGGTTCCCAGCGACCGGGCAGGTGTGGATGTCAGCCTCTGGTTCCCGCCACCACCCACCCTGAGCTGAGCCGAGGCGGTCTGTTCAGAAGCCCTGGAACTCCCTGGAGCAGACACTGAAATGACTCATCACATCAAAGCCTGACCTTCACAGAGGAGGAGAGTAAGGTGCCGAAAGCCCCGTTCAGGTGACATGCTCCCGGGTGCTGTCCACAGCCGCGGCCAGAGCCTCCCTGCTCCGTGTTGGCCCCAGCCGCCCTGGGGCCTGGGGCCGCCTGTTTCTCAGGCTGAGTACAGCAGTCCTGCAGGTGCGCTGCGGCTGGTATAGACCTGCTCAGGGAAAGCCGGAAGGGCTTCTCCTCAGCTGGACCGGAGCCCCGAGGGCCCGTCACTCAGAGGCCAGAGCGCCCACTCCCCAGAGGGAAGGTGGGGCCCCTCCCCACAGCTAGGGTCTCCTGGGGAGCTTCCAGGTTCCTTTTAAGAACAGAAACCTAGGAATTTGGTCACCATCAAGTTAGGCAGGAATTACACCTGCTTCACGACTGTGTCAGGAAACCGCCAGGACTCGACCCTGGCCTCCCAGAGGGGACACAGGCCTCCTGGTCAGCAGGTCTGAGGATCCGGAGGAGGCATTCGTGCTAGGAAGCCACTTTGTCACGTAGAGTGGTTTTTAATTACAAATCAATAGAACCTTTGTTGTCTCTTTTCTGCCCTCCCTTTATTAAAGAAATTGCTTACTTCATCAATCAAATAATTCAGCGTCCTCACCAGTCACCGTGAAGTCTAGGAAACGTGTCGCAGAAGCCCAGTTAAGAAAGGGGGAAGAATTAAAGAGAACACAGAAAAATAACAGACGCTGGAAGATGCTCAGCTCGAATGAAAACAGGTTCGTTTCATCATAGAGTTGCTGGAGTAACTCCTTTTTTAATAAACAGGAAATACGCCTTTTGTATCACGGAGCAAATCGTTAGCGCAAGTGAGTCGCCCTCCAGGAGCTGAGCGGTTAATCCACTGCTTCCCTTCCTGCTCTTCGCTGTTCAGGGGCTGTTTCAGAGCGCATGGTGCTGAAGTGGTAACTGGCTCTTAGGACCCAAGGAGTTAAACGCCATGTAGACAGACAACTTCGACAGGTGGCTCGCGAGCGTCTGAGAGGATGTGAACGTCCCACTAAACTTCAGTGAAAGGCTCGGGATGTCACAGCCCCTCCCCCTGAAGGATGCTGTCCCCCTCGTCTTCCTCCATCGGAGACTGGTCCCCGATTCTAACACTGCGCAGTCACGGTGCGTCTAACCCGCCCAAGGGGCGCGGGGGCTTCCTTCTAAGAGTTACAGCAGAGATGGTCACGTAATCCAAGAGGCAGGTGTCTTTTTGGAAACAGCCTAAAATAAAAAATTTGAATTCCTTCTCTAATTTAGAATTCTGCTCACTGGAATCAAAAGCCCCTACAGTGGAGTAACTGAGAGAGTTCGTAGACTTTTCGTTTAAATAGCTGAAGGTTTCTCACGCCGCGAGGGGATTGTTTAGCAGAATAAATATAAGACGGCAGAAACGATGATTAAACTTCCATTCAAGGAGCAGACTATTTTTAAATACTTTTATTGTGAAGTTCTGATTTGCATAGAAGCAATTAATATGCTAATTATGAATAAGCCCCATGCGTTTATTGACTCAGACCTCAGACACACGTCACCTACGTCAACTCCCTGTGTGTAGAAAACTCTGTGACCCCTCCTCTTTGTACTCCTCTCTGTCCCGACTGGTCCCCACTGGTCACGAGAACAGAGAGGCTGGCACCAGCAAGCATTAAATGGGGCTGCTGGCACCTGGCGCCCTGCCGGGCACCTCCCTGCAGCTCTGTGGGTCCTTCGCTCAGGAGACAGGCTTCCTGGCTGTGACTGAGTGCTGGTGACGGACGGACCTGAACGGAGGAGGCGGCTCCCCGTGACGACAGCGTTGTGCAGGGGATGTGCCTTTGGCAGCCAAGGACAGTTACTGTGTCCATCTACAAAGCGGGTCTGGGGCTAAAGTAACTTGTCCCTGGGGCAGAGTTAAGGAGCCACAGAGCAGAACCAGACTCGCAGTGCGTCACATTCTGCAGCTCAGGCTCCTAACCGCCGCCCTTTGTTGCTGTACTGTGACTCGTGCGAGGCAGGGCGGCAGGGCGGCGGGGAGGCAGGGCAGTGTAGCTCTGGGCTCGCGACCCGTCGCCTGCGGTGGAATCACTGATCAGCTCGTTGAACACCTGTGTCGAGCACTCAGCGGGCTGTAGACTTGGGGAATCCAGAAAGGGACCAAAAGGGGCTTTGCCTTCTTGGGGCTCATCTCCCAAAGCTTCAGAAACAGGAAAAGAAAAAGTCTTGGCTTGTTACCGGGACATGGTGACCCCTCGGAGAGCAGTGTCACCCCAAGGCCCGCTCTGCTGGTTTATTAACATGGCCTCACTCCGCCACACAATTACTCGAATGTCTGATGAGCAGATCGGGACAAACCGCTTTTGCTGGAATGAATAAAAGAAACACCGGCCAATCGTAAGCGAACACTGCAGGCACATCGCATGTCATTACGTAGGGTTATTGGTTACTTGTCCCTGGAGAAGGGGCTTCACATGGGAGATTGCCTGGAAGTACTTCCCGGTAACAGCCCTCTTGGCTTTCAATCAGATGCCTTTGCCATCCGGCACTAAAGTCACCGCGTCCCCTATCTTAGAGGTACCCCTCAACTCCCACCGCAGCCCCCAGGAGCAGACAGTTGTTTCCAGGTTTGTCTAAATAAAGATTATTTTTATAAAGGTGTGGGTACGTGTCTCATCTGTCCTTTCAGCCTGGTTGTCTGCTATAATTATTTTTTAAAAAAGAAAAGAAAACGTAATAGTTCACAGACTCACTGTAAACCCCCATCCCAGCCACTAGTTTTCATTGCTCCCTCCTCCTCCCAGGTCTGTGGGACTGGACTTCAGCTCACAAGATATGTCTGCTCAGCATTGCTCTTTTAAAGCCGGGAACATTCTTCTTCTTTTAATCTCCTTTCTCCCAGTTCTTCACTTGCACGGTCTGGGTAAATAACTTCAACTTGGAGAAGATGATAAACACCGATCAAAAATAACAAAGGAAGCAAATTGCTTCCCACCTCCAGTGCAGCGTAATGGAACTAATCATCTCCCGAGACGGCCACCTGATTTACAGGTGCGGCGCCCGCCCCCTCAGGGTGTGCTTCCTTCCTGCTTGTGCGGAAGGACCGAACACAGAGGAAATGAGCTAGGTGTCTGGTTTTTAAACAATGTCACTTAAAATGCAGCCCGCTCCCGGCACGCACAAGGGCGAAGGAGCAGAGGAATGCGCTTCGTGCCACAAGCCTGTGGTCTCCATCAGGGGTCACGCCTGGTGTTTGGACACGTGTCCACCACTGTCGCATCACAGTCATTTCACTGCTCTTAAAGCGTCTGTGCTCCACCTGTTCATCCCCCCTCCTCCCAGCCCCCGGCCTCCCTGACCTGTTACTGCCTCCGTGGTTTTGCCTTTTCCAGAAGGTCCTAGAGTTGGAATCACACAGTGTGTATGCAGCCTGCTTGGATGGGCCTGTTTCCCTGGGCCGTATGCACTTAAGGCTCCTCCGTGCCTTTTCATGGCTTGGCAGCTCCAAACCAGGTGGACCCCAGTTTATTTGCCCACTCCCATACCAAAGGTCATCGTGGTTGTTTCCAAGTTTTGGCAGTTATGAACAAAGCTGCTATAAATATCTGTGTTCAGGGTTTTATGTGGACGTAAGTTTTGGACAAAACTCCTTTGGGTAATTCCTGTGGAACCAGACCCTCTGCAGGGAAGTGGGGGCGGGACTCCTGCACGTCTCCATTCAGATGCTTCAGAAGAGCCTCCCCAGAAGCCTGTGCTGCTTAACTCCGCGCAGACCAGACGAGGAAATGAGACACGCTAACGAAGGTGCGTGTTAGCTCATTCTGGGCAAAATCCCAGGTATCAGAGAGGTGGCAGCAGGCCATCTTCCTGGCCTCAGGGAAGACCCCGGAGAAAGCAGAACGCCTCGCGCGCTGACTAGAGAAGCGTTAGAAGCGTAAAGGGAGACTGAGATCCGTTTCCCGTCAGCGGGGCGCCCTCGCCTCCCCACCTGGCAGGAGCCGCGCGCAGCATGCAGGGCCACACGCCAGCGGGCCTGGTGAGGAGCAGGGTCTGTGTTTGCGAACTCAGACCTGTCTGGACCTGAGAAAGTACCCTGAACGCCTTTATGGCAGGACCACTTTCATGTGTTGGGAGTCTTGGGACCTGCCCAGTGTTCCCAGCAGCAGCTCAGGGACCTTGAACCCAGGCTGTGCTGCTTCCCCCGGGGTCAGGACCCCGCTGAGGGTGTGTCCTGAGATCCTCCATGTCCTGGGAGGTGCTTTGACCGCAGGAGGCAGTCCCTCCCTCCTCTTCCCACAGCCCCACCTGTCGGAAGGAAATGACTCCGATGGTCCTTCCTGTGGGGACGCCTCCAAGTCCATCCCAGTGTTGCGTGGAAGTGCAGGTCGCCTGGGCCGCCTGGGACCCAGACCGTGGCGTCGGCAGCCAAGGCAGGAGGGGCCACGGGGAGGGGCCCTTCCCCCAATAGAAGAAGGAAGAAAAGAGAAAACGAAACAGCAGTCACCACCCTACCAGCAGGCACAGCCTCTGAGACCCCAGCGGCTCGCACAGCCTGTGGGTTTAGGAACAATAAGGGAAAACGAGAATAACTTATACCTGCACCTCTCGCATAAACCAGCTCCTAAAGACAGCGGGAGAGCGACCGCGGAGACATCACCTGGGGGAGGTGTTCGGGGGCAGGTGGGCCGAGGCGCCCTGTCCCAGCCCGTCCCTCTGTCCTGCGTGAGCCCAGAGGCCGTGATCAGTCAGGGCCTGACGGTCTGCATCCCCCTAAAATCTATGTGCTGGATCCTCACGCCCAGCCTGACGGGGCCTGGGGTGGGGCTTTAGGGGGTGACGAGCCCCCATGAATGGGATTAGTGCCCTTATAACAGAAACCCCCACGAGCACCCTCTCCCCGTCTTCCACGTGGGGACGCGGTGACAAGACAAGGGTCAGGGAACCGGGAACCGGGAGTCTTAACGCCTGGTGTGTGTAAGCCGCCCCGTCCGCGGTTTCTGCAGACCAGCCGGAGCCACTCGGCTCAGCCACTCCCTCGGCAAATATCTGAGTGCCTTTCGGGCACCCACACTGGCCTGGGAATCGTGCGGACAGCGGAAGACTAACCAGGTGCCTGCTCTGGTTCCCAGCAGCCGGGAGTGGGGAGGGGATGCACAGCTGGTCGGTTTGGAAGGCCCAGCGGTCACAGTCTCAGAACATGAATTGCCAGAGTCAAGGAACCACGGGAAAGGTGACACCGGCAAACTTCATTGAGCCCAACCTCTGTTTTTATTTAAAAAACAAACCAGATAGGGGCACCCAGACGTCCACCCTGCACACAGAGGAGACCCCGCCCGCCCAGTTCCCCATCCTGAGCTCTCCCTGCCAAAAGCAAGCAGACTTTCCAGGAGTGTGTGAGTCAATTTATAACATTTTGTTTTTAAAGCAGAGCACATGAAAGCGAAGACGAAGGCCCTCCCTGGGATGTCCTGTGAGCACAAGAGTGCAGCCGAAGACAGCGCAGCCCGGGAAGTGGCCTCCCTCTTTTATGTTTATTCTCTGCAAGATTTTTTCAATCCTTTGAATAGCCTCTAATGAGAAATGCATCGTTTTTAACTTCTGACTTCTTTCAGCTTCATTTGAAAAGACTAACTGAAAAGGATCAAGACCTTTTAAATAGTGTGTTTGTGTCCGTACGATTTTGCTTTCTTAACCACACCATGCAAGGTGTCAGAGCCCCTCAAAAGTGCACATCAGTGCTTTCGGTTGCTTAAATTTTTTTCATCTGTGAAACACATTGAGAATGTTTCCATTTCCATAACTGATCGATTTACTCATTAATCTCACATTAAATAAATGCATTCTGATCAATTTGTTTAGAAAACGTCAATAACGCAGCCTGAGCCACTCCAGGTCCGCCAGGTACCACAGCGGTGCTTCACAGCCATAAACCACTCAGCCCCAGCCACGCTGGGGATGTTTCATTTCCATAGTTGATCAGGGCGTTGATTCATCTCAGATTAAATCAATGGATTTGTAAAAGGTTTAGAAAGACTGAACTGCAAACAGTGACTTCGAAATCAACAAAGGACTTGTTTATTCATTGAAATACAACATAAAAACTCTCACAAAATGAAATGGAAAGAGAACATAAGACCGAGGAACCCCGTCTCTGTGACTCCGGTTCTGCGTCTACACACGACGCATAGAAAAGATTTCGATTATTTCAACTTCTCACACCCATTTCGAAAATGCTAGTGAAATAAACACCTACAAACATGTATTTTAAAGAGCTGATTTAGGAAGACCAAGGAGAAGAGTGAATGTGTAGAAATCTAGGTAGTCTTTTTATGTTCAGCGCCAACAGGACAGCACTGGCCAGCCCAGGAGGAGGGGAAGGCCGCACTGTAAATCCGAACTTCAGTCCTTTCGGACCTGCAGAATTATGTCTCATCATCTCCTGTTTATTAAAAATATCTGAGGTTTTTCTTTCTCCGAGTGTTAGTAAAATGTTTTTAAATTTGCTCTGCAGTATGCCTGTAGGTGAAGGAAAAGACAGACCAGGACTCTCGGTGTGTTGGTCACGTGCCAAATGAGGGCGAGTCTTTGAGAACCAACGGCCCAAGGCTGCGGCCTCCTGCAGGGATGTTCCGCAGGACTGTGCCCATTCTTGTTCTACAGCTGCGAGACATTCCAAACGCACAGAAGTTTTCCCTGAAACCTTCCACACCATCAGGAGGAGGGGCCAGGATTCACGCGCACAGCAGGTCACAACTGGCGCTTCAAGTTGTGGAGACACCTGCCACCTCGTCTTCGCTCATTCTCAAAATGACACAATATTGGCTGAAAGGGTCAACCACCCCCACTATACACGGTGCAAAATGATTTAAATTGGGAAGAGGGACTTCCTTTCAAGACGGAGGATAGAAGGAGCCAGAGCTCACCGCGCGTCACAGATGCGCCAAGGCCGCGACTCACTGCAGAACAACCAGCGATAAAAAAGGACTGGAAAGTACCGGAAAGAATCTTCTGCAGCTAAGCTGGGAAGAGTCACCCCTGAGTGCAGCGTCATAATTACCTACAATACACCCACAAGGAGACCTGTCCTGCAGTGGAGACTCAAATGTGCTTGTTCCCAGCTGAATTCTAAAGAGATTCCAGTGCCGTGATCTGAACTTTTTATTTCAAAATTTAAACAATTGTCTGCTTTTCTAGAATCTGGAGTCAAAACGATAATGAACCAGGAATCAGAGAGCCTCACAGATTCAGGACACAAAGCCAGAGAAAACCGGTGTCTTTTAAAAAAGTGTCGGCTGCCGTCCCCCTTGACAGTGGCCGCCCTGAGCAGCGGCGCCCTGGCCTCCTCTTCTGCCGACGGCCAGGTCGGAGGCACCCCGTGGCGGTGGCCCTCCCTGAGCTGTCTTCCTCACCGTCCCCGACAGAATGAGCCTGTGGGATTTCTCTCAGGAAGAGCCTTTCCGAATAGGATTTAGTTGCCTCACAACAGGACTTACAGCCTTTTCAGTCCCCCGCGGGGTAGAAGTTGTCCCCACGCGATGCTTCTCCCTGCCTGTGTGGCGCCGCGCTCGCTCGCTGGGGAAGCAGAGGCGGTGTTGCTGACGGAGCGCCCCGGCGGTGCCCTGCTGCAGGTCGCCGGCTCGGGCGATGTCATGTGCCCCGGGGCCGGATACAGAGGGAGAGTTTCAAGGATTCATGCGCTGCACACCTCCAAACTGTTAGCTTTCCTGATGTCAGTCTATTTCAATTTTTGTTCCTTCTGAGACACTTTGCTTCCAAACTGCTGTACTTAACGTAAAAGAGGGGAGAGAAGAGGGTGTACTGAGGGAACACAATGCAAATAATTCAAAAGTGAGCGGTTATAAAGTCAGCGGCCGCGGATCGGGGAGATGTCCCCCACCCCCGTCCGTCCCCCAGCACACGGGCTCCTCCCTCGAATCTTTGACATCTGTTGCTTCTTATCCCACATCACAGATTAACAGCAAGAGAAGTCATGAATAAACGTCACCCGCGAACATGAAAATTCGCCTCCTGGCACTTCTGTAGCTTCTGTTGTCTCGTCTCGTTGCTGGAAACGCGTGCTCGTCCTGAGTTTGTCCTGCGTAAACGTGCGGGTCTCACTGTCGCATTCTGTGACAGGAACTGCATCCCTTACTTGAAAGTGCAGGTAAATGCATTGTTATTTCATGGTCTCCAGCAAAAAGCAGCTCCTTTACAGTTACGCAGCTTCTTGGGTCTGTAAAGAAGATGCTGACGGATTCCCACCCTTTCCCTCCACAGATGGAGGAAATGTGCCCCCCGGTGGCCGCATCGCCGTCACTGCACGCCCCTTCAGGCGGGGCTGGGGTCCTTCTCAAGTTCTAGGCACTGAGCCGGCTCTCAAACACGGACACGGAACGCAGCACGCTCCTTACGGCCCTGTGGCTCTTCTAGTCTGGGGGGGCTGCATTTGAAACAACATCAGACAGGGTTTGGAAGCTTCTCTGTCAATTGTCTTTCGAGTGTGGCTTAATTATATTCACTCATGACTCAATAATTTGATGAGAAATGCAGATTATATTATCTGGGAATTTCGCCTTCTGCTAAGAAGAGTTAGTAAATCAGCAGCTGGTCTCCGCCGGGGGAGGGACAGGGCCCAGTCTGGAGCGCCCACAGCCGAAGAGGGAATTTCCATGACTCCTTGGCTTTGCTTCTGCTCTTCCTCCAACCCACTTCCCAGCTGTTCCAAGGCTGCGCCTCCCTGTCACCGCCTCCGTGAGGCTGCTGTCAGCAGACCCAGGGTCTGAGTTCAGAGCTACTCCGTGTTGGGAGGGTGGGGGTGCAGCAGAGGGAGAGCCTCGCCTACGTGGGCCGTGGGCAGTCGTGCAAAATCACCTGGGTTTCAAGAACAGAAAGTGTTCTCAAGGACCAGCCTATCCCTTTCCTCCCATGCCAGCCACCTCCTTCCCACCCTGCACCAGACGCCTGTGACGTGGAAGGTCCAAAAGCCTAAACCCCACTCGGCAGCCCCACGCCAGACACGTATGTTAAGCAGAAGAGTGGACCGTGAGCCTGACACTCTCCCCGGTGGTGAAACTGGGGAATCCCGGGCTGGGCTTCCCCGGGGACAACCCACAGGCTGACCCAGCGCAGGCAGACGTGCAGGAAGACAGACGCGGTCCATCGCAGCCCGCGGTGGGTATTATCCGCACGAACTGTGCAAGTTTCAAGCGGAAATTCAGACAATTTCCTACAGGTTTATTATGCTTCAAGCGCAGACCTTGAAGGAGTGTTTCCACACCACTAAGCAGCTAACCTGTTAGCCTGCACTTCCCTCAATGACTCGGGGGGCAGCTTGATAACGCCTGCTAAATCCCTCGACGTCGTCATCGTCAGGACTCCTGCAGCTCGGCGGAGCTGTGTCAGCGCCTCCCTCTGCTGCTGGCGTTCGTGTTAAATTAGCTCCATGGCCACTGCGATCACTCACAGTTGTTTCAGTTTCAGTCTAGGAAGAGATTAATTTGTTCGCAGTAATGCCACAGATCCACTGCCCAAGAAGGGTGACTTCAGAAGTGCGAGGGGAGAGGCTTAAAATGAGTGTTTAATGGTTTGGCCCAGAGCCTGGCCAACCTCCTCCCCTACGCTCGATAGCTTTACGGGAGCAAAGTAATCTGCTGGGGGGGGGGGGGGCTCCTGATTCTTCAGGCGCACGTCCTAGGTGTGGGATTAGCGTCCCGCCGCTCTGGGGAATGTGATGGTGTCATGGTCCCATTTTGTAAGGGATAAAGGCAGCCTGATTGACAGCGTGATTTCCACGTTTCCCAGAGGCAAGGAAATCCCAGCGCCGACCGCAGCCTCCATCCCTCAGAGCTGTCGGGCAGAAGCGTTTGTCAAGGCGCTCACCTCTGAAACAGACATGATTGGTGGGAAATTGAGGTCACACCTGCTGAAATTGCCAGTGGATGTGCACCCTGTGAGGAGTGTCATTAAAGCGGTGAGGAGGCGGGGAAGCTAGAGTCACGCTCAGGTGGGAAGCACCACCCGGCAGGAATCCGAGGCCTCTGCATGCAAAGCACTGAGCACAGCACCTAAGTTCTTTTCATTATTAAATATGTAAAACAGTAGGTTGTTGAAAGAAGAAATATACCAAGAGACAATTTTAAAGGGGAGAAAACAGTGAGACTCAAAACACTTTGATGTAACCCAAATCCATCTTTTGTCCTCGACACCAAGGTGTGTTTTTTTTTCAGCTTCACTGTTTTTATTACAGTAAGAGGAATTTTGCTCTGAATGCACAGAATTTGAAGAATAATTTACATAAGCTTTTTAAAGAGGCCCTTTTGACAATTATTAATACAAATGTGAAATAAGACCCTTCAAACAAATAACCAGTTTCAGGAGCAGCTGATACACAGTGATCATTTATTCTGAAACGTTCATTTAGTTTCTGTTGAGACACAATTCATGTCCCATTAATAAAAGAGCAGCTGTCTGGCTCCAGCACCAGAACACACAGCAAACCAGCACAGCGAAACTTCTGCTTCCAGGCCAGTCTGGTCCAGGGAAAAGAGTTTCACTCAGTGTTTTACAGTCACACAGCTTCTTAGTTTTGAGCACAAACCAGTGTAAACTGTTGCACTGTAGCTATTTATATGCACATCGTGTGACCACAGGACTGCTGACCGTTCGTTCTGAGACTGAACCATCGGCTTCGTTCACGCAGTGAAGCGAAGCAGGCTGGGCAGACTTCAGGAACCATTTTCCTGTGAATTCCAGAGCCACATGATTAACTAGGACTGTCAGATGGACTCACAAGGCCTGGAACAGAATGGTTTTTTGCACTTTCGACCTTGTTGGTGATATTTAAGCTCCTGTATTTACACAGCTGCCCTTTCCAGTTTATGATGTCTGTGCTGAGCTGTTCCCACTGAAGGGGACACAGGTCTCAGACCGTGTGGTTCAGCAATCCCGATGCCCCCGCGAACCGCCTCCCCAGCCCCACGCACCATCGTCGGGGAAGTGGCCCGAGCCCGCTGCCCTGTGGGTCTCTAAACAAGTCTTACCCGGAAATAGAAAACGCCCGAGGCCCCGTGGACCTGGCAAAGTGCTTGAGTCCCTTAGGGCGAGGGAGAGGAGGGGAGAGGCCCGGGGTTTACGTAGGGCAGCAGCCCAGTGGTGCTTTTCACCAAGTTCCGGGGTGAAGACGGGGTTTAATATATTCTGGATCTAAAAGAAGAAACTGCGCCTGGCAGGGACGACAGACCAGCGTGAGCCGGGTAACAGCCGCGACAGGTGCGCGAGCTTCGGCCCAGACCCTCGAGCCGGCGTCAGGGCAGACGCGCAGTTCTGAGCGCTCAGAGGGGCCAGTGGCTCGCCCGACTTTGCACTTGGGTTTGTCCTGGGTTTTCCGAAAAGCCAGGCCCGTTGAGGGAGAAGGGACTGAATGAAACCTCGCCGCCTGTCTCCACCCTTTCCCCACCTCCCATCTGGGCAGCGCCTTCAGGAAACTTTCACTGGTGAATCTTAAAGCCCCAGAAAGGCACTAAGTAAAGAAAATGGAGCCTCTTCCCCACGTTTTGCTGATTTCATGTTATTTAACACGTAAGAGCTTGGTAGGCGTCCCATTGTCTTCACTTCTGGGAGCACCGTGGCCTAGCAGCCAAGGCTGTGGGTGTGTGTAAGTCAGACCCTGCTGTCCATCAGGGCGCACGCCCACACGCCACCGCGAGGTCCTGGGTGGCAGCTTCAGCCACAGGAGCGAAGGAGAACTTTCGACAGAGTGTCTTGAATCTTTCCTTTGTCCTCCATGCGGACGGATGATTTTACCTTTCCGAGTCAGAGCAGCGGAGAACTTAGGACCGTCTTCAGTCCCATCCTGAAGAGCCCCCGGCTGTCACGGGAGAACACTGCACACCAAGTACACTTCCTGCAGCTCACAGCTTGTATCGAATGCACAGTAGGGACTCAATCCCTTCCTGTTTAATTGAATTCGGGGAAAAAAATGGTTATTGTCTCCATCAGCCCTGTGTACTCCTTCAGCGTCTCACTGCAAAGATCGCCTGTAAACAGGAAGAGAAGTGGTACCGTTGAGAATGTTAAAAAGCTGTTTTGAGAGGTAATTCATGGTTATTTCTGCAAATAACAGATGTGATGCTGTTCAGATTTGGCTGAAATGACATCCTGTGAATCATGGATGTGATTTGTGTGCTATGATCTGCCCACCTATGAATCACGCAGCGGGATTTTTCCTGTCCTTGCTCCGTGCTCAAAAAATGAGCATGAATCTCAAAGGAGTAGCAAGCACAGTGTGATGGAGAAATCGAATGCATATTCATGAAAGGAAAGAATAAATAAGAGGGGAATGGGTAAACATACGGTGAAAAAATGCAGAAGGCAACGATCGTGCGTCCACAAGCACGGGGACAGCGGGTGACTGCGCAGAGGTGCCCTTATGTAGTGTCTTGTTTTCAACTTCATAATTGGCTGCTTTTTTTCTTCTTTGTTTGGACTGTGAAAAAAAGTCGTTATGCTCAATAATTCCTGACGGGTGGATTAGGACGATGAACCCTAACCCTTATGCCGCCAACCTGAGACACACGGCATCCGTCCACGTACAGGCATGTGTGTGGGTTTTGCTTCCTTTTTTATTTTTAGTGCAATCTTGTATGTGTAACAATACTCTGCACGCTGTACAGTAAGCTTCTTTTCCTTTTAGCCTCCTATTGTCAGTCAGCCCTATATTTTTATCTCCAAATTTCTTCACACACCCACACGGGCATGAACACAATTTTATACTGATGAATTCTGCTGCACGTGCTGTATTTTTATGCATTTTTGTTTGCCTTTTCTCTCCCCTTCTAATCCCTAAATCCACCGGCAGGCTCCCTGACCGCCGCCCATCGCACACTGCCCCCAGCTCCTCCAGGAAACTCGCTCGGTCAGCAGCCTGCCGTGTGCCTGTGCACCGTGTTACTGAGGTGCTCCATTCATTGTTTTTCTGTAACTTCCCAGTCCAGTGTTCTAATTAACAGCGGATCTTTGACAGTGAGCCACATTTTGGCGATGGTGGCCTGTCCCGTGCCCTGCTTCTCTCTCGAAGGGACCCCCATGCTGAATGCCTTGCTCCCTCACCCTCAGTCTCTCTTTCACATACTTGACGGTGTCTTTTCCTGATGTTACGGGTTGAATTGTGTCCCCCCTCCAAGTTGAAGAGATACCCCCAATGTGACTGGATGCCTGGACTTGGAGATGGGGCTTCTAAGGGGGTGATTAAGGTTAAATGGGGCCCCCCATTCAGTGGGACGGGTGTTCTCATAAAAAAGGAGGCGACATCAGGGCGGCACGTGCGCAGAGGAAGGGGAGCAGGCGGGCGGCGGCAACACGGGGAGGGGCGTCTCAGGGGACGCCGCCCTGCGGCACTTGGCCGGACTCCAGCCTCCAGGAGCCGAGAGGCACCCTCACGCCAGCCGCCTGGTCCGCGGCGCTCTGTGACGGCGGCGAGCCGACCGCGGCGGCAGAGGCGTGGGAGTGGGTGCGTGCCTTTGCAGGATCCGTGTTAGCACCTCGTGTTTGCCACGGTAGTTATGTTTGAAGTGCCTGCTGAGCAGAGCTTCGGGGACTCCCTGCTTCCCAGCGGCAGGGGGCGGCCTCCCCAGAGTCGCCCGGCACCCCGGCCGCCGTGAGCCCAGCTGCCCCCGCGATGAGCTCGTGTGCTGCCCACGACTTCCGCCTCTGATCCGTGTGCTCATCCTCAAGCCGGTGCCAGACTGACGGCGGCCCTGCCTTTGCGGCCTGCGCCGGCGCCGGCAAGTTTCCCGCCGGCTCAACTGCGGGGCGTTCTTACGCTTTCCCGGCGAGGTGCTGCCGGAGCAGGCCCCGCCCGCCTGTGGGGACGGCCCCGCCCACCCGCTGGGCGTCCCCCCCCCCCCCCCGGTAGGTGGGTCCCTCCCCCGCAGAGCCGCCCTCCGCTCCCCCTCCCGCGCACAGCGCCCTTCCTTCCCCGGCACGGCAGCCCTGGGCCTCCCGGCCTCCGCCCACCCAGCGCGCTGAGCTTCTGCGGCCTGGGTGCCCAGATGCGTCCCTGGATTCCACGCCCCTTCCAGCCCCTTGGCTGTCCCCGGGGTCCTGAGGCTCTGCCTGGGTAACAGACGCCCTGCTGACCCTCAGGCGTGCTCCACCCCTTCAGAGCCAAACTGCAGGTGGCGGGTGGGCGCAAAGGTGACCTGCTGCTCCGTTTCTCACCTGGTGAGCTCCGGATCAGCAGCCCTTTCCCATAAGGTGACGTGTTTTAAACGTTCTCGGTGGTTCAGTTAGGCAATGGGAACAAAGCCAAAGGCACGGACACGATGGGCATACGAACCTAGCAGGGCCTATGGTCCCCGCAGCCAGAGAACAGCCCTGCGGGAGCCCAGGCTCCGCCCCGCCTCCGGCACCGCAGGTGCGCCGTACCCGCCCACCTGTGCCCGCACCGCGCATCCGCGCACCCGCGCTCCACGCACCCGCAGGTTGGCAGCTGGGCTCTCGGACTGACTCCTCACCAAACGACAGGCAGAAGGGCTGACATCCTAAAATGCAGGTCTTGGCAGTCCTGAGGAAACCCTTTGTCTGCCTGATCCTCGCTAGACATGAAAAATCCCGAGAACCCGTTGACAAGGAGTCTTTCGGAAAGTCCCATAGACAGGAACAAAGCTGAGCGCCCCTGATGGCGGGTCGACGGGGTGCGAGGGCGCTGGTGACGGTGGGTCCTGTGGCCCCTGAGTGGAGCTCGGCTTGAGGACTGCTGGTCCCACTTTTACAGAGGAGGAAACCGAAGCCCAGAAACGTGTAGCTAGTCTGTGTAGAGCCAGGACAGAATTCTGGGCTCCTCCCCCGTGCTCTGTGTCAACCACTTTTTTACAGCAATATATTAAAAGCAATGAAAGAAACAGACTAACATCCTTAACAAAATAAAAGCAGATAAATCAATGTGGCTGGTGAGTGGGAGTTGGAGTGGGGAGTGATCAAGACGAATTGGAAGATGCTTCTTTGGGCGCCGTGGGCTGAATTGATTGGTTACCTTCACTTTCATCCTTAATATACCCCTTTAATGTACGTCTTTTATATGTCCCTTTTGTTTAAAAATATCATCATAATTCTATAGGTAAAATGGTGTTTAAACGGTTTCTCATTCACTTTAAGCTGGAGATAAAAGAGATGGTTATATGTAATCCTTTGTCCCATTTATTATTTCACTGTACATCGATGGGGCAATTAAAATTTTAAAAAAAGTAGTGACCACAGGGTTAACCATGTCTGTTCACTAGAAAACAGACGGTGCTGGGAGGTCCTAATGCCTCCTGGCAACTTCCTCTCCCCAATACCCCTTCATGAGAAAGTCTTGAAAAATCGAGGACCAGGACCACCGCTGAGAAAACGGTCAAGGACAGACCTCGGTGAGCACAGCGCCCCGATGACCCTACGACTCCTCCAGTTCCGTTGCTCCGCCCCCACCTGACGGCTCTGCAGAATCATGCGCTTCATGTGAAAGATTCCAGAGCTGTAATTTACTGCTCTGAAAAATGAGGGAGGCTGCTGGCTTTGACATGCCTCCGTGAAACATGGAATATTTAAAATTCATACCCCAAGCTTAATGTATAGATAGATCACATATTTTTATGACTTCACTGATGCAATAAGAGCCTGGTAATATCTCACAAGGTATGTTTTATTCCTTCTAATGTGTATCATGTGAAGATTAAGAGGCTATATTATTGCCTTCAAAATGACCTGCTATTTCCTGGAAACAGTACTTTGCCGGACCTGTCCTTGTCACTGGGGTGAGTGCAATGCCTTTAATAATCCTCCATTCACTAGGTGATGTGTTTGCATCACAAAGGACAGATCCGGTTTGGCCAGGCAGGCAGAGGCTCAGGACCTGTTCTCCGAGTGCCATCTAGCGGTTTCCCAGGGCCCTGAGCACAGGAAGCCAGTTTGGGGGACCTTCTCCACATTCACTAATTTAGCATGAGGAGTTTTTTCTCGAGGCTGAGAATTAATATATCTAAGAGCATGATTATCACGTAACTTCACTTCAAGCAGGAGCTGCGGGAAACTCAGCCGCCTAGGCTCATTTGAACTTAAAACCCAAAGCCACTGAGAAGCTGGCCTCGGAAAGGCTGTTATACTGAGTCCTTTTTTTTTAACTGAAGTATAGGTTGCTTTACAATGTCATGTTAGTTTCTGGTGTACAGCAGAGTGATTCACTTATACGTATATATATTCATTTTCATATTCCTTTTCACTACAGGTTATTACAAGATACTGAATATAGTTCCCTGTGCTCTACAGCAGGACCTTGCTGTTTAACTAGTTTATATATAGCAGTGTGCATCTGTTAATCCCCAACTCCCAATTTATCCCTCCCTGCCCTTTCCCCCCGGTAACCATAAGTTTGTTTTCTATGTCTGTGACTCTATTTGTTTTGTAAATAAGTTCATTTGTGTCCTTTTTTTGGATTTCACATAGAAGTGATGTCATGTGATATTTGTCTTTCTGTCTGACTTACTTTACTTAGTATGAGGATCTTCAATTCCATCCATGTTCTGCAAATGGCATTACTTCGTTCTTTTTTGTGGCTGAGTAGTATTCCATTGTGTCTGTATCTGTCTGTCTGTTTCATCTTCACTATCCATTCTTCTGTCAATGGACATTGGTTGCTTCCAGATCTTGGCTGTTTATACTGAGTTCTTTTTCCAGTGAACAAGGTGCACATCCAGGGTGATTCAAGGGAGGCAAAGGGTTTTATTAAAGCCCTGAAGCTGCCATCTGTTCAGCCTGCCTGTCTTCGGAGTGACGGGCAGTCATCCGGTCCACCTGCCTGCAGGTGGCGGTGCTGTGTCTCCAGGCTGCGATCAGAGAGGCCAAAGCGTCCGTGAGTACCTGTGGCACCGGCTGCTGCTGCCTGGAGAGACACCGGTCACCAGGCCGGGAGTTCAAAGCTGACCTCTGCTGTGTGTGGGTGTGGTGTGTGCAGTCCCAAGCGTAGAAAAGTGCGATCTGGGTAGTGGGTCACTGCTTTATACCAGGGCCGTAAATGTCGCCTGCACTTTGCTTTGAGTGTGCGTGGAGAGGGACGCTTGACTCCTCTAATTAAAATTATTGCCACGAATGCATCCAAAATTCCCTTTTCTACCGCAAGGGCGGCAAAGCCACCATTTTGAAGGAACGAGGCACAAGGTCACCCTTCCCACAGCCTTGTTTTAAAACTGAGTGTTTCGGGACCAGGATGAGAGACGGAAACACCCACCAGTGTACCCTCGCCTCTACACAACGATCGTGAAGGTCGGAGGGGCCTGACTCCCTGGGAAACTTCCTCGAAGATCCACAGGGAAGAACAGCCTAAAGTTGTCAATGAATCCCTGAGAAGATGCTGGAGAAAAAGCAGCAAGGTGTGGCTGAGGAAAAAGAGGGGGGGAAATCAAGAGAGAAGTAACCTGGGTTAAATATTAAATATCAGTGTGAATTCTGAGCCCCAGTTGGGATGGTTATGATCACAGTGGACGTGTGTGTGGCCCCTGCTGTGCCCAGGTGCCACCCCAGGCTCCTGACCTGGGCTCATCACGTGACCACCAAGCTGTCAGCTGAAGCCTGGGGGCCAGTCCTGCCATCACCCGCATTTTGCAGCCGAGGGCTGAGGCCCCGAGTCAGTGAGTGCCCCTGGCGCCCACGGCATGGAAGGCAGAGCCAGGTCTGAACGTCCCAGCTTCGGCGTCTGGGTGCTCTGTGTGCAGAGGGGCTGGGAGAGTAAATAGGGACGTGGTGAGTAGGGAGATGGAGGCAGGAGGGAGAAGACGAGAAAGCCTTACTTCCAAAGAGTAACTAGCAGTCAGATCCAGCCCAAACACCCTTAGAGGCCAGGAGGGAAGGCTGGCCACTGTGACGGGGCTGTGGTCGCCCCCAGTGGCTCCTTGGAGTGACACTGACCTCCACAGAGACTGGGAGACTGGGCCCCGTCTTCTTGAGGGTCCTGTCTCTGAGGGCAGGCTCCCGGGGCCGGGGCTGTAGAGCTGGCGGGAGCCCGGGAGATGTCCCTGCATCTCTGAGTCTGAGGCTCGAATCGGGAGGAAGCCGCCTCAGGTTTGACCGAGCAGAGGGCAGCATCACAGGGTCTTGGTCAGAGTCCGGAAATTTCCAAATGGTTTAAAGAGAAGAAACCTCGCAGCTGGTGGGTCGTCAGCTGACCCCTGCAGACAGGACCAGGCCAGCGTCAGTCCAGCAGCAAGATCACGGGTGCGACAGAGGAGGCAAGAGGGATTTTAGAAATGCTACTCCCGGAAGCCTGCTCAGCCGGCTGGCATCATGAGAGACGTGTTTAAATTTCAGGACGTCTTTTATCACCTGAGGAAAACAGAACCCAGTATCTTAGAGTTCGGATCGGCCTTAATGACACAGGGAGAGGAAACATTCCGGGCCGTCAGAGCTTTCCCTGTTGGAGAGCAATGTCCTTAATACAAAATGTGACACACCACCCACCCTTTGTTTTCCCCAACAGAGGTTTCCTGAGCCCACACGAGCAGTAACCTTCCTAGGAGCTGGGGTGTGTGGACGCCTCTCCGGGCCAGTCCAGGAACCTCCTCCTCCCCAGGCCCTGATGGGGGTCCCTAGGGGGCTGTGCGGGGCTGCGGCACCCCGGGCTCCTGGCCGGTGGCTCCCTGCCTGCTCGATGCAGCCCTGAAGTCACACGCAAGCCGTCAGGGAACAAACCGGGAGAGAGCAGCCCCGTGCCGGTGCACGTCGGCACGGGAGAGACACTCGAAGTTGCCTTTTAAAGTTTTATTCGTCTGAAGCAAGAGAAAACAGAGAGGAAGGAGGCGCACCCACCCATGGGCTCTCCGACCAGCCTTTTGGAGCCCCCAGATCAGAAAACAGGACCACAGTGAGGACAGAACCCCCACGCCAACGTCCGTGAAGACGTCAGCTCACCTCAAGTCGCCAGTCAAGCACCTGCAGCCATGGCGGTACAGCCTCCTGGGAATCACTCGCTTCCCCCGAGAAGGCCAGAAACTACTAACACCCAATCACCAAGACTAAAAGCCCAGGGCGGGACGGCCCGTCTGGCCCGCGGGCGGCCACCAGCCCGGCGGCCTCAGTGGGTGGGCGAGGTCGCGGACGCAGGGATGAGCTTGGGCCGGGCCTGCTGGGGCGGCGCCACGTCCGGGAGCGGCTCCCCGTGCTTGTACACGCTGACCGTGACGTCGATCTTCTCGCCGCCGTACTTGTTCTTGACGCTCATGCTGTACCGGCCCGAGTCCTCTGAGGTCACGCCCTTGATGGTCATGCTGACGTACTTGGCCTGCTCCACCTTGACCTGGAAGTGCTCGCTGAGCTCGATGTCCTTGTCATTCTTGTACCAGACCACCTCAGGGTCGGGGTTCCCGAACACCGTGCAGGTCAGGTTCAAGGTCTGCGGGGAGGGCGGGGCGGGGGGAGAGAAGGGAGCGTTAGAGGAAGAACAGGCAGGCGGCCTCGGAGCGGGCGAGGGTGCTCGTCTGTCCTTCACGTTGTTTACGCAACGTGCTCCTTATGTTTGTGAGCACCGGGCTAGACAGCAGGGGTCCAGCTAGAGCAGGAAGCAGGGCAGCCCGTGAGGAAAGTCAACGGTGCTCTTTTCTGTTTATCCTCAAGCTTAATCCATGGCTTAGCCGACTTAAAAATGTGAAGGCAGTCAAGCCCTGTGCTTCCAGTGGGTATTTTCAGCCTGTTTCTAATTTTCTTCCTGTGCAGACTTGTGAACCCCCTTTACCAGCTCCTTCCGCAAATCTAGAGAATACACTGTCTAACGGTAAATGGTACTGTTGACACTGAGTGAAACACGCTTTCCTTCCACGACAAAGGAAGCGGGTGCTAATTTCTCCACCTTTGTTGTGAGACCCTTGACTGTTCAGCCACAGCTCTTCAGCTGCTGAAGGAAAGGGCGATAAATGTGGGTATTTTGGCCTCAAAAGAATCCCCCCAAGTGTCTGTGTCCCTGTGACACTGAGGTGGGATCACTCAAGCACCAAGAAGTCACCAGTTAGACGTCAGTAATGCCACTGACAGGTGACAAATTAAGACTCCAGTGAATGGTTCCCAACACACATTCCAAAACGACCTTGAAATTGAGCAGAGGTTGTTTCTTATTTCCCTCTTGAGGAGGTGGCTCCCAGCTTTGCACACGGTGGGGGGTCGTGCAGCCGTGGGTGTGGCCCCCCCGCCCCGCTCCTTGTTCAGTGATGCCCTTGAACGGGCCTGGCGTCAGCACCAGGTGGGTGCCCAGGGCTGGAAACACCAGTTGCCACCAACACGGCCGTGCGCTGTGTGCCCAGGGTCGTGAGGGCGCTGCATTTGGACTCGGAATGTTAGACTGTTCCGTCCCTTGATGACACAGGTTATCGGAGGCAGCCTGGGCCCGGCAGGACGTGGTCACCCTGCCCCCCACCCCGAGCTTCCCCGCCTGCTCTCACCTTGCCCTCCATGATGGTCACCACGTCAGGTAAGCCACCGATCACCTTGCCACGATCTGCAACGGGAAACCAACTCGGCTGAGAAAACCCGTCCACAGGGGCGTCCCGGGGGGGTCGGGCCCCGGGCTGAGCCCCGAGGGCACAGGAGGCAGGCGGGAGGGGCTGCGCTCCCCGCGGAGGGCCCGCGGACGCGGCAGCGCGGCGAGGGCCAGGGCTCGGGGCGGGGCGAGTGACTGATTCTGCGGTGGGCGCTGTGAAAAGCTCTACAGGAAACTCGAGCTCTGAGGGGCTTTGAGGACGAAGATTTCACCTAGGGCTCAACTCGTCAGGCTGTAATTGGTTGGGAAGCGGGGGTCTCGGCATCTCGAGAGAGGGTTTGCGACGGCGGTGTGCTACAGAGATGCGTATGTTCTCTGTCTATCGTGATGCTCTCGCATCCCAAACCCTCTTGGCTGGGAGGGACAGCCCCTCCCCGCCAGGGCACGCCTGTGACAGGTGCCAACAGCCCGACCAGGCCAGGCCTCCCCCGTCTGCCCTGCACCCCGGAGGCAACGTTCCTCTGCCGGAATCACCCAGGCCAGGAGCCAGGCAGCCAGGAACACCCCTGGAGCCCAAAATCCAACAAAATCTTTAAAACCAGCCAGTTTTACAGGCTCCCCCCTGCCCTGGAAACCCCAACAAAGGCCGTAGCCTCAGTCCCCCTCCCTCCCATCTTCTGCCCCCTGACACCCTGACCACCCCCGCGTGGCCCGCATGGTCCCGTCTCAGGACCATTTCCCTGAGCCTCCCCTGTGTCCCCTCTCATGGCCGCCCCCGACTGACCGTCGTGTAAAAGACCACAGAACAGGTGGCAGAGGCTGGGAGGCAGACGGGCCCAGGGAAGGGGGGGGAGGGGGGCAGGGGGAGTGGGTGGGAGCCAGAGGGAGGGTCTTCTGTCAGGTGAGACGGTTTTCTGTGTATTATTTAAAGCACAAAATGAATCAACTATGGCCCCTTCTGCCCCACCCAAATAATGATGTATTACACTCGTTATAATCGCACAGGAACTTACTTTTCTCTGCAAAAGCAGCTGCCCTGAAAACCACGGGGGTGGAGAGGAGAGAGTAAACAGAGTGGTGAGAACAGGCTATTGACCAAAGCATCGCATCTGAGCGGGGGCAGCACAGGAGGAGGGAGGCGCATGCGCTTCTAGGAAAACCCATTCGGGCCGCGGGACCTGGGGACCTGGATCCCGGTGTTTCTCCCGATGCCCCTCCCTGCCCACGTGGGGCGGGCGTGCCCTGTCTCCCAGCTGCTAAAGCCCACAGAAAGGTTAGCACTCAGACAGGCTGGAGAGAGCTCTGTCTTCACCAGATCCACCCGACTGCACTGGAGGGTTTATGGGTTTTGGTGAAAACGTTGGCTTCCGATTTTCCTTAGTCATCCATTCAACAGATATTTACTGAACAGCCTGGTGTGGGACAAGGTTGGCCTTCAGTTCAAGACACTGTAAAATTTAGATGCATGTTTAAAAATCCCAAGGTATTCCTTAAAAAGTTGCTCTGGACAACAGGATATTGTCCAGCACTACAGAGAAATGAGCAATCGAGCCACGAGACAATGCAGGAGCGGGTTAAGGGCACGTGGCTAGGAAAGCCTTCCTTTAACTTAGAGCCGGCCCTCCAGCATCTCGGGTCTGCGTGCGCGGGGTCAGCCGACTGCAGACCACCTGGCACCGTCGGGTTTACTACTGAAAAAGATTCACATGTAAGCGGACCCACAAAGTTGAAACCCGTGTTGTTCAGGGTCAGTGGTATGGGGACTTCTGGAAAAGGCAAAGCCATGGAGACAGTGAGGTGGGGGTGGGGGTCCGGGGGGAGGGGGGAGGACGGGGGGAGCACAGAGGTTCTGGGGCAGTGAAGCTGCTCTGTGTGACACTGCAATGGCAGGCACATGACATTAGACACTCGTCCAAGCCCCCAGAACGTCCAGCAGCAAGCAGGAGCCCCCGTGTAAACCATGGGCTTGGGGTGACAGTGACATGTCCATGGAGGGTCCCCGGATGTTGCAAATGGACCATCTGGTGGGGGTGCTGGCAGTGAGGGAGGCTGTATGGGGGGACAGGGGCACGGGACATCTGTGTACCTTCCTCTCAGTTTTGTCCTGAACCAGAAACTGCTCTAAAAAAATAAAAGTCTCAAAAAAGAACTTAAATATATAACATTTAAAAAAAAACTGCTCTGTGTGACGTGTTGCTAAGATTAAAACTATTTCATAAATTCAGTGTTTTAATCATCTAAAGCAACCCAGGATTATTACCACTCTGAAGTTAATTCATAGAAACATTTCTAGTTCAGAAGAACACCTTTGTCTACATACTGAGTTGCTTAAATTGCCATTATTATCCCAGTTCCCAGGAACATCACGTTCCTTGGGTCACTCAGGCATCCCCAGAGGCCCCCACCCTCAGCCAAAACAAGGCCACTCAGCCGCACCCCAGAGGGAAGAGCAGTGACCAGACGTGCAAGTCTTACTTGAGTTGCTGGAACTCTGCGAACGCTTCGTCAAAAGCTGCAAGGGAAAATTCATACATTATTAACCATCTCACTGTGTTTGGCTTTTCTTCATTCCCTCAGCTGCTCTGCCGGCGACTCTGCTTAATGAAAACTGACAAATAGCCAAATGAATGCAGTGATTACTGGGAAGTAATCTTCTCTGAATGAAAATCGTGAGATCAGGTTGTTTCCCTTCCAGCATCAAGTTCCCCTCGACCACGAAGAGAGTCACTAAGTGCAGCGTTATCAGGCGCTAAAGAACGTGCTCTGACCTTGACCAGACAGGTCCAGGGAGCGCTGGTGTTTATCTTTGCCGTCAAAGATCTCGAAGGTGTATTTCCCCTTGTCCTTCTCCGTGGGCTCACAGATCTGCAGCCAGGCCATCTCCTCGCTCCCTCCAGTCCTCATGTGCTCACTCGATGCAATCTTAGCATCCCTTTAAAAAAGTCACAGGAACAAACTGCAATTTAGAATCTCGTCTTATCTGCAAGGTGCCTCCGGGCCAGCATCCCAGGTCTCCGCGAGGCAGCGTCCTCCGACTTGCTGGCGCTCACGTGGTCATCGATTTTTCTGGATGTTACACGTTCACTAATTTACTTCGGTAGCTCAGCTCTGAAAACGTGTAAAATTAAATCTGCAGTTAGTTTTAAAAGACACATTGTTGTTTAATATCTGCCTGTTGCCCACACAGCACAGACGATCAGATACTCTATGCAGCATGGCACTTTTCTGCTCAAAAAATTAAAAATAGAATCACCGTATGACCCCGTGATTGCACGTCTGGACAGATACCCAAAAGAACTGAAAGCAGGGACTTGAACAAGCATTTGTACATCCGTGTTCATAGCATTATTCCCCACAACAGCCAAAAGGTGGAAATAACCCAAGTGTCCATCTAGAGGTGACGGACAAACTGTGGTCCATCCGCACAATGGAGTAATATTGAGCCTTAAAAAGGGAGGAGACTCTGACACCTGCTACAACCTGGATGGGCCTGGAGGACATCGTGCTGAGTGTCAGTTGCAAAAGGACAATTAGGGTGTGACTCCACCTGCAGATCGTTGGGGGCCCGGGCTGGGGGAGCCGGGGGGGGGCGGGGGTTGTGGGTGGCGGGTGCAGAAGGCAAGTTGTGCAGATCAGTGGTGGCGGCGCGGCAACGTGAGTGCCCCCGAGCTGCTCGCCCAGCGGTGGTTAAAATGGGAAATTGCACATTTTGTGTATTTCACCACAATTTATAAAGCTCAACATAAAGTTTGAGCACCAGGTACCATTCCTGCCTCCTCAGAAAGTGTGAGCCCTGCGCCAGCTGTGCGGGGCGTCCAGGGACAGTGAGTTCACACTTTCACGGCATCGAGTGAATGTGAGTTACTTCCGAAAGCCCCTTGGGTTTAGCAGGAGCGGAGGAGGATTTGCAGAAGTTCGAGTCACGGGCACATGAAGCCCAGAACTTCGGCCAGACAGGAGCCTGGACGTGGGTCCGTCTCTCTCCTGCAGCAGCTCCGGGAGGCGGGCGCTCGGTGCTCGGCCGGGCGGGTCCGGCAGAGGACTCCCCACAGCGCATCCGGCACCTCGCGACCCCTGCCTGGGACCCTGCTCCGCCGTGTAGCTGTTTCCCAGCACTGTCGCTTACTAGTCATGTGACTTTAAGCAAGATGATTTCTTGCTAAACCTCAGTTTCCACGTCTGTAAAACGTGGGTGTTGGTACCCAGCTCGTGGGGCTTTTGTCAGGGTAAGCAAAGTCTTGTGTGCTGTGTTTACCACACACTAACCGCCCCCAAGTGCCTCTGCCCGCCCGCGTGTCCCCGGGTGTGCTCACAGGGGTGTGGCCTGTGTCTGGCCCCCACGCGCCCTGGCGCCCAGCACAGAGCGAGCTGCTCCCGGGGAGGCAAGGCCGGGGAAGGAGCCGGCTCCCTGGCGGACGGACGGGTCTTCAGGGGAAGACAGGACGCGCGTCACAACTACACACAACCTTCTGCAAGACAACGCGCCGCAGACGACAGAGACGCACAGGGCAGGAAGCCATGGATTCTCCTTTTCCAGGGCGAGGCTCGATTCAGCTAGAAACAGATTTACCCGTCGGCCTAAAACACAAATCCTTATAAACAACTGCATCACAGAAACACACTGGAGATTCAGTCTCCGCAGCCCCTGTGACTGGACTCCTTTAGGGAAAACACAGCCGCTAAGGCCCTTCCTGACCAGCCCCTCGGGTGGGAGCTCCAGTGGCCCCCCTGCCGCGGCCGCCCCCACCAGCCCGCAGCAACGCAGGCACCAAACGCGGCGCACAGAGACACCGCTGCAGCTTCTCGTCTGAGGATCCCGAGTGCAGCGTCTGAGACAAAAGCACGGCCTGTCAAAGTCCAAGCAGGAGGAAAGACTCCCGAGGGCGCTTACCCGGTTAGCACTTGGGTTCACTCACGGAGATTCACCTAAACAAAACGATGGCTTTACAAGGAAGAGCATCCTAAGTGCAGTTTGCCTTTTGAGATGTTAGTTAGAGGAAATAACGCCTGCAGGCACAGTGTGGACCCTGGGCGGGGGCCTGCCAGGCCTTTGTGGCCTTTTCAGTCCGTCTAGTGGGAAACAAATAGACTGGAAATCTAGGGTGTGGCTTCCAAATGCTGTTTCCCCACTAGCTCGGCCAGATTCCAGACAAGTCGTGTGTCACCAGCAACAACCCCAGGTTTTGAGGAACTCCTGTCTCTGGTACCTCCAGGCATTTCTTTCTCTCTCTTTCTCCCCACTTTCTGGCGACGGCCCCCGCCCCGAGCCAAAGGCTGCATCCTTGCTCTAAACAGCGAAGCCTGGAGAGGACCCAGCCCCGAGCTCGGGGTCCCAGCTGTGAGCCGGCCCCGGCCCCGGCCCCGCACGCGGGTACTTACTTGTGATACCAGTTCACTTTCATTTCTTCCATAAAATATTTCACGAAACACTGAAGTCTGATTCCTTCCGGGGTGCAGAGTACCTTCAGGGGAGACGCCGACGCTCCTGCAGGAGACAGAGCACACTCCGGTCGGGGGAAGCCGCGCTGTGTCCAGCGGACAGGCGCGGCCCCCAGAGGTGCCCGCCACGTCCGGGGTGAAACGTGCCCGCTCGCTGACAGCCTAGCATCCGCCAGCCACAGAGTCCTGCAGTTTGCCCAGGTCATCGTCCTTCATCAAATATGCATTTGCCACACCGGAATCGTCTGAAAACCTCTTTGCTGGGAGACCCCGCCTGGGACACAGACATTAAAGGCTCGACATCTGGCCTCGGCAGCCGAGGAAGAGGAGGAAACGTCGTGCAAAGAGCACTGTGCCGGGTACGTGCAGCGCGATCTGCCAGGTGAACGACCTGGGGCTCGGCTGCTGCAGAACATCATCTAAAGGGAGGTGACGAGTCAGCGGAAGTGACTCAGGACGGGGCCACGGACACGGCAGCCAGGGGTCTGCCTTTGAGGTGAGCGAAACTGGCTAAGAGGGCAGCAGAGACCGCGGGCAATAAGAAAATCCTACAAAGTGGGAACACGTTTGGTGTGATCACAGTGGGAACTGGGCCCGACGGCCCTGGGGTGGGTGGCTCGGCGGCGGGGGGCGGGGGGCGGTCAGGGGCCCAGAAGGTCAGCCTCTCCCCCGGACGATAGCGAGCTTGGAGCAGAGGCTGCTACGTGACACGTAACTTTAGGAAGTCGATACAGACTCATGGTCTTCCATCAGCTAGAAAGTAATACTTGCAGCATTTGCAAAATAAAATAAAATAATATGAATTCAAACTGCGGATGAGGGTGTGACGGGGAAAGAATTTTCAAAATGCCGTTTCTTGGGTTTGCTAAACAACTGCAGATTTGATATGAACCTCAGAGTCACACAGGACTCTACACGGTCACTGTATTTCCGAGAATTCACTCAAAGCAAATACTCCTAAATATTGACAAAAGCCTCTCTTTGCCCAAAGGTGTGCGTGACTATATAGTTAATTGTAATGACGGGAACGTGTCAGTGTCCCTGCAGGGGAGAGTCTAACCCGCAGCACAGAGAGTCCGTGACATGCCAGGCAGTGGTTAGAAACAGTAGGTGTAAAATCTGTACAAAACCCAGTTATCACAAAGTTCGTGAAAAGACAAGCAAATTATGACCCTAATGTAAAGAAACAGAAACCGAACTGAGAACGGTCCTGCCTGTGACGTTCTGTATTTACACACACGTCGCAGATCCAGTGACACTCGCTCCGCCCCGTCCCGACGTCGCACACGGGACGGAACACAGCGTCCAGCAGCACCAGGCCTGGTGCCTCGGGGACCAGAGCCTGATCCCGGTGCTGCCCGACCTCCTGCGCCTTCTCTCCACCCCCAGAACTCTCAGGGAAGCCCACGTGGTCCTTCCAGGCACCGGCATCTCTGACCCAAGACCCTGGGAACCGGAGGAAACGGGCCCTTTCCCGGGCACGTTCACTTTTCAAGAGACCACGTGGATCATCTGTGTGACAAGCAAAAGCAGAAGGGCGCAAACCCCACCCTGCAGAGCTGCTTCGAGAAAGCACTGCAGACATACACGGAGAAGTTCCCAGAAGGGGGCCAGAAGAACCCTGAGAGACAGCAGCGGAGCTCGGGCCTGGGAGAGACACTAGCTCCCAGCTGGAGTCCTGACTGCGGCTGGCGGAGCACGCAGGGTGCAGCCACCCAGCTGCTGTCGGCCGTGGGACTTTGCTGAAGGTATAAACTGGGCAACCTCTGGAAAGCCCACGGTCATGAGGTTTTATAGTTCTCAGCATCAAGCCCTGTACAGATGGAAGCTACTGTTATCAAATGAGTAACCACAATCTTTGTTCTCACAGTTTCCGTGGAAGGGCAAACAGAGAGGAAGAAGGCATTTGCAAAGCTGAAAACTGGTTTCGTGCACATTAAGCCAGACACAAAACCAGAGGCTTAAAAATTCATTGCTGCTGCTCAGCGTTTGCAATGAAGACGCTGGCAGCAATTAGGCACAAAGCACCGCCCTCACTGACCCGAGGCGATCTGCAGCAAGTGGCTAATCAGGGAGCCCCAACGGAGCCTGTTTCGTCCTTTTTTTAAAAGAAAAAAACATGTTCTACATAAAAGGCTGAAAATCACCCTGAAGAAGCATCACTGAGGCAGGCAGATAACTGCTCTGGCCCTGGAAACGGGGCCCTATCAGCTGTGGAAAATGCCTTTCTCAGGAAACAGTGATTTTTAGCACCCAAAATGACTTGCAAATTAGAAGGCACTTACTTACCACAGACTCTGCTCATTGCCAAGATCATATCCTCGTACACTGAAAGGAGGAAGGAAATGCACCATCACGATGGGTAATTCTATCAGCAGCACATTCACGTGTAATTAAATTGATGCAGGAAATCAGGATGTTCATTTGAAAAATGAAACGCTAACAGGGCAACAGGGAGCCAGGAAAGGCTCGTGTGTGGCGATAAATCCTCCTAACCTGGTCCCTTGCTAAACGAGGAACAGGAACACGTGACTCCACGTAAACCCAGCCGTACGTGTAACTGAATCGCTCCACCACCGTCTGGACCGTTTTAACTACTGTTCCCAACGGCATCGAACTTGGGTCC
The DNA here is from genome assembly GCF_009834535.1 of Camelus ferus. Lineage (NCBI taxonomy): Eukaryota > Metazoa > Chordata > Mammalia > Artiodactyla > Camelidae > Camelus > Camelus ferus. The sequence goes on from NC_045721.1 coordinate 26,666,094, forward strand.
TGAGGACAGGCTAAGGTGGCACTTCGTACAAGCCCAGAGCAATGTCGCACCTTCTCCTGAAACCCTGCAACAGCTCTGGATGCGACTCAAGAACAAATCTATCTTCTACTGTGTCCCTGCTGAAGACGCAGTGTGTGCCGCAGCCACAGAAACACATACTGTGCCTTCGGGACACGGCTCCCCCTGCGGGCGGGGCGGAGCTCCCTTCAGGAGAAAGAGGAAGGTTTAGTCTACCTTTGCCAGCCACCTCAAGGACAGACACGTCTTGACCTCTCTCGTCCTTCAAGGTCGCCTTATATTCACCATGGTCCTTCTTTGACAGCTGCAAACAAAACACATCCCACGTGTAGGTAACGATGCCGCTATATCCACTATAACCCATGCTAACATACGTTCTTTGCAAACCATGGAAATTCAGGACTCAGATCGGGAGATAACGCAGAAAGGCCTTTCTCGCCTGCCTCTGTCTGTCTCCTGAGCACACGGTACCTTTGGTATGAGCAGCTCACAGACTCCCTTCTCCAGATCAGGCGCCTTGTCCGTCTCGTACAGAACATCATCCTTCAGCCATTTGAAAACGGTTTCCTTCTTGGTGTTTGCCACCTACGAGACGGGAATCTCAGTGTGTGAATCGCTGTGGCTCATAAGAAAAAAGTCTATTCTGCTTTTAAATCACGGACCTAAAAAAGTCAATTTTTATTATCGACAGCCTCAGATGGAAGCTCATGGAAAAGCTGTCGGTCCTAACAGTGGCACACGCATCTCTAAACTCCAGCTTCCGAAACAGTTAAGCCCTCACAGGTCCACGCGGAAGGACAGGCAATTCCTCTTTGTTCTAACCCAGGACGTCAGACTAAGGTTCCTTGGGTTTCTATGAGATGTCAGTAATAAAACAAGCTGTAAGCAGTGTATTTTAAATTTATAATCAACGTAAAATATTATCCTAGGTCCATAACACTGTTTAGTGACTGCTTTTTTGGGGCAACACGACACTCGATGTGTCAACACAGAGGGAAGGAAACTTTAACACAAAATAAGCCCAGTGTGGGCACAGGGGCTTCCCTTCTGCTAAAGTTCCTCGAAATTCAATCTCTGCCAGGAGCTTGACCTCGAAACAAAGCTGTGCACAATTCCAAAGGCGAGGAAACGTTTCAAGTCACCTGCTCTGACACGCACGTCCTACGGACGAGAAAGAATTCGGTTCTGAATGAGCGGAACATAGTGGCCACAGCGGACTGTGTGACTGACCATTCGCATTTACACCCCATATAGACTCAGAACAGTGCTCTCCGGTGGCAGTCTCCCCTCACGGCCGGCGTCCTTCCAGTCCCCCGCCCCGGCACTCAGCGCAGGCCCGTCGCTCCCCGGAACCCCCCGCCTCCTTTTCTCTCCTGCCCCTGGGCCGCGAGCAGTATGACCCCCTCCCTCACAGCCTCTGGCGACAGTCACATCGCAGGGGCCCATTAAACTCAGGCTTGGTCCCCCAAAAACTCGACTTTATACTTCCCGGTAATTCAGGCTTACTTCACTACTGACGTGTGCACACAAAAACTCAGGGAGCACCTGATTCCCCTACCGCACCTTTTATTTCCTAGAGAAATCAGATGAGCCGCAAGGAAATTACCGGATAAATGTCACCGCAGCATGCTTTCTCATAAACTCACTCTATCGACTGCCTGCCCGAGTCCTCTCCTGCAGGCCCGCGGTCTAGGTACTAACGGCCCCCCGCCCCGCCCCCCACCCTCACCCCCGAGTCTGCCGGGACCGCCTCACCCGTCCCGGGAGCGAGACGCCCACTGCTGGCCGCTGGCGACCCGGGCCTCACCTTGCAGACAAGCCGGACTTCACACTTGTCTGTGACATCCCAGTGCAGGTACTCCGCGAAATGCGGGCCTGCGGGGCAGAGGGGGACATTTTAAAAAGGAGAAAGTTCCAAAAATGCACACACGCGCGTGCACGCAAGCACACACACACATAAATGCATTTCTGGCAGAAGGAAGTAGCTGTTCCTCCCGAAACCAAGATCACTAGTCTCCGGGGCTCTGCAGTCAGCGTGTGGGGCACGGAGACTGGCGTCTGCGTTTCCAGCAGGGACCTGCCTCGTCGCTCCTCCGTGTCTAACAGCTCTTTCTCTTTGGAAAGAAGAATAATGAAATACTATGTTTTTTTCTCTAAGGTGTGTGTCTAACTGAACAGCCAACGGCATAGTACATACAAAATTCCAAGAGGAGAAGTAACAGAGGTAAGATGAAGAAAAGGCAGCTTGATCTCGCTGTCACGTAAATGCAGACTTTACTTACATAGCATTTGAATTCAAAGATGAATTTCTATCTTTCAAAAATATCATTTTATTTAAAATCATTGTAGAGGAAAGTCATGTGCTATAACACATTCAACACAAAAAATACAAAGCAGATTCAGAAAGTATTTACTGCTTTTTTCCGTATAAACATATTCTACAAAGTTAAAAAAAATCATCTTGTAGAAATGAGTCAAATAAAATCTTTTGACTATTAAAAATTTTAAAAACTAAAAACAAGAAAAATCAAGAATGTCTTGATTTTGTATTTTAAAATCTTTAATTTTTAAAATATTTTCAAATATTCTAGTTTTTTTCTGGAAACTATAGAAATCCCATATAAAAATATTTTCCAAATAGACCCTTGTGTTATATTTCAGATTCTAAAATGTATCCATTTTTCTTTGTATCTAGTTAATATGCATTTTTAAAAGGACTTATTTCAAATGTATCATTTGTAATTAAAAAGCTGAAACGCCTTCAAGTTGAAACGTTCTCACAATCTTAGGTCAAACAGCAAGCTCCTGGCAACCGGACTCGCTCCTCCCGCCCTCTCTGCGCCTCTGCTAGCAGTGCCCCCGGCCCACCCACCCTGCGCTTCACCCTCCTTTGCCACGGCCGCCGGGCTCCACCTGGACCCCCAGTGGAGGCGCCCTTCCTCATCAGCGCAGGAGGACACGAGCCCTCAGCAGCAGACCCCAGGGCTGTTCAGGGTAAAGCAAGAAAACATGCAGACGAAATAACGGCAAAGATCAAAGGGCAGAAAAGCGCCCCCATGGCTGCAGATCATCTCAAATCGCACTTGGAGTCTCTCGGCGTGCAGCAGGACCTGCTCCCAGCAGACACGCAAACCCTGAACCTCTGCCTCGTGTTTGTGGCGAGGGAGCAGATCAACTACCTACCTTGTTTCCTGAGAAACTCCTTTCTTTGAAATTCAGCCTCTTTTAGGACTGCCTTGAACGCTAAACCCGATATTTAAAGGGAAAAAAAAAAAAAAGAAATGAACACGTTTGCTTGTCTGCAGTCAGAAGACTTTCCTTTGACGTCCCCCTCACGGACGCAGCGCATACCATCTCCAATGAGAACCAGGGAGGACTGGCTTTTGGCCTTTCCGTCGTGGAGCTGCACAGTGTAGGTCCCTTCGTTGTCGTCGGTGAACCGGTCCATCACCATCTCAACAATGCCGGTGGACTTGTCACACTTGATCCTGTGCGCCTGGGAGCAGAGGGGAGGGGGGCGGTCACCGAAAGCCCTTCCTCCAGCCTTCCCTCCGGCCCTGTCAGCCCTTCAGGGGTTGTGACTCGCAACAAACACAAAGTGAGGGGTGGAGGGGTAAACTGGGGGTTCTGGATTTACACCACTGCACGTAAAAGAGACAAACAAAACGTCCTACTGTGCAGCACAGGGAACTACATTCAGTACCTCGTAATGGCCCAGAATGAAAAGGAATATGAAAAGGAACATACGTATAGATGTTTAACTGAATCACTGTGCCGCATGCCAAAAACTAACGCAACATCATAAACCAACTACACTTCAATTAAGCCCCCATGTCCTTCCTGGCCACACCTCACAGGGGGTCCATCTGTCCACCCAGCACAGGGCCCGGCGGGCGACAGCACCACACAAGTGCTGGTTGAACCCCCAACGAGGAAGCCCGCCTGAGGCCTGTCAGCCCACGTAGCTGTCGGGGGCTGAGCTGCTCTCCGGACACCGCTTTGTGATATGGAGCAAGTTTTCTTCAGGGACATCCTGGTGCCCGGCACGTCCCAGCCTTCACGTCCAGGGACAGACGCTGGACCAGCCTTCATCCAGGCAACGTGCGTAATAACCAAGCAGCGCCTACTGTGTTCAAGGCGGGGCTGGGAACGCAAGGGGCCCGGGCATGGCCTCGGGGGTGCCAGCCCAGTGGGGAGACACGAGGCTGCCCAGTCACCAGGACAGGGCGGGGAAGGGCACGAGGACCTGCGGGAGCAGCAGGAGGCTGGTGGGGAGCCACCGTCCATCCACCTCGAGCCTGGGAAGCCTTCCCCCATCGGGCCGAGCCCTCCCTTTTGCAGATGAAGCCTCAGTGAAACCAGGCACTGGTGCGTGCGGCCTCCGCAGCATGGCTGGTCCGGCCGCCTGCCCTCAGCACCACCACAGCACCAGGGTTGATGTCCCCAGACTCTACACCCCCGATCCGGGCAGCCTCCACCGGGGACCCTTTCCCAATGCCGCCCAGCCCGCCCAGAGCTCAGGTCTCCTTCTGACTCGCTCTCACCGCCTGCGATGAGCTACGGGGACTGAGACGTTTAACGGGTGCTAACGGACTAGGTTTTATCCACCCGGATATGATGTCTGCAATCAAGCGGGTCTCGGAGCAGGAGGAACAGGTCCCCATGAATGAGTCGTCCTCGACGCAGTCATCATGCAGGGACTCTCAACAGCCTAGGGGCACCAGGCCCGGGCTCACCCGGGGGAACATGGCCCACAAGCTCCCCGGGGGCCGCCTCCTCTGGCCCTGACCACCCCCACCCCACGCCCAGAGTGAGCAAGGGCGGTAACCTTTGCTGCTGACCTTTCCTGCATGCCTTCCTTCCCAAGGGAGCCCAGCTGGGATTTAAGGGATGGCTTCCCCGCCTGGATAATGTGCATATACATACATACATGTATTCCTTTTCGTGTTCTTTTCATTATGAGCCACGACAAGGTGCTGAATATGGCTCCCCTGTGCTGTACCACAATTCTTACAGCATCACTGTCCTCATGGGGAAGACCGACTGGGTAAGAAGACTCACACCACCTTCACAAGTCCACGCTCGACTTCTTCTCGAGACACACTCGTCCAACCATCCCAGCTTTACTCAACACCCATCCGACACCCGGCTCGACGGGGCCAGGAGCCCGGCTCAGAGGAAGGGTAAGTGGGCTCCCCACCCGGAGGAGCGACTCCTGCGTCTCTTCCGTTAACATCTGGGCGCACGGGTGAGGCAGTTAGGACTCAGCAGGGTCTAAGCAGACACAACACCTCGGGTGTCGGGGGAGAGCGGAGAAGGCAAAGGTGGTGGGATCAGAGAGACCCCAAGAGCACCCTCGAACAATCAGGAAAGGCCCCGTCACACAGGCTGACTTTTAACTGGGTTCCCAGCTGTCCTGCAGGGACAGACAAGGATAGACGGAAACAGCCAACGCTCCAGAGCCGAAAAAGGGGTCCTCGTAACAGTCGCTCGATGAAAAGGAGGACCAGGGCAAAGTGTGTGCGTCAGGCGTGCTCTGCAGCTCTCTCTGCCCGCACTTGCCAGCAGGAAGCAGCCCGAGGCTCGTGGAAGGCGCGAACCTAGTTTCCCAGCCGAGGTCTCCCACGAGGGGCTTGCAGCGGGAGGGGGGCCTGGGGAGGCACTGCTCACCTCCGAGCACAAGCACACGCCCTCACAACCACCATCAAGAGGAAACAAGCAGCAGCAAGGTTCCACCGAGCAGCACGGGGAGCGGAGTGCAGTGGCTACGTTGTAACAGGCCGTGAGGAAAAAGAACGCGCGCGTGCGTGCAGCTGAACCGCTGTGCCGCACGCCAGGCGCTCACTCAACACTGCGCATCGACCACACTTCAGCTAAGCAAGAGCAAGTTAACGCCATCAAAGGCGCTGAACCTGAACCTTTTCAGAAAGCCAAGCTCAACGTCTCTAGAACATAGTTTGTCACTTTTTAATTCCAACAGGCTTGACTTAACGAACTCCTGATCTCTTCTCCAACCCGGACCAAATCTCCGAGCCCTGCAGGAACCAGTCGTCTCTCGTCCGCCTTGCCGACCTTCCACACCCCCGTCTCCACAGCTCCGAAAGGGCGGGAAACAAACACAGACGACCGACTTCCAGGAACTGACCTCCCCGAGGAACACCCGGCCCGCTCCGAGGCCAGAGAGCCCTCCCGCGTGGACTCACCTCGCTGTCAGACACCTCTCTGTCATTAATGATAAAGCGGTAGCTGGCGTCTGGCGACAAGTGCTCAGCCTGGAGCCAGAAGCGGACCCGGCCCTTATCAAAAATCTCATAAGCTAATTCCGACTTCAGAGGGATTGCTGGAGGAAGAAAGGAGCCACGGTCAGTGAGGCGTGAGCCCTCGAGAGAGAACAGCTGCTTGTCGGATGAAGTGTCCATCTTGGTTATTAAACTTTTTGAGAATGTGCGACCCTGGGGTGTTGAACTGGGTTATGAAGGGAACTCTAGCCCGGCGTCGCACCCCAAGCCCTCGAGCCTGGGCCAGTGGCCGGGAGGGTGTGCTCTTCCTGCACTCTGTGTAATCCGACAGCTGAAGATCCATCAGACACAAATCTCACTTGGATTAAACAGCCACAGTAAACCCCGCACCGTGCAATGGAAATTCCTACAAGTTACGATACTAACTGACACTTGTCTTCAACCAGCTGTTGACAAGGCGGGAAGCCGGGAGCGTAAGATGAGGCCAGCCTGTCCCCTCAGGCCCCTCCCAGAGCCACACACGGGGTGAAGGGCCCCGCCCAGGGTGCAGCCCTGCTTCCAGTGATCCAGGCTCACTTACTGGGATTTTTTATCTCATTGCTCAGCGCCATCAGACGGTCCAGCTCTAGAATTAAGGAAAAGATAATCACTCATTTTGACCTGTAGGTTCAGAAGTTTCTCAACAGCAAAGCTAGACAAAGCAGAGACTTGACATCACCGAGGTTTAATTTGAGGCTGTGAGAGAAATGTGAGCTGGGAGTGGGACGGAGAGGAGGGGTAACTAGCTCGGAACACTCCCTCCAGTCTGTTAGCGGTCGACCCCACTCAGATCCTCACCATTTAAATACCCGGCTTACTAACGGGATGGGTTAGGGCGGGTCAGGGCAGAGGCCGGGGGTGCGGGGGCTGGGGCGGGGCGGTACATCCCTGCAGAGAGGAGGTGGAAGGAGATCCCTCCCGGACCCTCACATTCTGCATGAACTCCTTCCTAAAGTGGGTCTGGCTGGCGAGAATGTGGGTGGTCTCTGCTTTGCCTTCTCCTTTCAGTGTCCTGCTCGGATCCCTCTCACCCACCCAGAATGTCCTGTGGTGCATTACGTGGGGAAAAACCAAAACAGAACAATGCATCGCTCCTGAGAGTCCCAAGAGCAAGTTAAGAAAAACCGAAGGTTCATTTCTTCCCTTCTCTTTCCTTCCTTCTTAAAGTTAGAACTGAGAAACGAGACTGTGGTCACGAAGGTCTGTAGCTCCTGTTCATCTGAACTGAACAACGAAGCCGACCTCTCGTGACCAAGAGTAACTGGACCTGGTCTCATCTGACAGAGAGGACCGACTCTCCCGACTCCGTCTCACGGAGGGAACCCCCAGAAGTTGAACCAGCTTAAGCTGCAGCATCAGGGTTTTGCCTAAAGTATATTTGAGGGCCACAAACAGCACGAAATGCACCGGAAATGCTCATCCTTCGCAAGTATTTAAAATTAAGGTTGAAAATGTCATCTGCAAACTTCCAAAGGGTGCGGAGGAGTACATCACTTTCAGAATCTTTAAGGATGGTTTGTGAGTAGAAAGCTGTTTGAAGACCACTGAGTTGGGGTTCCAAAGGGCTGCTTGTGAGTGGATTCTGGCCCGTTCCTGCCCCGACTGTGAGCAGGGAGCTTCCCGGCTCAGTGCTGCCCCCGCTGTGCTCCCGCTGGTCCTGCACCAGCTCACCCGGTTCACCCAGCGTCCACAGCGGGACCTGTGGACGCCTGCAGCCATCAGCTGAGCTCTCCTCCCCCCGACCCCCACGGCTTCCTGTATCCCGTCCTGGGACCACACCCTTAGCTGGCTGCCAACCAAGATGCCAGGTGGTAAGGGAAGGATTTTCTTATCAAGCTTGAGGCATTTTGACTGAGGACTGTCAGAGACTCAGAAACTTTCAAAGACCCAACAAAACGTGTAGATCTGAGGATTCTGTCCAGTGCTACCTAGCTCACTCCAGATCACTAACTGATCATCTTACAGACTCGTAAAGCTGACTCTGACCCGCAGGTGGAGCTGACAAGAGTTAGACAGAAATGTGTCATCTCCTAAGTAATTTTGGGCTTTCGTAAAGATTCCCCGCCCCCAGCTCCCACAAACACACACCCTCTTCCTGAGCAAATAAGGCTCCCCCCATTAGCATTCACCCTCGGAAGTGTTATAAAACCAAAAGACAAGCCAGTCCCTCTGGCGTTACCTTCTTCATCCAAGACAAGACTGGAGGACACGCCGTCCGTGTCGCTCACGGACACAGAGTAAGTGCCTGCGTCCGATTTATCCGGGTTCTTAAAGTACAGCTTTGAGCTGAAAGGGAAGAAGAGCCAGAGACGTTCATCACGGGGTTTGCAGGAGCTCCTACGAGGGCGTGCCTGCCAGCGTCAGCGGGAACTTACTGGTCCCCCACGGTCTCCACCCTGAACCGCTCGTCGCCCGCGATGTCCTCGTAGGACTTGCACCAGGTGAAGTGCGAGGCGTCCGTCATCTCCTGGCAGTCGAAGCTCAGGTAGATGTTCCCCTCCTCGTCCACGCCCGCGCTCACCTCCTTGGTGCCTGTGGAGCGACAAGGCCGGGGCGCGCCTTAGGAACACGCTGCCCTGCGGGTGCCATTTTTGGAGAGGCGGCGGCACCGGCAGAGAGCTCGTTTTACGCCGAGTCATCAGTTTCTGCTGTCCGTCCGCGAAGGACGTGGGACAGGCGTGAAGGGGCGTGTCCTCCCCGGGCCGGTGCAGGGCGGGGCCATTCGGGGTTTGGTTTTGCTTTATGACGGCACATTTCTGACCGTCTCCTTTTATGGAGAAAACTCTCTGGGCTGCAGATCCGCCCATAAGGCTCCTCCTTCTCTGCGAGATGTGACCCCTCGTCTGCTCCCGGGGCCCAGGCAGGGTGGTCACAGCACATGTCCCACCCACCCGCCTCCACTCTCTCCACTTTGTCCTTGGGGGCGGGGAGGACGAAGGCTTGTCGGTTTGTTTGTGACTTTTTGACCCAGTGGACACCTGGCCCAACACAGGCCAGTCAGCATCTGTCCCTGGGGAATCTGGAATTGGAGGAGACGCCAGCCTAGGGCCAGGTACACAGTCTGCGTACCAGGAAGCCGGAGGAGTGGGGAGCCCGGTGCAGAGTGAAACGGAGCAGTCTCCAGGGAAACGTGGCTGCCGGTTCCGTCGCCTTCTGAAGCCAGGGACCCACCTCCCCACGCATCCTGCGGGCTCACCTCCCACCCCGAGAAGCAGCTCCCCGGCGGGTCCCCTCAGCTGGGCTCTGACCACTTGCAGCCAAGAAAACCGCCAACGGCTTGATCATTTCTGATCAAAGCTCCACAGTGACATGAAAGACCATTGTCACCCCTGCGTGTGGCTCCACCCCCGCCACCCCCACAGAATGACCTCGTGGCCCCGTCGCCGCCCCCCCAAACCTCTGCTGTGGTGAGGCTCTGGCCGCTGAGCAGCTGAGCAGGTGAGGCTCACCTGGCCTGGCCTCCACCAGCACCGGCTCAGATGTGTCCGAGGGCCGCCCCACGCCGCTGGCGTTCACCGCCCGGACGCGGAAGACGTAGGTTTTCCCTTGGTGCAGGTCACAGACCTGGAAAGACAGACGAGACGTCACTCGTGAACAGAGCAACAAAAATGCCTTCATCACTTGTCACTTCACTGAAAACGTGTCTTTCTAAGAATAACGTGTGCTTCCCGTGGGAGCAGCCACGCAGAGGACGCTGGAGAGCAGCCGGGAAGAGAGCCCCACAGGCAGCGCCACCTTCCTCTGCAAGAAAAAGCGGGGATGCTCCTGTTTTGATGTGTCCCCTTTTCCTTTTCTTGGCATATCTTAAAGCAGAATGGAAATCGTATCATCTAGTTTGTAATCGGGTGTTGCTGTGGCCCATAATTCTGTGGGACTAAAACCCACTGTACACGTGATTTTTAACTGCCGAGTACCCCCAGGGGGGCACACCCTTGCACGTGTGTAGATGGCGTACACTGAAGGCGGCTCAGGCAGCCACCAGTGAGGTAAGTACCAGCTGCTTTCTAACTAACTCATTTAGGTGGATTCGCAGCCTGTTTTGTTCGCTCAGAAGACACTGATCTTGTTTCATGCCGTCAAACCTTCCCCAGGGCTGCGCCCGTTTGCCCCCTCCCCACGCGCGGCCCTGCGCCCGCTCAGATGTGGCCCCTCTAAGCCACACCCCAGAGCCCACACCCTAGAGAAGAAAGCCCCGGACCAGGGCAGCGGGGTCTCCAGGTCTGAGGCTGCTGTCACAGCGGACCCCGCGATGGGTGCGCTGCAGGTGCTAAAAATGGAGATGCCGGCGGGAAAGAGGGCAGAGAAGTGCACACGTCGTAGTTCTGTCAGCCGTGTTCACACCACGTGTCCGTGTGTGCTTCTCAGATAGACTCCACCAGCGACCACGTGAATTAAGGAAGTTAAATGGGGGCTGGGGATGGAGAGACGGAGGCCAGGTGTCACTGTGGGCTGCCCGCGAACACAGCCCGTGACCGGAGCGGGGGGTCAGGCTGCGGGAGGGAGGGAACGGGCCCGTCCAGGTGGCCCCCACGGCCCCACTCCGCGCGTCTGCAGAGGCACGGACACCTCCTTGAACCGCCCCGCTTGGAGGCAGGGATCCCCAGGCCACGTGCACAGCGTGCTGGGGGTTTCCAGCTGGTCCCCTACAGGAATGAAACGCGTTCCCCCAGAAGGCAACACCGTCACCTTTAAGTAACGGTTGGTGGTGGCGGCCTCATTGACAGTGATCCACTCTCCGGAATCCTCTTCCTTATAGTCCACGAAATACCCAGAAATGGGACTGCTGCCGGAGTACACCGGGGCTTTCCAGAGCATGACCAGGGACGTGTCCCGGACCTCGCAGAACGTCAGGTCGTAGGCAGGCCCTGAAAAGCAGAGCCGAGTCTGTGCTGGGCCCCACCACTGGACACCTCCTTACGGACACATGGTCGCTGTCACTGCTCCTTGAAGCTACAAAGTGCCTTCCCGAGAGAGCTGGTGGGAGCGGTGCTGAGCGTGGTGCTGGGGCTGGGGGAGAGCCGGGCTCGCGGCCCCTGCAGCCTCATCACTCAGGCACCCAGGTGGCCGCCGTGTGCCTGGAGCAATGCATGCGCCCACGTGCTCACCCAGGACCAGCGGGGACGTCTCCCAAAGATAAAGGACACCGAGGAGCCACCCACCGGCTGGAAACCTGGATGTCCCTCGACTGTCACTCCGAGAGTGACCACCGGGTAGCCTGCTCACCTCCTTCACCCCCACGCCACCCCAGCCCCGCTTTCGACCGACAGCCAAGCACCCCTGGGGGTGCAGGTGGGCCCCGGGGCCGGGGGGCCTGCAGCAGGGACGGCTCCACCTGCGCTGACCCCTCTGCGGCCCGGGGGTGCTGCTGCGCCCCCGAAGGGCTCTGGGACCTTCTGCAGCTTTTCCTCCATTGGCTTTTTTAAGGAGCAAAAATTAATTTCATTCAAACAAGTACCACCCCCCAAAAAAGAAAAAAGCAATGTAATTTGGCCCCAAAGCTGATAATCTCTCAATCTGTGAGCTTTTCAGCTTCAACTTCAGGTGTGTTGTTTTGTTTTGCTCAGGACATGAGCATGTCCTCCATTGTCGTGGAGACCCGGAGTGACTGGACACGGAGACATCGAGGCCCAGCCCTTGTGAAGGCAGGTCTGAAATGCGGAGCCCTGAGTAAACGCACATTTGTGAGAACGGTGATGCGGTTTAGAGCCAGGGGCCCAGGCTCTGGGAAGAGGAGGCCTGAGCTCACACACAAGCAGGACCAGCGTCCTGCGGTCCCCACTCGGGCCCGGCTCGCCCCTCCTCCTGGGGGCTGGCCTCCCTCTGCCCCTTTGGGAGACGTGAGCCTGGACCTGGTCCACGCTGGGCCCGCCTCCGGCGGCGGCGTCCTTGCCCTGGGGGGGCCGGGCTCATTCTGCAGCCTGGAGCGGGGTCCCTGCCTCTCACCTCAGCACTAATTACTCCACATCTGTCACCCCCAGCCTGCTGTCCATGCCCAGCCCAATGCCCAGCTCTGCCCAGAGCCCGGCTTGCGGTGGTGACACCGGAATCCACCCACAGTGACCGAGGCCTGCTGCCTGCGGAGGCCACGTCCCGGGCCCGCCCTGCGCGTGCCCGCGTGGCTCGTGGGAGTGTGCCGGGGAGCATCTTACCGGGCTGCGGCGCCGTCCAGGCCTCACACCTGAAGGGCTCGCTGGGGTCTGACGGCTTCCCCAATCCCCACCAGGTTGGCGGCAGCAATTTTAAACTCGTAGGTTGAGCCTTCGGTCAAGCCCTCCACCTATTTAAATTGTGTTTCAATTAATCAGGGAGACAAACGCTGGGTTACAATCTGTCGGGAGGAGGGAGAGTTCACGGTGACTCACAGCATGGAATGTGAGGGCGTGGCCTCGTCACCGCGTCCACTACAGGGCTGGGGAGGGTTATTTTTGTGGCTGATGCCGCGCTAAACCTGACAGGGTACCTACCTCCTTTGCCCTGCAAGCCCCCTTCAGGGATGACACGAGGCCCCCCTTCGGGCAGGTGGGGAGTCTGGGGCTCAAAGAGACGAAAGCCACAGGGACCCAGTGGAAGAGCAGAGAGGGGTCCTGCCCTGACGCCCAGGCTCCTCCCTGGAGGCTCGCCACCTGGGATGCTGGGGACCGGGGACGTGAGGCATCCTCGCTGGGCAGTGGCCAGGCCGTGTGAACAGTCCCCTCCCTGCACACGTTGGCTGGAGGTCCATTCGGGGCCCCTCTGCCTGGTCCGTGCCACACAAGACAGAAGGAAGGCTTCTGACCAGAACCATTAGCCAGCCCTGTCCTGCAGCCCGGCCAGTGGCGTGAACACAGCGTCTAATGACATCGTCTCCAACAAACAGCTCCCAAAGCAAGCATGTCTGAAGTCAAAGCGCTCTGTCCCCTGGAAGGCGGCCTGTCCCTCTCGTGGGAGGAGCCAGTGCTCGGGGGGGGGGGGGGGAGCGCATTTCCTCAGGAGTTTGGGACTGGCAAAGAGTCGTAACGTGTCGGAGGTTAACCGTGGCCCACACATCAGTGACGTCACGCCACACCTGAACTTGGATAGCATGTGTCGTGGTATGCATATAAAACGCACGGTACATACGGTGCATAAATACATGTTTTAACCTAGAATCTTCTACAAGACGGAGACCAGACCCCTAACTGTCTCCCCTACGAAACGACAACCCTCATTTTACAGCCGCGCCTGTGAAGCCGATCGCCGTGTGGTGCCGGTGGTGGTGTGAGCTGCCAGCACCCAGGAGCCGCGCTGAACACACGAGAGGCCCGGCGCGGTGGAGGCGAGAGCGGCTGCCCACAGGCGGCCGAGGGCTTGCGGGGGCTTGACCCCAAATCCTTGTTTCTACTCCCGCCACCCGGACATGCTGCACCCGGGCAGGGACTCACTGGGAGCGTGGCCCCTGCCTCCCGTGGAGCCCACGCTCTGCGCCCGCACATCCTGCCGGGGACGAACCCCCTCCCGGCGCTGGGGGCCTGGGCGCCACTCGGCACCTGGCAACGCGCCTGCCCGCCTGGCCCTCCTGCCCCCCCTTCGCTTCTCAGAGAGAGGATGCCTTCTGAGAGCTCCAGTTCCCATGATGCCCCGGCTTTAAGAATCCGTTTCTGTTTCTGTATCAGACGCTCTAATGGCATCAAACTCGGAAACGCTGAATGGAGGGCTCTGCCCCAAACCCGAGACCACCCAGCGAGAAGGAATGAGCCCGCGAACACCCACCGTCAGGATCCTCTCCTTGAGAGGCAGAGCGTTGACCTCGTGCCAGTTTGTGTGGTGAGCCTCGCGCTTGTCGACGTAGTAACCGAGGATGGGGGAGCCGCCACTGAATCTCGGCACCTTCCAGCCGAGGGTCATGGAGTGGCCGTCACAGTTCAGAAGCGTGATCCCGTACGGATAGGACGGGACGGCTGCAGAAAACACAGCGGACAGGCACCGAGACCTCAGCCCGGGGTCCTCTGACCTCCAGGGCCGGCTCCAGCGTCGGACGAGCAGACGGCCCCTGGGAGGCGGCCCCGGGCCCCAGACCGCCTCTCCTGTCCCCGCCCACCGCTCACCACCGCCCCTTGGTTTTCTCTCTTCTCTTAAAGAAAGTACTTTTTTTTAATTTCTTCTGTATATATTTATTGCAATTTCTAAACACACCGTCCAGTACACACACACATGCACCTCCTCTAATATCTCAATAACACAAGGGCAACGGATTACCTAAATCTGACCTGGACGTTTGAAAGAACAGACTCTCCCATCCTCTACAGAAAACCTTGAGAAGAAGCTTTCTCGTCCCACCCGTGAAGAATGACAGCCCCACCTCCCGTGACCAGTGGTGACCAGTGGTGACCACTGCATTTAGGCCCGTGAGTCCTCATTTCCTCCATAGGTACAGAAACCAGATTAATTCAAAAGGGGATGAATTCACATTTCTTTTCCAAACGCCTAATTTGGAAATGGACTGCCTTTTCCTAGTGGGTTGAAAACGATGTGTCTGCCTCCCCCAGACTCTGAGTAACCTGCACACGTCACCCTCTGGTACCTGACACACAGGTGACGCGAACGAGCAGTTCTCACCACAGAACTAAACATCACAGTGATCGGTTTTCTTTAGTAAGAATGACGAACAGTAATGTATGAAAGTCCTTCCTGGGAAAACTGATCGATTAGCGTAACGACCTTAAAACAGAGCAACCGCTGGGGCTTCACCAGGCTGCCCACCCGAGGCTTGTCAGCTCTGACTCCCTGGGAGCCCCAGAACAGTGCTTTCCTTCGCATTAGAGGAGAAGTCGTAATTTCCAAAGATGCTTTTAGATTTTGGAGACAGAAGTAACTAGACAGCAGAACATTTCTGCCAAGAGTGAAAAGATGACACTGCGATTCAAAACGCATGTCTGAGACGGTCACGTTTCAGGATGTTCCTGAAGGCGTTCAGGCCGTGGGGGCGTTTTATATGAAGCAGTCAGAGCATCGGTTATAAAACCCAGAGCCGTACAGATCAAGCTGTCCTGGGGCCCGTCCCGGGAACTTGGAACCCAAACTGCTCAGTGTGATCAAAATAACTTTTGAAGACCACTGTTAATGAACAAAGTCACATAAACATTTGAAATTCTCTGGGATTTCTTAAAGTCCCTTGAACTAGGAACAGCTAGAAAGGCCACGATGTTCCATGTCAGCATCCGTTCTTAAAAGAGGCAGTCGTGCCCTCCAGCACTCGCTTTACCGTGGGCACGCACGCTTGGCAACAAACGTGACCCCCAGTAATATTTTCTGGGTTTAATTTGCATTTGATTCGCATATGACCGTTTCTCCCTCCCTCACCGGCACTTCCCAGACGAGCGGCCAACGGATGGGAGGTTTGCACAGAAGCACACGTTCCCTGTTCAACAGTTTACATCCACTTTCCCCCGGCGACATTCCAAGCGGCACCATAAGTGTTTCTTCGCACAGAAGTTGCAGGGTAGCGGAGAACCCGAACCCGGCGCGGAGCCGCCCGGCAGTTACTCACTGAGGGCCGCCTGGACCTTTATGACGTCCGACTCCTGCGAATTCTCACTCGTCCCGACCGCGTTGACGGCCTTCACGCGGAAGATGTACTGCTCGCCGGTGGTCAGGCCGTGCACCACGAACCTGCGGGAGACACGCACCGGAGGCATGACTGCGAGGCTCGGCCTCTGCCCTCCTACCACAGAAGCGGGAGTCATCTCGAGCACGCCATGAAAGCGTTTGCACCGGGGCTAAGAGGACGCTGTCCTCCTCAGGTGCCTCAGAGACGCGTAACATACGTCATTTTTATTTTCAGTGTTAGTTCGTTAATTGCAATCAACACACTGTGTCCAAAAGTAAGGCAGCAACTAGGGTGACACCAGGCGCTGGAGGGAGCCAGACTCGGAGAGGAGGGCCACCGGCTGCTGGACCAGGTCCGAGGGGCAGGGAGCCAAGCCCGGGGGATCCCGAGTGGGACACGCTGTGTGGAAGCCCCTCGCTCTGGGGCTCCCCCTCCAATTCTGAACCTGCCAGGTTTCCTCGGGATCAAAGTTCTGTTACAAAGTAAGATTCCACTCCTTACCTAAAAGAACCCACGCACGTAAAACTTAGTGAGTGTTACACTGCAGTGGCCAAAGGCTGACTGTGAAGGCAGGACAGGCTTAGAGACCAGCCTGGACACCTAAGAGATTCTGTGCCCTCAGTCAAGCTGCCTGACCTCTGAGAGACTCCGTCCTCCCATCTGTAAAATGGGATCATAGTACCTACTTCTCAGCACAGCTGCCTCCCCCGTGGCAAGTTCTCAGTAAGTGCGAGCAGAGGTTATCTAAGTCTTTAGCCATTTACGAGTTCCTGCACTAGGATGGTATTTTAAGCGTTTTGCTCTGACAGCTGCTCCTGCCTCTGCTGCCAAGGGCTGTGAATAACCACTGACTGCTGTTCTCCTCTGTCACCTCGCTGCTTTTCCAGCCACAGCTTTTCCCATTTTTTTTTTTTTAATAAGAGTGAAGAGGGAAAGGCGCCTGAACCATAACTGATAACCTTCCACAGTGGAGAACCTGACGGCTGCTCTGCTGTCCCAGGGCGCATCCTGGAGAAAGGCTAACAGACCCGGGCCATCCCTGCGCTCTCAGCATGGGATGGGGGCAAATCCATGACGGGAGGAAAGACGCCCACCCCCACCGCACACGGAGCCGCTGTCAGGGTCCCCAGCTTCGTGCAGCTGGACAGGACTGCCCACCAGGTCAACAAGGCAATTTAAAAAGTTTGAAAAATCAAGACAGAAAAATAAAACACCCTTCTCATCTCGGTGGCCTCCCCTGTTCAGGGTAAGCCTTAAATGCTAATTGTGTCAGAACTGGTGTGGCTCTGAGCTGCCCCTCCCATCAACAGACAGACCACTTCAGCCCAGGGGCAGGAACTAGCCGGTCGGTCCGCTTTAATCCCGGCGCCCCGGCGTGCAGGTGAGGAAACAGACTCGGGACGCAGACGCCACGGGTGTCCCCGCCCTGGCCCGTGCACCCGTTTCTCGTCCTGCACTCCAGGCAAGGCCGCCGGCCTCGGGAAGGCGGGGAGGGGGCCGGGGGCAGCACCTGTTGTAGCCGATGGGCTTGTGGTTACAAGGCTCCCAGACTTTGGACCCAGCCACGCAGCAGTCCACGTAGTAGCCCAGCAGGTCCTCCTCGTGCTTGGGCCTGTCCCACTGCACCACGACCGACGTCTTGGTGTTTCGCGAAGCCAGGACGCGGCCGGGGGCCGAGGGGACCGCTGGGCAGAGAAGACAGCGACATGGTAAGTTTGGGGGCACACAGACACCTGCAGGCCCTCCTGTCCACAGGGTTCAGGGCTTTAGATGAGATGTGGACAAAGGAGGGCGGCACAGGAAAGTGGGGGCGGTGCTGAGAGCCAGAGGGGACACAGGAGGTGCTGGACAGTCCCCGGTCCCCTCTGTCCCCCCAGGCCCCAGCCTGGCCCCCACAGAAAGGAATTCCGACCCCAGAAGCCCTGCACCTGCCCTAGAACCGTCGCCGAGGACCCTCCAGTGACACCCATGCTCTGCTACCTGGGAAGTGACAAAGTGACCCATTTAGCAGCACAGGTGCCTATCAGATTCGAGGGCCTCTGTAGGGGACTCAGAATCACACCTGGGGGGGCGCAGCTCAGTGCTAGAGCGCGTGCTCCGCGTGCACGAGGTCCTGGGGTCAATCCCCAGCACCTCTGGGAAAAAAAATTACCTCCCCATCAAAGAAAAAAAATCAAACCAAGATCTGACGCCGGGATCCCCCCCGTGTGATTCCGAATCTCTGCCGTCCGTGTTTGATGTCTCCAGGGAGGGAGCGCCAAGCCACACGGGCCGGAAACCCGAGCGCGTTTAGGTGGGGCCGTTTTTTTTAAGTAGTCGTTTCAGAATATTTCTAACTCATTTATTAGTTTCACGCAAAGAAGACAGAACTCTGGAGAAGTGCTGACAACGGACCAAAGCTGCAGGGAGGTCGTCCTCCCATAGAAGGCACTTAGAGGCGTGGATTTTGGCGCATGTGCGACAGCGGGTCTCTATGGACGTGGGCGAAGCCGTCCGACAGCCTGGCCTCCCGCCAGGACGACTCACCGATGGTGTCCTGGGCCTGAACGGGGGCAGTGATTTCCGATGGGTCGCTCAGACCGTGCTTGTTTGCCGACAAAACTCGGAACACGTAGGATTTCCCGTCGGCGAGATCGAAGACGGCGTACCGGGGGGACCTGACGGCCGTCTGGGCGTTCACCCGCTGCCAGCTCCCGCTCCCCACGACGGACTGCAAGAGACGGGCTTGGTGACGGGGGCTCCCAGGTGTACGCCGCCAGCTCACCGCGCGCTCCCCTGAAGCTGACAGCGCCGGATGCCAGCGACACCCAGTGAGACGCTTCCGGGAGCCCGCGCGTGTGTGCTGGCGCCTGCTCTCCCCGGCGCGGCGGGTGGACAGGGAGCCGCCCCTCAAGAGGGCCGAGAAGACACCACTGCTGCACCTGGCTGACCGCCCGGACTCTCGTAACGCAAACATCGCAAGTTAGTTAGTAAGACGGTAACGCAAGCGAGCCTCGCAGACAAGCAGGGGAAAGTCGAGGGTCATTGCGCCTCCTGGGGCCTGAACCCCTGTCATTTCCACCCGCCTTGACTTCCCCCCGTTGTGTGAACTGCTGCTGCCGTAGGTCAGGTGCCCGTATCCAGCTCGTCTTCGTGTGCATGTTACGTATGCTGGGCTGTATATATTACGTTGTAATGTAAGTGTAGACCAACAAAGCCAAAAAGGGTTTCCAGCAACGGCCCACAACCCAATCACAGGTCACCAGTTTGAATGAGTGGGTCACAACTGCACTTTGTGCAACGGGACAGGCTAAGGCGGGAGAGGGCATGCAGTGTGTAGTGAGGGCACCGTGTGTGGAGTTTGTTGGTTATGTACATGAACTGTGCGTGTGTGTGCATGCGGATGCGTGTGTGTGTGCAGGCTGCAACACACAGTTTCTTCATATGTGTCCAGATCTAAGAAGTCTCCAAACCATGAGTC
The DNA here is from genome assembly GCF_009834535.1 of Camelus ferus. Classification (NCBI taxonomy): domain Eukaryota; kingdom Metazoa; phylum Chordata; class Mammalia; order Artiodactyla; family Camelidae; genus Camelus; species Camelus ferus. The sequence goes on from NC_045721.1 coordinate 26,685,415, forward strand.
CGTGTAACCGTCCGCCCTCCGGAGGGTGAATTCCTCTATGAGGTCGCCACCAAGTGTCCGCTGGGCTCACGGACACTCTGCTAGCAGGGCCGCTCTCCACCTCCCCACCTTGCGGAACTCTCAGAACTCGGGAGCCCAGAGAGCTTTAGCCGAAAGAGAGCGAGAGCCCCTCAGTGTGGCTCCCTGTGTGCCCCGTGTGCCCCGGGTACCCTGTGTGCCCTGTGTGCCCTATGTGCCCCGTGTGCCCCAGGTGCACCATGTGCCCCGTGTGCCCCAAGTACCCCAGGTATGGGGGCTCTGTGTGCCCCAGGTGCCCCATGTGCCTCATGCACCCCAGGTACCCCAGTGTGCCCGTGTGCCCCGTGTGCCCCAAGTGCCCCAGGTATGGGGGCTCTGTGTGCCCCGTGTGCCCTGGGTACCTCGTGTGCCCCATGTGCCCCATGTGTCCCGGGTACGGGGGCCCCGCGCTGGGACACACTCCCTTTGCAGGGCTCCTCAGGGGGGTCCCGGTCAGCCAGCACCCACAGCTTCTTATTAAATAACAGTGACATAGTCTCTGTGGTGATGGATTTGACAGCTGCTCAACCTTAAAACCCACAAACAGTGTAACAGGAAATCCGACAGATTCGCCAGTTTCGGAGCCCCGGCCCGGGAGTACCTTCTCGATGAAATACATCAGTGGGTCCTTGCCCCGGTGAGCAGGGGGGTCCCAGCTGAGGACGACATACGTCCTGCTGGTTTCTGAGACGTGCACGTTGGTGGGAGGTGCTGGAATCTGCACTTCGCCTGGAGGAGGAACAAACTGAGTGAGGGCTGGAAGAACCCGGCGCGCGGCGGCAGCCACCCTCGGGCACCGCCCCCAGGCACGTCCCGGCATGGAAGGGCGCTCGGGCCCACCGTCCTGTGCTCCATTTCTATTTGGGGAAAGCAGCCAATGGCAAGGCCTGTTTCTCCAGAGCTCAAGTATCATGAACTGATAAAGACCATCCAGCTACTTATGCTTCCAGTAGAAGCCAGTTCACATGGAGAGAATCTAATCAAAACCCATCCAGAGTTTCAGCTGGACATGGGGAGGGATTCACCCAGAGGAAGCAGGACATTTAACCAGAACTGGCGCTCTGACTGCACAGGGAACTGGTGCAGGGATGGCGTTGGCAACCGTGCTCTGCAGCGGGAGCGCCTTGCCCGACGGACTGTGCGCGCCGCCACGACGCTCGCTGGCTGTTCCCCTTAGCGGTGCCCTCAGAGCACTGAAACGATCCATCAGCTCGTGAGGCACGTTGCTCTTCCTGCCCTGGGAGGACCTGCCCCACGGTCGCAAGCTTCGTTGTCTCTGCCCGTGCACTTGGGATTCCCGAATGACATCAGTGAGTCTTTTGCAAGTAACTGTGATAAAACATTTGCATCAGAGAGGCCCGCCAGCCCTCTCTTCTGACACACGACGTTTTTTAATACAACGTTGGGTGTCTGGGGTGTTAAGTTAGCCTATGAGAACTCCTCATAAGGGGTGGAGGTTTTCCAGACCTGCGGTCCCGGTAATTGCAATACAAAATATTATGAGCTTCCAATTAGATTAGCACATGATTAAAATGGTTCAAACGTCCCCAGGACATCTCTGAGCCCTGCTCGATATCCAGTTGCTCCCTCCGGACTCTGCCGCCGGCAAGAAACTGAACAGCCGCATGGAAACAGCGCAAACAAGCCGGAGTTTCATTTCATAAGAGTCCTGTTACTGAGCTCATCACATTTTACGGGCGACGCGGGCATCGAAGCGGGCCTGGTCTTCTCCAGGAGCGTCCTGGCAAGTGGGTTGGATTTCAGGCAAGGAGCCAGGGTGTCTCCAGAAAAGTGCCAAGTGTACCGGGCGGATCTGCGTGCCGCGTCCACACCTAAGGAGACCAGGGAGGCACGAAGGGGAGAAGACACAGGAAATCCACCAGGGCCACGCGGCCAAGCTCCAGAACGGAGCCGGGGTCCACTTCAGAGGTACCAGATGGCGCAGGAACAAACCGAGGGGACAGGAGGAAGCCAGGCAGGTGGCCAGAGCAGCCTGAGCTGGGGGAGTCGGAAGCAGAAGCACCTCTCCCGCAAGGTCAGCCCTGAATGCCTGGCTGTTTGCAGACCTGGCTCACAACTTCCAGGCCTAGGGAAACGGAACAAAGCACACCAAATCCGAGGCCACGGCAACAAGGAATAAAATCATTTCTGTCCGCAGGGAGCCCCTGATCGGGGTGAGACGCTCGTGTTATCAGACCCTGGGCTGTACACTGGCATGAGCCTCGGGTCTGCAGGCGACTCCAGCCCTGAAGGGAAGAGGAGGGGATTCAAGTTGGCCCTGGGGAGCCCAGTGGGGCCACGGAGATACACGGACGTCCGTCACCGACACTCCCACAGCTGAGAGGAGACTCAGCAGATGCAGGCAAAACAGAATGAGAGGGAACAGCCAAACGCTCTCCCCGTGTGCTGACCGCAGCACCGGCTCTGCCCTTGGCCTCTGCCTCTGGGTCACCGTGCTTCTCTGGAGCCCTGTCCTAACGAGTCACGTCAATACCGGCTGGAAATGGAAACATGAAATGGACGTGGAGCTCAGAACGAGCTCAGGGAAACGCTGGGCTTCCTAAGATCACACGGCTGGTGGGCGGTTGAGCTGGGGTCCTTGCCCAAGTCTCCTGATTCTGAAGCCAGCTTTGTGTTCTGTCAGCTCCAGGACGCCCCAGCCTCCACAGCCCGCTAGGAGACGCTTCTCTAAGTCAATGAAATGCGAAATTTCTTTGGAAGTTTTAGAATGCCCAAGATGACAGAATTCGAGAGAAGGAACAGCTGTAAGTGAGTTTGTGGCATTCAGAGCAAATGATGGATTCAGCATGCTAGCCCCAGACGGCCTTGTCCGGGGCAGCACAGCGACTGCCTGGATCTGCCGCTGGGACAAACAATCCCGTCGCGTCTGCGGGAGCCGTTCTGATCCTTCCCCAGACGGGGGTCCACTTTTCCATGGAGCAGCTCAAGGAAGACTGGAAATGTTGGATGACATTAAGAGAGAAGCATGGATAGCAATTTAAATGTTTGCAGGAAGACACTCACCAAGATTTAAATGATGATGAAAACTCGGCCAAAAAAAACAGGAAATAGCAAAGGAGCAACTTCAGAGCCAACAAAAGAAATGTCTCTCTTTCATGAACACAAATGGCATCTGCCAGTTCTTTTTCTGGCCAAAACAGCACTGAGAGAGGAAGCTAAGCTTAGATGAAGAAAAGCGACATGGACAGAAAAGGCAGAAATTCCTACAGCACATCTGAACCCAGACACGTTACGGAGTTTCTTTCTGTCTCTATGAAGATCTGTATTGACTGGAAGAGGTATTTGTTGCTTAAAGTGAGCAAACAGACGAACGTTCCGACCCCCGTCTCAGGGTTAGGGTATTTAACTTCACACCTGGTTTGTTCTAGACCGCGGCCGCGGCCCGTGCCCCGCAGGCACAGCCTCATGCGGGGAGCTGAAGGCCTGTGGGGCTGCCCTCTGGGCCGTGCCAACGTCCCAAGGCAACTGAGTTTCCATCTGAGTGTCTTAGCCTTGGCCTTTCACAACCAGCTACACAAACAGCCTCAGAAACGTCTCCCAGGACGTGGCTGTAAAGCCACCACATTCAGGAAATCATCCAACAGCAGGAAGTCACGGGCCCAGGCAACCAGAAGCCCTGGCTTCTTACGAGAAAGAAAACGGGAGACGACACGTGGGAGGTATTAGCTGAGACTCTGTTCCAGGTGGAAACAACCACTATTGTGTAAGACAAACTTCCGTTGTAGCCGTCGGAAAACAAGGCCTTGCAAACGTGTTATTTCTTTATTTGGCCCTTCATGAATGGCGGGCTGTTTATACCCAGCTGCATCATCTTCACGTATGAAGCGACCCCCGAAAGGGCACCGCTCCTGCCCTGGAAAGGGGTGTCGGGTCACGCGACCTCGCCCCCGCGGCTTTTCACAGTGACCTTCACAGCACGCAGGCTCACCGCAGGTGTGCAGTGTTTACAGACCAGCTCACGCCTTCTCGTTTCAGGTCATTCTCACCCGGTTTGCGTTCCGACCTGCCCGCCCAGGTGACTGAGGTGGCTGCTCTCCTCAAGGACCCTGTCAGAGGGGAAAGGCGCCCCCCTTCCCTCTCTCGTGTCAGAAATGTCTGTTTCACCCTGGCCGACCTCCCGCAGCAGCGCCTCTCCCAGACGCCAGGGGCTGTTTTTCATTAACTCAAACATCCGCCCTAATCAGCCGTTTAGGACGTCACCATGTCAGCCTTTCCCGAGTGTTTCCTTTCGTCTCTTACTTATTGGGCGTCTCTCCCAGGTTCTGGGATTTTCTGGAAGTGAAGGTTTTAACCAAGACGTTAAATGATACCATAGGATTAACCATAACCCATAAAGGATGCTCCTCAGAGAATTACATGTTCTTCTCAAGATCCTGGAGAAACGTCTTTACGGGGCAGGTGATACGAGGTCTGGATGCCACTCGGGGGTAAACATGAACGTCAGCCTCTGGCCTTCGCCGACTCTGCGGCTCTTTGGGGAAAGAACTGTCTCCCCAGGCCAGCTGCAATTTTAAAGAACTCAGAAGTACCTCTCCTGGGACAGTGGCTCCAAATTAAGTCATTTTTTTAAATTTTTACGTTTTCCCTCGTCCTCTATGAATGCTAATTATAAGTGCAACTAAAATCTCTGGCCTTCTGGTTAATGATGCTGGATTCCCCTTCTCAGGAAACCCACCTTCCGAGCTTTCTCTCTTGGGAAGAAATATTAAAGAGGAGTGGTCATAAAATCCAGTATCAAAAAGGAAACGCAAACTTTCGAGCCACAGGGACATTATTTGGCAGGAAAGATTAATCCCTTTCAGTTAAAATACATTTTTTTGCTTAAAAAAATAAAAGCAAATACTGTTCTAGCATTGGCATCTGGGAGAAGGGACCACAGCCTCGGCCAGGAATCACGTTCCAGAGTCCGTCTGGTTACGTCTCCGTAAGTCCCCAGGGAGCACGGGTGACCCCCCCCCACACACACACACACACACACATACACGCAGGGATGCGGCCACAACTCCGCTGACCCCAACTCCTGCTCTCGCTCCCGCCCTCTGCCCTGCGAGCCCTGAAGCCTGACCTGCAGTTTTGATTTTTACACAGAAGAGTGAACCCACCTGATGGGTGTTTTTTCTCCGTCTTGCTTCCCTAATCACAAAGCCCTAATCCCCAGGGCATACGCAGCTGAAGGGACAGGGAAGAGTTCCTTACCTTCGAGGTCGTCCTGATAGGTGACCGTTTCCTTGTGTCCCCCCAGGTGGGCTGCTGCGGAGAGAAAGGGTGGTGCTGAATTTGACATCCACAGGTTCCTACAGAAAACAGCCGCCTCCCCCGGGACGAGGTCCCACTCCCCTTTGCAGCCTGATTGCGGCGTCCGCGCAGCTCTGGCAGAACCAGGGCTGACGCTTTGGAAGACGCCTTAAAGGCACCTAGTGCTTCTCAGGTCTTCTCAGGCCAAGCAGGTGAGGACAGCGCAGCGACTGACACAGAACCGCAATTAAGGGTCCGACCCCCTTGAGGAATCTGCGGCCGGTGACATTAAGGGGCTTGGCTTCAGCGCCTTCTGAGCCTCATCGTGTGTTGAAATGGCAACATCGATGGACTAAGAAAAGTCAAGCTCTGGCCCAGTTTAAACTGGACTTCCGTGAAGAGCCTTGGGAAGATGTCTGAAGCCCCTTCGCTTCAAAGTCTAAGTGTCAGCCTGGCTGTCCCCACCGCTGACGTGGCCTTGGCGGCCACACGGGGGACCCCGAGGTGCGGCTCAGCCCTGGAGACGCTCTCCAGGCTCGCACACAAGCTGGGGGGAAGAGAGAGAACAGTCGCACGAAGCTGCCGGAAACCTGAAATCTCGGCCACCTACCGTGCAGCCTTTTGAGGTCCAGGGGGTCGAGGGCGGCCACGGCCTCCGAGACCCTGGACGGCCGGCTGGTGCCAGCGCTGTTGACGGCCCGCACGCGGAAGATGTACGACCTTCCTTCCAAGAGGCCGGTCACCGGGTATTTACAGATTTTCACAGGGGCGTCGTTGCACTGAACCCAGTTGTCAGTTCCCACTTCACAGCTTCAACGATAAAGAAAAGAGCAGAGAACAACAAGCACGTCAGTCTGGTCAGCGTACGCGGGCGCGTCCGTCTCCCGTGCCCGCGTCCCGTACACACACGGCCACTGCAGCAGGAGGCCGTCTCCACTGGCACAGCCGATGCTGTCCAAATGCTGGTTTCCACAAACAGCAGCGTACATGGACTTCGGGAGACAGAGCCACCCGGGAAGTGCAGCGTATACACACATTTCTCCCCGAGCCTTTGTAGCACAGCTGGAGATTAATCCCTGACTTCAGACACATTCAGGCAAAATCTCCAGAGGACACTTCAGGTCTGTCCCTGAGAGCTCTCTCCCTGTTTACACCCCAGAATCAGCGGGTGCCCCCACGCGCCCCGCACGTCCGCTGCAGAGGCTCAGGAAACCAACGGCCTTCCGCCCGGTGCCCCACGGTGGCTGCTGCTTCCTCCCCCGAGCCGTGGAGTGTGTCCTCCCCGCACGGCTGGCCCACCGCCTACCCCAACAATGTCAAGGTGTTTCTTTCTAGAGCAGCTCTCGTGTGGAATTTGGACGTCTTCTGAAAATATTAAGTCCTGACCAGAAATGTAGAAACGCAGCCAAGATTAACTGCCATTTCTCACAGGCTGAGAAATTTCAGGACTGAAGCTTCCTGTCAGATTCCCAGGAGGAAGGAGCAAGTTGAGAAGGCCCGGCTTTCGGGGCCGTCCAGCCCCAGGGTCGTGCCCGTGCTTTTAGAAGGGTCAACTCTCTGTCCTCCTGACGAATCGGGGTTTTTCACGGAAGTTCTCTGACCAGCATGCGCTGCCCTGTCTCAGCCAGAGGGTGACGTGGTCCAAACTGAGAGTCTGGCAGGGGAGGAACTCAGCTCAAAGCAGCCGCTGGCAAGTTGCAAGGACAGGAGAGGGCCAGCAAAGGGGCCGCCTCCCCCCACCCAGAGTTTCTGTTGCTTTTATCTTTTTTAACGAGGGAGAGACCAGAGTGGAGCATTAACTGAGAAGGCGCCAAGTGGTTGGGAAAATTATCAAATGTCTTAGGACAGTAGAAAATAGCTTTTGTTTTTCATTTTTTAATTCAAGGTAAACTCTGAACGATGCAAATCTGACTCCAGCACTATCGGACTATTTCCCTGAGGGTGACTGTCCTACCTAAATACAGTTTTGTTGGTGGAGAAGGGAATTTAGTTAATACAACGCCAACAAACTGAGCTGGTTATGTTTTCTGAAATAACCTCCTTATTTTATTTTTTTTTACACATACGAGATCTTAATTTCCCTCCAGAACCATCCAGAACCCAAGCGAAGAGCTAATGCCCTCTGTCTTCTAGATCCACCTTCGCTGACTGTGACTTCACTCGGTGCTTAGAACTGCAAATGCAGTGAACTCACGGCTCTGCCCGTGCCCTGCCCCAGCCCCTGAGCGCTGCACAGGTGATGGAACGTGAAGGGTTAGCACCGCCTGGGGGCTCAGATGCCCTGCGTTCCCCTCACCACTAACAGCTCCCGCTCTGAGGCATCACTCTCCTTCACCTGGAAACAAGAAGCAGACACTGCTTCACAGAGAGGAGGACGGCATTTGGGTCCGAATGGGCCAGCACCCTCCGCTACAGCTCCCGGCGCCCGGGCTCCTGCCCTCGGGAGCGGGGAACAGGGCCGAGCGTGGACCCGCCAGCCGGAGCCCCGTTCCCAGCCCCGGGCTGGACCCTCAGCAGAACCTGGAGGCCGGGCTCAGAGCCCGGGGACGCAGGGTGGGGCCCGGTCCTCGTGTTGAGCAGGCCAACAGAGCCCCCCCGCCGCCGCCACCACACAGAGGAACACAGGGCCCTGCCTGGTTGGTGGTATTTTCCAGTTACGCAGTCAGGAACGCTAAGTAACCAAGCAGTGAATTCCTACATCCCATCGAGAAAGGTGTCGTGACCCTGAGATTAGGAAAATACCCATAAATAAATGAATGCTCAAGCTCCAGAACGTAACAAGGAAAACGCCCAAGCCGCTGTCCGCGACGACACCCGCTTCAGGAGCGCTTCCGTCCCCGGAGGGACCAGCAGACACTCACCGGTCGATGAAGTAGCCGAGGACCGGGCTCTCGGTGGTCGTGTTGGGCGGCTTCCACGTCACGATGACGTAGTCGCGGTTGGCGTCGTGGCACTGCAAGTCCATGGGCGCGCCCGGAGCCCCCGTCACCAGGGGGTCCGCGTCTGGTGGGGGAGGCACGCGGTCAGGGGCCGGGGCGGGGGGCACGGGGCACGGGGCCCTCGAGTCTGGGGTTCTTCATAACTGAACCCAAAATCAGATCCACCCTCTCCTGACGGCACGGGGCCATGTCACGTCACGTCAACACCGACCGAGGAAAGGATGAGAATAGAAATGAGGCCTCTCAGACCCTGAGAGGTGCCCCCGCGGCCCTGGGTGCTTCAGCGTCCTCAGATGGGAGGGTTTAAATTTCTCTCCTGCAAGCTGTGAGCACACGCTGGGCCTGTCCTCATGGGTCCTGCCCCACAGCCGGCTGACCACGGCACAGTTACGGTTTGGCCTCGACGCCGACAGAGCGGTTTAGAAAGTGCAGACCCTGCGTATCTGGCCTCCCTGCCGCAGACGCGCATTTGTTCAGTGACCACCGGGGCTGCTGCCCCGTCTCAGCAGGGCAAGCACGACGCAGCTCCTGCTCCCGTCTCCTCAGCATGTTGAAAGCGAAGGGTTTCTGACGTGGAGCCATTTTCTCTCCTGTTCAGAATCCTCGGAAAGTTATGGGAGCAGCCAGAGTCCCCCACGCGCGTCCTTTTCCCCCTTGTTGGCTGAGCTGCAGAGCAAGGCGACTTCAGCTGCGCTGTATTTACTGTGCTTTAATGGGACAGAGCATCGTGCCAGAAGGCAGGCGCAGAGAATGGAAGGGACGCTTTAAGGCCAACCTAATAAAAACGGTAAAACTTTGTGCATGTGTGTAAGACCCCAGCCCTGCAAGTTTATGCTGTCTGGTAGGGGTGGGGGGGCTTAATTTGCATTTTTTCTTTTTTTTTAAGTTAAAATATTCCCAGATGACACAGCCCCTCCTTCATACGCAGATCTAACTGATCTGGTTTGGAAAAAATTATACACAATTGGGTTATTCCAGGCACAGGTAACCTGGTGCCGGAGGTGGACGTAAGGCTGCAGGAGACACGAGCCCACGACAGGCGAGGCCAGGTGCACGAGAACAGAGGGCAGCGCATCCCGAGGGAGGGACCGCGGGGGAGGGAGCTGGGGCCCGGGGTCAGCGCAGCGGCCCAGCCACCCAGGGTGGACTGTGCTGATGTCCTCAGGGCGGTTCAGCCGTGCCTTGGCCAAGAGGGGCCTCTATGCCTGAGGGCAGGCACGGGGAAGGGCTCAGGCAGGCGCTGTCCCCACACACACAGGGCTGCAGCTTCGCAGGGGACCCAGCTCTGGCCCCCAGCGCCTCCACCCTAGGGAGGTCCCCACACCTTCATTTGAAAAGGAGAGAATATTTTAGATTGTATACGTGTATGTGAATAGATGTGTGTACACACGTATATGTACACCTGTATGTAAGGATACACACATGCGTGTATGTACATTGTACACAAAATATATATAATCTTACCCTTTTTATATGTCCCTTCATCCACTTTATATACAAAACGTATGGAAGACACATCCAGGCACACACACGAACGTGTTCACCTGTAAGCCGGTGTGTGATGGGCACTTACATGGAACACAGAAGTATGTCACACGTCTAAAGACCGGCGTGCCTATACAGCACGCACGTGGCATCTACCGCGGTGCCTGGCGTATGGTGGATTTTGTTTTCCATCCCACTTGTGGGATGGAGAAAGCTGTCCTGCGGGCTGTCGTGAGGATGAAGTCGCCGGACATAAACCCTCAGGCGTGTGGCCGCCAACATCATCAACTTAAACACGCGTGTGCTTGAAGTGGGGGGACTCAGGAGGGCGGGAGGCTGGCCGTGGTCTTCTGCCCCTCATGCTGAGGGAGTCTGAGGGAGCGGACGAGGTGGGGGACACGGGCGGCCCCACAACCTGCCCTCTCGCTCCACACCCGCCCCCTCTCGGGCTCCCTGCAGAGTTAGCGGTGGGGCTGTGTTCACTCTTCACAGACATTCTGTAAATTCCAGCAAGTGACCAGGGACTGACTGGGAAGGACAGCCCTGGTCCACGTCCGCCCCGGACGCTGTCGGGGGCACCCAGGGAACCAGCACTCAGTCCCGCCCGCCAGCCCGCGCACCTCGGACAAACAGGAAGGCGCTGTGGTCTCTGACCCCTCCCCTGGACACGATCCTCAGGGTGTAGAGGCCCTCGTCGTCCTTGTTCAGGTGGCTGAAGGACAGCGAGGCCTGGCCCTCCCCGAAGAACATCTTCGTCCACTGGGACTCCTTCAGCAGCACATCTGGAAGGAGTTCAAAGCGAGATGCTTTCAGGGGCGCCGAGGACCCCGGAGCGCACCTGCAGCACAGACGTGCGAGGCCCGCGAGACGCCCGCGCCCGGCCCCGGCGCGCCCCTCGCCGGGGGGCCGGGGACAGCGTTCCAAGCGCGAAGGCTACAGCTTGTCGGAAACGGGCACGGCTCTGCCCTCGAGCGGCACCGAACCTCGACGCTGACCCCAGGACGGGCTCCACCAGGTTCCTCAGAAATAAACCGTCAGGTGCCGACAAACCCTCCTCAGAAGGCCGCGGCGCCACAAAGGCCAATTTTGAGAGAAGAAATTAAACGATGAAAAAACATTCCACACCGGACGTTGCGGAATCGCAAAGAACAGCGAGGAGAAATCACCCTTCACCCACCGATCTGGCAGCATCTACAGCTGGAAAGGGCAGGGAGCCACGCTCACATTCTGGTGGGAGCGCAGCTGTGCAGATGCAAAGTGAGAAGGCCTGCCCCGGCCTTAAAATAGGCTCGCAGCCCGGACACCACGGCACAGACCCTAAGAGCTGCCCCAAGGTGTCAGAAGGCAGGTGGTGAGGACTTTATTCCAGAAATGTTTGCAACAGAGAAAATATAAACCAGCTCAAACACTGAAACGCAGGGCAGGGACGGCCAGCTCACATAGTGGGGCACAGGGAGCTCCCGAGCTACGGGTGCCAGAGGACGGAGGCTGTGTGCCGTGCTCTGCTCAGCGGAAGAAGGAGACTTCAGATTCAAACCGTGTTCCCTGTTGTAACACCTGCGTACGGATCCAGAGAGACAGCACATGACAGACAAACAGAAGTAATTTTCCCCATAAGCCTACACTGCATGTGTTAAAAGAAAGGATTTATTTTTATATTTTTAATTTTTAAAACCTGGCACATACCGCACCTGACTGGCAAGCTCAGGAGGGCCCTGGGCCACGGGGCACGGGGATGCGGGGGGCACGGGGTATGACTTCCACTCCACTTAATCGGCCTCACGTGCAAATCACACCCAGCGTGGTCTCGGGTTTTATTCTACGGAACAGGGGTTTTCTGGCCTGCGGTCACTTTAGAGTTCTGATCCCCCTTAAATTGTGTCCCAGTTCCAAATGTCCTTGTCACTCTGCACTTCCCGAGCCCGGCAGAGGGCGTCACTTTGTGGGCTCCCGTCGCCTCGGGGCCGACAGGCCACTGGTGGCTCAAGGCTCCTTAATTCTAAAGAGTAGAAAACACGTCGTTGCCTCTTTAGGTCTGAAAATAAGCCGGGGAGAGCAGCCTCCACACATTCCCACTGGAGCAGCAGGGCCTGTGCCGGGCTGGTGGCGGCAGGCTGTGCGGAGCTGGGCTCCCAGCTCAGCCCCGGCCACGGCCGCTCCAGCCCCCGCGGAGGACGGCCCGTCAGACACGGCTTTGAACTTGCCAGGTCCTTTCAAATCAGTCAAGCCTGTGAAACCGCGTGTCCCCAGAACTCCGGGCACTTCCTAGTCACGGGAAAACCTTCTCAAAGCATTAGGAGAACTGTCCTCAAATCCACTTCATCTCCCTCCAGAAAGGGTGAGTTAGACTCCTAGAACTTGAATTAGACCTCAAATCTTACACTAGAGCAACAGCGGGTGAACTGGACCTCCTCGGCCACGGCAGAGGCTCTCCCCGCCCCCGCCCCGTCCCCTTCTCTCCCTCGTGGGGCATAAAAATCAGACGCGGCCTGAATGATCAACCCAACAGGCGTCAAGGGTCTGCAAAGCCAGCTGTGCGCTCCCCCGGCCCCTGCAAGGTCACGGGCCCTCCCCGACCCGGGACACGTCCCCGCACCCGGGCCCGGGCACCCCCCCCCCACCCTGAGGCCTGCTCATCTTTCAGCAACCTATTTTTTCTTTCCATAAAGCCCTCCGTCATCGCTGCAAACCTGCTTTCCTGGCTAAGTCCGGCAGCACGCTGGGCCAGGACCACACATTTGGCAAAGCATCTCACCCCGTCCTGGGACATTTCTCACACTGTATGGAGACACGGCTTTACCATTCTGTGTGTTTTCCCAACCAGAATATAAATATCTCACGGGCAGGAGTGGCCTACGATTCTCTGTAATATTCCACATTGTGTCAGGTTCTGAAGAAACATGGGTGGAACATCCTGTGACTGCGTCCTCGGGAGACACGCTCCCTTTAGCCCAGAGATGAAGCCCCTCCCACACCCTGCACACAGCCAGCTGCACGGAGCAGCCGAGCTGGCTGAGCAGCGGTGCCGGGCCAGGTGGGGCCTGCAGCCAGGCGGCCCGGGTTCGAGTCCCAGCTCGGCCCCTCCGGGGGTGGGGGAGGTGGGGTGAGCTCCTCGTCTCAGCTGCCCACCTTGCGGGACTTAAGGGCACTTACATCGTGGTCCTGATGAAAATCAAGTGAGTTACGGCACTCAGAGCAGAGTCGGGCACAGACATGCCCTCAAGGTGTAGCTGTTGTTTTTGCCAAGGGAAAACAGACACAGACGCCTCGCCCACCCTTTCTCATCCCTTGGAGACCCTCCTGATGGGGCTATAAAGCCCCAGTGACTCATCTAAATCCAGGCGCCCCTGTTCGCCCCGTTCCCTGGGGAAGTTCAAGGCCACGGGTGCTCCAGGCTCTCCCCCGGCCCACGGCCATCACAGAGGTGGAGACAAACACGGGTCAGCACTAAGGTTTACGACCCACCGTTACCCCAGCGAGGCCCAGATCGGAGCCCGAGCCCAAGCGCGAGGCGACACTCACCGTCCCGGTACCACTCGGCCCGCGGCTGCACCCTCTTCAGGTCTGGCGTCACCAGCAGCGAACACTTGAGGGTCAGGGTCTCGCCCTCTCTCCGGAAGGTGACCCCAAATTTCTCCACAAACTGCACATCGAAGTGCATGTATGGGATCACAGACGACGGGGGCACTGCGGAGCAGAGGGACGCGGTCAGCGCAGGAGGGGCCGGCGGACACGTGTCTCCTCCCCCTGCACCCACCTCCTCCAAGGAGCCGCGTCCTGGGGTGAACATCGTGCCCCGGGTTCTCGTGTCGAAGCCCTGGCTCCCCAGCCCAGTGGTTAGGAGGTGGCCCGCGGGGGTGGCTAGGGTTGAATGGGGTCACCTGGGTGGGGCCCCTGGTGGGATCAGTGCCCTGGTAAAGAGAGGAAGAGACCCAGCCCTCCCTCCTCCAGTGAGGGCGCAGCAAGAAGGTGGCTTCTGCAGATGGCACCAGGCCTCCTCCACCCGGTGGGCTCCTTGACCTTGGACCCGCAGACTCCGGAGCTGACGGAAGTAACTGTCTGATGCTTAAGCCTCTGGGTGTGGTGTTCGTTACAGCGCCTGAGCTGACCAAGACACTTCTGAAGCGTCGGAAGAGCAGCCGTGGGGTCGTATCTGGCCATCTCAGCCAAAGAAGGATGGAGGGGCCGGGTGTGCGGGGAGGCAGCCTGAGCCCCGTGTGGTGAGCGAGGGTTTACTTAAATTCTGCATCAGCCCCGGAATCCATGGCCACGACCGTCAGCACATGGACCCCGGCCAGGAGAAAGGGTCTTTTGAAATATGGTTTTAAAATAATATTTGATGCTGAAAAATATGTATTTTTTAATTACACGCTATGTTTGTACACATTTTTCCACACAAAAAATGAGAACAATCAACTTACACCCGATTGGGAGTCCCACCGAACGGAAGGGCTCCTCGTCGCCTCGGAACCCTGCAAGACAGCCAGCGCTGGTGCTCACAGCGGAGAGACGGGGCGGGAGGGCACCCCCGCAGCCCGCGCGCCCCACCCGAGGCAAACTCACTTCTCACCACCACCGCCGCGTTGGTGGACACCTGCCCGTGCACGTTCGTGGCCACTGCCGAGTAGGTCGCGCTGTCGTCAAAGTCCGCCCTGGGAGGAAAAGAGCGAGACGTCGCCCCAAACGTACTGCGTCCTGTTCTCTAGGAGCCGGTGGCCCCAACTCGCACACGGCCTCCCCCGAAAGCGGCTCGTGTGGCCTGGAGCCCTCGGTCACGAGTGATCGGGGCTGGAACAGCGCCAGCTCTGTCCTCGAACGAGGTGTTAAGTGTAGACGCGGGAGAGGTCAGGTCCCAGGCCGCGGCTCGGCTTCGGCTTTGCGGGGAATAGACGCGCTGGCTCCCCTGCAAGCGTCGTTTCACTCTCAAGGGGAAGCCTGTCTCCCCTCTGGTTCTGTTTTCCCACGTCTGCAGAATTCCTAGTTTTATCTCGTCAAGGGGCAGCTCCAGGGGACACAGCCTCCTGGAGAGTTAACCCCTCCCCCCTCCCCTGGGTTCCCACGTGCACACCCCAAAGCAGGGTGGTCCCCTGTAGAGAGTCCCCACTTGAGGGCGTCATGAAAGCCCCTGGACCGACCCCGCCTGAGGCTCCCAGCATCCAGGGACGCGTGTTCTCCCCGGAAAGGACGATGACGCAGGAACTGCAAACCCCCATCCCCCAGGGGTGGGCTCCTCCACCTCCCCCGTCTGTCTCACAGAAGTCGAAGCTGTGAACTGTCTTCCCACCAACTTCCCCCAAAACTTCACCAGACAAGAGCAGGTGAGGAGGGGCTGAAGTCTGTGGGGCCCTTACTAAACGCTGGCGCTCTGCCGGTGTTTCACGCCGGCTGCTTTGTATGAAGACAGTGCCATGGCCCCGCTAACGCGGCGGGGCAGTCGGCCCTTTAAGAAGTGGGTAGACACGGTCCACAAAACCCCCAGATCTGCAGCTTTCTGCTGCTTCTCCAAGAGTAAGCATCACGGACACAACGGAAAAATACAAATACAGAGCAAGTGAAGTTACTCAAGCCTCACTCGACGCATCCAGTGCCTCCAGAGACAAGCCCATTCCTCCGAGGTCCTTAGGGATTTCATTTTCTTCTCTCTTCCACTCCGAGCCGAAAACAGCGTCTTTGATCAAGAACTGCAGTGTCTCCAATGAAGGAGAGAACGCTTGAGAGACCGCGGCTACCTCCCTGAGCTCCGTCCCTGCCCCAGGAGGGTCCAGTCCGGTTCCAGGGCGTCAGGCAGACCAGCTGGTCTCCTTCCACGGCTGCTCCCACGGACGTTCGGGCTCAGGGCCTTCTCTTCAGCCGCACCTCGGGGGCCGGAAGCCAGCCACGAGGCCCGCCAACGAAGCTGCCATTCTGGCCTGGACTCAGGGCTGCTTTACGGGCGGCTTGAGAGCAGGCTGCAGGGACGGCCGTATCCCCGGGGGCACGTCAGATATCCCGGAACATGGACGCATTATCCACCACTAGGCCTTGACGCCTGGCGCTGATCCACCCACCTGACGCGTGCGCACACGCCCCCACAGGGCACAGGCCCTGCGAGCTGCCTCTGGCATGATGGCTGGGTCCGGGGAGCAGGGTGGAAGGCAGGCTTACTTCTCTTCCTTAAACCTTAGGCATTGCTTGAATTGTTTTTAATCTTGCACTTGGGTTATTTCTTCCAAACAATGAAACCACTGTGTTTCCATCCGTGCATTCTTCTGGGATTAGCCCTCCACTGCTCTGACAAAGCCCCCGCCCAACAGCAGCCACACAGCAGCCTGGAGAAGGGGTCATGTACCCCCAGCAGGGGTGGGAAAGCTGGAGACCAGGGCAAAGCGGGGGGAAGCAAAGGGCCCCGTACAAACGCCACCTTGAAATCCCCTGATCGGAGGCTGGACCGGGACCCACACGTGACAGACTCAGCAGTAGGAGTCACGCGGCAAAAACGAGCAGCACCCCCAGGGCGAGGGCGAGGGCGGGGCGGGGCGGGGCGGGAGCAGCGCGGGGGCTGACCCTCCCCACCCTGGGCCAACCGTCAGCGTCCCCTCCCGACGCCCAAGGGAGGCGTTTTCAGTGCCTGAGCCCACGGGGAGTCCTCGGAGGGGCTGAGTGTGGCCGTCACTCAGAGTGTGTCCATCGGTCACCACAAAGCTCTCCAACATCTCCTGCACTGCCTCCCCCCAAGCCCCGTCGGGGATTGTCCAGTCTCACGGTCTCCAGACTGTCCCGAGGTCCTCAAACCGAATGTGCTGCCAACTCCTTCCTGCATCTGGATTTCAGCAACACTTAAACACGCAGCACCTCACGTGCAGTCAAGCGCCGACGCACGGGCCCGCCCCGGGCCACACTAACACGTTTGTGCGCCTACGGCCCTCAGACAGGGCCGCTTGCCTTCCCCGCTTCACTGACTTACATTCTGACTCCACGTCAGACTTAACGCTCCCACTGGCGACTAGGTATCTCTGCGAAGCAGGATTATTTTCAATATTGCGCAGTCAGAATAAAATCAGGGCAAAACGGCTGCTGGGATCACAGGGAGGCTGTCTCCAGACACAGGTTACAGCCGCCGGATACGTCTTATCTACTGACTCGGTAATAAGTGAACAGCATGCATCTTAAACTCCTCAAGTGCATTCACTGAACTCCCCCACTCCACTCGGGGGACACTGATGATTAAATAAAACAATGCATTTGAAAACAGTTTGCAACTTCACAAGACGGTGCTCACTGTGTACATTATTGATGAAAATGCATTAGCTGAATTCTTGAACCAAAGTTCAGAGAAGGTTCCCCGTCTCTCCTCCACGAGGGCCCTCCCTCTCTGCCTTTCCATCCCCACAAACAGTGCGGGTCTCAGGGCCGTGGGGGCCGCGGGGAACGGCTGGCCCACCACTCCCTCGCCGGGCACCGCTGGAGGAATCCCAGAAGGAGCCTCGTAAGGAAGGGGGGCACAGGACCAGCCCCGGGCGCCGGGCCCACCTGAGAAGAGTGTCTCCCACGGGAGCTGGAGCCCATCCTTCACCGAATTGGGACCCGGCCGGGAGCTACCTAACACATTAGCGCCGACGGGCTGGCCCGGTGACCCGTCAGCACCTGGCGCTCAGCGGAAGGGACCGAGCTTGGGAGAAGCAGCCTCACAGACTGCACCCTGAGCCTTTTCCATCAAACACAAACGGACGTGTACGTGCCCACGTGCACACACTCGGAGGAGAGGGCCCGCAGAGGCCCCCCCAGAACACGCAGACCCACTGGCCTCCCGCAGCGGCCCCCAGGGCAGGGCGCGCCCAGTGCGGGCTGTGCGGGGATGTTAGACCCCCCGGCGGCAGTTACTTTAATCCCAGTCTTCTTGCCGTCTCTCCTGCAAATGTTCTACTTCGTACGAAACACAGTGGAACGTGTACAAATACGAGAAAGCGTGCAGCGTGGACGGGGGTGCTCCTGCGTCTCCGTCGCCTGCTGGTGCAGGGTGGGTTCCAGGAAGCCTGGCCGGGGGGCACCGGGTGGCAGACACAGCAGGGGGCTGGGCAGCAGGACCTGGCCGATGCCGAGGAGGTGGTGCCCAACTGAAAATTCCGTCCACCGGTCACTTGGAGACCCTCATGCCTGACCACCGCCCAGAGGGCTCCAATCTTTCTCTCCTTCCCAAGGCCACACTCAGGAACGCGTGTCGGCAGCCCGCAGAGTCTAATTCGAGCCTTTACCGCGTGCTCTCAGAAACTGCAAGCAAGTGCTTAAGGGGCAAAGGGATTTATTTTCTGTTTGGACAGGATCCCAGAACAGACAGAGCCAGTCTCCTCTGGTCTCAGTTTTTACCAGCTTCCATGGGGCCCTTTTGCATCCCAAAGCAACTATCTGAAGTGCCCAAAAACAGCTCCACGGGAGAAATTAACAACACTTCATCTATTTTAAAGAGGGACAGGCAGAGGTCTAAGTGGCCGAGGAATTTCTCCTGGGTAGTCAGGCCCCCGTGTCCTCAAACTCTCAGCAGTGCTGACACGGGATTTAAAGTTTAACTCAAAGTAGAATTTGAATATCAAAGTCTAAAAATAAAGTGCAAGAAGAGGTTCGGCCTGGAGCCCTCTGGCGAGGAGACGGGGGTGGTGGTGATGGGACAAAGCACAAGGTGGAGTGCTCCAGACACCTTCACACAGGCACAAAGCAGCGTTAAAATTCTTTGCAGAAATAGAAGTCAGGCCGTGAGTCCCGGGAGAAAATCTTACGAGCATATAAAATAGTGTCAAGTCCGACCAGCATGGAAGGGAACTAAATTTCCTGTTCGGCGCTTCAGGAATTCGGTGACAGCCGCCAGGGAATATTCATAGGAATAAATGTCACTCTTGTAACCGAAGGAAGAGTGGCAGCTGAGCCAGCGGAGGAGGGAGCCAGCACATTCCACAGCACTCAGCCGGCCCGGATCAGATGATGGAAACTCAGCAGTTTGGAATGAACAGCTGAGATCAGCTGTAATTTGTAGGCTCCCCCGGGCTCTTTTTCTGAAAAATACCCACATTTCATCTGCTCAGAACGTCCCAACGCGGGTAAGCCTATTGGGAGAAAAGCTGGTCGGGGAAATTTCCTTTCCCACATTCCTCGAATACTTGCGAGACTGCGCAAACGCCAAGCACGTCGGAGGAGGAAGGAGACCCCTCCTGCCGTCTCAGTCTCCTGGGGCCTCGCTGGTTCAAAGCCTCTGTCATTCCCAACAGAGACGTAGAAGCTGCCAACACAAGTGTGAACAGGGCCTTTCACGCTTGAGAGAGGGAATTTGTTTCGCTTTTTAAAACAGTAACTAAAACGCAGCTTGAAAACAAACCAGTTGCTACCTCAAACTTACCCTAAGTAGCCACAGGGCGGCCCAGGTTGGTTAGAAAAGGGTCACCCGGTCCCCAGATAAAGACACTCCTCAAAGTGAAGGCAGACTCTCCCTAGCTGGCATGGCTACCTGCCTGTGGACGTTTCTGGGAAGTCTGGAAATCAAGCGAGAGTGGGCTGCCTAGGGTGTCCCCCACGTCCAACCCTCTGCCGTCCTCGTCCCGGCGGAAGCAGGAGCCCGAAGCTGACACCCACATCCAGTCCCTCAGCAAAGCCTCCGGCTCCATGCAAAGCCGGCCCACGCCCAGCCCCCGGCTCCCCTGCACCCCTGGTCCAAGCCCCCCGTCTCTCTTGAATTCGGCCAGGCTGTCCGACACTCGGCCCTTCCACCCACCCGCAGTCAGAGTGACCCTCCTGAAGCTAAGTCAGGTCTCCCCCTTCCCGCCTCTGTGGTCTCCCCGTGGCCCCCGAGGAACGGCCGACGTCCTGGCGACGGCTGCAGTCAGGGACTCCTCGCGGCCCTGGAGACACCTGTGCCCTCCTGTCCCGCAGGCCCCCCACTGCGGTCCCGGGGCCCGAGCCTCCTCCCCGCACCTCCCTGTCCCCCCACGCTCCCCGTGAGCCCTGCCCCGAGACAGCTTCCCCACGAGGGCCTGCCCGGCCCCGAAGCACCACACCCGCCCCGGTCCCCGCCCGGTAGCAGCGCTCACCCTCTCTGACCCACTGTGGCTCACTGACACTGGCCGTCGGACACGGGGAGGAACCCGAGGTTGTTTTACTCGCCTGTATGTACTACATGTTTCCAATTTGTTATGAGAAAAAGCCAGACATTAGATTTCCTGGAAGAGTCGGCTCAGTGACTGTTGCCCAAACCTGGCGGGGACGCGGCAAGCTGCTGACCAGGCGTGAGGCCGTCTCTGCCTCTCCCTGCGCCCTCACACCTGGACACCCTTGTCCTTCCTCCCACCCTTTGTCCTTTCGTCCCCTCTTTGTTCCCGGAGCAGCCTGGGCAGAGCACTGAGTCCACGTCCCTCGGGCCTGACACCCAGGGCACTAGCGTTGTGTCCACCGCCCGTCTCATTAGCTGGGAAAAGCACGACGTCGCACAGGACACAGACGTGGGGCCCCCCGTTGTGTGTGGAGGGAGGAGCACGCGGGCAGGTGCTGGGGGTGCACGGCCGAGCCCCAGCTCTCACCTGTTGATCTCCAGCGTGTGGACCCCGTACTTGCTCTCGATCCTGTACTTCCCCGGCTCCCCCGCCTGGCAGATCAGGCTGCCGTCTTTATACCTGAACGAGGGAAGCACTGCTCTGAGCGTACAGGCAGACAGGGCCCGGGCGGGTGTCCCCTCGTCGCCCCAGCGCGTCATGACCCTGCCTCTGCCAGCGTCACCTCCCAGATCACAGCTCAGAGCCCCGGGGCCCAGCTCAGCTGTTAGGGACAGAGCGGCTCCGGCAGGATGCAGACCCCTGGGCAATCCTGAACTCCGACGGAGCCTGGGCCAGCGGCCCCCCTGAACCTGTTAGGAACCCAGGACATGTCCTTCCATAGAAAAAAATGGAGCCAATGTCGGGGAGGCCCTGGGGCAGCCTCCCGAGGCCACAGCGGAGCTGGGACGCCTGTGGAGGGTTCTGTGGGACCCAACCCCGCCGGATCCTGCCTGGAGGATGCTGGCCTCGCCGTCCCCCCAGGGCAGCAGGACTGCAGCTCCCCAAAACCAAGGCCGAGCGGCTCTCGGCCTCCCCAGCCCACCGCCTGCGCGGTCAGAGGAACAGGGCTCTGCTCTTCTGCTCTGCCCCGTGCGGGACACGGGTGGCATGTCTGTGGGTCTGTGGCGAACGGCAGACTCCGGCAGCACTCCCACCGAGCGGGAGAACACAGGGACGGGTGTCAGCTTGAGAAGCACATGCTGAAACGGAAGTGTCAGTGGGGCTCAGAGATTCAATTTTTCAACATCACGCGACTGGAGGGACCCTCGCTCCATGGTTCTGGAGCCTCGGAGCTTGGAGCCTCCCTCACGAGTCTACACAGGCGTGAAAGCAGTGCCACCGGTAGAAACGCTGGTCACGTCAGGGAGCCTGGCTGCAAACAAAAGTCCTCTGGAAGCTCAGCGGGGTCAGTTTCCCAAAAATGAAAGCACTTGCCCAGGATTTCCAGTGCCCCCCACCCCGCACCCCAGCCTGCTCCTGGGCGTGTGCACATGCGTTTCCCAGAGTTTCAAGCACGCTGGTGGGTGGAGTGGGTGTCACGTGCCGTGCGTCCCCGGCAGGTGGACCTTCTCCATCAGCTCGGGTGAGCCGCCCGCTGCAGAGGAACCCCCTCCCAAAGGGACCCCACTCACCACTGCACCACAGGAGTGGGGAAGCCCTGCACCGTGAAGCACAGCTTGACAGGCATCCGCTCCCACACGGTGTGTGACCTCAGCCGCACCAGGATCTCGGGCGCTCGGCTCAGCCGCTCCTCGTACGAGGGCCTATCCCAGGCCAGCCTGTCGTCCACCTGTCCCGGGAGGCGAGCGGTCGGGCGTGCGGAGGGCACCAGGCTCCCGCCATCAGGCGTCCCCCAGGCAGCCCCGAGCCCCTACCATGTGCTGCAGGGCGTATCTGTCCAGCTCGTCCCGAGCATGGGAGCGAGCCAGGTGCACATCCTCCTCCAGCTGAGCCAGCTCTCGGAGGAAGCGCTCCCGCTTGGCCTCCCCATAGGCGGCCACCAGCGACCGGTACCTGCGGAACCAAGCAGCCACGTTAGTCCCGGGCCACGGGCCACGGGCACGTGTCACAGAAGGCCTGGGACCAGACACGCACTCCCCCAGGACTTCCCTATGTAGGCAAGACTTCTGTTCTCGTGGCCTCTGTCTTTCCAGAGCCGCACGTTGGCAAGCGTGTTAAATCCGCATGTGAAGGGCTGTAAGGAAAGGCGGGTGCACGACTGGTGACCAGACATCCGCCCGCCTTCCTCCTGCAGAGGCTGCAGCCTCACCACCAGCACCCGCCGGGCGCTCACTCCCGGGCGTGGGCGTCGGAAGTGGCCCTGCATGGGGCGCGGGTCCCCACGGCGCATGGCAGGCACAAGGCGCCGTCCCACAGTGAGTCCGCGGCCCCTGAAGCCGGACCGCTCCTCTCCCCTTGTGCACGAGGCAGCTCGCGCCCAGCAGGTGCTCAGTGCAGACTATGCTTCGCTGTGAGTCGCCGAGCCCTCCAGGACTCGGCCTCCCTGTTTGTAAAACAAGGAGGCGGCTGCCTTCAGGGCTTGAGACTCGGGGGTGGGGTCCTGGGGGCAAGAGGTTGCTGGCGGTCAGCTCCCACATCTGAGACTTTAGGGAACGCCGGGCCCTCTGCGGGACAGCAAACAGAACCACTTGTGTGGGGAGGTTGCCATTTCCGGGTGAGTTTAAGACTGAATTGAAGCCCTTTGAATGAACAGATGCTGATAAGAAGTAAGTCTGTGTTCTAGAAAAATACAAAGGCTGAAATAAACAACTCAGCTTCTAACCTGCGGGGCCAGAGAAATGAGGGCCACCTCTGGAGCCCCGCGGGCCACACCCCGGCCCAGCGGTGCCTCCGTGCTCCAGGCCGGCCGGCTCCCCTCTTCCCCACTGCTTTCCCGAGGTCCCCGCAAAGCCAGAGGCTTGCTGTTCCAGGGGCTGCGTGGGAAGGGAAGGCGGCTGAATAGTGTGCAGGCGGCAGAGCCGGGAGCAGGGGAGCTGCGTGGAGGAGAATCGGCTCCTGCAAGTTTTAGGCACCGGTGCCCATCACAGGTCACCCATCACACCAGCTGCAACCCCTTCCCTGTCCGGGGCCACACACACAGGAGCTGCTCTGCGAGTCCGCGTCAGAGAAGCAGTGAGCGCCTTCCTCAGAGAGCTTGCCGGAAACGAGCCCCCGTTTGCAGGGAATCCCACGAACTTCCAGTGACAGCAAAGGCAAACCTCTGTTCGTGCCACAAACTGTCACGAGAAGCTGAAAAGCCAGAAGTCCCACTGGGACCTTGTGTAAGATTCCTACGTGTGTTGGACTCGCCAGCAGCACACCCCCCCCCCAATGTTTTATACTAACTACTAGGCCTGGAGTTGCTTCCCCTGACCCAGCCCCGAGCCCCATGACCTGGCCACGGAGGACGTGTCCCTGCTGCCTGGGGTGAGGTCTCGTGGCTTCGGCCTCTCGTGCAGAATGTCACTCATCCTGCATCCGCCCTCATCGCGAGCCCCTCGGACAGCTGCACCGGGCCGGGAGGCCCACTTTCCACAGGACACAAGTAGGGGCATCAAAGGGACATTTCTAATCCGCCGTGTCTACCAGGAGGACACACCAAGACCCTTCAGAGCACAGCGATGCTCTGCTGGAGTCTACATGAAGACACAAGCTTAGCTCACACTCATGATCCCACACCTTCATCCTCTCAAAGGACTGACCTGTCCTGCGAGTGAAACCAGGACCTGGCACAGGAGGTCGGTCACGCCCAGGGCCAGCGAGGGCGGTGAGCCGTCACGACAAGGACTGGGGCTCACTTAACGGCTCCCATCACCCTGGCCCGGGCCAGGAACAGAGCAGGAATTGCAATAAAATCTCCATTAACCCTGGCCCCGCTCACCGAAACCCACAATTACTTAGATTTACTTTTAAAGGAGGAAAGACCTAATTTCAGTAAGATCGTTCACAGGGAAGACGTGCACACGGCTGTGAGAACAGAACATCGTGAGGCCCAACAGTGCAGACTCTCAGAGCACGGACGCTGGGCTCCGGGGAGAGCGGCACACGCCGACCCCCACCCGCCGCACCTGCCCCGACGGCCTGCCGTCTGCCCTGAGCGGAGGGACACAGCGAGACCCCGGTCAGTCACCAGTCATCAAAATACGTTCTCGAGCCAGGTTTGCTGTTGTGGGAGAGCAGCTTCGCGTGTTCCTGGAAGGTTTCCAACAGCCAGGATTGTCCAGAAACTTTTTTTTTTTTTTTTTTGGCTGAAACCACACAAATCACAATAACCCACTTCCTGATCGCTCAAATTAATGCAAGTTTACTCCCCGCACTTCACCCCAGGAAACTGAGGGCGAAGACGTTTATACGACGAGCTCACACCAAGGTATGATGGATGAAGACAAAGTTACGGAGCTCCAGCCTTCGCACTCCCCAGGCCGAAGCCCTCAGAAGAGGGAGGACCCTCTCCTGACCCGACGCCTGGAAACCCAGACTTCCTAACGTGCACATTTTGCAGTGACTCTCATAAAAGAAGTCTGCATCCGGCTGTAAAATTAGCTTACGGGACGAAGCGCCCACAAGGCAGCTAACAGAGCGTTCAGACTTTTAAAAGCACAGGCTAGTCTTTCCGGCGAGCTGGTATCTTTATTAAGCAGCTTCCTGACTCATAGTGCAACTTTCAAACTGGAACTTGCTTACCCAACCCTCATTCTTCCTTCTGGTTTTGGGCGTTTTATTGATATAGAGACAAATTTCTAGAAATAAATATCAGAGGGAGGTAAGGAAAAAACCACAGGTACAAAGTGAAGCATTCACAAGATGATTAACTGCTTTGTTCTTGAAAGGCCCGAGGGCGTGGGCCACCTGTCTCTCTGGGAGCTGGAAACAATCCCAGGACCGGTGTCCTTGCTCCTCCACCTCATCCCTGTGACGCGCCCCCGTGAGTCCACTGAGCCGCGGAGCGCGAGGGGGGCAGGGCCCTGCCGCTCGGTCTGCGCCCAGACCACTGGCCCCTGTCTGGACGACCCCCTGCCGGCACCTAAAGCTCAGGGCTGCTCCTCAGCCACCGAAGAGGCTGTGAGAGGACGTTCAGAAGCCTCAGTTCCCGCCCCTGGGTCTTGATGCTTCTGAGCGTGACAACCCCGACCTCTGGGGAAAGGTAGCGAGTCTGGGGGCCGAGGGACAGCGGCCTGAGGCCAAAGTCCAGCTGCGACACGGAGGCCATGGACGTGAGTCCTCTGGGCCCAGAGTCATCCTCCGCACGAGGATGCAGAAGTCCATCCCACCTGCTCTCCAGTCGGGGTCAGTCGAGATGGAGATGGTGGCGAAGGGACTGCACGCGGTCACCGCAGCAGGTGCTCCCCTCGCTGCTCGCTCACGGCCCCCTTCTCCCTCCGACCCGCAGAGCCCCTCCCAGGTCCCCGGGCGGTGTGTCTGGGCGGCAGAGGTGGGGGGGGGGGTTACCTCCTCTTAGTCTCCTGCGCCTCCTCCTCCTCCAGGGCGGCGCTCACCCTCTTCGCACAGATCCTGCAGGTCGTCGCTCCTTCCGCCGTCTGGCTGGATGCTCTCTGGGAAGACGACTTCTGGGCGACAGTCTTCTGGGAGGATGACCGGGTGGACGTACGCCTTGGGGAATGGTGACAAACTGCACGTGTTAGGGAAGTACAGAAATGTGCCGCCACAAACCACAGAACTGTCCCTCCTTGCACAGGCCAGGCACCTGCACACGCAGGCAGGCAGGCACATGTGTGTGCTTCCCATCCATGTGAACACAGTGCACACACACCCCCGTCTGCCCACACGCTCAGCCTGCACACGTGAGAACACACGCCTCCACTCAGGCACACGCAGACACGTGTGCCGTACACACACGCATGCACACCCCCCACATCCCTGTGCGTGGCCTCCACCCCCGTATGCACAGCCCGTCCCTCCCAGGGGCGCTCTTCCAGCCCGAGCTCCCCGCCACCCCCTTCAGGACCAGCGAGTGCCTTCAGCCCTGTTGGCCCGAGCCCACGGTTATATATATCTGAAGGGATCTGAAGCTCCCCAAGGCTGCCGGGAGGCACAGCGAATGTTTGGCTTTGTTTGTCAGAGGGATGGCAACTCACCACAGGGACCGCGGGCGTTTCTAAATATAGAGCGCGGGGACACGCACGCCAGCGTCTGAGGCCCAGCCTCTCGGGCAGTGAACAGATTTGCTTTTTTGCCACGTGTATTGTTAATGTAGCAAAATTATCTTTGCTACAGGCTCCCTCTGAACTTGACTCGGTCCCCATCAACTTCATCCCACTGAGAGTCTTTTCCAAAAAGCCCTTGCTTTTCGGTGACCTTTTAGATTCTAGTTCTGGAAGCTGTGTGAAGAGGATTGAAGTCAAGGAGCACTTTCTGAAGGTCCTGCCTTGTGCCATAAACCAGGGGCTCGGAGCCAGTCTACCAGGCACTCTGAGGATCAGCCGGGACCTCCCAGGGTCTCCCAGATTTACCCAGGATCTCCCAGGATAAGCCGGGATCTCCCAGGGTCTCCAAGATTTGCCCAGGATCTCCCAGGATCAGCCGGGATCTCCCAGGGTCTCCCAGATTTACCCAGGATCTCCCAGGATCAGCCAGGATCTCCCAGGGTCTCCCAGATTTACCCAGGATCTCCCAGGATCAGCCGGGATTCCATGTGGCACTCCAACACAATCTGCTGTGCAGCCGGCCCAGCCGTGTCCCCCTCTGGTGCTGGACATGGGCACTGGGGGCACCAGAATCCCTCCCCAAACCAGTCCGCCTCCAGGTCTCAGGGCCTGGAGGAAGCTTCCTGCCATGAGTCAGACGAAGCTCGTAATCAAAGCTTTGACAGGTCGAATCAGTGAAATCCAACTTACTTTTTCGCTGCATACTCATCCAGGAGGTACCTTGTTTGAATATTACGGTACGACTGGTCAAAGTGTTTGTGTCTCTTCTGGTAGAAAGGCAGGGTGACAAGGGACATCTTTGTGTTCACCTGCGAACAGAGAGCCACAGCAGAGCTGAGGTCCTGAAAGTTCTAAAGCGGTCGGGCTCCTGCGGTCCTAACGTGCTGCGTTGTTCCAAAGCCGGAAATCAACTCCAAGTAATAAAACCCTTTTACTGCTCGGCCATAAAAAGGAACGAAATAGTGGCATCTGCAGCAACATGGACGGACTTGGGTTGTCATACTAAGTGAAGTGAGTCAGAAAGTGAAGAGAAAGATAAGTATTACATGGTATCACTTAAATGTGGAATCTTTACAAAATGTTACAAGTGAACTTATTTATAAAACAGAAATAGACTCACAGACATAAAGAACAAACTTACGGTTACCAGAGGGGACAGGCAGGGGAGGGGTAAATTAGGAGTTTGGAGATTAACATACATAATAAAACAGAGAACCAACGGGGTCCTACTGGACAGCACAGGGAACTACACCCAGTGTCTGGTAACAGCCTCCAATGGAAATGACTCGATAAAGAACAGATGCATGGATACACACATGCACGTATAGCTGAATCACTTCGCTGCATTGACACGTTGTGGATCAACAATACTTCAAGTGAGAAAAGGGAAAAAATAAAAAATTTTAAAAACCTTCTTGGCGGGGGAGGGAA
The DNA here is from genome assembly GCF_009834535.1 of Camelus ferus. Taxonomy (NCBI): domain Eukaryota; kingdom Metazoa; phylum Chordata; class Mammalia; order Artiodactyla; family Camelidae; genus Camelus; species Camelus ferus. The sequence continues at coordinate 26,712,799 of NC_045721.1, forward strand.
GTAAAAGAAAGGAGATGTGCGAGGAAATGATCTCGGGCACCTGTCCCGTTCCCTGGGACCTGATTTCATTTCGCGTTTGCGTCCATCAAAATCAGAAGCTTGGGCTGCATGTCTCACTTCACTGTAAACTCAACTGCCATCTACAGAAGACTGTGTTTGTTCACAGCAATGCGCACAGCCACGTGTGAGATAAGGACAAAAATAAAACTCAGATTAGGGAGGTAAACAAACCCCGAGAGCACAGGAGACGAGGAGATAAGGCTCCACGAAGCGAGGAGGGAGCACGCGGGGCAGCGCGGGGCAGCGGGCAGCCCCGGAGGCCCTGAAGCAGGTGATGTGGTAGAACAGCCCTGACGTCTGGGGAGCTGACAGGGGAGATGGCGGTGCGGGGAGGGTGTCCCAGGAGGCAGGCAGGAGGCAGGAAAACACAGGATCTCAGGACACGAAAGAGGAGACGGGAGAAGCCACTCTGGAAAGACCAGGACCACGGGTGGAGGGCTCGGCGTCTGCGGCAGGAGTCGGAGCCTCTCGCTGCTCCGGAGGGGGCTTGGAAGAGGAACGCGTCTCCAGGACCCTTCCAGACCCTCCCTTCTAAAAGCACATCTCACGGCTACTTGCAGACTCGCTGGGCTGGAAGGGCAGAAGTGGGGACTGAGCCCAGCATGGCAGCCTGGGGGACGTGGGGAAGGGAGCGCTTTTCAGTTAAATTCTCCCCTAACGAGAAGTCATTGAGACCCAGCCAGCAGCCTGGGACGAGGGGGGGGCAGCGCGGGCGGGCGGAGGCCCTCTGCCGCACACAATCCCCCGGGGAAAGAAAACGCCAACTTCCTGGGCACAGGGCTCTTTCTGAAAAAGGCATGCGGACGGCACTCCTAACTCTCTGTGAGCGTTAGCCTCCCAAAGGCAGGGGCTCGAGAGCCCCTCCAGGCCTGAGCCCCGCGCCACTTGTGTTTACACTGGAATAGTCTGCCTGGTTTAAAGGAGGAACCCTCAGGAGGCCCCAGGGCACAGCCCAGGGGACAGAAGAATGGAAACCAGGAGCAGGAATGCCAGGCCCTGCCCTGAAATGGGTCGTTAAGTTCACTCTCCCCCTGCGCACACACCTCTAAGCGGATGGTGGAAAACTTCCCAAAACACATAACCCATCCCAAGTCTGTGCCTCACAGTCAGTTTCCATCAGACGGTGATCCCCTAGGATCGCAGAGCTGTGGCGCTTGGGAGGATCCTCAGTGTCCAAACCCCTGCTCTTCGGGGGAGGCTGGGCGGGGCAGGGGACCCGGTAGCCACAGAGGAGAAATGGTCTCCCGAAAACCATATGGAAAGGGCTGGCCATCCACAGGTCATCAGACTCCTATTTCTGGGCATTTTACACTTTTCCACACTAACTCATCTCAAAAGTCCCTCTTAAAAACCAACTAGTCCACCAACCACCACGAATCCATTAAGGGTCCAGCGTGTGTCCTATAGCACGTGGCATAAAACTGACTATAAATGTGCAGCAGAACGCTGCACCTACTGGAACGCAGGGAACCCATATCCCCTCCACCCTGCCTGTTCCGACGGATGCGCCATGAGGCTGAGGTCAAGTGCACAGGCTGTGACATCTGACAGACCTACTGACTCCGCACTTCGGTGTGACCTTGGGCTAACCTCGCGCGCCTCTAACTCAGGTAGTCTTCTGGATCCACGCCGTGCTTGGCACCGTGCTTGGTGGGGAGTAACCGCCAGAACAAGGCGGGCCCCACACGCTCTTGCTGTTTGCTGCTGCTGTTAAGCTGAATTCTGCAGGTAGGAGGAGGCATCCACAAGCATGCACTGATCACTCTAATATCTGCAACATCCCCAGCTGCAGCTCAGTGGGTCTGCTAATGAGTGACTCAAGGTGAATCGTGAAGAAAAGCTTCTCGCTCATAACGGTACACATTCCATTTTCTGTCCCTGGAGTGCCTCCCTGTGCTGGGGAAAGCTCACAGAGCGGGCATGCTGGGGGCAGATGTCACCACTCTGAACCAGTTTTGTCTCCGAGACGCCTTCTCCAAGGTACCTGCCCGAATGCAGGGAAAGTCAGCCACACCAGAATGCCCAGAGCAATCCCCGTGGCTGCCACTGCCCCGGTGGCCCTGCCCTGTCACAATATTTACCTACATCTGTGCTGTTACCCTTCAAATCTCTCTGCATTTCTTGGCAGAGGGCAGGGTCCAAGAGTGGCCTGGGTGGCAGGAGAGGATAAGCTATCTTGACACATTTAAACTGTGGCAGCCAGCACCCCCAAAAGAGGCGGCCCCCACTTGACAAGATGCTGCTCTTGTTTTGAACGTGGAAGGGTTGGGAAAGGTCAGCGGTGCCCACAGCTGGTGACCGTGCACCTTTAACTGGTCTGCACTGTGCGGTTCAGCGCTCCGTGCACAGGCCACACCCGGCGTGTCTGGGGAATGGTGTGACAGGAGCCTGTGTGACCTGCAAGTCCTCACACTTCCCACTGGGAGCAGACACTTCGAACAGATGAGGGACGTGGGCCAGAGTTTCCGGGGCCCCTTGCACCGAGGGCAGACTTACTGCTCCCACATCCCCTCAAGACAAGGTGGCAGCAAGCAGGCACTCGTCGCCCAGTGCCCGCTGTCACTAAAGGAAAGTCATGGGGGGGCCAGCAACCCGGGGGCTTCAGGACTCTCCTCGTTGTTTGCCCTGCACACCTGGAGCACCTGCCGCATGCCCGCCAAGCCTGGACCAGGGAACCATAGCATTTCAAGGACAGAAACATCTCAGAGACGCCTGCTCCAGTGATGGTAGCAAACCCCGTCTTCCGTGCCTTTGACCCCGGCCCGGGAGTGCCCGCAGGGCCACCACACAGCCCGAGCCCATGCCCAGGGCACTCATTTGGGTTCTGCCCCCTGGACCTCGAATTCCAGAACATTCCCAGCTGTCCCTGACCCTGCCCGGGAGACCGCCTGCAGACGGGGGTGAGCACACCTCTTGGAAGCGAGCTGTCTGCAGGCTCAGCACAGGCTCCGAAGCTGCATCCTGAGGGTCGCCAGGCAACGTGAGGACCACAGAGAGAACGTGGCCAGCTGCGCTGGGAGACACCATGACTAGAGGGCGGCAGCGGTGGTCTGCACGGTCTCCCCACACTTTCTCCTTCTCAGGGAAACGACCGCTCCCCCAAAGGCAAGGAGAACAGCCGTCCCCCAGCACGGGTTCTGGGGTGCACCCGGGGCGGGGCGCTGGGGCCTGGAGTCCCGCGCAGACCCCACCACCCACACAGCTCTCGGCTTCTACTTGCTTCGTGGGGACTGAGGGCCGGAGAAGGTGACAGATGGCGGCCTTCAAGCACTCAAAGTGCCCAAACTCGAGACCGAGTCTAAAGCCACCGGAGGCAACACCCCACTCTGAGCACCGATCGTCCTCAAATACCAAAGACGCGGAGTGGCCCAGGTCCACACACACGGGTTTTGGTGCTTTCCACAGCTGTAACTGAACTGACACACTTGAGATGCCGCCTCCCATTCCCGACCTCCTCCTGCGAGGAAACTGAGGCTCAGGAGGTGACGAGAACCCCCCGGTCACCGGTGCCCGGTGACGGAGCCAAGCTTCCATCCCGGCGTCTGACTGGGCACTGGCCCGCCTTCCACCCACGGACGCTCCTGACACGCTCGGGAATCATGAAACCGAAATGAAATGTGAGCCTGTCCTCAAGCTCAGGGGACTGGGCGCCGCTCGCTGGCTTGGTCCCGGCCCTTCCTGCGAGCACTGCTGGGGCCCATCTCTCATGTCACCCAGGAGGGTGACATCTGTGCACACATTTCAATTAAAACACATTTACTTCCATTTAATAGAAGAAACTGGCATTTGTGCAGCTGAAGTTGTCCAAGTTCACGAACACACCGCACTCGAGCTCCCCTAGAGGAAGAGAAAGGACCGGTCCACACCCCCAAACCACTGCGCCCTCCGTTCCCGAGACGACTGTGAATTACTTCCCCCGAGATTCTTCCAAACCTCTCAGCTCCAAAAGTAAATCTAACCGGGCACAAAATAGTTCTTAAACCGTCATCATCCGATGCGGCCTGACGTCTGATGTCCGGCAGCCAAACTCCCAAGTGTTCCTGCAAACCACCTTTCAGACCCAGGACTGAATGTCTTCGCGGTTTCTTCAGCTGCCTGTGCCTCCTCACGGCTACAGGCCTCTCCAGCTCCCAGGGAGCCTGTCCCTGCGGCCCCATGGTGTAAGCAGGGTCAAAAATGTGCTGCTTCCTGGACAGGTGATGTTCCAGCCACTCAGCAAGCTTGTCACGCATTGAGAGAATTCAAGACAAACCAACAGTCACACACCTATTTCCTCCCCTAAAATTGTACCCCCAGATTCTCCTCGTTTTTTAAAGAACAGGCACATGAGTGAAGGCACTAGTTTCATGCAAAATCGTTGCAAACATGACCCAGACTCGGGTATTAAATGACTCCTTTGAACACTCTCTGCTCCATGTGCTCTCCGATGCCCATTCATCTCTGCTCCGAGAGAAAGGACCTTGAGATCAGGAGGCAGAGAAAGTCAAGCATTTCCCCTCATAAAGACCCCCTTCGTCTGCCTGCCGGCCCCTCCCAGGCCCCCTGAGGGCAGGCACCCAGCAACCCCACTGCCTTTCTCTGGGGCAGCTTTTCAGGAGCACGACAAGAGAAAGCTCAGGCTCTGTTAGGAGAACTGAGCCAGAAAATTCTGCAGGACCATAACGCATCCAGAGGCACAAAGGAGACACCGCGGTCTTGAGCTGAGACCTCTGAAAAAGGGACAAGCACTGTGTTCTGCCCCGTCCCCTCCAGGCCACAGTTCAGGTCTAGGCTGAATAGCTCTGGTCTCTTCTTTCTTAAGAAATACCCTCATTTATTTCACACCATTTCAAACCTGCCCTCTCCTCAAAGGGGCTCTCCTTCCTGAGATGCATGAAAACTGCAGGCATCAATCAGCCAACCCAGGGACCCGCCGGAGGTGCTGCAAAGCCCGGGGTCAAGATGCACGTGCTGGGAAGGGGCCCCGAACCTCCCACAACAGAGAGTGTGCAGATCCAGACTGCATCAGAGACACCCGGGGCTCCGACCTGACTGCCGGCTGACTTTTCCAGCACGGAGACGACTGTGTTGTCCACTTTTCTTCACCCTGACATGGATCCATTTAGGAAATGTGAGTGCAACCAGCTGGTGCACAGCTACCACTCCAACGCCTCGAATGAGAAAAGGAAAGAAGAGACGGAAACTTACCCAGAGAGAAAGGAAAGCGGCAGAGAGGAGAGAGGCTCAGCCTGCAGGCTCCGGCCGAGGGAAGCAGAGTGTTTCTTGCTCCAAACGCCCGCCACTCCCTCCCTTTTATGGCCGAGGAAATGCTATTTATAGACCCTGGGACGCCTGGCCCCACACTGATACCTGCGTCGTAAATCATCAGCCTGATCTTAGGAGGGAGCAAGTCTAACTCCAGTTGGGGAAAATCGAAACATGGAAAGCGCCCTCCTGACTCACGAAGGGCGCTTTTCACGCCCAGGAAACTGAAGATGCAGCTACTGACCCTGGAGAAGAGGGTGGGGCTGGCAGCCCGCCCTCCCCACGCATCGTCACACAGCGCAGGAGTTCACAGACTCATTTTCAGTCCTTGGGAGCTAGTCTCCCTGGTCCCTAAACGGGCATTCCCAGAGGGGTCCCTAGCCACCACTTGACTGCAATAAGCATGTTTACCATTTTGGCCGCAGCCCCGAACTCCAAGGGCACGGTTAGCCATGGATGGAGGATGAGGGACAGTGGCCTCTGTGGTTGTGAGTGTTTGGTTGTTTTTTGGTTTTGTTTCTGCTTTTTAATTTCAGAGACGACTGGCGCTCTGACTCGGTTTCATCCTGGGGTTCGTTTAGCCAGAACTCCTACCTAAAAGAGGACCTGTGCCTAGTCGGCAAGTTACATCTTATTTATAGTCATTACCACAGGCGTGCGCGGCATCCGAACCGCCCAGATGACTGCAGGCTGCCCGTGCTTTTGCACAGCATGTGTCCAAATATAAATAACATGCGACTGGCATGATCGATCTTGGCTGTCACCAGGCACCCACTGCCCAAGGAGGGCCCCGTCTCAGAGGCCAGGCCCAACCGTGGTCCCACCGGGAGCCGGGGGGCTTCAGCAGGCCGACTGTGGGGCTCTGTCTCCCCATCGGTAAAGCACGTGAGAGCAACTGGCTCTGAAGTTTGCTGCAGAAACTAGAGAGAAAAACATACAGGACATGCCCAGGAGTCTGAAAAACAGGTCAGTGGACAAGGAAAGGCACACAGGCGCACAGACATGGACACAACCCAGGTGCCCGTCAGCAGCTGACCAGCTTCAGGTGTGGTGTAGACACATGCGCTGTGGAATATTACTCGGCCATGAAAAGGTATGGAATATTGTCATCTGCAGCTACATGGATGGACCGAGAGCCGTTGCAGTAAGTGAAGCCAGCCAGCCAGAGAGAGGCAAATATCGCATGGCATCATGTATACGTAGAATCTAAACTATGATGCAATGAATCTATATCAAAACAGAAAGAGACTCACAGACGCAGAAAACAATCTATGGTCACCAAAGGGGAAGCTGGGGGAGGGATGAACTAAGAGTTCGGGATGAACAGACACACACCACTATGTAAGAGCAAGACACACTGAACCCCAATTTCTGAGTGCGTTTCCCTGATACACCTTCTCGTTTCTCCTGATGTCCCCAGCAACCCACCCACCAGACCACGGGCCCCTTCTCCCCAGGTCACAGCACAACCTCTGTGCTCAGTGAGGCTGGTTGGATTAACCAACAGAGGGGTAGGTCAGAGACGTGGAAACTCACTTCAGTAAACGTGACAGTGAATAGTGGCTCAGAACTGAAAAAACATCCAGGGTTGACAAAGCGAGGCTGTATTTAGTAATTCTTTACCTCCATTTATCGGATACATTCACACATATCTATGTATATGTACTTTATATACATGTACACTTTAAAATGTACACATACTTTAATTAGTATTTATGGGACATCCACTATGTCCCCAGCTCTGCGCAGTGGGTGATACATCAGGTGTCCCAGCGACTCACACTACTGTCTGTGACGAAGGAGTTCTACCCTACAGACAACCAAAACAAGACTGTGCCCAGCAGGACGGGGCTCTCGTCTGCAGCAACTGAAAATCCAGACAAAATGCAACAGAGAGAGATGAGAAGGTGAAGACGGACAGAGAATGCACAGAATAGCTAGGACAGACAGACCGACAGATCGATGGTGGATGACTGGTGATAGAGGACCGACAGACGGACTGGCCAATACAGATAGGTAACTGACTGACTGATAACACCTACATTATTGAAAGGTTGATCGATAGATTGATGATAGATATTTGATAGACTGATTGATTGATTGTTGATTGATAATGGATGGATGGATGGATGGATGATGATCCATCACCAGCCAGGATTTGGGGCACCTTCACACCACCCTCTCCTCTGTCTCTGTGTCCTTTTCTGTCCCTATCAGGCACCCTCACTGGATCCAGGGTCCCCCAGACTCCAGTATGACCCCAGCACAATCCTAACTAATTACATCTGTTTCCAAATAAGGTCGCACTCAGAGGCTCCAGACGGATGTGAATTTTTCAGGGGCCAGAGCGGGAGGCGCTCTTCGACCCAACAGGAGACCAGCAGAATAAACAGTACGTGGAAGTCCCAGGTGTCCACGTCATGGGAGTTACAGGTGCATCTTGAACTGCCCATGACTTGACTGGGACACTGTGCCGTACAACAGAAACTGACACACTGTAATTGTACTTCAGTTAAAAAAATAATAATAAAATTAAATTTAAAAATAAAAATAAAATAACCATGACTAATACGCTGAGGAAAAAAGGTTACAAGGTAGAGAATTTCATCAGAGAACTGAAATTTTATTTTTAAGGATAGCATAGATGTTTTTGTAATTTATTCCTTACTTTAAAAAAAAGATCTTTTTAGATCAGTTTCGGGATCACAGCAAAATGGAGTGGAAGGTACAGAGATTTCCCAGAAACCCCCTGCCCCCGACACGCACGGCCTCCCCCGTTACCGGCCTCCCCCGAGACGGTGCATTTGTCACCTACAGCAGGGTCCCCTCTTGGTGACATACTGCACACGGGTTCTGGCAAGTGGATAACGATGTGTACCCATCACTACAGTGTCACACAGAGTAGGTTCACTGACGACAGCGCCTCTGTATCCCGCCTGGTCTCCCTCCCGTCCCAGCCCCTGAACTTACTGCCCCCAAAGCTCTGCCTTTTCCAGAAGGTCCTGGAGTTGGAATCATGCAGGTAACCTTGGCAGACTGCCTCCTCTCACTTAGGCACACTAATTTAAGGAGCCTCCACGTCCTTTCACGGCTTGAAGATTCATTTCTTCTTGGTGCTGAATCATACCACAGCTTATTTATCCATTCACCTGCTGACGGACGTCTTAGCTGCTTCCAAGTTGGGCAATTATGAATAAAGCTGCTGTAAACACCTGTGTGCAGGTTTTGAATGGACTTCAGTTTTAACTTATGAAACTGGTTTTCCTGAGTTTCTCAGCTCATCCAGCGGGAGCATGGGGTAAGAGTAAGTCCAGTTTTGTAAAAACCACCAAACTGCGGCTGCATGCCCGCTTCTGCCCCCCGCCAGCAGTGACGAGAGCTCCGGCTGCTCCCCACCTCGCCGGCACCTGCTGTGTCAAGTCCGGACTCGGGCTGCTCTCACAGGTGTGCGGGGGTGCCTCGCGGCTTTAAGTTGCGTTTCCCTGGTGACACAGGATGTGAAGCCCCTTCTCAAATGCTGACTCGCCCTCTGTGTGTCTTCTCTGGTGAGGTGCCTTTCGTCAAGACCCTTTTTGAAGTGTCTTGAGCAGAAGTTCAAGTCTTCTGCCCAATTTTTAATCAAGTTTTTCATTTTCTTCTGTTGATGTGTAAGAGTCCTTTGTACATTTTGGGTAACAGTCCTTTATCAGATGTGTCTTTTGCAGATATTTCTCCCAGCCTGTGACTTGTCCGTTCATTGCCTTAACATCGTTCCACACAAAGCAGACATTTTTAAATTTCAAGAAGTCCCACCAATCAATTATTTCTTTCTTGGATCGTGTCTTTGTGCTGTACCTAAAAGTCATCGCCATACTCAAAAGCCATCTAGATTTTCTCCTGGAATTCATTTTTATAAAGAATGAAATGAAAATTCTGGAACTGGGAAATCCAACCGAAGAGATTAAGAACTTCATGGGCGTTTTTAGCAGCACCCGCTCTCTCTCCTTCTGTCCCTGAGGCCGACACGCCCTCCCATGGAGTAATCCCAGAGCAGGCACAGGACTGGGGCGTGCTGCGAGCCCGTCGGCCAGGAAGGAAAGCCCCACAGCCCCCGGGGCACCTGATGCGGCCCTCCGCGGGCCCTGACTCAGGAACACGCCATGGCGACCCGGCAGCATGCCGGCCCGGCTGCACTGCACAAGCTCGAGGAGGGAGAAGGGGCTGAGCACACTGAGAAAAGCACCGAAGATGCTGAGAAGATCCAAGCCAAACTTCAGGACGTACCACTGGGTCCTCTCCCATCACTAGTCCAGCCTCTTCAAGCCTCCCCCAGCGTAGGAACGACTCCGCTCTCCGCCGCACACTGCGCCCCACCAGTGGCCTTGCCCCGCCGGCCTTTCAGTCTGTCGTGGTCACGTCCCGCTTGTCCACTTCCCACGGCCCTTTGGCTCCTTCCAATCTCCCTCCTGCCCCCTTCACCAGGACAGCTCGGGGTCCCCATGACCCCACGTCACCACATCCAAGGGGCACGTCTGCTCTCAGGCTGCGCGATCGCTCACCGCCGTCGGACCCGGCTGACCTCCCCCCTCCTGGAAAGTGCGTCCTCTGCCCCTGGGGTCCCATGCTCTCCCTGTCGTTTCCATGTCTCTGGATTTTTATCTTCTCTGTCCTTGGCTGGCACCACCTCCTCCAGGCGCCATGAAATGTTGGAGCTCCCCCTCCCCGCATGGTTCACAGCCCCCTTCTCTTCCCACCTGTGCCCCCACTACCTCATGCTATGCTGTGAGACCCCATCCCGAAGCAGGTGCCCTCCTAGGGTAACCAAGCCCTTATGTCCAGCTGCTCCCCCACCTCCTTCTGAAAAGTAGACAGAACCTTAGACTCAACCGTCGAGGGCTAAACTCAGTCCCCACCCGCCGCACCCACCCTGGTCTCCGTGTCCAGGGTTCCCTGCCCCACGCGCAGCACAAGGTGGACATCCAGGACGCCTCCCCCAGGCCCCACTTCCTTCCGAACAATCCTGCTGCTGACCCTCAGTCTGTCCACTTCCACGGCCACCACCCCACTCACACTGGGTGGACCTCTTGCCTGAACTATGACTGTCACCGCGCTCTGCACACACCCCCTGGTGCCTCCGGGGACCCCACTGTAAGCGATACCCCTTGTCTCCATCTGTCACTGCACACTGGCCAGTCTATGTCGCCCACCAGACAGGGAGCCAGGGGGCTCTGCTGACCGGGAAGTCCAAGGACCCAGCTCCAAACCCGGCACAAAAAATACCAAACTAGCTGATCTGCCTCCTTCCACACTAGCAAGAAACTGCACGGTGATCCCATTGGAATTCTTTCCAATGTCAATGCAACTGGGCCGCCGGCATCTGGGCATTCCTCAACGTCTCTGTAATGGAGCCCGGAGTTTTTCCATATTTTGTAAGCCAAAACTCCTCCTAGGAAACCTGGCAACAGCTCTCGGCCACATACCCTGCAGGTGTCGTGTGTGTGTTCTGTGACCTCCAACATCTTCCTGGAGGAGATGGGGGAGCTGGGGACCCCTGGGGTCTCTGGCTCGCAAGGTCCATCTGGACCAGGTACAGGACAGGAATCGCTTAGCAGAGAGGAGACCCAACGAGACTCTGAGGACGCACGTTGGGGAGGAAAGGCCGAGACTGGGGCTGCTCACAGTGTAAAGGCGACCACAGGCTTCTCCGCCCTGATGAGAGCCACGACCATAATGTGGCCCTTAATGCAATATTCATGCTTGTGTTTAAAGCTATGGGAACTGCCTAGCTGACCATCAGAACTGGACACTATAGGCCTTTCTTCTAAACCACCTGTCCCCTGTGCCCAAGGACTTGTGCAGGCAGACGGGGACTCGGTGTCCGCCTGCAGCTTCATGGTGACGGAACCGAGCCGTGCCCGTGGAACGAGCAGCATAAACCCGTTCTCACTGTGGAAGCGCGGCTTCATCCTGTCAGTTCTGCCTACAGGTTTCTGTTCACAGACGTGGGCCTCCACCGATGGGACGTTTATCTCGACACTGTCATCAAACAGTCAGAACCAGCCTGGAGGCGGTGAGACCTGGCCGGAGCGCCCTGAGCTGGTTCTCAAGGGCACTGGCTCCGGGCCTGGTTTTCCTGTTTGTTAATCTGTCCCTGAAGCCGCGTGGCCCGGGCAGATCCTCTCCCACCGCCCCGGCCTTGGCGGCCCCATTTGGAAAGTGAGATTAGGTGATCCTTGTTTAAGCCCCGATAGGCTATGATTTCAATCCTGGATGACTGAGCAGGGAAGGGAGCGTTACCCCCACAGACAGGGTCGCCAGCTGCCTGGCTTGGAACGGGAGCCAGGGAACAGGGACACAGGGCAGTCACGCCAGGAGGATTCTGTTCTGAAAGCGCTTAATGGCTTAAAGATTACCACCAACGCAGCCAAGCCACGCACTTAGAAGAACAGAGGTTGTAACGGAATAAAAATGGGTGGAGGGTAAGAGCGGGTTCAGCAGGAGACGGACCACATGGACCACGTGGACCACGCGGACCACACGGCCCTGGGCTCTGGGGGGCGGCGGTGGACATGGTGTGCAGACACAGACAGGACAGAGGCCCACCCACCGAGGACCCTCAGAGCCGGACGCACACTGGCAGGCGCCCCACCCGGCCCCTTCCCTTCACCCAACAATTGCAGAAATTGAGGCCCAAAAAAGTCTTAAAAAATCAGCAGGGTCACATGTCCTGCATGGGTTTGAACTAAAATTCAAGTATCTTTATCTTCAAGCCCTTGTGATTGAGCCTCCAGGGAAGGGCTGGTTCCCATAGCTGGAGTGTGAAGCCAGGTCAAGGTCAAGGTCATGGCCATGACCACAGTTCAGCACATGACCTGGGCCACAATCCATTCAGGGAGGTCACAGCCAGAGTGAGTAACGGGGTGACTCACACAGGTCAAGTCTGCTGACACGCCAGGCCCCCAGACACGTGAAAACATGGGCTTAAGGTCCAATTCTTTCTAAACACACGGCGGTAGGAAACAGTGGCTGGAATGCAGCATTGCTTAATGCTCATTTCCATCACGGTGCCGTCTGCCCCTCGCTCCCGGGAGCAGACACGGTGGGAAGGGCGGACCAGGGCGACCTCTGGGCCGGAGACCTGTTCTGCCCAACACCGGACGTCTGAACATGGCCAGGCCTGGAAAACCACAGTGGTCTCCCCGGGAGGTTCCAGTCTGCGTTTATGTGACATTAGGAGATTGTGTTTGTTCCTTGAACCTCCTGGGAACCCCAAGATTATGCCAGTAAGAGCTTCCCAGATCCCCCAAATACAACTCGGCTTTTCAAACACAAAGGTGCAGGAGGAACGGTTCAGCTAAGGTCAGAACAACACTCCGCCACCCTATCCCTGGACCGCTAGGCCTCTGGGCCCCTCTGGTTAGAACGAGGCCAGCCCAGCCGCAGGAGCCCAGCCCAGCCCTGCCGCGGGAAGCGGTCCTCATGGGCCCGGGGCCCCCTCGAGTGCCTGCAGGGTGAGGGGGCCCGACAGCACAGAACTGCCCCCCAGGACGGCCACCCGGGTCCAAGGCCACTGTTCCGAGGGTGCTGAGTGATCAGCACACAAGCTGAGCAGAGCAACTGGCTAATGACACCAAATAAATGGCCAAATATTTGATTCGGGACTGACATTCAAGGCTTGTGTCCTTAAGACTGTCTCTCATGAGCCCTGCGACAGTGCCGGGCAGCCTGGGCGCAGACACAGGTTTCCCGTAAAGGAGGGCTGAGGATGAAGTAGGTGGCTCTTCGTCCAACCAGGGCTACCAGGACCTGCCTGTCTCAGCTCAAGCTCCCTGATCCCGTGATAATCAGGGAACCCTACAACTTACCATCCAAGCGGAACCCACTCTAAGAGTGAGAGGAGGATTGTGACAAACACTCGGGGACAACAGGCACACACTTGCTGTCACCTAGACGGCTGACTTCACGTGTCAAGTGGGCGGGGCTGAGGGGCTCGCAGGGAGCTGGCAAGAAGTGGTCCTGGGGTGTCCGTGAGGCCGTGTCTGGAAGAGGTCAGCATTCAGTGGGGTCACTGAGCAAACGTGGCCCTCCCCGTGTGGGCAGCGTCTTCCCAGCCTTGGCGGTCCTGACTAGAGCAAGACGGAGGAATGGAGAGCGTCTCACTTTCCTCCTGCCCTGGGACGTCAGAGCTGCCGGCCCTCAGACCCTGGACTTGGACGGCGTCCCACCCCCGGCCGTCCTGGTCGCCAGCCTGCAGACGCTGGGCGCAGCGCTTTCTGGCCTCTGTAACCCCTGGGCCACTTCCCACAATCCACCTCCTCTTGTGTCTGTCTCTCTGCCCACCTGGCCCGCCGGCTGTCCCTCTGGAGGACCCCGACACACACCCTAACCACACCCCGCGTGAGCCCAGCACCCACGGACCTGGAGACGCGGACCCGATCAGGGGTCGGACGTACTTCAGAAAAAGGGACTCGCTTGCCAGGCGCTCTCTTGGTGAGGCTGGTGCTTTTTCTCCAAAAGACGATTATTCTTCATTCTGGTCTGATTAAAAGCTGCGTTCACGTGGTTTTGCTGTTTTTTCTATGAGCTACACATTCATTTTCCTTTTTTATGCTTGTGAGAAGCTTGCACAGAATCACCTCCCTTGCCTTGAGGTTCACACTGTCTCTCTTCTTTGAAAGATTTCTTTTATCATTGTCGTTGGAGACGACGCCGAGAGAAACGCAGAGATAAAACCCCAGCGGTAAAGTGTCCTAGGTTCATGGAAAGGTTGTTCACATAATTCTAATTCCAGCCAGTTAGGGCTGAAACTGCAGACCGGATGCCCAGGGCCTAAGAGCACTCAATTACTTGTAAATTAAGAGGCGACCTTCCTGAGTTAAACTTGGGGGTCATTTTAGAAATTTGAGAAATTATTTTCAAAGTGCACATAAATAAGGCTATTATTACGCTGCCCCAGGAGAGGCAGGAGAGAATGTCTCGTATTTATTTTTGAGAACTATTCCTGGGGCTGGCATATAATAGACACTCGATAACATTCCTTGGTTTGGTTGTTTAAAAGAAAATAAAATGAACTGATTCAAGACATGGGGTCCAGTCAGGAACGGAACCTGCTTTAATCCTGTGGAAAGTGAAGGCAGAGGAATCAACTGCGGACTTTTTTGACTTACAAATGAGATGATGCTAAAGTATCAAAAATTAGCAATAAACAAATAGTTATCATTACTATTCATTACACAACTCATTCTCATTTCTGAATTCAACATTTCTCTGTTATTAACTATCTGCAGATTACAAGTACTCCTTTAGCCCAAAGTTTCTCAAACATTTCAGTTTTGGGCCCTAATCACCCTTCAAAACATCCCAGACAGCCTTCATTTCATAAATGCCCCATATTCACCCCGTTAGAAATACAACTCATTTTAAGGTAACGAAGTCTAACCCATCACATGTTAACAGAAATAACGTATTTATGAAAAATAACTATTTTTGAACACACGGAAAAATAGAATGGGACGCTTTTCTATGTTTGCAAATCTTTGGTTTTAAGACAAGACAGCCGGTGCCTGTTCCTGCGCTCAGCTCGCGGCGCCCCATTTTGGGGCGGAAACGCGGGGAGGGGACCGGGCTCCCAGGGCCGGGCCTGAGTCAGGGCTGCGAACAGGCTTCTCGTTTGCTGGAGGCAAAGCTACCCGGCGATTCTTGAGGATCAGGCGCGACGTGGAAGCCGACACCGCAGCCACAAGCCCGCGCGCGCCACGCTGGTGTCCCGGGACCGCGCCCGCCGCCGGGGCGTCCTCCCCGCTCGGCGCGGGGCGTCGTGGGCCGTTCGGAAAATCGGGCTCACCGAATTCACGCAGGAATTCCAAATTCCACCGCACGGCAGCAGAGGCTCACGCTGTTAACTCAGCCACCAGCCTCATCAGTACTGGGAAGCTTTGGCCCCAGACTCCCTACGAGGGCACAGATCCCCGGGAGACCCGGGACGCACTCTGAGAAGCGCCATTTCAGCCTAACCTGCAAAGCTTGACAAGGTGCACGTTCAACTTGCGTCCACTAGATGGCGCGCCAAACCTGCGGACCCACCTCTGCCCTTCCGAGGAGGGGAGAAAATCTATTAACAGATTTTAAGAAGAAAGTCCAAAGTATTTTATAGGAGAGAGGGAAAACACTATAAAGAAAGTTAAACAATTGTATTACAAATAATCTTCTGAGGTTTTGAAAAAAAATTATATCAGTCCTGACTTGGCTCCAGCTAGTGACTGTAACTGTATCTAATCAAAACACATCAGTGTCAGGAAACTCCAAGTTGAGTAATCAAATTAGTTATTTGCAGCAACTCTTACACTGAAAATAAGTTTTTAAAAATCTGAAGGGGTGTGTGTGTGTGTGTGTGTGTGTGTACATACTGGGACTGTTCATTTTACGTATCAACTTGGCTAGACCGTGGCACCCAGATGTCTGGTCAAACACCAGTGGAGATGTTCCTGTGACAGCACTTTTTTGGATGGGATGAACATTTAAATCAGCGGACTTCGAGTAAAGCCGATTGTCTTCCCCGGTGTGGGTGGTCCTCGCCCAATCAGTTGAAGGCATGTACAGAAAAAGATCGAGGTCCCCAGAAACAGGGAATTCCACCAGCAGACAGCCTCAAACTCAAACTACAACTCTCCCCCGGCCCTCCTGCTACCTACCCTATGGATCTCAGACTTGCCAGCCCCACCGGGTGTAAGCCAATTTCTTACACTAAATCTCTCTTTCCCTTGGTTTTTGTGTTTGAGTTCATGTTGGATCTGCTTCTCTGGAGAACCCTGACTAACACACACACACACACACAGAACTGACAAGGAATTCTGCAAGGCACACCAGCCGGAAGCAGAGGGAATAATAAAGCCCTGCAGTGACAGATAACTTTCATGTGACAGTCTTACAATGGAGGCAGAAATAAGTCCTGCGTCTGATAGGAGGTAAGGAGTCCTTAAGTGACCTGTCCCTGGAGCTCCAAAGAGACACATCCTCGGGACAAGGACACAGTGGTGCAGAAGTACAGCCTCAGGTCAAGCCCTCTGGACCCTCGAGAGGAACTTAAGCCTTGAACTTGGCTAAAGGGAGTCCCCGATGAACAGTCCCCACCCCACCCCCACCCCCGGACGCCTGGAAAAAGTATGTGTAAATAAACTCTGAGAAAGGCACCTCATCTGCGGGGGTAATTACTCCCACAAACCACTTTCCAGCTGCAATGACCAGCATCTTGTCAAAGGTAAGGAGACACCCGTGCAGACTACTCCATGCAAGACAGACCCGCTGAGACTCCCGGGACTTCTGCCATCAGGGGAGTCCTCACCAGGGAGGCGCAGATGGAAACCACAGTGGGGCAGCCCGTCACCCCCACGGCAGCCATCATACGGGCAGGTGACAACACAGGGTGGAGAAGACCTGCCAACACATGAGCGTTGATGAGGCCCCATGACGGAAAAGAGGCGGGCCGTCCAACAGTCACCACTTGACCCACCGATTCCACTCCCAGGTATGAATGCTAGTCCCTCCACACCCCGAGAAGAGCCCCTCAGAACACCCCGAAGTGGAAAGAACCCAAACACCCGCAACTGATTCATGGATAAAATAAAATGAGGTCCAGTCATGAAGACCCCAGATGACGTCCTAACATGGACTGTGTGGTGGCTGAACAACCGTGTAAACAAACTAATAACCACTGAACTGCACACTTGAAACGGGTGCATTGCATGGTGTGTGAGTTATATCTCAGTAAAGCTGTAATAGAGTGAAAACGTGTGAAATGCTGAAATAAGTAAGAGACAATCTTGAGGATATCTAAGTTCACATGAAAACGCGTCAGGTTTCAAAAACAACTAAATAGAGCTTTGAGAAATAAAAATTAAATAACCAAAATCAAGAACACTGAGGATGGACTTAACTGCAGCCTCGGTACAGCTGAAGAACTGGAATAAATTCTCCAGAGGAAAAACGACTAAGAAAATAGAGAAAACCTACGAGCTATGAAAACCAGCGTACACACCGCTCTAACGTCCACTTTGTTAGAGAGTGACAGAGACGCAAAAGATGAGGAGACAGTGGAATTTCCTTAATCCCAGAACTGATGCAAGTGCCAATCCAAAGGCTTTCCCAGCAGCAAAATTCTGTGATGAAATAGTTGACCCAGACCAGGTCAGCGTTACCCAAGATACTAACAATTTTTTTGCAAAAACGTAACTGTGCTCACGTAAAGGCGGTGACATTTCAAATCCACTCCTGCCTCCTGTCGGCTGCACAGAATCCCGCAGAGAGAAGGTGACTCAAGGTTCAGCGCAGCGCCGCCTGGCACAGGTGAGGAGGCTGACGTCCTCGGCGACGGTCTCCAGTTCACCCAGAGCCCCAGCACCCCGCCCCGCTGCCCCCAAGCCCAGCGTCACCCACCCGGCCAGCTTCCGGAGACCCAAAGGGCCGCGTGACTCCGGGAGCCCGTCTCCTCCAACCCCCGCCTCCTCCAGCACCTGCCATTCACCGTTTAAATTAAAGGACGGCTTCCCCGTGGATACCTCTTCCCCGTGAGGGAAGGAGGCTCCAGAAATATACCAAGGGCAAGATCCGCTTACTTCCTTTCAAACACGGTTTGAAATTTTAACGAGAAAGATGTTGGCTTTAGAGGGATTAACGAAGTCCAGCACGTGTGGGGACCAGGCCCTCCTCTGGGTATCAGGGTTTCAGACGAAATGCTGCCCGTGTTTCTGAAAAATCGACTGTCAGGGCCGGAGACGACCGTGGGAAGCAGCGGCCAGGACGGGCCGGCCCGGCCCGGCCCGCGGCCCCCAGCCCCGTCCGCGTGCACCTGCTGCCGTCCCACCGCGCAGGCGCCTGCAGGTCTGCGGCCGCGGGGCGGAGCCCCGGCCCCGGGGGTCGCGGAGAAACGCGCCGCTCCGCGGTGCGGGGGCGGGGGCGGGGCCGGGAGGGGCGGGGCCCGGCGGGCGGAGAGGGAGGGCCGCGTCAGAGGGGGCGCTGTCCGACGAACCACGGGGTCCAGCACAAACGAGACGCAGGCGTGGCCGCCTCGGTCCCGGGCGACCTCGCGGCTGCCGAACGCGGGCGTGTCCCCCGGGCTGCCTCCTGGGTCCCTAACTGTTACGGTACGAGCGCTAGGTACGGTTTTTCTAGCCTCCTTACCAGCTCTGCGCTGCTGTTTGGGAGTCTCCCAAAGCCCCCGCGACGGGAGGAACCCACGTTTGTTCACGCCTCGGAGTGACCTGCATACAGGGCGGTGGGCGCACGGAGGGGGCCAGCCGTGTGCTGTTACTGACAGAAGCGTCGCTGGAGGACGTAACTCCTCGCAGGACGTGCGCCACCTTTGAAAAGAAAGCTGCACTTCAGTTCTACTAACAGGCATGTCCTGTGCGCGCGCACGTTCAGTAACATACATGTACGTAAGGGGGTTGGAGAGTATCCCGTGTGCCCCGGTCTATCTCGTAACAGCTGTGATGTCACTTAAAATATTTCGGTCCTTCCCAGTTCAGCGTCCTGGTATTTAGTTCCCATTTGGCTCCGAAGTGTGACGTTTTCTTTGTCCAGCAGGTGGCGGTGTCGGAGGCAGCTGCAGGCGTCACGCCCCACGTGGCTCGGATGGTTCTAGGCGGACGGCGGGCCGAGACCAGAGCCGCGGGCGGCGGAATGAGCAGCCCCCTCCCCGCCTGTCCCGCGGCGACAGCCCGAAGCACGCGGAGCCGACTGCCCTCGGGCGGGTGGACCATGGCCCAAGCCGGAGGGAACAAAAATAAAAAACAAAAAATGTTCGTTGTTCGTTGTTCTGAAAGTCAGGAGAGGTACCGAGGACGTGCAGCTTGTGCTGAGAGCCCCGAGGAATTCAGAAGGAAAGGGCGCACGCGGCCTTTCTGAACAGGCAGAACCGGCCTGCCCCTCCCCCACCGCCCCCACGGGCTGCGGCGGGCGCGTTGAACACACGTGCCTGCGCGATGCTCGGTTTCGTGTCAGCTCCACGGGGCCCCAGCACGCCCAGATGTCTGTCTGCTTCAGCATCACTTCCGGGGGTGTCTGGGAGCGCATCCTCCAGTCCTCGGATGGCTCGAACGGGACGCACACACGGAGGGGGGTGGACGCACTGCCTGCCTGCCTGCTTGAGCTGAACACCCGTCTTCCGCGGGCGCCCGGCGCGGGCCCCCAGCTGCGCCATCGCCAGCCCGGGCCCAGCTCGAGCGCGCCTTGTGGGCCTCTCAGCCTCCGGCATCACATGAGCAAACACGGCACGACAAGCCTCCTTCTAGACACAGGCGTGGAGACGGGTGTGGGTGCAGACACAGACAAACGCGCGTCTGCACAGCCACGTGGACCCCACTGTCCGTCCGTCTGTACCGCCTGCCGGCCCTGCTTCCCTGCAGAAGCCCGCCGACTTGTGCTCCGTGATCTCTGACTAGAAAAGAGGACACAGGCAGAGGCCGCGGGGTGCAGCGCCAAGCGTCTCAGGAGAGGAGGGCAGACGGGCGGGCCTGGAGGCAGAAAGTGCAAAAGCGAAGGCCCTGGCGCTGCCCCAGGCGCGAGCCCCGGGGACACACGTGTGCATGCGTGTGTGAGTGCTCCCCCGCCCTCCCTTCACAAGGCAAGCACTGGTGGTGGTCGTTCTGCTCTCAGTCAACCCACACGTGCGGCCATATCCCGCAAATTCATTTCCCAACACATGAGTCACAACCTGAAGTCTGAAAGCTCTGATCCGTAAGTCAGCTGTTTCCTGGTGGCATCTCTGCTGCTTACAAGTCGCCTGGCTGTGTGTGGGGGTGGGACCAAAGACTTGCTATTCGGATTTTTAAAAACAGAAATGAAACAGTAGGTGGGGTGCACAGGGGCGCACGGCAGCTCCCAGCGCCTCGGCTGCGTTCGCCCGGTTGGATGCGCTGGGTGGCGGTGGCTGCAGCATCACTGTTCCCTTCGTGTCACTGTCCCTTCGTGGACCATGGGGCTCAGGCTCGGCTCCCCGCAGCAGGGCAGCCAGGACACTGAGTCCAGGTCGTGCCCTTAGAGGAGGGACGTCTGCCCCCCATCCTGTGACCCAACACAGAGCTGTGATCCTGGGTCACAGGAAAGGGACACAGACACTTCTTAACTGCCTCAGCCACTGCTGACCTGAGTTCTCGCCACACACAGCTAAGCCTGCCCCGCTCTGACGCACCCGCCACGGGGAGGCACCGCGAATTCCAGGACAGAACCGGACAGGGCACCCGCCCTCCAGGAACTCCCGCTTCAGTAGGATGGGCTGAAAACGGAGTAAACCAGGAATGGATGGATTGACATGTGGTGAACTGAGCACTGATCAGTTTTATCAACGGCTAAGTGTATTTAATCATTGGCTTTGACCCACAGCTTGATTGTAAATAATTGAAGAGAACAGTAACAACTGTGAGCAGAGAGGGGGCCGTGGCTGGAACAGGGGCATAGTGAAGGCGACATCCCAACCCCCGAGACAAGCAGCAGGGCTGAGGCCCGAGGCCCCCGGAGACTCAGGTGGGAGACGGGGTGGCGGCGGGGCGTGGGGCGGTCACAGCAGAGAAGCAGGAGTCAACTTTGTCTCAGAGACAGTGTATCATCCTGGCTTTCATTTTCTGTCTCTTGTGATGTCCTGGCAGCTCAAACCCCTCCTGGCCGGGAGGGGCCATCTCTCCTGCAGCAAAGGGCCCAGCCAGGGGACACCTGTGACAGATGCCAACGACCCAGCCAGGCCAGGCCTCCCCCGTCAGCCCTGCACCCAGGAGGCAGCATTCCTCTGCCCAAATCACCCAGGGCAGGAGCCAGGCAGCCAGGAAAACCCCTGGAGCCCAAAGCCCAACAGTATCATTAAAACCGGTCAGTCCTATGTGTTTATCCCACGCTGGAAACTCCAAAAGAGACCATGGCCTCAGTACCCCCTCCCTCTGCCCCCTGACCTCCCTACCCTGTGCTTCCCCACCTAGTCCCCAGGGGTGGGTCGCACCTCTCTTCCCAGGGTACTCTGAGAAACGTGAGACTGGCTCCTCCCTGCTGTCACCCAGCCACCTGTGTAAATAAGACCCAGCACAGAGCAGAGAGGAAGGAAAGCAGCCCCTCTTGAGGTCTGAAATCATGAATTTAAAATTGGTTCTGCCTCCTGCCCTGCTGGTGGGAATGCAGTTTGGTGCAGCCACTATGGAGGACAGTATGGAGGCTCCTCAAAAGACTAAAAACAGACTTTATGATCCAGCAATCCCAATCCTGGGCATATACCTGGAAAAACTATAATTTGAAAAGACACATGCACCCCAGTATTCAGAGCAGCACTGTTTACAACAGCCAAGACATGGAAACAGCCTAAATGTCCATCAACAGAGGACTGGATAAAGAATGGAATACTACACAGCCATAAAAAAAGAATAAAATAATGCCATTTGCAGCAACATGGATGGCCCTGGAGATTATCAGACTAAGGGAAGTGAGTCAGACAGAGAAAGACAAATACCATATGATATCATTTATGGTATGTGGAATCTAAAATCAATGATACAACTGAATTTATTTACAAACAGAAATAGACTCACAGACATAGAAAACACACTTATGGTCACCAGGGGGAAGGGGGCAAGGATAAGTTGGGAGTTTGGGATTTGCAGATACACACTAGTATATATATAAAAAATAAATAACAAGGTCCTACTGTACAGCACAGGGAACTATATCCAATACCTTGTAACAGCTTATAATGGAAAAGAATATGAAAAGAAATATATATATAGATATGTATATGTGTAACTGAATCACTGCCCTGTACACCAGAACTTAACACAACACTGTAAAGCGACTCTACTTCAATAAAAGAAAAGTTCCCTTGTGCTTTGAAGCTGCGACTGGCTGGGCCTGCGGGAGGCCCTGATCCAAAGAGACCTTGTCTACCGCCTCCTCCTGTCACTTCGCACAGGCCCCCCGGGGACACGCCAAGCCCACCGCCAGCCCTTCTCGGCCTCCCGCCCGTCCCCTGACCCGCCAGCCTCAGTCCCTGGCGGCAGCCCCCAGCCCGCAGTGTCTGGGCATCCATGCCCACCTGACTGGGTACCACCTTCTCCAGGAAGCCTTCCCTGATCCTCACGAGCCCCCGTCGTGCCTGCAGCCCGGAAGCAGCCTGTGCTGGGCCTGCTCACAGCACGGGCCTGTCCTCACGTCTGGGGCCATCACATCTGGGCTGGACTCGCAGCTGGGCGCCCCCTTGGCTGTGGCTCTGCATCTCGTTCACGTCTGCTCCTCCAGCGAGTCGGAACTCAACAACTGTTGAAACGACTCCTGCTTAGGCTGTTATGTTATCCATCCCCTCCAGAATCCAAATCTCTGGGTTTGATGTATTTGAATTGTGCCAAATAAATTATCTCTAACTAGACGGGGGGCTGGGGGGAGTGTTCATCCACTCTTCAGGGCCAAGAGTTAAAGAGCCACTTCCCTGACCCCATTACAAATTCTTCGTATCCTGACCCTCTTTGAAAAGGACCCAGTACGCAACGTCAGAGAAACCCCTTTAACTGCTAACAAACCGTGAGAAGGCAACCGATCAATGTCCTTTCCTCAGCGGCAGTCACCTCTCAGCAGCAGAGGCCACCGAGAGTTTCCTCGCTTGCTCCTGGACACCATCCCGCTGGAGCCGCGGAAACAGTGGGAAATTCAGCCCCGAGGCGAGCGGACAAAAAGAGGCTTTGTCTGCGGCGAGGGGCCCGGTTCCCACAGCACACACACAAAGGAGGGCCGCAGACACTGCTCTGCTGTGTTCCCGCCCTCGGTGTTTACAGAGGGGCCTGCGACAAGCAAGATGTGGAGAAAAGCCCCTTGTGTGCAGGACACAGCCTGGGAAATACGGACGTTGGTTATGGACGCCTTTGAAGGAAAAGGAAATGGGACACAGAGCAGCAGAAAACGTGTGCGAGGAGCCAGTGGAAACAGCCCGGGTGACGCCCGCCCAGCGGGAGCGCTGGACCTCTGTGCTCGTCCTGGACCAGCTGCCCTGGAGGTCTGACCTGTGCTCCAGCTGCCTATGACCTGCCTGCCTCGGGGGAGTTGAGCCCTGATGGAAAGACAGTATGACAACAAGCCCGAGGGTTTACCACATCCGGTGACCGACCGGCAGCCTCTCCGCCCAGCCCGGACGCCAGCAGTCGTGGTGATGCTGTCCTGCCGATCAGAGCCCAGCAAAGCAGACTGGCAGCAGCCGAAGGGACCGCGCCCTTCTGTAATCACCACCTGAATCACAACATCACGTTATTAGCTAAACACTCTCTAAACAGCAACAGGCACTGGGCAGCCCTTGCGCTGGATGGGACGCTAGCGCCACCTCCCGCTTCCCAGAACGCGGCGGGGGGAGTCAGCCTTGGCGCCTTCACAGCCTCAGTCTCAAGGGACTCGTCGTCTGAAACCCCGGGGGCAACGGGCAGCCTGCATCTGTTTCGATGATTACACAGCACTGAACCCAGTGATGGGCACGAGGTGTATTTTTGATACATTACATTGTTTCTCTTGGCTCGTGCATGCAAACCCATTTATACCACACTGCTGAAGTTTGAGAGGTTCCAGAGTATGCCATGGAAACAGAAGAAAAGGTTTTCAGAATGCATTAGAAAGGTTAACATCCAATTTGCAGAAAAAGGAGCGGGTTTAGATTTTAGTCTCTCGAGTCTCTGAGTGTCTTCCCCGACTGAGATACTCTGTCTGCCTGAGGACCTCAGGCTCTGGTCACATGACGACTCTGTCCAGACCTGGACACCAGGACCCTCAACCGAACTCTAGCAGGGCTGCCAGCCCCATAAGGCTGTGTCCTGGGAGACTCAGACCCCAGAGAGTGGAGGCTGCCAGGAGGGGTCACCGTGTTTCAGCCACACCCGACCACAGGCCCTGACCTCACACCCCAAGTTGCTGTCACTTCTGTGTGACTCCCAGTGACCCCTGTCTCTTCCCACTGTGGGTGGGGACCTTAGCAGGATGGCAAGGGTGAGTCCTTCCTCCGTGCCTCAGATGCCCATTTAACTCTCACCACCAGGAGCCCCCTTCTCCAGGGCCTGAGAGCCATGCCTTCAGATGGAATCTTCAGGAAGGAAGGGCTGGTCTCCCAGGCCCTGGGGACGGCGCAGTCCTAACTCAGGCAGCCGCCTGCTACAGATATGTGGACCCTTCACACGTGCAGGACTGACCCTGGGCACCTGTCCACAGGTCTCCCCCGTCCCAGATCCCTCAGCCTCCCCCAAGTCACTGTCACCTCTGCATGACTCCCAGTGACCCTTGTCTCTTCCCACTGTGGGTGGGAACAGAATAAAATCTGTTGTCACCACCTTAACAGACGTCCGACTGTGTTTGTCTTCAGCGGCTTCAGAGGTCAGGAAACTCATCCCCAAGCCTCGATCTGGTGGGAGGAATGGCAGCTCCCGGGACGTCTTTATAAGAGTCAGGACGCTGTGCCCACAGGCAGGTGACTGCAGAACTGAGGGGCGGGTGGTGAGAGAGAGAGGAGCAAATGCGACATGAGTGACAGTTTGGGTTTGGCAGACGCCCCGACAGAAAGACTGTTCACTACAGTGTGGACCCCACTTGCTCGCATACGTGCCTTTTAGAGACTGTGCTGAAGGTGGATTCCTGTAGATAAATATAAAATGGCCAGGTAAGTGCCGTGTCACTCCTGGAGCTGCGGTACTGACCTCCGTCCGGGCGGGGCCACACCCTCTGCCTGGCGGGGTCGGGGGATCTCAGATGGCTCTCCCGCGGAGTCTCACGCACGCACTCGCCCGTGGTCCCGGAAAACCTACAGGTGCAAGCTGAGTGCCTGCGTGTCCCAGGCTGACCGAGAATCTGGGGGCACGGGGCAGGCGGGACCAGGCCCCCCGTGTCTTCACGGAGCTTGGCTTCCAGGGAGGGTGACAGACCAGAGCAAGCAAACAGGAGACCTGCTACAGCTGGACGTTAACCACAAAGGCACATCTAAGTGGGGAACGATAACAAAGGCCCGACGTAAATGGAAAATCAGAAGGAAGACACAGCACACTGGATATTAGTGCTAAAGACAAAGGTCTGATCTAAACGGGTGACAGCAAAGGCCTCGGGTAACAGGACAGCAGCACACTGACAACGTGATGTGACATGGCGGTGGCGGTGACGGTGACGGTAGGGACGTCGCCTAAGTAGACAGTAACAAGAGCCACCAGGAAAAGCAAGGAGAACACCACTCAGCCACAGAAAGAATGAAGCAGGCCATTTGCAGTTGCAAGGATGGCCCTGGAGGTGACCACATTAAGTGAAGCCAGTCCGACAGAGAAAGACAAATATCCTACGACATCACTCATACGTGGAGTCTCAAAAAATGATACGAATGAGCTTATTCACAAAGCAGAAAAAGACCCACAGACAGAAAACAAATTTATGGCTACCAGTGTGGGCGTGGGGGATGAATTAGGAGTTTGGGGTTTGCAGGCACACTTTGCTAGACATAAAATAGATAAACAACAAGGTCTTACTGTAGAGCACAGGGAACTACATTCAGTGTCTTGTAACAACCTATAACGGAAAAGAATCTAAAAAAGAATATATATGTACAACTGAATCACTGTGCTGCACACCAGAAATTAACACAACATTGTAAACCAACTATACTCCAAATAAAAAAAGAAAAACCAAAGCCGCTGAGTGACAGACAGTGGCGGGACGGAGAAGGTGAAGTGGGGAGGGTGGTGTGGGAAGGCTGTCTCCAGGGCAGGACTGAGAGAGAGTGAGCGGGGGTGACAGGAGCCAGGGGACATGGGGACAGAGGGCCCAGGCAGAGTGGACACCGTAAACTCCGTGGGACAGATGTACGCATGACCCACATGAGGACCAGCAAGACAGCCTGAGTGCCTGGAAAGGCATGAAGCTGGGGGCACAGCAGGGACAGTGTGCAGAGATTGACAGAGGCAGACTGGGGAGCCCTGTGAGCTGGGCTGGAGTCTGGGTCCATCGGGGACGAGCAGGCCACCAGAGGGTCTGCGTCTGTGTGGGAGAGTGAGAGGCCCATCCCCGGGTGATGACAAAGGCCAGAGGGTGAGATTCGTGCTGGGCACTCTCTGTGGTCCGGGTGCCCAGCCTGGGCGCTGGGCCCAGGGCCCTCTCGCTGATGCCGCGAGGGCTCGCAGGGTCCGGGAGCACAGGCCATGCGTGGAGACGAGAACGAGCCTCCAGGCCACTGCGGGGTGTGGGGAGGGAAGGGCCTCGGAAGGGCCCAGGGCAGGAGCAAGACAGGAGCAGGCCTGGAGAGGAGGACAGGGTCCCGGGGGCTCAGATGAAGTGAAGACAGAGCCAGACCCAGGCCAGTGTCCTGTGCGCCTCCGGGCCCCGTGGTGCTGACAGAGGGGCGGCCGGGGCGGCCCAGAGCTCGGGTGCCCAGAAGACATGGAGATGGCTGTGGACCGACTGAGTGAGCCCACGGGCAGGAGCAGGCGGCGCGGCGGCAGCGCCCCTCTGGGTCTCTCTGAGACGGAGGGCAGCTCCGAGGGACTGTTCCCTCATGTTCTGTTCGTTCCTGCCACTGTCCGAGGATCAGTCTGAGAACCTGGACTCTGGAGAGTGAGGCTTGGTCCACGGTCAGCACATAGGAGTCCCAGGTCACCCCGGGCCCTGTGAGCCCTCGCTGCATCAGCGAGAGGGCCCTGGGCCCAGCGCCCAGGCTGGGCAGCAGGACCACCTTTACCTGCGGAGTCACAGTCAGTGTCCCCGTCCACAAGCACAGGGGACTGAGGGCCCCCATTGCCCGGTGCCTCCACCCCTGCACCTGCCGGCCTCTCGCACCTGCTGGCCGGCCTGTGCAGACACCACACCTGGACGTGCTGACCCGGGCACCGCTGCTGCTGCTCGGCCGGTGCAAACACGAAGGCCCCGCTCATGACTGACTCCTGAACGAACGCTGATCCCTGGACCGCAGGAGCGGACGGCGGGCAGGTCACAGCCGGGGAAGGAGGCTCGTCACCTCCTTGGGGTGCAGGTGGGGTTTCCCCTCATCTCCGAGGGGCTGAACTGTGGGCTGCCACCTGGACACTGGGCAGCCTGACAGCTGGGACAGAGCCCAGCTCTCAGCAGGTGCTGTGCGTTTGTTGGGGGTGGCACCTGCCGGCCCACATTTGGAGAAACTTCCAAGGCGCTCAGAAGGAGTCCCCTTCCCTGGTCACCCACAGAGGGGGACAGTGTGTACGACTCTGGGGTCACTTAAACCTGGGCTGGAGTACCGGCCGCACTGTGAATGTGGACCTGTGTCTGGGGTCTGCTGTAGGCAGGTTGTCCCCTGTGGGGGCACCTGCGAAGGGCGAGTGAGGTAGGAAAGGGGAGGGTGTCAATACTCTGCAAAAGGTGATGGCTCTGAAATGACCTCATCGCGCTGGGTGTCACTCTGGGGCCCGTAACAGTCCTCCCCAACAAATGCCCGAAGAGCCTGGTGGAGACAAGGGATGTCGAGTGCCCTGTGGACACCGACGTTCAGCCACAAGACCTGCGGCTTCTAAGCTCTTTGCTCAGTGGCGATGTATTCAACAGGAGCCCGGCCTGGGTGGGTTGTTGGCATCTGTCACAGGCGTCCCCTGGCTGGGCCCTTTGCCGACAGGAGGGGCCGTCTCGCCCCAGGCAGGAGGGTTTTGAGATGCCAGGCTACCACAACAGACACAGAATTTAAATATGTGTCACACATGCACTGAGGACAAGGCCACAGTGGGCTGATTCCAGGGCACAAGCCGCCCGGCCAATCCGCCCAAACCCACATCCTCTCCCTCCCGTGCTGGTCAGTGTCTGTCTGACCACTGGGCCCATTTCTCCATTTGCTCTGAACTTGGCGGGGGGGGGGCCGGGGGGGCAGGAGGAAATCCCCTCGGGCCCCTTTCCAGGGCACTTTGGGGTTTTGGTGGAGTGAGGGGCCGCTCAGGAAGAGGAACACAGGGAAACCGGGTGAACATGCCCCGATGCTCACCTGACATGCCCATAGGGACTCCAACCCGCTCTGGGGGCTGGGGCAGTGGGGTCCCCAGCTGCATGGGCCACGTTCCTTATTTCCTCTGTTGGATGGTGTTCTGACCCAGGAGAGACCCCCCTCCCAGGGCCCCGGCTTCCTTAGAGACAGCAAAGGGCAGCGAGCACGTCTCTGACACAGAACCACCCCCGACCCAGCCTCACGTGAGCCAGCACCTCCCCTGCCTGGCCACCCAGGGCAGGCCCCAGACCCCGACGGCCCCGGGATCATTCACAGAGGCCAGCGCCCAGCTGTTCGCCCACTGCCTGCCCTTCCCGGGGACCCCAGTAAAGGCTGTTCTGTGCCCTGACCCAAACCAGGTGTGTGCCGACCCCGCTCCGGGACGTGAGCATGCAGGAAACTTCTTCCTCCCACACCTCACTCCCGTTTCCTGCCGTGGCCACATCAACCGTCCTGGCCCACGGCCAGCATCACATCTCACGGCCTCTCCAGGAGACACTGCAGCCAGAGGGGCCGCTACCTGCTGGCCATGGGGACGGGGATGGGATGGAGAGGGCAGAGGCGTCCAGACGCACCTGACGAGTATGTGGAGACCCCCTTCCTTAGCATTGGCACCTGGAAGGATGCTCAGGAGTCTCCAAACTCCTCATTTACAGATGGGGGCTCCCACCCTGCGCCTGCAGGTCCAGCCAGAGTCTCCAAGCCCCCCACCAGCTGGCTCCCAGGAGGGGATCCCCACCCCCCACCCAGTGCTCTGCTCCTGAGAGAAGACACAGCTGCACACATTTCAGGAGCACTGGCATCACCCAGCGATTTATTTCATCTTGGCACAGACAGACAGACAGACACGGTTTTACGGGATAGGTGCCGGGCCTTGATCCGCACGTGGCGCAGTGTCAGCCGCCTGGGCTGTCTCTCAACGGGTGTGACGTGTCTTTAACCCCGGCAGCTCCGGGGCCCGTGCAGAGCTTTAAGAAGCCTTGGGGGAGTTTTCATCTCGCATGAGAACACGTTAAGCCTTTTATTTCCCTTCATTTCAAACCAGTTCCCCAAGCACGGAGACAGTGCCCACCTGCCCGCGGCTGCGCGGAGAGCTGGCGCCACGTGGTCCAGGCACCCTCCTGGACGGGGAGAGCCTGGAGAAACGCGCCGCCGACAGGAATGTGGATGCAACCGGGACGCGTGCGCACTTCCACCTCAGACCCTACCATCTTCTTGGAATAATGCCACTGCAGAGGGAAGGGGGAAATCAGAACTCTGATTTTTTTTTAACACCAAAATAAAACATTTTGGAAGCTAGGAAAGCATCTAAAGCAAGACAATACGAAACAGTGGTTCTGTTTACATTCAGCCCAGGAAGGTGTTATCACAGACTATGTCCTGAGACCATCTGAACCTCAGGGAAAGGCAAAGAACCAAAAACATCTCGTTTGAGAATCTTTCTCAGGAAGTTACCCAAGAGACCGGCGGGTTAAACAGGGGTTACCAGGATCACTAAGGGGTCACCAGAAATTAACAGAAATGGAGCAGGTGACTCGTGTTTGTAAGTATTTGCAGCAAAACTGATCCAGGTAGGAGTTTTAACTCAGCAGCCAACGAATTCCCACAGCGTTCATTCTCTTCAAGGAAAAAGAAACAGGTGTGGCCACAGATTCAGAAGTCAAGTCACCAAGTTCCAAACGCAGCCATGAGTCCAAGCTGGCGCTGGGTGGGTCCCAAGACCAAGAGTGAAGACAGAAAGAAAATGAAGGCATCTTAGCCCTGTTCCCTTGGGCTCTGAATGAACCCCGACTGACAATACCCAAGTCACGGCTGGTCAGCTAACCGCAAGAGGAAGCTTTCCTGAATATCACTCTCCCCTTAAAATGCCGCTGCTCTTTCCGGGGTCCGGATGTGTCAGTGCGCATGCACTGCTTAATTTCGTGAGAACTATGGATGGCCATCCTCAGTGTGTTAGGTTCATCTGACTCTTCACTGATCCAAGATCAGGAGTATTTCTGCCCTGTTTCCCCACACAGAGCTGCAAGCAGACTTAGCGCTTCACATTGAACATAACGAGGTGCTTCCTGGGACCCTCAGAGCTGCGGCCAGTCTAGGCCATGCCTGCCCCTCCCCCCAGCAGTCCTCCAAACCAACGATCTTGGGTGGGGTGGCTTTTCCACGTGTTTAACTGGTGCACACCCTCCTGGCCCCACACCCCAGGCACTGCCCCCGGAAAGCAAAGCGATCTGGCTCTCACGGCACGCCAGGTCCTCAGGGCTTGTTCTCGGTGATGTCACTATCAGAAACCCGGTCTCTAAGGTTCTGCACCCTCTCCACTCTAGGCTTCCTCGGGTATTTCAGGCTGACAAACCCCAGGCGTTCCGGGACCAGCTCCCAGAGGAAGAGGTGCTCTGCGTATACAGACATTCAACCAAAGGATGAAAGTAACAGACAGCACTCCGGCTGGGCTCGCCATCACTCAGCTGTCCACCGGCGTCTAACACGACTCCCACCCTCTTAAGGGAAGCCCGCTTCCACCGTTCACGTTTCTAAACAGTAAACATCATAGGAATGATTTCCCAAGTGAAATCACGGTGATGATACTTCATGGGGTTGATACTGAAGGAACAACAATACTAGCCTGTTTCCATTTCACATGGAAGTTTTAGCAAAAGTGCTGAAATTCCAGAGTAAAAATGTCCGGCCGCGAGAAACACTCATGTCTTTAAAAGAACATCACTTATTTCTGTTGGATCTGAACTCTTTTTCTCCAACTATGTCTCCAGTCGACTGCTACAAAGAAGCCAAAGAAGTCGGGTGATATGAGGCCAGTTTTCCTTTCCTAAGATGATGAACCAAGCTGCGAAGACACCGTCTCCTGGCAAGAGCAGGCGTGGGCAGGCACACAAGTCAGCAGGACGCACTCGGGCTGCAATGGTCCCGCCTGGTCCTGGAGCACAGGCGTGATCCATGGCGTCCTTCCTCACCACGCTGAACAGACGGCTTTCCTAGCCACAGACCCTCTAAAAAGCATAACCTACTTCCCATCTACCCCCGGACTGGCACAGAGCTAAACTCCCGTCACTGGGTTCACGGGTCAGCCAGTCAGGTGCACGTGACTTCACCTTCTTACTCGCCAGTCACGTTCCACGTGTGCTTTTCTGACTGTAATAAAAAAGTGATTGGACTCAGAATCCAAATCAGTTTGCCTCCGTTGATGAGTGGGTACTGTATTGTAAAAATCTTAATAAACAGGAAGCCCTGTCCATACCTACTTGGAAAGTAAAATGCTGTAACAAATGAGGGGGTGGGTCCTTGTGCCCTGTTAATTTCAAGTTAACTCTATTAAGATATTTTGGCATTCACAATTAGGAAAATGTAGCTTACCTGCTAAACTACATGTTAAATACACGTTACTTCCCCATAGGTCAACCTGCTCCTTGGCACTCTGCCATGTTTTCTCAGAACGATGCTTGCAGAAATGGAACTTCCCTCATCAGAATCGCAGGATTCACATTCAGAACATTATAGGGAGTGGGTTCAAACTGTGCATGCAGGTTTCCCTTTAGAACTCTCAAACAGAAAAGATTGTAACCTTCTCTGGGGGGAACACTACTCTCCCTGAGCCCATTTAAAACGTGAAAACGGCCGAGTGCACCTGGTGGTCCTGGCGCTCCCTCTGGAACAGACCAGCACCCACGTCTGCTGCCAGCTTCCCCCTGAAGACATGCTCTGCAGCAAACGTCCAGTCACCAGAGATTAAAACTCAAATAACAGCACGTCGTTATCCTCTCAGCGAGCATAACTACGACCACCCTTTAACTTGAAAATACTGAACCCGTGGAAGTTACGTCTAAGAGCTTTACTTACCAGTTATAATTTGAAGCCTCAAGCCAAAAGACATGTGACCCTCTTTCAGTGATTCCACTAATATAGTTCACGTTGGCCTAATTTAGGACCTCAATTCTTGGGCCTTGGCGCCTTCTCATCCTGCAGTGAGCCACACTGCACCCACAGAACTCAAGCCTGGCCTCCTGGCCACTCTGCCAGCAGCCCCTGGGACACCCCAGTACACCCCGAATACATGCTGGGTACAACCAGTCCACCGCGGTACACTCCGGGCCCCACCCACTGTACCCTGAAGCTTTAATCTTGCATCCTAGTTCCTCTTTCTCAGGTGTTTTGTATGTTATTTGTAAGGGTACGTATTTGCACACACCCCTCGTCTTACACCATCCACCCCACTAAGCGAAGCAAAGCGAGAGGAGTGCAGATCAGCGAAGCGGACCTTAACACAGTTTTGCAAAAGGTCTTCAAGGCCCCGCGACAAGCTTCTACCGTCTATGTGTTTCAGTGACCCCGTGGGCAGCGCCCACCCCACAACTCTCCCTCCCCGCCTCCACTGCCGTGGCCCAACTCCAGCTTCCCTGTTGGGATCTCGGCCCGCGGGGCCTCCCCTGTCCCAGGGCCGCAGAGGGACACGCCTGGGAGACCCCGGCCACCCTACGCGGAGCCCTCCTCGCCTCTGTCGGGCTTCTCGGGCAGGTTGAGCACGAACGGGAAGAGCACACCCCGGGCGTCCGGAGGGGCTCGCAGCGACTGGAGCTCGAAGCTGCCTTCCGTGCCCGCGTCCCCGCCGGGCTCGCTGTCGGCGGGCGGCACGAAGCGCCAAGTGCCCGCGCGGCTCACGCAGTAGATGGTGCCGTCCAGGGCGGCGCAGCGGAAGGGCTGCAGGCCAGACGGCGCGCCCGGGGGCCGCAGGTGCGAGGCGCAGCGGCCCCACTGCTTGGCCAGGCAGTGGTAGCGGAGCACGCTGACCCCTCCGGCCGGCCCGGCCGCGGGCGCGTCGCCGCGGGCCCCGCACAGGTCGAAGCGGTAGATGAAGCCGTCCAGGGCCACCATGTCGGCCGAGCGCTCGCGGCTGCTGCTGCACGGACACTCCAGCCACTCGTCGCGCCGCGGGTCGTACTTGAGCAGGCGGTAGAAGAGCGAGCCCCCCGACACGTAGATCTCGCCGTTGCAGGTGGTGGCCTCGTGCGCCACGGCGAAGGCGCCCCGGGGAAGCGGGGCCACGGCGGCCCAGCGGTCGGCGCGCGGGTCGTAGCGCTCCACACTGAGCAGGCACTCGCCACCCACGGCGTACAGGTGGCCGTCCAGGGCCAGCAGCTGCAGCTGCGAGCGCGCCTGGCGCAGCGGCCGCACGGCGCTCCATTGGTCGGTGGCCGGGTTGTAGCAGAAGACCTGGTCCGAGGGCCGCGCACGGCCGTCAGGGCCCGGGGGCCCCACGCCGCCAGCCACGAAGAGGTAGTTGTAGAGGACACACAGGCCGCAGCCCCGCGCAGGCGCGCCCTCCGGCAGCCGGGTCAGCTCGCGCCACTCGCCGGCCGCCTCCTGGAAGCAGTAGACGGCGGCGTCGCCGCGGCCCTCGGCGTCCCCCGACGGGCTCTGCGGGCGGCTGCCTGCGCGCTCCCCCGCCGGCCCGAGCGCGGCGGCCAGCAGGCGGGCCCGGCCGGCACGCAGGCGGCGGCGCAGCAGCAGGTCGCGCTCGGCGCCGGACAAGCGCCCGAACACGGCGGGCTCGCGCAGCACCTCCAGGTAGTGGTCGCTCATGAAGCGGTAGGCGGCGTCGCGCAGCTCCGCCAGCCGCTGCCGCTTGGCCGCGCTCAGCACCTCGTAGCAGTTGGCCAGGCTCAGCTGCGGCGCCACAGCCTCGGTGGCGCGCTGCGCGGCGCAGGGCAGCTGCAGGCGGCGCGCGCCGGCCACCACCTCAGCCACGTTGTCGGGCCGCACGCCCGCCATGCGCCCGCTGTACGCGTAGGCCAGCAGCAGCCGCAGCGCCGCCCAGCCCACGCCCTGCACCCGCAGCACGTCCCGCGACGCGCGCGCGCGGAAGTAGTCGCTGCGCGCCGCCAACACCGCCTTGTGCGCCCGGAGCCGGCGGCCCGACACCTCGATGACCAGGTCGGGCTCCCCGTGCTCCGGCCCGACGCCGGGGGGCACGGGCGCGGAGTCCCCGGGCTCTTCCGGGGACGCGGGCTCCTCGGCCGGCGGGCGCTCCCCCGCGGACGCGGGCTCTTCCGGGGACGCGCACTCCTCGGGGGACACGGACTCTTCCGGGAACTCGGGCTCCTCCGGGGATGTGCGCTCCTCAGGGGACGCGGCGCCCGCGCTGCCGACCTCCCACTGCCTCTCCACCACCCGCTGGCCGCTGCGACTCGAGGGCGGGGAGGCCGCTGCGCCCTCCGCTGCGGAGGCGCGAGACTGCGGCGGGGAGTCGTCCCCGGAGCTGAAGCACAGGGACGCGCTCAGACTGCAGGGTGTCTGCGCCGGGGACGCAGCGCCCTCCCCCGCGGCCGCGTCCAGCGGCTGCAGGCTGCCCTCTCCCGGAACCTCGGGAACGCCGCCCCGGTCCCCGGCCTGGCCGCACGCTCCCTGCGTAAAGGCGCGCCCGGGCTCGGCGCCGCGGCCGTGGTCGTCCCCCGGGTAGAGGACGCAGGAGGGGGCCACCCGGTTCTCCATGGGGGCGCTCTCTCCGGCCGCCGCCCGCGCTCAGCAGCCCCGCATGGCTTCGCCCAACTCGGGCCGCTCGCCCCTCTGGGGCTTCTGGCTCCGCACGCTTTTCCTGGCGCGCGATCAGATTTCACTTGTGTCCACGCTCGGTTTTGCTCACACGCCGCTCCCCTCGCGCCCTCCCACTCTCCTCTCCAGCGAAAGGGGTGTATCGACTCGAGCGCGCTCTCGGCTGAACTTGTGAACCCAGCTGCGCTACCGCCGGGCGGCGGCCTGCCAGGGTCTTTGTGGCTCAGCCCCCCGCCGAGCGGTGATGCTTCAGTCGGTGGGCGGGACAGCCCTGGAGCCACAGCCGCCGCTCTATCTGCAGGTCCTGCTCCGCAGAACTGAGCGGCCAGGTACTTGTAGGGAACCAGGGCCCCGCGTGCCCTTCCTTCCTGAGTCAGTGTTTATCACTCCACATGGCACCACATCGCTGCCTCCGAGGACCAACGAATCGGAGACAGGCTGCGGTCAACACTTTCCAATCCTGAGTTTAACTCCGTGTTTTACAGAGAGCCGCCCCCCCTCCTCCGGAGCTTTCTTTTTTGAGTGACTCGCTTCGGGATTAACGTTTATGAATGGTCAGCTGGAGAATTCGTGTGTGCGCGGCTCCCCTGGTGTGTCTGCCACCACGACGGTCACCGGTGGAGACGGGCATAATTCACCGGCCAGGTGGGCGTTAGGGAAACACAGCCACTGCGCACGCTGGACCGGCCCGCCTCGTTTAGCCATCAGAAGCCTGGCTCTGACTTCCTCTGTC
This sequence comes from Camelus ferus, assembly GCF_009834535.1. Lineage (NCBI taxonomy): Eukaryota > Metazoa > Chordata > Mammalia > Artiodactyla > Camelidae > Camelus > Camelus ferus. The sequence goes on from NC_045721.1 coordinate 26,748,348, forward strand.
GGGCGTCAGGTGTTTCCACGTCCTGTTTACAGGAGAGAGAGAGAGGCCGTTGGAATTTGCGTTTCACAGTAGGGCTATTTGGTGTCGTGGCACCCACCACACTTCCCTCCACAACTTACAGGTGACAGGATTCAGATTTGGTGGGAACAGGGACTTTGCCTTTTCAGGGCTGGAGAGCTCAGTGAATAAGACATACGGATTATTAGGTATCTAGGTATGAAGAACAGCTCCTCCTGAGTTTGAAGGCCTATAAAGGGAACCCAATTCAGCCTTAAATACACTGGGTTGACCCCCAGGAAACCGCCAGTTTGGTAGCTCGACGGCAGTCAGATCTCCACCACTTCCTACTTTCAACCCGGTGAGACATGTATGTAAAATTAAGGACTTTTAGCGAGAAAGCACGACTGGTCTATGAAACCTTGTTTGTTTTATTATGTGAGTTTTCCTGAAGTCATTTCTAGTCAAGTGTCTCACATTCAGTCACAACAGATATTTGCAGAAGGGTGCTGAGGGCTCTTCTCTGGAGTTGGCCTCAGAGGCTCCAACTCTGAAGTCTGTCTGAACTGCTCATCCGTGGAATTGCGTCTCCCAGAACCCCAGGGAAGCCACTCCCCAAATAGCAGACCCATGGCCAAAGAAAAGGCCCAGCACCCAGACCAAACCGAAACACAGCCAAAAAACAAAGCCCACGGAGGTACGGTGAAGGCAGGTGTGAGCGCCTGGAGATGAGGTGTTTTTAAAAAAACAATAAAATATCCCCTAAATTGGCAAAGCCTTCACTGAGACTCCCCGGCCTGGGAGGGGGGCTTCGTGTAAAGAGAGGAAGCACATTGTGCTCTGGGTTTCCAGAAGAGACTGCAGACAGAAAACTGCACCACGCAGAGCTCAGGCTTCTCGTCACTGTGCAGGGGGTCACCGCTCCGACGCGGTGGGGAAGGTGACACTTAACCACCCCCTCCCCCACCCCTCAGCTGCTCTTGAATTTCTGCTGATCACACTTAATACTGACCTGGCCCCTCTAAACGCTCTGCGCTGAGTGTGTCTGCGTGTGTGCGTGTGTAAATACACACCTGAACCAGGCCCCGTCTTCCTGCTCCTGTTACTGAAAGAGCTTTCCCGGTATCCTCAAAAATCAGTCTTTGAGGTGGAAACTCAAGACTCTCAGTTCTCTCTCTCCCCCCACCCCCCTCCCTCTCCCTTTTCCAGAAGTCTTTAGCCATAACCTTCTGGGCACATTCGGCATGCGCAGGGCACTGTCTGGGACCCGTGGGAGCCGCGTGGAGGATGCTGGGGTGGGCTGACACTGACCGTGGGACGCCAGCAGGACACACCGGGCTCGTGTGTTTACTCAGCTGTGCCCTGGCCCTGCCGAGGCTGCGTCCAGTGAGCTGGAAGTGAACGCTGGCCCCCGGCGACGGGGGGTGTGATGACAACTGGAAACCTGCAGATTTTATAAGCAAAGTTTCTGGCGTGTGCCCAAAATGCCGGAGGCGCTTTTTTAGCTGAGTCACTCAAGGGAAAATTTGATAAAAATTAAGACAGATTTCCGTATCTTACCCCAATATGCACATGAACCTAAATGTCTGAAATAAAGTCAGAGAACCGGCCCCCTTATTTGCTTCTTTCTTTTCACACTTACTCGTGTAGTAGAAAAGACCTTGGAGCTCAGAAAAATAACTAGTTTTTTTTTCTTTTTTTGGCCTGGAAAAGGGTTTCAGAACTTCCCAGCCCAACCCACAAGACTCCTCTTCACAGAAGTCATCACAGACCCAAAGGAACACACAGGATGGGACATGTTTTAAAAGCCTAAGTTTGGAACTTGTGTTTTAAAAGCGCCACAGAATCAGCCTAAAGCCTGAGAGAACCAGGCAGACTAAGTATTTTGTCTTCGCTTCAGCAAGCAGAGGCTTCATCTCCACGATGAAACAAACACAGCCCCGTTCTCGCCGGCCCCCGGGTGCCCCCAGCGTGGGCCACAGAGCAGGCTGGTGGAGCCGGCGCAGCCACAGTCCCACCCAGTCCAACCGTGACGGCCGCACACTGACGGCCGGCTCTGCGCCCAGCGACCCGGTCAGGGGCCCGCGCCCACCACACATCGGCCAGGGTGAATGCTGTCAGGTGGGCAAGGCCATCTGTCACTGACGCTGGGTCCACGAGCTGGGAGGCCGCCCTGCAGTGCCGCTTTCTGAAGGACGGTTCTGCAGAGAAGCAGGTCCCGGCCCCCACCCACCTTGCAGGACAGACGGTCAGATTCCCCCAGAGAGGGAACCACGTAGATGGGCCATTTCCTTGTTCAAACGTGTTAAAGGAACTCGACATTAATAGCTGTATCTTTCTTTCTCCCCCAAATAACCCATTATTCTGATTTGGCCTTAAGATAGGTGGGGAAGAGTCAGCCCACAGTGTCACAGTCCTCCACGTTGCCGAGACAGTTAGGTGCGGACTTGCTTGGACCGGCAGTCCGCGGTTTCCGGAGGGACGTCCGCCCCGCTCTGCGGTTGGCCCTGGAATCAGAACTGCCCCCAGAGGCTCCGGGAGGGTTCTGCGCGCGGCGCGCCCTGGTGGTGGTGACATAACCGGACTCCGCGCCTGACCCAGGCGGCGGGAGGGCTGCTCCCCTGGGCCCGGCTTCTGGGGCCTGTCACAACCGAGGAAGACAACACCTGAGCCCAGCGTAGTAACGTAGTAACGGGGCGGCCCGCGTCGGGGGAGGTACGGAGTGGTGCTAACAGGCCCCTTCCCGGCTGCAGTGGGAATTTTAACAGGGACTCACTTTCTTTAAATGTAACTTAGGGAGCATTTCCCCCAAAGAGCACACATTTCTTCTTGACACTGTAAGTGCCTAAGTGGGGTTTTCTAAAGCCCCTTCTATGAATTTCTTCACTATTAATGTCAATTTTTAAAAAAAGGATTGAGTCTGATGTCCTAATGTGGACACTATGTACACACATAATGTGGACATTAGATGATTTAAAATTAAATACGCCTCATTGTAATGCTAGAGGTTGCTAAAGGAGCTCTCCCTTTCCAATAATGAAGGCAGCTTTCTTCCTGAAGTGATGAGCAGACTCAGGAATGCGCACTCTGCCACCGCCTCGTAAGGCATTCCTCCCCAGCGTCCTCGCCCGTCTAGCGTCTCGTCCGCGTGTCCAGCCACACGCCTGTGACGCCAGAGTCCCCGTGCCCTGCCCGCTGAGGCCCCCCCCCACCAGAACCCCTCTGCCCACACGGTGAACAGCCACTGAGCCCGGGGTTAATTCGCAAAGAAAACACAAAGCGGAGGCACTTCTTCGAGTCTGGGACCCTCGCAGGGGCCTCAGCACTTGTCGGGTGGTAGGATGTGTTCACTGGCTTCGGCTGCTCCTGCAAATGCTGCTTTCCAGGGCTCTTTCCTCTCTGGGCACCATTTAACGAGCTGCACACACAAGGCTGGGGAGGGCAGCCGCTGACCTCACTCCAGGGTCCTCGTTCACTTTTTGTGCCACGGGACAGCCCCAGGAAGACCATCAGAGAGGCGTGCCTGCGACGATACGGTCCAAAGCTGCCATGAAGAAGCGACACCCACAAGTCTAAATGCCACTTCAGGGGCTCTGCTGTCTGGTGCTAGAAGCCGGGTGCTGATGTCGGGGAGTTCACACCCTTGGTGTCCATCTGCGGCCAAAGCCAGGTCTAGGCCGTGTGCTGTGTGAGGTTCAGGGGTGGGTGGGGGTCTGGTGTGTGTAATACTTAAGTGGGTAAGTGATGTCCTTCAGGAGGCAAAGCGAGGTTCACCGGAGCCCACTCCACCAGGCCGCATCCTGCAGCTTTAACTTCCTCCTTGTGAAGCGCGTGTCTAGGACTCACTGGGCTGTAAGGTGCCCTGAGTGCCCGAGCGGTGACGAGCCAGGCGCACCTGCTCCGTCTGCCCTGCAGGCACCATGGTCACCGACACACGGGACCCTCGCCAGCAGCCCTTCTGTGGGGTCACGCCGTTTTAGCCCTGCTTTTCCAAAGAGGAAATGAGATGGAACTTCACCAACGTCACACAACCCACCAGCCCAGCTCTTAGAAGGTGGAGGACCCAGAAAGGGGCCCCGTGGCCTGGCTCCAGCGGCCATGCTGCGAAGCCCCAGGCCCGAAGCCCGGAGTCCTTCTGTCCGTCACCAGTTTTGACCGGGAAGCAGCTGGCTCTGCTGCGTCCGCCTGCTGGGATGACGGATGCCCACAGAGCCCCCACGTCTGGCCGGCTGCCCGGCGCATCCTGTGAGCAGAATTCTCGTGACTGCATCTGCCCGCACCCTGTTCTGAGAGTAAAGCAGATGGAGGCGGCAGGGAAGATCGTGGAGGGGATGGCTCCGACTGCTCTGCCCGGGTGGGCGTGATTTAGGGGAATGACAGTGCGGTGAACCTTCTGGGAGAAGTAAAATTACTAAGAAATTCCTTTTTAAAGAAAGCTTTTATGTAACAGCTATTCTCAAAGTCCAAACTCCTTAGGCTGGTAAATGAGGCATGTGCCATCTGTTTCCCTGTCTCCGCCACCCTCATCTCTCACCCCACTCTCCACTCTGCTCGAACGCCTCTCCATCCTCCAGCAGGAGCACAGACGGCCACCACACCCTGGGAAGGCCCATGCAGTGTGTGTGTGTGTGTGTGTGTGTGTGTGTGTGTGTGTGTGTGTGTGTAACCCATATAGGTGTCCCTGTGCACTTCCACCCTGGCGCCTCTGCCGCCCAGAGCCCCCTGCCCTCCTCTGAGCCAGAAATCTTGCTCATCCGCAGGCTCAGGCCCCCAGGGACCTGCTGTGACTGGCACTGCCTTCCTCACTTCCGGGGTGAGCTACTGTGCAGTCTGTTTGCACAGAAGGTCTTATTTTAGAGCCTCACGTGCATACGTGGCATCCTTTTCCACGAGGATGTGGAATTCATGGAAATGCATCAATCGTTTCAACCTCGGTACAGGGATGCGTCCTGCAGAGCCACCGGGAAAGGCTAGACTGACGGTGAACGAATGAACACTGACCAGGGAAACTAAGATAAACAAGTCTGAAGACACCCAGGTTAGAAACTCTTCCAAAACAAGCTCTTCAGCTACACAAAGAACGACGTACACTAGGGTGTTCTCAATGAAACGTGATGCACAGCGCACCACAACATTCTTTAAAAGGGGCCGTGGCTGTCTCTGGGTGTTGGACTAGCGATGGGCTTTATTATCTGCTATAAACCTATGCCTGGGCTCTACATTTGCTACAATAAATAACCATAAAGCGTTGTGGGTTTTACGCGTCCAGCCCAGGACCGTGCCCCGCTCTCCCAGTGCCCCGTCCAGCAGGTCCTCCTGCCGCAGTGACGTGGCCTCAGGTCGGTGCTGGAGAAGGGTTTCCACCGGTAGGTCAGGGAGCTGAAATCGAGGCAAAGCGTGTCCTCAGGAGAAGAAAGCAAAGCCAACACAGAGCAAAAATGCAGGACATGGAAAGAGAGGCCACGCTCTCTGGACAGTCAGGCCACAGCTGGGGGTTGGGAGGTAGGCAAGTTCCGCTTCTGGCTTCAGGGACCACAAGTGGGGTTCCCGTCCCCGGAAACTGACATGATTCTGACCATAGACAAGAACCCGCCTCACTGGTCACCGCGGGGATTAAACAGACGTGCACAGGGCCTACACCAGCACAAGACCCACTCTGCGCAACCACGCACCGTGAGACCCGACCCCCGAGAACAACGCCGTTCCCAGCCCATGAGAGCCCCCAGCAGCTGGGCCCCGGCCAGCGCCAGCACGACTCGGACGTGAGGGCAGGTGGAGGGCTCCCCACGATCTTGACTCAAGAGATGAGAAAAAGCTGACGGCCCAGGACACAAAGTTACTCATCTCAAAAGACCAAAAAAAATGAGCATCAGACCATAAAAAGGCCCGATTTGTATCTGTTCACGAAATTGGTTGGTCACAGGAACGCCCAGGGCCACCCCCCGCTGCCCCGGGTTTCAGAAGTTCAGTGGAACGCTCATACTTTGAGGAGGGCGCCCCACTCTGCGGCCAGCTTCCCAGGGGCTGTGACCGAGGGTGGTGGCCATCACGAGTGTCCCCATGCCCTTGGCTGTTACAAGTTCCAGGCTGTTTGGGGAAGATGAAGCCCACGTACAGAGATCACACTGACACTAATCAAGCTGGACAGCCAGGTCGCAAAAATCTGTTAAACAGACCTGCTGATCCGCTCTGGTTTTCAGATCGTAGACCTTTGCTTCTAATTCCAGCACTTGGATACCCGCAGGGAGAGAGCTTCGTGACCCACCAGACGGTCCTCAGTTGGTGATGTCACAACGCACCTGGAGTCACCACACTTTACAGCAGGGGGGCCGAAGGGCACTGCTGGCGTGCTCAGGATGCGTGTGTGTCACACGCCACCGGAGGTGCAACAGGTCCTGTGGTCACCAGAATCACAGACCTTGAAGAACTGGAAGGAAAAAGGCTGAGAGTAAATCTGCATTCACGCAGGAGAGACTCCAAGTTAAACGCTAGGCTTCCAGAAGGGCCTTCGGGAAGCAAGCTGGGAACATTCTGCAGCAGAACATGAGCCTCTGCTTGTGGCTCAGGTTCAGGAATTACTGCCTTAGCCAAACACTAAGATCACACACAGAATCAGAGACCCTGGAAAGAGGCACTGGAATTGCATTACTGCCCGGAAAGTTCTAGCTCTGAGGCCCAATTCTGAGCAATATTTGGGTAAACTTAACTCTCTTAAAATAAGTCTGTTTTGTGCATCCACTGAAATCAGGTCCTGCCAGTGGGAAGCTGGAGTCAGAAATGAGAGACTCTCTGCATTAAACAAGTCCCACCCCTCGCCCAATTCTTCAGTCTGGGAAAGTCCGGTTAACGCTGATAAATAATTAACAATTTCCAGTCCTTTGCTCATTTACGGCGGATGTATACCAAACGCCTGTGGTGTACCAGGAAGTGCCCTGGGTCCCGGAAAGTGGCAGGAACCAGACTTGCAGTCTAGTGACAAAGGCAAATCTAGGCCACGCTTATGTGAATTCCAGTGCAATTACAAACCACGGTGAGAGCCACAGGACCTGAGGATAATGATGAACGGGCCTGGCTTCTCCTCGGGGATCAGGTGAGTCTCCTCTGAGAGAAGTTAGCCAGACAGAGGCGGGCAGAACAGAGAGCAAACTCCTGGCGGTGGAAACAGGCTTGACCAGTTCTAGAAACTGAAGAGGCCGGGGAGCAAGGGCTCTGTGGGGTCCACAGGGCCGGGCCCGTCCAAGGGGCCTGGTCCTCTTAAGGACAACGCGGCTCCTCCGATGGCTTCAAAGGCGTGGAGCCCAGGCGTCGGGGCAGGAACGGGACTCACCACCTGCTCAGGGACACAGTGGTGTCAGGCTGAGTTAGATTCCAGGTCCCAGGACCCCCACCCGTCTCACCCACCACGGCACTACCTCAACTCCAGAAACCTAAAACACACTGAGAACACGTCCAAGATCCGACCATTTTCAAGGTTTCTGCAAATCCCGCGGCACCGCAGAAGGCGCGGTTTCCCGGGCCAGGCTGGAGCCGAGCGCGCGACACATCTGCCTCCGCCAGTGCCCCTGGGAGACGGCCACCCCCAGGACGGAGCAGACGCCGCCCACCCCCAAGCCCCTCGTCCCGCTGCTGCCGAGCGCCCTCGCAGTTCCCGGGGCCCCACAACAAGCACCCCAAGTTCACAGCCGGGGACAAGGCCCCGAGGCCACCACCACCCGCACCCTGGGCCACGGGGAGGCCCTGTGAGGTCAGCCGATCAAAAGCCCTCGTGGAGACTGGGATGCTGACCGAGGGCCTGAAGTCGCCTACAGTTCATTTTTAAATTTCTCACGGGAATTTCACCTCATTTGCGACATAAACTGGGCCTGTATCTTCCACCTCAATGTTTTCCCTCAAAGTATCAACCCCTTAATAAGGTCTCACCGATTTAATAAATGGTAAGAACATTTGCGCTAAAAACCAATCACCGAGCGGTCTGTCTGACGTAAGAGAAATGAAGGTGATCTTTCCCTTTTGACTTCTACGCGAAGGTGGTCACCTCCACGGCTAAAAGCGCTTCCCCTGACTTCCTCCTTCCATCTCCCCCGCGGGGGGAGAGCAGGAGTCGGCCCAGGCGAGGGGCTCGTGCAGCGGGACGGGCTAGCACACAGCGGAGGGGACGCCTCCGCGGAGCAGCGAGCGGCTCCACCACCGGCCACGTGACGTCCCTGTCCCGTCCCATCCCGTGACACTGACCTACACTGGCCACACGTCCTCTTTGGCCAAAGGACCAGCGAGGGTGAGGCTTCTCCCCTCACCGTGCCGTCCCCGCGCTCAGGCCACGGAAGCACCAGCCTTCGGGAGACGCAGGCCTTGAGTCAGGATGACGTGGCCGAGCGGCTCTTCACTTCACCTTCCACTGGTTCACTCGCCCCGGGACTGGACGGCGTGCAGCCTCACGTCCAGGCCCCGGAGACACCAGTGGACAGCATGTGGAGAGCCCATTCCCATTCCAGGGGGGACGCCCGCTGCTGGGGCCAGCGCTGTGTTCTGAAGTGTCCTAGTAACTGGGCCACTCACCCCGCTGAGCACAGTGCGTGCCCGGCTCCACGCAGACCCCAAGACACGGCCCATGGGTTGGGTGCACCCCTGCCTTTCTGGGGCTTCTGGTCGAGGGGTACGGCAGGCGAAGCCTGTGACCAGTGACCGCGTGCAGGATGCAGATGGGAGGTGCACTCCAGAGGCGCCAGGTGCGAAGGCCTGCCCTGGAGGTGCTCCCCAGAGGAAGAGAGTGTGGCAGACAGACGGACAGAGGACGGGCGAGCAGAACTTGCTGGGAGGACGACGGGGGGCGGGGGGCAGGCCGAGGGCCGCACACAGGAGCTGCAGGAAGGGCAGTTCGGGCCCCAGCAGCGGCCGGATGGTGCAGGCGCACCCTCGGTCCAGAGCCCCATGAGCTCTCCTCAGGGTGACGACGGCCCTCCGGAGGTCACGTGTGCCAGTCCTCTCCATCCTAAGCGCCCACAACTATGCTGAGGTGAGGCTGCGCTGAAAATGGTAATAACAGCTTCCTCTCTGAGGACCCCACCTCGGACTCCTGGTGCCAACACCTAAGAGGTCAGGGGACACCAGACACCGGGCTGGAGGGAGCACATGGGGAGGCCACAGAGACAGAGCGACACCCGGTGGTCCGGCCCCACCGCTTGCATGCTCCCAGCCGGTGGCAGAACTGCATCTCTGTTATCAGTGCACTAATGCCCTCACGAGGCTCCACCCTCGTGACCTCAGCACCTCTCAGAGCCCCCCTCCGAATACCATCACCTGGGGCGGGGGCTCAACATGTGAATTTGGGGGACACACACATTCAGTCTACGGCAGCCACTAAGTTTGTGGGGCTGATCACTGAACAATCATGCCAGCTGGAGCAAGGGTCCTGTTACCCATGTTGTGGACTGCACCCACGGCAGCGGGAAGTGATTGGCTGCACAACTTAGTAAGACTGGTGTCTTTAAATGACCACTCTGCCGACCGTAGGAGGAACTGTCAGAGGGACGAGCTGTGTGCAGCCGCCGGGAGCCAGCGCAGTGGGAGCAGGAGGTGACAGTGCTCGGACACCACGGCAGAGCTCTGAGGCCCCTCGACCACAACACCCCAGAAAACAGCACTGAGGGCCTCCGACGGCAGTGCAGCGGTCACCGCCGACTCACAAGCACTACCTACACCACCCCCCTCAACAAGTGTCCTCATGACTCAGCGGACCTCAGTGCTGTAAAAATAATCCACGTCCTGCTGCGAGTCTGAAAGGGTGACGCTCCGTCAAGTTCATGGAGGAAACAGCACAATTAATCAGGGGTAAAGTCACACCTCTGCGACAACGGTCCAGGGGCACCTCCCGGCCTCCCTCCCACTCTCAATTATGCCCTGTTCCTCTGGGACCTCCTCCGTCAGGTTGTGCTCACCCTTCAGACCCCAACTCAAAGCCCCTTGGTCAGATGCTTCATAGGGCTTATTCCTGTCCTCCGAGAACTTGCCTGCTTGTTCTTACACCTGAAGTAACGTGATTATACTTTCAATGACTTTCGCCTTATTAGGATCTAAGCTGCAAGGGGCTAGGGTAGGCACCGTGTCTGTTTTAAATGCCACTGTATTCCCAGCACCCAGAACTTTGCCTGACCTGGGGTAGACAGTCAATGAATGTTTGTGAAAGAAAAATTAATTTTTAACCCATCGACTATTGCGTAAGGCATGCAACGACTTCACCTCCCAAGGCTGTTTAACACCCTTCCTAGCAGGAGCTGGGTTGTTGGCAGAAGGCAAACTCCTGGAAGTTTCCGCTTTATTCCAGAAGTCATTGCTCATTGTTAACTATCTTGCGAAGATGTGCCAGTGCCAACACTATAACGTTCACATAATTACAGCAATTCCAAGAGAGAAACTCAAACCAAGGCCACAGTGGAGACCACAATCCCTTGAACTCCAAAGGGCAGATTCACCCGGAGTCACCACGGGAAGATGTGCAGGATGGCAGGGCTGGTGGCTGGTCTGCACAGGGACGGCCACCGGGGCAGCTCCGAGGCCCCCCAGCAGCCATCCTCTGGGGTCCGCCGCCTCAGATGGAGGGAGGCTGCGGGCATGACAGCTGCCGATGTAATTCCAGGCTCGGCAGAGCCATCAATACCAACAACTCACCGCTGGTACTCAGAAAGCAACTGAAGCATGACCCCGCATGGAGGCCCCACAGCATGGAGAGCCTCTGGTCTCAGGGCCAGGACGAAGTCGCTGGACGTGGACCCTCAGCTAGAAAGAGGCCTCTGCTTTCCCACTGCCACGCGGCTACTTGTATCAGAACAAGCGAAATGAAATCAAGCCATGGAGGCTGCCAAGAAAGATGTTCCGAGATGAATGATGGCCTCACCGCATTTCCAGATTCTTCTGTTCTCCCAGGGCTGGAGCCAGCAACAGGCAAGGTCCTCTGGGAGAAAGGAAGCCGCCCTAGCAACAGGGATGCCCAGACCCTAGGACGGCAAGATGCCCACGCAAGCCAGGCGCCCAGGCGGCTCCGCCCTGACCTAAGATGGACATTTACCTGCTTTCTCCCCTCCTCCCAAGCCTAAGACTGCCTTAAATCCTGTAAGCCAAGTCTTTAAAAGTGTTTCATTCTGCGTTCTGATTATATTATCATTGATGGCCATGCAGTGACATGAAAAGCAGGATAGACTTTATTTCATTAAAATTTTGCTTTGTTAGACCCAAAAGGGGAGTTGGAATGCCGATTTCCATACATGTGCAGACACCACACTTGTCCTGGGCAAGTCAGACAGAAGAGGAGAGCTCCCTTCTGCGCTTCAGGGTGGGGAGGATTCTAGCAGCAGGACACCGTTAGCTCGGGAAAAACGCCCAAGGACAACATCTCATCCATTAAGGGCTCCTAATTAGAGGCTGAGGAACTGCTGGTTGAAGAGAACCCGAGGGGGGCGGCCAGAGTACAGGCGGGGGCAGGGTGGCCTCGTTCCTCGGTGGAGGGGCTGCGCAGGGACTTAAAATTTGATTGTAAAGTGCTTTCAGTGGGTTGCGTAGAAATAAAGCTATTGCACTGATCTGTTCTTTTCCTTTCCCTTAGAATAGATGTGGGGGTGGGTGGAGATAGAGAACGTGGTTTCGTAGGAACCTGAGAAGTGGTGGAATTTTTTAAAAACCTTTCTTACTTAACGTTACAGGAGCAGCCATGCGGGACTGGCGCGACCCTGCGGCCCCGCTCCCAGCCCCCCGCGGGAGGCTGGGGACCCCCCGCCCTGTGGGTGGCAGCGGGAGGCCTGCTGCTGTGGAAACCATTTAACCTCCCCTCCAGGCACCTTCAGCCCGCGGTGCGGTGGGCTGGTTCCACGCAGTCTTTATTTAAACGCTACTCCTTTTAGTACTCCCGCCCCCGCGCCATCGTGATGTCAGGCACGTTCAAACCCAGGCGACAAGCACTGTGGCGGGCTGTCTGGTCGGTCAGTGGGGCGAAGCCTGGATGAAAAGAAAGCATTCGCTGAGCACCAGCCCACACCCACGAGCCCGGGCAGTTCCGGGCAGCAGCGGGACCCTGGGGGAGGCGGGGGTCCTGGCCGGCGGCCCCAGGGCAGTCAGGGAGGGAGATGGAGGAGGAACGGCGAGGTGCCTCCGCATGAACTCCGGCACGTTCCTCCCCTCCCCCAGGTCCCTGGTCGGGGAGGGACCTCCCACCCGCTTCCTGCAGCCCCTTCAGATGGGCAGCGTGGCCCGGCTGTGACCGTCCGCGAGGCAAGGCCCAGGCAGCCCCTCGGAAAGGGGAACTGGCGGCCAAGCCAGCCGCTAACGTGGCCACGGCGCCAGGGCCGCCTCCCCAAGGAGCGCGCAGCCTGGGCAGCGGGGCGCCGGGCCTGGCTCCTCCCCGCCGGGCCTCGGGCCGCTCCGCCCCCGGCTGGCTCCGGCTGGGCTCGGTGCGCGGGGGCGCGATCGGCGGCGGGAACGGCAGTGGCCACGGCGCCCCCGGGGCTGTGTCCTCGGAGGCGGTCACCGCGGGCGCAGCGCGGGGACTGGCGGTCACCCGCTTCCGGCAGGATTGCCCTAGGGGAATCCCCGCGCCGCCGCCCCCGTTCCACGCGGCGCCCGGGGCGGGACGGAGGTCCGCCCACCCCACTCCCCACACCTCCACAGCGAGCAGGGCCACCCCGGCCGCCTCCCCATCCTGGCCCCCACCCCGCCCCGGCGGCCACCCCTGGCCCCCGCCCCGCTCGTCCTCCGCCTCCTGGGGCGTCTCGCCGCTGCCTTCCCCCTCGGGGCCCGCCCCTACCTCGCAGCTCTGCGCCTCGCCCTCCACCCCGGCGCCCACCCGAGCCCGGGACGCGGAGACCTCGCCGGGGTCTCCGACGCGCATGCGCGGGTCTCTTCCCGCGCACCTGTGAGGACGCCTGGGGGCGGGGCGGCCGCCCTCCGCGCACCTGTGCATCTTCCCGGGCGCCTTCGAGCGCCCCGCCGGCCCCGGCGCGGCCAAGCCGGCCCGGCGAGGGTCCCCTGCGGCCCCGGCCCAGGAAGCGCGCCCCCGGCCGGCCGTGGTGGCGGCGGGCCCGGCACTCACCGCGTCCGTGGAGGCCGCGCCAGACTCCCAGCGGCCCCGAGGCGAGGACGCGGGCAGGAGGGCGGCGGCAGCCCCCGGCCAGGCGCGTGTGCTCTCGGGCGCGCAGCTCCGGGTGGAGCGCGCCGGCGCGGCCCTGGGTCCCGGCCCGCCCGCCACTCGCGTAACCCTTTCCCGGCGCAGGGAGGTCCCGCGGAAACCCGGCTGGAGGCGGGGGAGCGGCGCCCACTGGAGGCGTGTCCCTGTGCGCACGGGGAGGGGCGCGGGCTGTGGGCTGGACCCCGCGGCACCTGGTAGATACTGAGTTTGAATCCAACCACTACCCCACCAAGAAGCGAGAAACGGGTTCCCGCTGGCGCGCTGGGGTCCCTGCCAAAAGCTAGCTCTTTTGTGTCCGAGCAAGTCCCCCATCCCCTTACAAAACCATGCGATAATGGGATTTAGTGTGTATGTTTTTGGAAAATTAGGGACGATGCATTGTTGAAATATTTAGTGGTTAAAAACCTGCCCACATCCTTACCGACTCCAGAATAAAAAAGGAAGACATTCAGAGTAGAAAAAATATTCAAGCAGAAGAAACGCTGAAACTTGTTCTTGTATCTAGAAACGTGGACACACACACAGACACACACACACCCGGTCCGTGCAGCGGGGACGGGGCACAGGAGCAAAGGGCAACCAGGGACGCTCCGAACCTCGAGCCAGTCAAGAGCGAGCTCCACGAAGACCTGCCGGATGGAACGCCCTTCCACCTCAACTGCCCTCTGTCCCTGCGCACGGCTGCTTCCCGCCGGGTCAGCGCTGGTTAAGGCCGGGCCCCTGATGGTGAATGCTATTTTTTAAGGTTTTGTTTAAAATAATGATTAAATTTCCAAAGGCACAGAGAACCTGAGCCTTTCAGGTTTTTTCTTTTTAAAAATGTTGCCTTCAACAGTCTCCGCCAGTTCAATGTTATGAGCCCTTGGGTGTTCAGTACCAGAGTTAATACCCTGTGAACATCCTGTGAAAAAATCTTCATTCAGTTGCTATGCAGAATACATCAGGATTTGGGTTAAAGGAGGCAGAAACTGAGCAAACTATCAGGAAATAACTTCTTGAAATTCAGTTCACTCTAGCAGAAACAGAACTTTGGACGCTGAAATAATTCCCATCCTGCTCCAATTTTATTTTACCCAATTCACTTCAGAAATTTCCAGACTCTCCTAGGATCTTTTCAGTGCATCCCTTTTTTACACGGAGACTACTTGTAACACCATGATTTAAAGATGTCCGGGGGGGGGGGGGCGGGATTTAAATGCATATTCCCAGCACCTCCCCACCCCATCTTTTCAAGAGACATGTCGGACTGACCCACAGCACCAGAGCTGCATCCTGCTTTGTGAATAAGCCTTCAGTGACCACCCAGCTTTCCCAGTCACAGGTGCCGTTGCCACTAAGGTCCTGGTCTGCTCTCTCCACCACTCTGCCAGCTTCCAGAGATCCGGTAATAAGTCATATTTAACTTTCACCCTGCTGGATTTTACAAGTGCTTGGCATAGAGTAGGTTCTCAATAAATACTTACAGAAGGAGTGAAAAAATAAATGAATCAGAACATCCATGCAACCTCTCCACCATCTAGTACAGGAGAGTGGGCAACCTCATCTATTTTCAGACTTTAGATTTTTTTTTTTTTAATGCACTCTGGCCCCAATACAGTCAATGGAAATTGCAGAGGAACATTACATGCTTTTAATGAGGAGTTCATTCGAATGCCAGGGACCTCTGGGTTTCCTGAAATTGAACCTTAAAAATGTCAAGAAGACAGACAAGTTATCCTAAATATTTTAGGGAGAGCCTGATCGCGCATGGTAGGCTTGGAAGTGTGCAAATATACTGCCGCACGAATCTGCCTGAAAAATAGAAGTGAAGCTGTGGACTCGTCCTGGGAGTGACGGTTTACAGGCCCCTGAATGCAGGGTCCAGGGACTTGGGTTCCAGGCTCAGGGGACTCAGAACCGCACTCAGAAGCTGCATGGATCAGCAGAGAGAGCAGGGCTTTGGGACTCAGCAGATGGGGTTTCAAACATCAGTTCCACCACTGCAAGTCTTGTGAATTTTGGACACTTACCCTCTCCGTGTTCACTGTCCACCTCTGTCACGTGGGGATATGACCGACCCCCCGTCCCACAGGACAAGCCATGCGCCTGGAGCCACAGCTCTTAGTCCTAGTTGGGGAGCACAACTCACACTTGCACTTCCAATTCTGTCCCTGCCTCTTTGGGTGATTTCCAGCAAATATTTTCACCTCTCCAGCTCTGTGCTGCCCCGTATAGTTTGCATTGTATGCATCCAGTACTTAGACCCAGAGGAGGGGGCGGGGGGTGGCTGGTAAGTCCCAGGTGCTCCTTCTGAGCCCTGTTAGGACCCTGGATATTGTTTTCCTACGTGTGCTAATACCAGGTAACAGATAATTTCCCCCAAGCTTTAACAGCCCACAAGAGTTCATGCACTCCCCCAGCTTTCCAAAGGAAAAAAAAAAGCAATTAGATTCCAGTAGCCGTCAGGAATTGGTCCAACTGCTACAAAGTACTCTGAGTCTCTTGGCATGAAAAATTAATTAGAGTATCTGTGTGTCGGCGTGGAAACCACAGTCCCTGCGCATTTCAGTATTCTATCCATATTGTACGAAAGGAAAGCCATCTTCCCCACTGCTCCCCTGCACTCGCCGAGCCCCAGCCTGAGTATTTTCTGCAGGTCTCTCATGAACTCTGGGTGTATCTGCATTCTTTTGTAAGCTACTCCTTAAATATTGGAAGCTCTTTTCTTCGTGTCTGAGTTTTTCCAAGTGTCTTATAAGCCGGTGCCTGAGAACCTTGTGCTCAGACTAGAGGATGCTCCCAGGTTCATAGAACATTGACCACTATCAACAGTGCACCCAGGTGGACTGTGTCAGTGCAAACATCTCATGTTAGAGACAGTCCCGGCCTAAACTAATGCCTTAGCTGTCCTGACTAGACCACCACAGCAGAGAGCTGTCTTCTTAGCCTCACACTGGGACGGCCAGCCCTGTCACGGGGGAAGTCCTCCTCAGGAACTGCTGACTCAGTGAACAAGAGCTGCCTTGTTGGGCGCACGCCTGTCCCTCACTGCCCCGCACTGCGGTCTGCCCTGGGCGGCGGGCATCTACGCAGGTACTTTTCCTCAGTAGACTGCAGACTATCAGGAGGCGGTAAATTCTCAGTGGGCAAGTGTTACCGTCACTAAATGGCCACTAAGTTTATTAGTATTGATCCTAGTAAATGTTCTTTTGGAAAAGAAATAAAAATTTAAGAGTTACTGTAAAATATTTTCATGGTATGCATTTATAGTATTAGCACAAGGTATCTGCAATTAAGTATGACTTCACATAAATGTGTAGAGTGCATCTCTACGTCAGTGTAGGTAGAGTTCACAAAATAATGGGTGTGGACACACGCGCAGGGCTCCCTGGAGGTGGGGGCTGCTTCCATTTTACAGCTGAGGAAATTTAACTCTCAAAGAGTGTGATGCAGCTCTTTCATAGTGTGTGAGATGCAGCAAGAATTCTAATCCCGGCTGACCTCAAAGCCTTTGTTTTTGTTTACAATGAAACACTATCCTTCCAAACGAATGATGAATGAATCCATGCCTCAGAGGGCAAATGAAGAAGGCTTATGAACACAAAAACCACACTCCGTGTAACAGGAACCCGTGTGTTAAAAATAAAATCGGTGTCCCAGGACATCTTGGAGCTTCCTTCACTGCCCTGACTTTCACCCCAATCCCCAAGATGTTCTGAGCTGTGAGTTAAAGATTAACTTTCAAGCTTACTCTGCCCTTGGGGGGAGGAGGTGCTGATTATGCATCTTGAGAGGGATCCTGCCCTAAATGTCATTCTGCTCAAGATTCCTGCTTCAGATGGTGAGGCTGGAGGAAGTTTCCAGACAGGAAAGTCATGATGCTCGCCTGTAACCCTAGTAGGAAGACGGAGCAGGACAGAAAATGCTCTGGTACAGCCTGCCAGCGTGCTCCTGGTGCCGGTGCTGGTCCTGGTACCGGTGCTGGTCCTGGTGCTGGTCCAGATGCTGGTCCTGGTGCTGGTACTGGTGCCGGTGCTGGTGCTGGCGCAGCTGCAGGGGCCCAGGACTCGGGCTGTTCCTGTCTTGCTGAGGGGCAGGGGGTCCCCAGAACAGGGACAGATCTTGTTGTCGAATCAGTCTGTCTGAAACCACACTGCTGTCACCACATAAGGAATATTAGTGGTGGCTTTGATGATGTGCAAGGTTAAACAGGACAAAAGTCCAAATCAACAGGTATCCACGGCGTTACTGACCTCACTGCTGATGATACAGTGACTGCAAAACAGGTTTTAATTTTTCAAAGATTTAATTTTTCAAAGATTTTCATCTTTGCATAGTAAAGGCCTAAGTAATAAATCCTCAAAAGCATAAATAAGGACCCTTACCCAATATTAAATTCTGCTTAACCCCAATTTAAAGGTTTTTACAGGTTGAACTATGTCCCCCAGAAAAGATATGCTGGCACCCTAACCCCCAGGACCTCAGAGAGTGACTGTATTTGGAGACAGGGTCTTTATGAAGTAGCCAGGGTAAAATGAGGTCCTTGGGGTGGGTCCTGATTCATTATGACCAGCATTCTTATAAAAAGAGGAGATTCAGCCACAGATACAGCCACACACAGAGGAAAGCCATGTGAAGCGATCAGAGGGTGTGGTCACGGCCAAGGGAGATGCAAGGATGCTGGCAAACACCAGTGGCTAGAAGAGGCAGGAAGGATCCTTCCCTGGACCTGCAGAGGGAGAGCGGCCCGTGCTCCATCCCTCGCGGACTTGCGCCTCCAAACTGGGAAAGGATGCCTTCCTGTTGTCTCAAGCCCCTCGTTTACGCTACTTGGTTACAGCCTGGGACACTGATCCAGAGGTCTTGTGTCTGCTCTATACAAACATTGCTTTTCCAACTGTTTTTTGTAAGAAATCAATTCCTTTGTTTACCCGTTTTCAGTCTATTATGGACTGATCTTTTCAGAGTAAAGATGAATTGTTAGGAAAAAAAATTTTTTAAATGACATGCAAAATGCAAAGCCATTTCCTCAGCACTAAGTGAGGCGGGTACACACTCACTCTGTCGAACTGCTGTACGAATTTCGACACGACACACTGCCTCGGTCCTCGCCCTGGCAGGGGGCAGGAGAGGGTCACACGCCAGTTCCAGGACGCCTGGGTGGGCACGTGGCTCATCCGTGGGAAGCTGACCCTTTGTCACACCCTTGCAAAGACCACAGCACGCAGGGTGCTATTGCCCTGTCTTTCCCAGTTGGAAATTGTGGAATTAAGCCATGCATCTGTGACAAATTAGTTGGAGGAGTCGGGCGGTGGGGGTAAAATGTTTGAAAATGGGCTCTGAACAATTTCCAATAAATACATGTGGAAATTTAACCTGCCAGGCAAGCCCCTCTCTCCTGCTGCTCTCCAGGATTCAACTGGGTACCAGGGAAACTTGGAAAATGCCAGCATCAAACTCATGGGGCCTCTCTGTTTGAAACTGTGGCCTTCCAGGAGGTAGGGAGGCCCCAGATGCGTTTACAAAAGTGCTGGACACTGACTAGGGGCTGCTGTTCCCCTCACACTCCCAGCTTCTGCCCTCACCCTTCCGGGAAGCAGGCCGGCGGCTCTGAGGGGAGGAAGGCCGGCAGTTGCAGGCAGGCACCCGGGAGTGTGCCCCGCCAGCCACTTCCCCTTTGCCGCCCCACCTCCACCAGCGGTTTTGTTCTGCACTGCAGCCGGAGGTCCAGGCAGCAGAGGGGAGGGAGGGAAGGCTGGGGTGGGGCTGACTGCAAAACCTTTCCAGCTGCCATTTCTTCTGGGCAATCTGGGACCTCAGACCCCAGCCAGCCCCTCCTGAGAGGCCCCATCTGGTGCTGTCTCCCCCACCTCCTGAGGCAGTTCCTACTGACTGTTTAGCAAAAGAGAAGTAATCAGTGTACAGTGGGAGGGATGGTGAACACAGAAGGAAGGAGAGGACTTGGGTTCCGAAGCCAGTGCTCTCCCCTCTGGTTTGTGTTTCTGTTAAACTAAAGGGAATGTAATTTGAGAATGCAGACACAGACGTCACGCTCCAGGAGGGCGGCTTCCCGTAGCTTTCTGATCACCGATTCAGATGGTGAGGAGGGGGGAAATGCAACCACACACAAGCCCGGGGTGGGGGGTGGCATATTCTTTCTGCAAGTCCACAGCCCCTGCTGTCAACCATGGATCTACCGATCCATGAACTCTAGGTGCAGAATCCCCGTCCAAACACATTCTGTGCTTCGAGGCGCTCAGCAGCGGAGGCAATCGTGAGTCGGAATACGTGGAATGCCAAGCCCACGTTTGCTGCTCGTGGAAATCTGGGTGTGCAGACGTCGAACTTGCTTAAAACGCGGTGTCTGACAGGACGATGTCTCCTGCCAGCACGAGTTCTCTTTCTCTCTTGGCTGAGTATGAATCCAAAGCCTCTTCATGCTGTAAATTTACCATTATATTAGATCTTGCTCAAAGATCAGTGTAAGTAAGGCTGTTTGAACATGGGCAGTTTGCCTGTTCATCTGTAGGAAAAGCTCCATTTCATGACCAGAACAAGATTATTTTTATACTCAAATCAGAACAGTGGTGCTACAAGGAGACAGACTGACGAGAAGTCGAGGACATCTGGGAACAAAACGGGAATCCCATATGTTCACCCCGGAAAAGAAATCACAAAAGCGAATGAGGATGAACCCTCCTTGATTGACCTCGTGGATGGTCGGGGTGTCCTGCGCCCTGTGGGGTGTCTGGCAGCCTCCCTGACCCCTATGTTCTGGACACCAGTGGCATGCATGCCCCCCTCAGGCAGTGACCCCCAAGTGTCTCCAGACATGACCCCACGACCCTGGTGCGGAGGGCAAACTCGCCCCGGGTTGAGAGCTGCGGGCCTAGAGACAGAACAGGAATCCCATGTGTTAGCACCAAAACAGGAGAAAAACCTGTTAGTTTTGACGAGCAGAAGAAACTAAAGGTAACTCCCCCATCACCCGTGTTGTCCCTCTGCCTCACCTGAGCAGGTGTGCTGCGTCTCACACTCCCGCAGGTGCTGGTCCTTGACGACTCACCTGTGGACGCTGGCGAAGGCGGCTTTTCTGGATGCTCCTCAGATTCTGGCACCACCCCTTCCCAGGGCTCCTCCGGCTCGGCGCTCAGTCACCGTGTCCAAGGAGACCCACTGCAGCAGGGCAGGCGGGGAAAAGGCAGAGGCCCACGCCCCCCTCGTCTGTGCTGTCCCCGCAGTCCTACACACTCGGCCGCACGTGCGCCAGACAAGCTGGTCTGTCCCAATCCCCTACTTACAAGGCTCTCCAGACCTCAAACGGAGGTCACCTGGGATGAAATTCCCAGCCGGCAAGCCACACGAAAGGGTGCTGAACTGTCGCTGGGAGGTGCAGCCAATGCTGAGGGGAAGCTCAGTCCCTGACTTCTGCGGGCGGCTCCTGTGGGGTCTGTGCTCCCAGCCTTTTGTTTTCTCGCTCCACACCCTGGCCCCCTGGCCGGGCTCCAGGCAGCGCGGTTACACAAGCCTCCCTGCAAAGGCGCTAACCCCTCCCTCCCTCCTCCTCTGTGAGTCCAACCCTGTCATCGGAGCTCTGGTGACCTCCGGGAGGGCACGTGGGCCGCTCCAGCCCTCTGCAGGCATCGCCTGGCGTGTGTGCACCTAACAACCAGCTTCCCCCTCCCGCCCGGCTCCCAGCCCAGTGCTGGGTCTGCGGGAGCCCACTGGGCGGGCCGGGGTGCCCAGAGGACTGCGAGCCCCCTGCCCCCTCCCACATTCAGGGTCACCCTGGAAGCTCCAGGGTCACAGCTCTCCACTGACAGGTGAGAAAGCTGGCGTTTCTGCCCTGACTGCCCCTCCATCTTGGAACCCAGGCTCTGCACGTTCTTATCAGAACCGGGCAGAAGTGTCCCCAGACGCGGCCTGGAAGGCGAAGGAGGTACCAGGGATCCTCCTGGAAGGACCAGGATGTGATTCCCCCAGGCACGTGAACAGTCCGTGCCTTCATCCCCACAAGAGTTGTTGGGCAGCAGAGAACTCACTGACCTGCCTTGCAAGGGTTAATGCTTTGGGGCTCGCAGATGCAGGGAGCAAACCCTGGCAGAGCCAGGCCCCTGCCAGCTGTCCGCTCCCTCCTTCCAGCCAAACAAGCACGGCCACTCGGCCCGCGCAGGCGCAGGGGCATGTGTGTGCACGCATGTGTGTGCGTGTGTGTGAGCCATGCCCGTGCGCAGGGGTGGCCGAGGGCGTGAGAGGGCAAGTGGGCTCTGAGCGGCCAGCGCCCTGTGCCTGAGCTAGAGCTGACACACGGGCAAGGAGGCCGCCAGCAAAGTAACACCACACCTTCGTTCACTCATTTTCTTACACGGCCTCCAGATTTTTTTTTAAGGAAAATGAGAGATGCGGCTGCAGCCTCCCACCTGGCTTCCCCGGGAACCGTGACCTGACATCCCACAGCTGCTCTAGGTCAGTGCCCACTCCCACTACTGAGACCTTTATTCATTAAAAAACCCAGTTTTATGAAACACTTCCATGCATATTAATCTCAAAGCTGCCCCCAAAATGCACAGTCCCTGGGGCTGGACTATGTCCACTTCACAGGCGAGAAAGCTGGTTATGAATTGTCCCTCTTTCCCAGGATCTGGGACATTTTATCAAATTCAATTTATGGAAGTATTTGCAGAAAAGGACACTTCAGGACATGATTTAGAAAACCAAATCAGATGACTCTATTTGCAGAAACCCCCCTCCACGCCACATGGCTCGTCAGGGAGAGAAGCCGTTACATGCGGTCACCAAGGAAACACAACGCTTTCCTCCCCAGCTCAGTGCCAGTGCTGCTCCCGTCCCCAGGAGCAGCCGGCCCAGGTCACGCAGCCAGACGCAGACCGTCTGGACGCGGAGAGGAAGCCTCCTCTCCAGGCGCCCGGCTCCTGCTCTGACCGGTGCAGGCATAAAAGCCAAGCGTCCAGAGTGCAGCAACCGACCTTGCCGTGGCCCCTGCCCGTTCCCTATCCTGCTGGAACCGGGGCCTCACAGCAGGGCCGGGCCCAGAGTGACCGGTAAGGAGGAAATGGGTTTTCTGGGGAAACCCAAGTCCCAGAGACTCAAAGCACAGAATACATTGTGCTCCCGGCCAGAGGCAGAAACAGGAAGTGGTGCGGGAGGGGTTCCAGATGGATCCAGTAAAAACAGGGTCCCTGCGGGGGCTCTGGACTGGCTGGATGTCAGCTCGAGAGGAAGCCAGGGGTCTGATGCAGTCCCCTGGGCACCACCAGCTGGGAGGGGCAGGAGGTGGGGTGACCCCAACCAGGAGAGGGGGCAGAGGGTGAGGGCATCCCGGACCTGAGGAGCAGGGTGGGGGGCACGCAGCAGAGGAGAGCTGGGTGGAGGCTGGGTGTGGCTCCAGGACTCCGCACCCTCTCACTGTCCCCCCAGGGCTGGCCACCTCCTCGTCCTCCAGGACCCTCTCACACATGAGCCCAGCAGGATCTAAAGGACATTCTCCCACCTTCAGATGGCGGTCTGAATAGTTCCCATCTCCCGAGGAGGGCCCAGCACATCCGGGGAGGCCGGCACGGTGGCCTCACACAGCACAGCACCGACATCCCTTAGACGAGCCCACCGGCCCTCACTCACCTGAGACGGCAGCTCTCCCGCACCTGCGGCCACACTCCTTCCCGGCAGAGATGCAAGGCCAGCCCTGCAGGCTCACCACCCCTGGTCCCACTGGCTGAGGTTTACCCCGCATTTCAGGGTTTGCTAATCAGGCCCCAGGGGTGACAGGTGACAGGACCCCCCCCAACGGGGAACCCTGCTGCAGCTGCTTCCATCCCCCCCCAATCCTGCAGTGCCCACCCCGGACCTCCCGCTCCCTAGCCTGAAGCTTGGACGGCGAGGCGGGGTGAGCTGGACCGGCCCTCACAGTGCCCGATGACAGCTAACAACTCAAATCATTTAAATGACACGGCGTTTGATGAACAGATCTCCGTGAAAATGTTATTTGGGGCTGTGTGGCGCTCATAAAACATCCTTGGGACGTGCCTGGGTTTTGCCTCCCGTGAGGCTCTGGAATTGTCCTTTACAGCCAACACCACCGTGTCTGCGGGGACGGAAGAGACCGTGACTAACAGACAGGACACTCTGGGAACATGGGACCCGGCTACCTCCCAGCCCCTCAGCCCGTTTGCCCCGTCTCGGGATCTGACTGTACGTGGAAACTGCTGTCCTCGTGTACAAATGCTCTGACCTCCGGAATGATGATGAGTCTGCCGAGCCAGTCGGCCAGCGGTTTGCCTGGGAGGCGTGGGCCCCGGCACGCAGTCAGCGCCCTCGGAGGTGCACGTATAGCCACGCGCTCCGATCCGGACGCCCAGAGACGTGCTGCAGGACACCAGGAGCACCGAGAAAGGACTCCCTGGAACTGCTGACAAGTTTCAGGCCCTGACGTCTCTGTGAGGACCTAGTCTCCCCAGATCTTCCTTACACACGTTGTCTCACTGGGGTTAAGAACCATCAAGTTCCCCACGGGAGGGAAACCTTCAGGAGCCGGCCAGTGTGTTTATATTTGGGAAAGAACAATGTCACATCTTAACCAAAACGCAGGAGTAAAGCAATCTTGAAAGCTTCACCACGCCGCTGAAAAGCAAACCGGGCGAAGTGCAGGTGGACCGCAAGTGACAGTGAGGCTCTTCTCGACAGGTCGCCAATATCCCAGCGTCAACGGAAACATCACCTGGCACTTTTTTTACCTCATTTATGCTGCACGCAGAGCCGGCAGTTGTAACCTGAGTTTCTGAGACACTGATGAAGACCTTCGTGCATCCAGCTTTAAGTAAAAGGCGCATCCACGCGCTTCCGTCTTATTTGGCCCCTGGAAATACTGAGAAGCTGGGTTTTAATCACCCCACACATCTCTCTCTGTTTTACATCAACTCATCCAACCCACGGCGTCACTCAGAACAAAAACTGGCGAGTGCGTGCGTCTCTACAGTTTCCCGGCACCTGCTTCAAGCTCAAAGCGCTGCTAACGCGCAGCTGCGCCCGCCCACCTCCGGGCGCCGCAGGCGGGGCGGCTGCATCAGGCAGGGCTGTTCTACCCTCTGCGGAACAGAACAGCCCCTTTTGCGTTTTACAGGAAGAAAGGGCAACTCGCGATACTGTTTTTAAATAAAAAGACTTTATTTATGAAATAAGAGCAGCTGATAGTTTGAGAAGCTCGGGGAGGTATTACTTTCACATGGGGGTCCACATGCACCTTGGAAAATATTTGGCGAAGTCATAAAATTAGCATTTTTAGTCACCTGTAAAGTGCTGACAACTTCATCTCGGGTGAAGGCCTGCATTAGTTTTGTTTTTTTTTAAATCCATCCAGTAAGTAGAATTTACATCATGTATCCACGTGGCGCACGATGAGCCCCGAACCCCCGCACAGGACGACTGCAGATGGCAGGCCGGTGCAGCCGAGTGGCAGGTCCTGCCGACCGAGGGCTGCCTATCGCCCGTGTCCGCCGCCCGCAGGGGCGCCCACCCCACCGGCCCCCTGCGTCCTTCAGGCAGCGTTCCTGGCCGACAGGTGCAAAGCCAGCAGGGAGGACTGGCCAGCACGCCGCCGGCACGTCTCCACGGCACTACAACACACGCATCTCTGACCCGGAGACGGACGCTGCTTACTTAGCATGAGAACAGGTGAACGTTTTGGCACCGGCACTCAGGTCTACAATCTCGATAGGAGCTGAGCATTTTGGTTCAAAGCAGTTATTTGTGAAACGTTACAGAAAATATATCAACTAAACCTTTGTTAGTTTTTTTAACAGCAAAATGCAACATAAAAGTACTACTTTGTTAAAGACATACAAGACACACATCATGCCTCTTTGGAAAACCCAGCTCACCTCGGAAAGCAAGGACACCACCTGGACTGGTGAGTGCTACCTGGCCTTCTTCACTGTTAACGCATTCTACCCTGGAGTTGAGGTTCATCATATAAATAAAAGGAGTGAGCCAGAATCAAGCCACGTGACTAAGGATCGTTTCCACATCCCTCCACTGCTGAAAGTGCTGGGCTTCCCCGTGAGGTCTGAGTTGTCAGATTCTCTAGGTGACAGACAGGACAGTGTGAGAACCGGTCTGGAGGGGCTGTGATGATTAAGGCGCGGGGGTCGGGGCACCGTGTCCTCCCGGGACCACCTCCGGCCGTCCTCACGAGCTTCCACACTCGGCCCTGCCGCTGGGGAGAGGGGAGGTGCTGGCAGGACGCGCCACCTCGATGCCATCGCACACTTCTGCCCCAGGGACGCTGACCGACCGGGGCAGACACGCTCGCTCGCCCTGGCCCTGGGGCTTGGCTGAGACCGTCCGGGGTGGCGATCTCGGCTCACACGTTCAGCAGAGGGATCTGCCAGACCATGACAGAGGAGACCAGCTCCTCCGGCCGCTGCTGCCTGGCCTTCCTGCTCATCCGCCGGTGGCCCTGGCCCCCGCAGGCCACCAGCACGGAGCTGGCCTTGGCCTTCCTGGCCCTCCGCCCTCGGCCGGCGGAGATGCCAGGGTGCCGCAGGAGGTCCTGGAGGAAGCCCTCCTCTGATCGGGGCTCCAGGGAGCCGGAGCCCTGGGACGGCGTCAGGGACCCGGACGAGGAGGAGACGTCGCTGGCCTGGGTCGTGGAGCCCAGTGAAGCCCCCAGCCACACGGCATCGGGGCTACTCCGAGCGGGGCAGGGCCCGGGCCCCTCGCCGGGGAGTGCGTCCCTCTGGTCTTCGTCCTGGGGGTCCACGCTGAGGGGCGGGCTGTCCCTGGGCTTGTCCTTATCTGTCTTGAGGGCGGCTGTGGCCTCGACCAGGAACTTGACGGGCCCGTTGTGCGCGTGGTAGGAGACCATGCCTCTTCCTGAAATGGGACATTGCTCAGCAAGAGCCTCGCGGACGGGCAGGACCACAGGGGCACCCAGGGGACCCCGTCCCCGGGACAAAGCCCACGCATGACAGCTCACGGTGCAGACAGCTTCCAGTCACATTCTCGGGGACCTTTAGTTAATTCTAAGGACATTTTCTACATTCTCACACTCGCATCACACCTCTAAAGTGAAAAACAGCTCTTCTGCTCTTGGCATACATGCCTTCTCACCTGCTCCCAGAGTATACAATTTAGCAAAATTTTCCTGAATCTTGACTTAAAAACTTGAACGCCTGAGACACTTCAGTTTTAAGAGCAACATGCCCCAGCTGCCCGGAGCTGGCTGCCAGCTCTCAGCTCTGTGGTTTGGAATAAGTTAGTTCTCTGGAATTAACTAAAACGGGGACTTTTCAGTTGAAAGGTGATGTGAATCGAATTTTAAAGTCATCAGGCGCTCCTTACAGGTCTTTCTATGGCACGCGGACTCCCCGCAGGACACGCGACTCCGAGAGTCAGGTGGGAACAGGCCGTCCGTTTGTCAAGCACTTGGCAGGTGCTGAGTCACGTTTACATTTACATTTGTGGTATTTACACTTGCAGGGAGAATGTGCCCCTTCCACCAAATGCTTTAAGGCTAACACAGGGCCTTGGGGCCTTCACCCCACTTTGGCTGGAGCGCAGTAACCTGCAGGATCCTTCAGTGGGGTGACAGGCTCCCTCAAAGAGCAGAACGCGAGTTAAGAGCTCTGCCAGCGCAGGCACTGGGGGGACCGTGGAGGGGTAAGGATGCCCGGACACCGGCGACGGAGGTGTGACCTGACACACAGCCGGAACAGCACCCGAGCGTCTCCGGTGAATCTGAACACCCAGGGACGCCCCCCCGGGTGCACACCCAGGGGGCCCTGTGCCCCTGTGAGCAGGGGCGGCAGGTAAACGCCCAGGGAGGCACTGCCTGTAACACACGGCGCCGGAAACAACTAGAATCCATGGTCTGTCCCTGGGTGACAGGCACGCTCCCCGGCCGTGATGCAGTCAGAGGACCAGGAGGATGCAGCTCGGAGACGATGTCCAGAGCAATTCAGGTGTCACAAGACAAGAGTACACGTGAAAATGGCACAACGAAAAACAACCTGGTTTTCTGAGGCACAAGGGGCGAAACTACAGAGAAAACCAGCGGGAGGACGGCATGAGGCTCCGGAGGACAGTCCTGCCTGTGTGCTGGGGGGGGGGGGGGGGTCACCCCGGCCGTCACGCCCGCGTCCTGGCCCGCGCCTTCTCACCCATTCACCTGCACGAGCTCCTCGTCTGCAGCCTCCGTCTGCGTCACAGACAGCGATGAAAATGGGAACTTAGAAATGAATGTACAGAGTTGGAACTCCTCAATCCTAACGGGGGGGTCCTGATAAAATACGGATTTATCTAACCACAGACCTGTCTGCAATAGATCCGCCAAGCCTCGGTGAGGGGAGGAGGGGTGCCTGCAGCCAGAGTAAAAGATTCCAGAGTGGACGTTGGGAAGAAACCACAGAAAGAGATCTTTTATTCGTTAACATTTCAGTGAGTTTCCTACAAATCTGTTTGAGTTATCCCACAATCAACACAAAATTTGAGATCTTGGTTTTACTTACAGAATTAATGTTTTTCTGTGTCATTCGAAGCTCTCTGCAAACATTTGCACAGGCTGCATCACACCCTAAAATGACAACGTGACCACCTTCCTAGACATCCCCCTGCCCTTCATTTGGGACCTCTGGGTTGTTCCCTGTTCTTCCTGCATCATGGATTTGGCTGCTTCTGGAGACAGACCCGACTTGGAAACCCTGACTCCTGACACACGCGCACTCCCAGGCTCCAGGGCCATAATGCCAGACTGCTTTCCGAAAAGGCTGTGCCGGTTTGATCTCCCCACAACGTCACAGAAGCGCACAGCTGAGCGTTCTCCCGTGCTGGGCTGCCTTCTTTGCAAAATATAAGAACATCCATTTTCACTGAGCGGAACTGTATATACTGATACAAACTAACCAGAGGCATAAAGGTAATATGAAAATGTGTCCTGGGGATAAGATTCTCCCTGGAGCAACGATGTTAGCGACAGGAAAACAGAAGCATAAACTGATGATTCAAAGTAACAGACAGAGCCTTTATAGTAAAATTTAAAAAAAGAGAGAGAAACCAAGGAATTTACATTATTTAAGCAACTCCCAGGATGATGCAGCTGAACACAGACCCGCAAGCTTTACAAGTTGACAGGACAGGACAGAGGCCCGGGAGATGCAGGCGCACAGTGCGGGGTGGTACTCACCGGTCACCTTGGGGATGCCCTGCAGACGAGGGACAGGCAGGGCCACCACGACGCCCAGGCTGGTGCCCACCATCAGCAAGCCGTGGCAGACGAGGAGGCTGGTCACAGACAGCCGCTGGGGCCCTGCATGCGGAGACAGGAAGGGCTTCTGCCTGCAGCCTGGCCTCTGCAGCGGCACACGCTGGGGACAGGGACTCCAAGAACTGCCCAAAACACTGCAGACCCACCAGAGCGCTCCCCGCGCCGACGCCGAGCCCTCCTAGGAGCCCCAGAGTGACACTGTGTTTGCTTCAGCTGGACAAGGGAGCGATCTCCAGGTGCCCTCCTGGCTGCCCCCTAGCAGGACACACGGCCACCTGAGGGACACGCGCATCCCCCCTGCTTCCAGAGCCCATCAAACCCCCTAACTGTCCACAAACGCCATCCACTTCCAGTGAGAGCACCGGGGCCCTGGAGCCACGCGCACGCGGACACGCAGGCACATCAGACCACAGCCCCCTGCGAGGAGGAGCCCACCTGGACAGGTAAGTCCAGACCCCACAGGCAGGACGGGCTCCTAGTGCCGCCGAGCTCCGCAACACAGAGAAGAGACACGAGCACTTCCCAAGCATTCTTTCGGAAGGGAGACCGTCTCGCGGGCTCTGGGGAAGCCTGGAACGTGCGACATCAATGGGTCCGGGCCTGCAGAGCTTTTGGCTGCTTGCTACGGTTTGTTCTGTTTTCCAGCCCTGAGGCCCAAGGAGGCTGAGCAATCTGGCAAGGTGGGAAGTGGGGGCGAAGTACGGGGCAGAACTGCACCCCATGCACGGGACCGTCTCCCACTGCTCTCATCTCGGAGTGAATCTGGAACCCTTGCCGTTCTGACTCTGCCTGCAGCACCTAGGCTCTCAGAGTGGCTTTAAACCCCTCCTGGCATCTGTCCGCTCAGCTCCAGCGCTCAAGGGCAGAGAAAGGCAATCCAGTCTGCTCCTGAGAAGAACAGGGGCACAAAAACAACCTGACTCCCGTTCCCTGGAAATGCATCGCTTCCAACATCTCTGCACTTGACATGGAGCTCGCCTTAGATAAGAAGCACGAAGACACGCGGCCTGAACACCAGAGCCAAAGGCAGGTGGGCGTGTCTACAGAAGTCACTTAAAACAACCCAACCCAAAATAAACCAAGCACCACAAAAACCAAAGATCTGGTTTTATCTCTGAATAGAGACATCATATTGTTTCTAAAAAGCTAATGTATTAAGTTCCCAGGAATTCTGAACGTGTGCCCACGGCAGCGGTGGGAGGGGCTCGGCTTTAGAGACTCACTGGAGCTTCACGTCCGTCTACGGGAGAGCCAGAGCGGTCATTTCCAAAAGCTAGTGAGAAAGTCGTTCCGGAATGCGAGGCTGGGCACAGTTCACGATGGCCAGGCGGTCACACCAGGAGGTGGGCCCCGGAGAGCCGAGGACGCGCAGTAAATGCAGGTGCACCTTTCCAGAGCACCAGTCTCACTCGACTACCCGTGAGACAGAGAACGGATCTGAGACCACCCTGCCCGACCCTCCTGGAGCCGGTCGGCGGAGTTTTGGAAGCAGCTGGTGGAGGTGACATTCGAAACAATGTCAGAGCTCGCTGCGCTGAACTCCGCCCTGTTTCAGTGGAACCCAGCCAGCTTCCCCCACGACCCTGCTGCACACGGCAGAAGGCTCCTTGCCACCAGTCTTTCCATCTGGACACTGCTTCCCAACGCTGCTGTGAACGGCCTACAGCAGACCTGGTGTGAGTGGAGACCGCTGTGACAACGGGGTGGACAGAGGGAGCGCTATTACCCCCCCGCTGCAGCCACTTTCTGAAGCCACCGTCACAGAAATCGGACAATGCTGCAGTCCTGTGGTCCTAAGTGTAGATAAACTTCCTTTTAACACACGGTAGTTCTGGGAACAGTGCAAACACGCAGACCCTGGCTGCACGCTCTCAGCGAGCCGTGTCACATCACACAGTTCCTTCCACACCCTCGTTTTGGTAACCAAGTCCTGCAGGTAAGTGAAAACTGCGCGAATAAGTCATTTTGTGATTTCCTGGATCATCCTGAAATGCTCTGGTTTGGGAAACTGAGTTTCATTTACTTCTTCTCCAAAAAGGGAGTTTATGAGTTAAATTTTCTTTCACAGGGAATTTATAATTTTTTAAAGACTGGCTTAGGGCTACTGAAGGCATCTGAAATACGTTCATTCTGTCACTTGGCTTTAAAGAAAACTAGCGAGCAAAATGGGACTCGCAAACAGCCCGTCTCCACGTGCGGGTTACCCTTACATATTGCAAACAGATCCTCGTGAAATGTGATGCGGAACAGTTCTAACTGCTAATAAAAACATTAAAAAGATTTTGCTTTAAAATTATGAAGCATAAAACTTTACTATTTGTTTTCATTCAGAAATGCATTTTGAAAATGATCTTTCATCCTCCTTAGGAATTTCTCCACCTCTGCCGTAATAAACAGCAAATTAGGAACATCTGACTTTTAGTCCGTTTGCATCTGTGTTGTGTCACAGGCAGTGAAAATCTGGGAACCTTTCCCTGGTCTTTGTAAGGAAACTCCTCTCTCCAGACGTGCATGCGTCTCTCTAAGGAAAAAGGTCAAAGCAATTCAAATGCACAGAGGGTCCCTGTGTGGCTTCGGGACGGGGAGGCGTCACCAGGTGGGAAAAAGGTCATGAGCACGAGGAGAGGGAAGATCTCTCTGCCCGGGAGGTAGAAAAGACCAAGTGAAATGACCACGGGGCTCCTGGAGGGGCCCCTGGAAGTGCCCCCCAAACTCCGATTTCACCATAAAAAGGCAGAAGCAGGTAAAGCTGGGCTGTCCCTTGTGCGTCCTCACGGCCTGAAAGCAGCCAGACGCTCGCCAAGAGCCCGAGCTCCAGGCATGATGGTCTGTTCCATTTCCAGAGTCGCCTCACACATGAAAAGTTTACCTGCAAGAGGAACTGGGGGACGTGGGGGTCCCCCATTCGAGGGGGGCTGCACACACAGCAGCGGTGTCCACGCTGCGGGCTGAGGGGCCCCCACTCGGCACCACGGTGGGGGTGGGCTGGGGGGGGTTGGGATGCTGATGACGGCTGCATGGGGTCTGAGTGGGTTACAGACACCTGGAGGGGCCGGCCCACCAGCTGGGCGACGCAAGCTCGCGGGCGCAGAAACCGAGGCAGCGGGCACGGTCGGCTCCTGGTCAGGCAGCTGCTGGTCAGCCCGGGATGGCACCTGGAGCCCAGGGACAGGAAACCCGACTCTCAGTTTGTCCCCTAATTCATAAACAGTCCTGAGTCTGGTTTAATTTGCTGAATCCCCTTACGACATGGTTGATGGTGTTCAGAAGAGTCACACTGGTTTTTCTGAAATGGAAAACTTGGCCTGTTCACTGGGCTACGTCACCCTGGCAGGCCACGGGCTCAGTCAGCGGGGACGTGGAAAGGCTACTCTGGCGGGAGGCCCTGCCCTAGAACATCCAAATATCCTCCCTGGAGCGTCCCAGACGCAGCAAGAAGCAGCTGCACCGACGTCACTCTGGCTTCTCGTGACCGGCTGGAGCCGCGGCCCCTTGGAGCACCCCCGCAGCCGAGGCGTGGCTGCCGCCCCCAGAAACCTGCGAGCTGGCCCCAAAGTGCGTCCCCCCCGGGGCGGTGTCGGCCCGCTGCGGTTTCCGCCAAGAGCTCAAGCCAGCGGTGTTGAGAACTGAGCCCCGACAGAAGGGGAGAGGCCAGCTCGTCAGTCACAGTCACGGGGAAGGCGCGCTGAGCCCGCGCCTCCAGGGAACTAGACAGATTTTACCAGTTTTGTTAAGCTATAAAAAAGCCGTGACTTACAGTACAGTCTTTTTTTTTCTTTCAAATTTTGTTCTTTCTGGCTTGAGAAGTTTATACTCCACTGAGTGCATGAGAGGACCACCTCACGGTCACTGTCACACGTGTGCAACGAGCCCCACCCGGGCAGCATCAGGAGCACTTTCTAGACGAGGTTTTACCCTGTGTGTCCGTCCGTCCGGGAGGACGATGGCCCAGTGACCGCAATTCCACGTGTGCACACGGGTGTGCGCACACACGCACTCAAGCACCTAAGGGCGAGGCAGACCTCGACGGTGCTTCCCGCTGTGAAACACGGGCTCGGGGGTAAGGCGGATGGAAGGAGGAGGGGAAAGACGTGGGTCTTCAGCCTCCCTGGTCTCCAGCTCACAAAACGCAACGAGAATCTGACGTATTTCAGACACCTTTCTGAGGACGGGACTCAAGCACCTGGTGTCACAAGAGGACCCTCGCCCCGAGCGTCCCTGAACGCCGCTCTGAAGGGCCCACCTCCCTCGCAGCCCACCAGGCCCAGGGCCGCACACCCAGGAGCAGGTGTGAGATGCAGACAAAGCACGAAGCACTGCAGCACGGTGAGCTAGGAGCCCCCTCACACGCTGCACACAGGTGCGGGGGAGCACGCCACACGGGCAGCACGCTGCCGAAGAAGAGCCCCGAGGACAGGCCCGGGGTGAGCGAGGGGGCAGCGGGGCCCAGGACGGGGAGGGGGAGCGTGCAGGTGACGGCGACCGCAGACTGGAGGAGGGCTCTCGGGGACAGTGGGGCCGCGGGTGCCCCACCAACGGCACGGTCCCTGGTTCTGCAGGAGCCCAGAAGCACGTCAAAGGCCACGCTGGGGGATGAGAATCAAGGGCGTCGTTACCAGAAGTGCAAAAGTCAAGGAAAGACAGGGAGATCAGTCACATCCTGCGGCTCAGGGCCAACAGCAGTCATGGGGTCACAACTCTGACATGTGACCCCTGAGTTTTGATTTAACAGGAACTGGGGACATGGGCACCCCGGGAGGGGAGGTTCCTGCAAAGTGTCCACGGTGGGTGGGTGGGAGCCCCGTGCTCTGCGTCTCATCTGTCTCTCCTCCCGCAGGAGCTGAGAGTCACCTGCCCCTGACTCCCAGCCCGCCTCAGCCGGGTCAGCTCACCCTCCCGGCCGCTTCTGCCGCTGCCAGTCAGGCTCCTGCACACGGCCCGCATGTCCACACGCCAGCTAAAGCGTACGTGTGCCGGGCACACGCTGAAACACCAGCCATACACTCGTACATAATGGATGCATAAGCACACACGGAGGGTGCGCACATGGCAGCACCAGCCACATGCTACACACACCAGCCACGTGACCACACAAATGTCAGCTACCTTCTTATACAGACCTAGCTGTACGCTCACACGCAACCAGCACATGCGTGTGCTCACCAGCCACGTGCTCACGCACACCAGGCACGCACAGGCACACACTAGCTCTGCAGTTCCCACACCCCACTTCTGCACGTTGGCTGGTTTCACCCCCGCTGATGGACACCCTGCCCTCTCGGGGCCGGCGGACCCCAGCCAAGGCTGCCCTGTGACCCCCACCCTGAGGGCCCCCCTTCTCTGCTCTTCCACTGTGGTCCTTGCCCCGCCCCCACTCCTGCCCCAGCGCCTTGAGAGCAATAGGAAGGCTTGTGTGGTCTCAGCTTCCGATCTATAAACCGGGTGGCACTCTCGCTGGGCTCCAGGCAAAGATGGGAGTCACAGAGGCGTCCTGAGCACCTCTCCCAGGGCGGGGGTGGGGGGACACACAGGACAGAGATTGCCAGGCCCGCCCCACCCGCCGGCTCCGCCCTTACCTGGCAGCATGTGGTGGACGGGGGTGGCTATGTTGATGTCCTGGAGATGCTTGAGGGTCTCTGTGTGGAACAGGCGGAGGGTGGACCCCGAGGTGAAGGCCACCCAGATCCCCACGCCAGCAACGGCCAAGTGTGAGACCACCATGCCCTCCTCCTGGTGGGCCTCGAGCTGACCCTGCAGAGGCCGAGGAGGGCAGGCTCAGGGCTGCACCCTCACAGTGCTGCCCGCGGCCCGCCCTGTGGACGGCGGTTCAGATGGGGAGCGCTGTCGTCCCATTGCAAGGCGCCCGGCTGGCGCCCTGGTCCTCAACCGCCCTCAACCACCTACGGCAAAGGCACTGTCACCCCAACCCCACCCACACTGACGCCAGGACTCGTGTGGACCCATCGGCCCCCTCCCACACCTGCCCACAGGCGGGACCAGTAGAGGCGGCGTCCCCAGCGGGGCTCACACTCCCCCACCCTCAGGTCCGAGCTGCTTGGCCCCTGCCCGGCCCTGGGGGGCCTGCTGCTTCTCCGTCTGACCAGGTCCTTCCCGAGCCTCCAGGCTGAGCTCTGCCCCCACGTCTCCACCTCCATCCTGACAGCCCGGCTCTAGGGGACCCACGGGAAGGAGCTCTGGCAACTTGTCCCCACGAGGGACGATGGACAGCCTGTGCCTCTGGGGAAGTGGAGGTTGGACGGGCGGGCGAGAACAAACAGCGTCCTCAGAGAAGTCCCCTCAGCCACAGCAGGTGACAGGCCCGCCGACTCCCTCGCTTGGAATGATGCAGCCCAGGGCCCTAAGCCTGCGTATCTGTCCTGGGGCCGCAAACGGGGGACACTGTGCCCCTTTGCTGCTCGGTGGCCATGTTACCGTCCTGCTCGCCCACTGCACGGAGAGGGGTCGCGTAGTCAAACCTCCACGCTGTACCTCAGACCACGCGGCACTCGATGAGCTGGACTGAGGAATGGACGTGAATCTCCAATTTCAGTCGGACGGGAGGCTCCCCACCCAAGGGCACCACCTTGTCTCAATGGAAGACTGCACAGGGACAGGCGGGCACCCTGGGCCCACGCTCAGGGGCTGCAGAGCCGGGGAGCGGCACGGGGTCTGGCCTCGCCCACGCAGCACAGGCGTTCCCGGCTCATCCACACAGTCCCTGTGCCGACGCGTCTCTCCTTTCATGACGAACGGGCCCCCTGTGCGGAGGCGCCAGCTGACGGACACCGGGTTGTTCCCGTCCCTTCTGTCGCACGTAAATACAACATGTCCCATGTAAATAAAGCTGCTGCGAACTCTCGGACCAGCCTCTGCGTGAACGCCTACATCCGTCCTAGAGTGTGCGCTGATGGCTGGAAATGCTGGGCCACACGGTGATCCCGTGGTTCACTTTCTGAGGGACACGCAGGTTTCTAGCAGCTGCCACTTTTCCCGTTCCCACCAGCAGTGAGTGAGGCTTGCGTCCCCCGCGTCCCCCAGTGTCCCCTCTGGTGCGGCTCACGTCCTTCTTGCCGCTGCCATCCTAGTGCAGGTGAGCGAGGTGGCGTCTCACGGCCGGTTTGATCTGCACTCCCCTGGGGACGCCGCCGCCGCAAACCCTTCCATGCAGGCAGCGGCCAGCTGTGTGTCTTCTCCGTAGAAGCGTCTCTTCAGACCCCTCGTCCAGCTTCAACCGGACGCTGAGCGCCACGTTACACAAGCTGCTTGTTACGCGTTCTTGGCAGACACACGGCTCGTAAACATCCTCTCCCTCCTGGGCTTGTCTTTGCACTTTCCTGACAGTTTCCTTCGAGGCACGTAAGGTTCTGATTTCCATAAAGTCAAATGCATCTGTTTTTCCCTTGGTTTCCTGTGCCTCAGGAGTCACACCTGAGAAACCACTGCCTGGTCCAAGGTCATACAGATCTGCTCCTGCGTTCTTCCCTATGGGGTTGACAGTTTAGCTCCACACTTGGGTTTAATCCATTTTTCCCCTCGCTTTCATCTGTGGTGCTAGGTCAGGGTCCACCCTCATTCTTCCGCGCGTGGACGTCCGGCTGTCCCAGGGCCACTTGCTGAAAAGGTGACTCTCCAGGGAACTGCTCTGGCACGTCTGCTGAAAACCAGCTGACCCCAGTCAGGCGATTTTATTTGTGGACTCTGCTCCGTTCCACTGACCGAATGTCTGTCCCTGGGCCTCGCTGACTTGATCACTGTGGTGTGTAGTAAATGTGAACCTGGGAAGCGTGGGTCCTCCAGCTTTGTACTTTTTCAAGATTGTTTTGGCTACTGTGGGTCCCTAGAGTTTCCATATAAATTTTAGGATCTGCTTGTCAAGTTTTGTTTAAAAGAAAAAGAAAAGCAGGCAGCTGGGACTTGGACAGGGTTGTGCTGAATCTGCAGATCAACCTGGGGACGATTTCCGTCTTAACGATACTGCGTCTTCCAAGCCATGCACGTGGGCTGCCTTGCCGTTTATCTAGGTCCTCCTAATTGCCTGCAATTACGTTTTCTAGCTTTCAGTGTATACATTGTGCACTTTTGTTGTTAAATTTATTTCTATTTTGCTCTTTTTGATGTCATTGTAAATGGATTTTTAAAAAATCTCCTTTTCAGATTGTTTGCTGCTAATGTGCAGAAATTAGCTTGATTTCCGTGTACTGATCTTGCAGCCTGAGTAAACGCGTGACATGGCCACTCGGCCTGCGATCCCTTGTCTCTGGAGGGGGAAGTGTCAGCACAGCCTGCATCATGGCTGGTTCCGCAGGTCAGTTCAGGACCAAGCGGTACCTGCCCCCTGCACAGCCGCCTGGGGCGGAGGAAGGCGACCTGGGCGGAGAGGGTAGAAGCTTTGTCACATCTGTTCCGTATCTCCACCCCCCACGGCTCACGGCCGCACTTGCACGCTGGTGTCCGGAAGGGACTCACACACAAATCAGCTCCAAGATGGAGCCAAACCAGCTGCCTCCACGGTTGCGGTCACAGGCCTTGCCCGCTGCCCGGATGCGCCCCGCTTTGGATGGGGAGGCGGCCTACCGACCACCCCGAGCGCTTAAAGGAACAGAGCCTGAAGCCCAGGGATCTGAGGACAGGAACCCCAAGCTCCTCTGAACAAAGTCTCAGGTCCCTTCCGACCACACCTGTGCGGACTCACCCCGTTTCCAGGCAAAGCCCCTCAAGGAACTGCTTTCTCCCGTCCTGACACACGTCACTCCTCTCCTCCGAGATGCTGTGCGTCTGCCCCTGGTAAGCCCCTCCTCACCCCGACGGGGCCGGCTTCTTGGGCGTCTGACAGGTGCCCCACACCCACTCTGATGCTCTGCGGCTGCTGTCTTGAGACCTGTGGTGACGCTTCCAGGCCCCACAGGCTTCATGGCCAGTCCTGACCCCGGACGGCGGCCCCCGCCTGGCCTGGGGGCTTCCCCGGGGCAGCCCCTGTCCCAGGCAAGCACACAACACGTTTCTGCTGGGCGACAGATGACGTGGGCAATAACCCACCCCTGTGATGCAGGCAGGGTCTCCCATGGCCTCAGACTTGATCTTCTGTTTGAAAAGGGACTCTTTGGGCAACAGGGTCTCCATGCCTCCTGCCACCTACAAGTCGTGTGACCCTAAAGGTCTCCGGAGAAGAGCAGGGCCTGTGGGCTTGGGCCTGGTCCGCTGGGCCCTGCATTCCTGTCTTTCTACAGAACGTCAGGAACTCAACTCATCAACTCAGAAAACACTCCGCCACCAGGTCACCTTTAACACCTGATCCCTGACGTTCCCTCGTCCTGTTTCTCCCCGACGTTGGGGGCGGGGCTCGAGGGACGCCTTCCTCTTTTCTTCCTTCCCTTCCGTCCACCCTGTATGTCTTCAGTCACGACCACTGGATGTTGCAGACGATCAAGAGTAAGGACGGTGAGGTTCTCCTTTCAGACGGGCGCACGATGAACCAGATGGCCCCGGTGCTCTCGTGGGGACTCCCAAGCACTTAGGGAGAGATGGGCCGCGAGCTTCTCTGCAGAGCAAGGTCGCTGCGGCATTGCGGGCACGGGCAGGAGCTCTGTGAGCCACAGCAGGTGACACAGGGCCACCGTCTGGAGACGCCGCGCTGAGGGCTCTTCCCCAGTCATGTGCCCCCAAGCACCATCGCTGGACGGCGTGCACGGCCTACCCTCTGCCCACCCGTGGACGGTCCTTGTTCAACAGCCATTTCTAGTTGCTAAGGATGCTAATGTGCATGTGTGTGGTGGACACGGTTACACACGACGGTTACACACGTGCACATGCTGGCGTGTGTGTGCTGTGAGCACACGGCTCTGCAAACACATACATTTACACACACACCACAAGGACGCTTGGGCGTGGACACGCCGAACCTACTTATGCTTCCTTGTCTCTGAGACGCCTCTTCTTGTCCTCTGAACACTTTCTATCAGCTTGGTGTCTTTTTTAACTCAGTAAGAATTCTCTCTGTATTAAGAACATTCACACTCGATCGTAGATGGAGCGATATTTTCCCAACTTCTCATTTATAGAAGTTTCTATACAAACAACACATACTCAATGTAAAACAGTGTTTTACAGCTTGACTAAATCGATCACGTACTTTCGTACGGCCACTTCTAGGTACACCCGCCCCCACTCTGCTGTCTGCATCCTGGAAGCCTGGCTTTGCCTGTGTTTAAACATCCCTCCCTCAGGAACGTTGAGCAGGATAAAGCTGGAGCCACAGGCAAGAGGCCGCCTGAGCTTCCTACGTGCGAGAGGCACCCCGACCTCTAGTTCTGAAGTGCCTCCCCTCCTGCCGTGCTCGCACAGAGCGACTTACCTCCACAGCCTGAGCCCCCGCACTGATGATGAACACCTGGCCCCCGGACGCGGCCCACAGGCTGTCTTCCATCATCAGGAGACTTCGAACCGGAAGGACACCCAGCTTCAGCACTTTCTGAGGTTCTGAATTCCAGGATCCATCTGAAAAGAAAACACTTCTCTTAATTTCATTCAAATTCAGTTATCCGCGCACGGGGACCGGAACAGGAGCACAGGTCACTTAAGTGACAGACAAACGAAAATCATCTGTGATGTTCTCACATGTGGGCCCGATTTGTGGTGTGTCCACAGCTCCAAGAATCAGCCCCACTTCCCCAAGGCGATCTGGCCAAGCGGCGGAGCACGGAGCTCCCGTACGTAGTCAGCAGGCCTCCGCTCTGGTCCCAGCCCAGCCGGCTGTGCATGTGCTGGGCAAACTACTCACCCTAGTCTCAGTTCCCTCATCTGTAAAATGGGGGCGATATGGCCACTTTCCTCAAAGGTTTTCACTGCAGGCCCGAGTCCTCAAACAGGCTGCCCACACCACAGCCGGGCCCGTAACTGCTAATTATGCTTGGAGCCACCACTTAAAAGTCTGGAAATTTCCCACAGAATTCCACATTGCCAACTCCCTAAAAAGTCAAAGACTGGCAGCAGAATGTGGCTGGCAAGCGGCCCTTTTCCCCAGGCCTCTGGCCTGCCAAGTCCTCCCGCCTTCAATAACAAAACGAGAGCAAAGAAGACTCGTCTCCACACAAGACGCACAGACGCCCACAGGTGGTGACAGTCACCAGGGATGCAAACCCAACCGACAGCGAGCTGTTGCGTCACACCTGTGAGAATGGCCGCCGCCAAAGAGACAGGAGAGAACAAGTGTGGTGCGGACCCCACGCACAGGAGGGAAGGGACCCCACGCACAGCCGGCGGGGACGGGCGTGGAGGGAAGGGACCCTGCGCACGGCTGGTGGGAACGTAAATCGGTGCAGCCACTGTGGAGAACAGTACAGAGGCTCCTCAAAAAATTAAAAGTAGAACCACCATGTAACCCAGCAACCCCGCTTCGGGATATTTATGTGAAGAAAATGAAAACGCTAATTGGAGAGTCTACCTGTGCCCCATGTTCGCGGCGGCACCATTCACGTGGCCGAGCACGCACGTGACCTAAGCTGTTGATGGATGAATGGTGACAGAAAATGTGACAGGTAGACACACGATGGCGTGTCAGCTGTGACGAGAATGAAATCCTGCCACCTGTGACAACGCCAGTGGGACCTGAGGCTGTGATGCTGAGGAAACGAGCCAGACGGTGTGCTCTCACCTACATGCGGGACCTGAAAAGGCTGAACTCGGCAAGAGCGCAGAACGGTGCTTTCCAGGGACCGGGGGTGGGGGCCGGGGAGGCGTCCGTCAAAGGGCACAAACCTCAGTGGTCAGGTGAGTAGGTCCTGGGATCTGGAGCACAGCGTCCCGGTCACGGTTAGTGTCGCTGTGTCACACGGTCGAGAGTTGTTGGGAGAGTGGATCTTAAAGCGTCCTCACACCAGAGAAGCAAGGTCACTACGTGGTGTGACGGGGGTGCTAGCTAGCGGCCGTGGTGACCCACACCAAGCTGGGGGCTTGCCAGCCCAGGTCGGAATTACGGCAGCTGCAAACCTTCAAACAGCTGATAATCCCCCGAGACCTCCCCTCTGCCAGGGCAGCGGAAGCAGCAGCTCGAGTGCGCACGTGCGGCCACCGGGGCCAGGCAGAGCCGCAGAGAAGAGCAGCAGGCAGAATCCCACGATCGATCCGCCCAAGCCTGAACGAGCGTGGCCTTCACTCCAACACGTCACATCCAGCAGGGGAGGAACGGCGTGTGCTCCGCAGTCATCAGGCCCTGAGGTGCCCCTCACCCCCCAACCCGCCTTCAGGAGGAATGGCCTCGGCCCTCCAGCCGCCCGTGTCCCGGGACTGCGGCCGCCCCAGCCTGCGGACTCCCCGTGGGGGGCAGGGGGCGCTCGTCCCCCAGGGCTCCGCCCTCCTGCTGAGACCTGGACCCCCAGCGCCTGCAGGCGCTGCTCCCAGGGCCCGGAGCACCCCGCCTCCTCCCAGCCGGCCCAGCCCAGTCTTAGTCTGTTTATCATGCACCCCTCAGGGCCAAGTAGGATTCGCTCAAATCTGTGGCCACAGGTACCAAGCTGACGGTCAGGTTTTCCTGCAGAGGTGACGACCCGGCGCTAGCCTGGGGGTCCCGTGGAGCAGGGCTGGTGCAGACTGGTGACAGCCTCACCGCGTGGGGGGCCTGCACCTCGCTCCGTCCAGGAAGGGAAACCCTGTTGGCCCTGAGTGAGGGCGGATGAAGGTCTGCACTGAAGCCTCTGCTCCGGGAACACGGGTGTCGGCAGGGGCGGACTCCGAGCAACCTCCCGCGTGCTCCGCAGGCGCCGACCTATCTCACACCCTCCACGTGGCGGGGACGAGGGGTGATGGACGCTGACGGGACGCGACACTAGGCCCAGAGCGACCCCCTTCCCAGGACAGCCGCGCCCGCGGGACGGTCACCTTCTGCTCTGGCGTAGACGGCCACGGCCCCACTGACCAGGCCAGCGTACAGGCTGCGCGGCGAGCAGGCCAAGCTCAGGACCGCGCACTTCTCGGGGGTGAAGAAATGCTGCAGCTGCACCTTCTTGGAGCCCTGGCTGCTCTTATAGACGGAGATGCTGCGCGAGAGAAGAGGAGCTGACACGGGGAGGGGGCCAGGCCGTCCGTCCCACGGCCACGCCCAGCGCTGCCTCCCCGTCCCCCCCACTCCTTCTGGAATCTCGGCCACTCCCACAGTGATCTCTCCTTCCTTTCAAGAGGCAAGTTCCCAGTTATTCAAAAATCAATCAGTCAATCAATAATCTTAGTTCTTCCTACAGATCCTGGAACATCGCATCAGGAAAATCATTTTAACTTTCCTTTAAACCCTGCGGACGTTCAGGTCGACAAGGACACAGAACACGGCCCTGCTTTACTCCAAAGTATCAGAGCTGCACAGGGAAAGCACGAGTAAGAACGAAGCACGTCCGTGCAAACGGCAGGTGCACCTAAGACAGTCCCTGCGAAGAGTCACCGTTTCTCCCTGGGGTTTCCTACGGTGACATCCACGGCCTCAGTCACCGGCCGCTTCCAAGTGCGAGACCCGCCCACGTCCACCTGCATCAGGTCTCTCCCAGCAGAGGGCCGCGGGGACTGTCCACCGGGGCCCCACAGCTCTGCCGCTGACGAAGCCTAGAGGCCTGTGTGACACAGCGTACGGGCTCACCTCCCCTCCTCCGTCCCTAAGCAGATGGTGGGGACGCCCAGCACGTGCCCCGCCGTAGCCTCGGGCTCCGGGGGGGCGCCGGGCCCCCGCGGCTTCTCCTCCGCGGGCACGTACGCCATGCACAGGATGCGGGACTCGACGTTGAAGCACTCGATGACTTTGGGGCTGGGACTTTGAAAGGAGACGATGGCGATCTGGCCCATTTGAGCAGCACAGCTTCCGATCTGAATGGGGGGACGGGGGGGGGCTGTGAACGAGGGCGCTCCAGGGCCACTGGGACCCCACCCACGGCCTCGGAGACAGTCGGCGCTCATGCGGACCCAGTGCGCTCACGAGAACCAGATGACGTCTAAACGGTCTGCAAACAGACCCCGTTCCCCCTGCAGCACGCTAATTAAATTCCTTTTCCTTTCAATTTTAATAACACGGACTCAGGTTTTTTTTTAAAGGCACATTTTCATCCTTTAAAAGTCGCGCACCCAGCACCACACGGTGGTCAAGGCTGATCCACACATAATTCAAAGTCTGAAAAAGCAGACTGATGCCAACGTTTACACTGTAACACTTGGTGCGTAACAGGCCTCACGTGAGAAGACAGGTCCCCAGAAAGAGAGCAGAGGGCAGGGTGCACCCTCGGCACCTCGCGCAGCGGGAGGGCGGCTGCTCCAGCACCAGAGGGACCTGGGCCGGCTCCGCCCGCGAGCCACGCCTTCCTCGCAGATCCCTGTCCACGCAGCTTCACCGCCCAAACCGACAAAGCACGTCACTTATGCTAGTACTTGAGTTAGCTGTCTTTGGACTGAATTTCACCTGGCAACGTTCTAGACGGAAAACAAAAGGGACGGACATTCTGACCCCTTGGCATTCTCCATCTGCTCGAGGAGGCACGGGCTCCCCTTCCCGCTCCGTGACTTCTGAGTTTGCGGGCACAACGTGGACACGCTGGCCCCTAACAGTGTCCTGTTGAACCGCTCCAAACTGCAATTTCCCATCCCATTACTACGGATTCTTCGCAGACTTGCGTTCAAACAGACAAAGGCATCTTACCCACAGGAAGCCATGCGCCGTGGAACAGGAGTCTGGCCGGGCCTCGTCATTCAGATACGGCTCGGGGTTATAAACCGCACATTCGATCTACAAGCGGGTTAAATCAGAGGCCCGAGTTTAAAGCGGGACTCGGAGGAGGCAAGCAGGCCTGTCTTAAATGGACGGCAGGGTTGACACGAACCACAGCAACTCCAAAGGCAGGGAAAGCTCAGTGTGTGGAGTCCCAAAAACGAGCTTTTTGGACGCGAGCACCGAGGTAAGCGCTCCCTCTGCGGTGGCTTCAGACCCCAGCGCCCGCTGGGAGCAAGCGGCAGGGAGCCTGTCCGGGGCCAGTGTGGGTGGGGGAGCTGCGCAACACCGCGGGGGGCGCCCTGTCTCTCCCTGGGAGGGGTCCCCCTCAGCTGAGGGAGCCCCAGGGACACGTGGGCTCCAGGTCTGAGTGTTGGCCGGAGACCAGACGTGAGAAATGGCCATGACTGTCGTGCTTCTTAGGGAGACACAGCCAGGTCCTGAAGCCCCTGCAGGCACCGGCTGCAGTGCTGGGACCGACAGCAGAGGAACAGGGATGCAACGTCCCCCGAGACAGGGTCTGCTCCAGCACAGTAGGCACCACACCTCATGCAACCACGAGGCTGCCGGCGGTGACCTGAGGGGAGGCTAAGTGTCCCCGAGTGAGAGGCCGGGAGCCCCTGGGGCCGAGACGTGTGGGCCTGGATCACAAGTGCCGGGTTGG
This sequence comes from Camelus ferus, assembly GCF_009834535.1. Lineage (NCBI taxonomy): Eukaryota > Metazoa > Chordata > Mammalia > Artiodactyla > Camelidae > Camelus > Camelus ferus. The sequence continues at coordinate 26,792,170 of NC_045721.1, forward strand.
GGGGCGCTCAGCTGTGGCTCCAGAAAGTGGGCTTTGGTCTGAAACCACCAGGCCCTCCCCGAGCCGCCTGGACAGGCAGCGCCCAGGGCCGCGCCGAGCCCCTTCCCTGCTGGTAACTGCCCACGTGGACACGCGACTCCGGGCCCGCCCGCCGTCACCTTGAACTCCTGCTGCTTGGCCACCGTCACTGGCATGTGTCCCACGAGGAGGGGGTGTCTCTCCTTCTTAATCTGGTTCCCGTCATCCTCCGTGCAGAGCCAGCCCAGGTGGTTCTCCTCCTCTGCAGCCGCGGGGTCGGGGGTGGGGAGGGAACAGAGGGGTTGGCACCTTCCACGGGCGCCCGGGGCGGCGGGGGAGTCTGCTCCCTACTCTGGCGAGACTGGAGAACTGCACCTTTTACTTCGGGGAACGGCCCTTCCTCACAGGAGGGGCCGCTCTCTGGCTGGTTTACCCAGCGACGCTCTGGCTGCATCTGAGCACGGGCGTGCCCGGCTCCCGCCTCGGGGCCCAGCCCACCGGCGGCCTGGGAACCGTCACTGCGCAGGCCACCTGTCCTCCCTTACCTTTCCTTCCAAGAAACTGACCTGTTTAGACTCAGGCGCTGGGAACTGAGGAGGAGGCTTTAAGCGGCACGAGGCCACAGGGTAAGACGTACACGGAGAGGAAGCAGCAGGTCTGCTAAGTGGTCGCCAGTCTCGCTCTGAAAGTGAGCATCTGAAGACGAAATGAGCTCATCTCCACGTTCCACTCACTCGGCAGAGACCGGGCCATCCCCTCGCTCACGAGGCCGCCTGGAAGCCGGCCTGATAAACCACCAACTGACCCGGGCAGAGAGAAAGGGGCCGCGCTCTGCCCCCTCCCTGGGGCTCGGGCCACTCCAGACAGCCGTCCCCCTGACAAAGGCCTTCTCTCACTGACCTCCCTCACTGGGGGGTGAGCAGGCGTCCCTCTGCCTACTTCTCTTCTTCATCTTATTTCCAGTTAACATTTCAGGGTGTTTGCATCTGAATGAGGAGTTTACGCACAGACACAGGACAGCCCCGTGCTCCGCACAGCAGACCTGTGTGCGTAAATCACACATCTGCGCGGTCAGTGCATCACACCCACCTGTCTGTCTGGTACGCGGGTCACAGAGGGCGAGGCCACGGGGACTGGAACATCCCTGAGTCACTCCTGTCTCTGACAGAACCTGCCGGGGGGTCTTCGGGGGGGGGTCTTTGGGGACGCCATCCGGTCCTGTGTCTGACCCCGCAGGTGCAGGGCAGGAAAAGGCTGAGAGGAGCCCTCACCTGCTCACCCCGTGGGGCAGACCAGGGGCTGGGACCCCCGACTCACAGGCCACAGACTCAAAGGGCCTTTACTTCCATCTCAACTAATACTAATGTTTTGTTCTAATTAAAGTGAGGCTTTCTTTCTCCTACAACCTTTAAATTATAATATAAATGTCTTTAAAAAATCACTTATGCCGGTTTTTTTTTAACTTTTCCTGCCTGGAAAGAGCCTTTCAGGTGACCGGCTGAACCGTCTGTCAAGCCAACTTCTCAGCCGTGACCCTGCCCTCCTGGGTGCACACCTCACCACAGGGCAGGGACTGGCCTCGCCAGCTGAAATCAGTGGGCTCTTACCGAGCGCGAGCTTAGCCATCTGCAGGTTGTGGGTCCAGGACTCCTTGATGGCAGGGGTGAAGGTGTTGAACACGGCGGTGAAGAACGTGGGCCGGCCAGACCTGCCGAGAGGGGAGCCTTCACCCCGGGAACGCACCCCGTCCGGGGGGGTCAGGCTCCGTGTCTCCCCGTGGGACGGAGCCCCCACCACGGAGACACGTGAGGCGAGAGCCACGTCCTCAGCCCCGGTGGCGGGGGCGCCCTGCCCGGGTCCCCACTGACTTGTCCTGCTTCCCCGGGAGCTGCAGCTGAATCCGGCAGCAGTCGGCCGCCCTGATCTCCTCTTCCTTCTTCAAGACGAGTCTCTGTAACCCCGAGGTCCAGTCGTGGGCCACTGACTGGTTCAAGTTCTACGAAGGAAACGCACAGGCACATTGAGAGGGGCTGAAGGACGTTTCGGTCGTCCATCCTGGGGAAGAGAAAACCAAGGCCGTCATGTGAAAACCTCAGGGGGACGAGCAACACTCATCTGATGGCAACAAAGACCCCTTTGGGAGTGGGGTCACGTGGTGGTTTGGCTGGGACCACCCTCAGAGACCACGGACATGCAAGTCTGCCCCAGAATGAAGGGAAGTTACGCTGGAAGAGCTTCGCCTCCTCCAAAACAGGAGAAAACAGACAATTGGATCAGTTCTGACCATTAAGGTCAATTCTCACTTCTAATAGAACTGGGAGATGTGCTCTCATGCTGACACTGATTCAGAAATAAAAGGAGGATTTTAAATCTAATGCCTTCAACTATTACCTGATAGTTTCCTTTGAGGTTTCCAATCAGTTGAGTGATCTGACCAATTACATTTAAGTCATGCAGCAAGTTTTGTAGATCCTGATACAGCTGTCCTGGCCCCATGTAAACCCTGTCTGCAAAACAAGACGACAGAAAACAGCACAGACCTACAGCTGTTCACGCCGGCGCTCGAGGAAGGAAACACAGAAACACAGTCTAGCTCGTCCAGCATTTTTAAAGAGTGCGTGTTTTCAGATAATGAGATGCTTTTCCTTCTCTGACTTTTAATTTTGGAATAATGTTGGACTTGCAGAAAAGCTGCAGTAGCATAGGCCTCCCTCATAGGCACCGTTTCCCAGGTCCGGGATGTTAAAATCTCAGAGAACCACGGAACCATCACGGCCGCGGGGACGGGGAGGCTCACGAGAGGCCCGGAGAGACCCCAGCCCCACCCGCCCCACACCAGCTGTCTGCTGGCCATCATGTTCCAGTTTTGCCTTTTTAAGGGTGCTGTATAAAAGTGCTCACATGGTGCCCACACCAATTTTTTAACACGTAAATGGTGTATTTATATTTGCACATCAAATCAACTGATGTGCCCTTTGTTAGAAGAAATCCCTTGGTTTTGGAGGACAAGTATCTAACTTGGATCCAAACAGTTACACCCCTTCAGCTGTGAACCGTAAGCAAAGTCCGGCACGGTCTGCACCCCGTCTCACGGTCCATCCCTGAGATACAGTGTGAACCACACAGAAGGGACACTGGCAGCTGATTCTCAACTGGGAGCACCAAGAGTCTGACGTCTGTGCTTGAAGTTGGGACGCACACCTTTCCTCCTCTGCTAACCCAGCCACCCTAAGGCCCCAGGAGAGAAGACGCTTTTCCACCTAAGCAAGTGCCTCAGAGACAGAAGCCCACGCCGAGAGTCACGCTGGGGAGGACCAGTGGCGATGCTCTACCTCCCCGGCCGGATCTACCTCTGGGACCCAGGAAGCCCCTGGGAGCACCAAAAGGACACCCCGAAACCTCTCCCATCTCTGTCACCTAGTCTGTCAACAGGGACAGCGTGGCCGGCACTGTCCTGCCACCTCACAGCAGTGTCCAGAGGAGCCACAGAAAAGAACTCTGTGAGCTAAGGTAAATGCCACGTGTGTTACAGAAACTTGTGTAACTTGTCTTAAGGGTCCACACTCAGATGAGGGTCTGTTCACTCCAGCACCTGCCGCGCCCCCAAGGCCCCGCCCCTGCACGTGGAACACTGCAGCCCGGCCAGCAGGTCCTATTTGTATCTTTTTTCCATTAAGATGCCCCCCGACAACCCACCCTCCTGAGTTCAGGGCTCTCCTGTTCCTTTAACCAGTAAGAACGTGCTTCCTCGGAGGAGTGGCAAGGTGGGTGACGGTTAAACCTGGAGGGACACTGGGGGTTCCCTAAATCTCAGATACATGTGGCCCTCGACAGGTGGCTGCCCCACGCGGGGGATCCCACGAAGGCCACGCACTCCCACAGCATCACCCAAACCAGCCAGGCCCTCGGCAGCCTGCCCGCCTTCACTGAAGAGTTACCCATTAATGGATTCCAGCCGTTTTGGTCTCCACCGAATGAGCTACGTTTCGGGGGGAATCAGCAAAAGGGCTGAAGCTGAATCAGAGTTCTGAAGCTGCTGGAGCGTTTCCAGGAGTGAAGTGGACACGCGGTGAATTTACAGGCACGTCAGGTTAACACACGCCTGACCAGTGGAGTCACTGGCAAGCCCTCTGAGACCATCCCAACCTGGAGAACGGCTCAGAGACTGGGAACCGATTCAGAATCCGACTTCTGCTTCTGTGACCAAGAGGCTCTAAAGTGAATGGGCACCTACTCTCTGCCGGGAGGAGGAGAGGCAGGAAGCTCACCGAGAGGCGGCAGAACTGGGATGAAAGAAAAGAGGGGCTTTTCTGCCTTCCAGCCGGTGGGGGCCACGGGAGGTGGGGCGGACGGTCCATGGCATGAGGACAAGAGGGGCGCCTGGTCACCAGGACAGATGCTGCCCGCCAGCCAGGCAGCTGGGACAACCCGGACCAGCACCTGCCAGCCCAACCTGTCTCAGCAGGGGGAGGGCAGGTGGGAACCAGGCAGGACGAGGGCCCGGCGTGATGGAGGGAAGCCACGCTGGTCAGAGCAGAGAGGACTCGGGCTGCTGGGCAGCCAGGGACCCGGGGCAGGCTCTGGAGACAGAGAGAACGGCGGGGAACGCACAGCGGCATCAGGACCACGGCGCGGGGCCGCTCCCGGCTGCCACACGAGGGCCAGGCAGCCCTGCCCCGGTCGCCCCATCGCGGGAGGGAGGACCGTCCCCAGGGCACCAGGGAACCCTCCTTTATGGGGCTGAAGGGGGTTTCTCAGTCTTCACCCCATGTCTGAAAACCTGACGAGGGCCACACAGGGGGAGCCCCAGGGACGCTCTGCGGAAGGGCACACCGGGGACACAGCAGCGAGCGGCGGCGCGGTGATCACAGACACACACCAGTGCCCGAGGGCCTGCTCCACTCACCGGGGCGGAGCACAGAGCAGTCACTGCTTCCGCAGAGGCTGCCTTCGGCTGGGGGAGGAATCTCTTTTTCTGGCTAAACTTACAGAAACAACAAATCAGGGTTCCGGTTGGTTGGCTTCCCCGCCGTCTGGTCCCCGGGCCCAGCACCCGGGTGGGGGGCAGCGGGCTTCTCACGCACACCCGCTGTCTCCACGGAAACCCGGCAACTGGCCTGAAAATCCAGGGTTGAAAGCTAAGCGGATCGCTGTGGCCAAGGCAACAGCAACTCGGCCCAGAGACTCCCAGGGGCGCGGACGCAGGACCCCAGGCGGACACGACATGCTGCCCTGCATGGCCAGGCCCCTCCGTCACACCCGCGACCTGGGTGGCAGGAGATTTCAGAGCCGGGGTCTCTGGGCAGGAGGGAGGAGGGCGGGGAGAGGGGGACGCCGCAGACGGAATCCAGCTGGACAAGAGTGAGCAGTCCCGGGGCGGTGGGCGGGACCAGGGCTGCGGCCAAGGAACAATCCGGGCAGGACGAGAAGGGCGGGCCTGCCCTGCCCAGCACCTCTGGCCCTGGGCTAAATGCTCCTTTCCAGAACTTCCGTTTAACTCAGGGAAGTCTGGTATCTTAAAAATCAAAGACTTTTTTAAATTGAGGCAGAATCAACAGTTATGAACTGTACGTTATTTAGGGTTCGATTTCGTGATTAGATACAGAAACATCAGCAAGATCAGCAACGGAGGGTCCAGGTCCGCCTTCCCCCCGCCGGCCCCGACTCGAGGAGTCACTGAAACCTCTATCACCCGCCAGAAAACACACAGAATTTTGCAAAATGAGTCCAGGGGGCCGGGAAGCGTAAACTAACCCCAGGACCCACTCGGAGGCCCCACCCTGGAGGGAGGGTCTAACGCGACCCCAGGTCAGGTCAAGGGCGCCAAGGGGCAAAGCAGAGCGCGGCCCACCTGCTGCTCCCCAGGACGCGGGCCCCACGCAGCTGCCACGCGCCTTCATCCCTGAACAGGCCAGGCCCTCCAGCTCTGCGTGTCAGAGGAGAGTCCCTCAGACTGGAGAGTCGAGTCGCGTGACCATCGCCCAGGAACGAGGAACTCGAACTTAGCTTCTCAAAATAATTTAGGGATGACAGGCAGGGGGAGCACAGGAAGCCAAGGCAGCGACGGCGACAGGAGGTGGGGGCAAATCTGTTCCACAAAAGCCCTGGGACGCCGGGGCAGCCCAGCTGAACCGGGACTCCCGGGATTCCGGCCGGGCCAGCTCTCATCTGCACAAACCCACCCGAGGCACTCGGGGCTCAGACGGCGCTGGGATCACCAGGACAGGCTCACGCCACACAGACAGCTCACTGTCCCCAGCAAGACGGTCCCTCTCTCCTGGACAAACCTGGACAGAGCCAATGCAGCCCCAGCGGCTGCCCCTCCCGGCATCACTGAGGGCTGGACGGCCTCCGAGCCTCACTCCAGAGCCAGCAACAGCCCAGGAGAGCCTGCCCTGCGCCCATCGTCCGGCACGCACACAACTAGCAAGCTCTACTTTGTTAAAAAACCTGTTTCAATCTAGAAGGCATTTTAAAGACACATCTACGCCCCAGCTGCTGAAGGGAAACACAGCCCAGGGCCGGGCCCCGCAGTAAACCCAGGACGCACACGACAGCCGGGGGATGGGCTCAGAGGACAGCGACAGGGCGACGGGGTGCTTGCATCCACAGCCAGACCCCGGTGAACAGACTCCAGGGACCGCGTCACCCCACAGCTCTCCCCCTCGGTGCCGCCAGAGGCTGAGGAAGGGGTCCCAACGCCGGAGCTACACCGGTCCCAGCCCTGCGAGCACGTGCACGGAGGGGTCGCTTACTTGGCTTGGTGCTGGCCACCACCGCCAGGCTCTCGGGCGCGTGCACCAGGGGACACCGGCTGCTCTCCCCGGCGCCATCGCTGCCGCCGTATTCTACGACTTCCACGTGCCCAAGAGGGACGCTCCACTTCAGCAGGTACCGCTGGCTGGTGGACGTCAGCGCGCTGCTGTCGTGCGAGGTGCTGCAACGACCAAAACCCTCCGCTTACCAACAGTCGCACAAGCGTCACCGCGCTTTTCTCCCCAGACACTTGAGCGAGAAACGCCTGGGCTGTGCGATCGTAGTCCTGACTCTCTCACCGGAGTGACCACTGGGTTTCACAAAGGGTTTTCCCGGACCACAAACACACAAGTTTATTAAGAAAAAAATCATCAGAAATGCATTTACAGAGAAGTAACTAATGAGAAAGAATTTGGACGATGATAAAATCAGGAACTGCAGAGGATGGAGTGGGGCCACAGGGAAATTCAGCTGAGTTTCCAGCTCCAACATCAGCCTTTGTTTAAAGAGAAAACACAGACACACGTCCCAGCCTCCACCCGCAGTGACCTGGAGACTCAGACGGGACCACACAAATCACAGAACACTGGTGACCATATAGATCACAGGACCTGGGGCTGGGGCTCTGCACACAGACCATCCAGTCTGAGTGAGACGCAGACACAGGACACTGGTGACCCCGTAAATCACAGGACCTGGGGCCGGGGCTCTGCACACAGACCATCCAGTCTGAGTGAGACACAGACACAGGACACTGGTGACCCCGTAAATCACAGGACCTGGGGCCGGGGCTCTGCACACAGACCGTCCAGTCTGAGTGAGACGCAGACACAGGACACTGGTGACCCCGTAAATCACAGGACCTGGGGCGGGGCTCTGCACACAGACTGTCTGGTCTGAGTGAGACGCAGACACAGGGCACTGGTGACCCCGTAAATCACAGGACCTGGGGTGGGGCTCTGCACACAGACTGTCTGGTCTGAGTGAGACGCAGACACAGGACACTGGTGACCCCATAAATCACAGGACCTGGGACCGGGGCTCTGCACACAGACTGTCTGGTCTGAGTGAGATGCGGACGCTGGACACCGTTTCCCGTGACATGTCCTTACCGCGTGCTGACCGTGGCGCACATCAGCACGTCGCTCAGCATGAAGAGCCGGCGTTCTTTGGTCTTCACCACCTCGCCCCGGTCGTTGTAGACGGTTTCTATCATGTCGTCGGAGCGCACGAGGTACCGACTCCCGCTGCTGAGAAGCTGAGAATTCACAGGGATGGGGACACAGTTACCACAACCCGGCTCACCAAGGAAGGACACAGGGGTGGGGGTGCAGCGCAGGGTGGAGCGCATGCCCAGTGTGCACGAGGTCCTGGGTTCCCCCCCAGCACCTCCACTAAAGTAAATAAATAAACCTAATTACACCCCCAGCCCAAAAAAAAGAAAAACGATGAGAAAAAAAGCTTGCAAACCACTGGAGCAGATGATGTCAAAGTTTTATAGACTTCTTCCCTTAAAGAGAATCCGTGTACTCCTGACCACACTTCACGCGTGGCCCACACCACGTGGCCTTTTCTGAGCGAACCGCACAGGGACAGGACTCTAACTTCCTCCGGAAGCATGACGTCCACGTCGGAGGCACCGATCCAGCCAAGGAGGCTTGGCCCCTTCCAGCATCACTCAGTGTCTTCCCCCCCGGGAAGACTCGCTCCATCCCCGACAGGCTGTCACCCCACCCTGTGTTACTCATGTCACTGTATCAACCACCAGGAATGTCTGTGAGTGAAAGTAACTATTTCGTAATTTTGTTTTCCCAAAGGATAGCATAATTAAGAAAACACCCTCAGGGCTTATGGTCCGACACGTAAAACCTTCACCAAACAAAATACGCTTGGTTCTTTGTAAAGATGCTTCGTGTGAATTAGTAAAATGACAAACCTGTACAGAAGTCAGGCCCATTTTTAGCAATTTTGCCCAGTAGGAAACCCGGAATCCTCAGCGCAGACGCCCACACTGGCCGCCCGGCTGGCCGGCCTCGCCGGGGCACTCCGCCTGCACGGGGGCAGGGGTGGGGCCACGTGCGCACTGAGGTGACAGCAAGGAAACACCACTTCCCTTGTCCCCGAAGCACATCCCGGGTTCCCAGACACTCGGGCACCGTGGGGAGCGGGGAGCGGACCTGACACAACAGAAGCCACTCATCAGCGAGCGCGAGTGTCCACATGTTAAATTCCCACACAAATCATCAGAGAATCAGGGAAACCTCAGCTTGCGATGTATGACAACCAGGTTCCTGCAGTTAAACTACTGGATGTCCTTCTGTAGCAGGAAGTCACCCCCGCCAACAAAAACAAAGGTGACTTCAGCCACAAGGCCCAGCCTCACACGGCTCACAGCAGCAAACCTCCTCCTGGGGCCTGACACGAGGTCACCGCGGCAGGGAAACGGCTTTGTGAACACGAAGCTACACGCAGTTCTGCAAAGACCGCCTTCAAGCTGTTCTCCACGTCACTTCTTCACGATAACGGACGCGCAGGCCGTGTGTGGATGGGCACAGATAAAAGTGCATGCGGACACCTGTGCTTTAAACGGGGCCGTCTACGGTGGAATACCACATTCTGGAGGTAAAAGCCAGCTGAAGGGTGGCTCGTGTCCTTTTGGGGTCCTGGGTCCATGAGGACCTAGTCCACCTGGGGGCCCCTTTCCTAAGAAGGTGCACATCGTCCAGCACTCGCGACCCCTGTGCCTCCCCACCGACCCTCCGTCAAGGGCCTCCTGGCAGAGGTTCCAGGAGAGGAGAAACAAGCAGCGAGAGGGCGACGGCCACCGGCATGAAGGGGACAGCACGCACCAGGCGTGGCCACCGGCACAGAGCGGGCAGCGCACACCAGCACAGAGCGGGGCGGGCACCAGGCAGGGCCGCCAGCACGGAGGGGACAGCGCGCGCCCAGCGCGGCCTCACCTTGCTCACGTAGCGCTCGTTGGCGGCCTTGGCTATCTGCCTGATCTCGCAGCGCCGGTCAGCGTCCCTCTTCCTCTCGTTCAGCTTCTCTGCCAGCGTCTCGAGCTCCGTCAGCGCCATCTGCAGGGGCAGCCGGTCGGGGTGGCCTCGGGACGTGTTCTTCAACATGTCCTTTCAGAGAGACAAGATAGAGGGGCCGTGTGACGGGTGTGGGGGCAGCGGGTGGTCCTCGCACGCCAGCCACGGCCACACACGGCCAGCGGGGGGGCGGCGCCAGCCCCTTCCGGGGAAGAGTGGAACGAGCCCCAGGGGAGGGACAGCGAGCACGGTGACCCGCCTGGCCGACACCTGAAGCTCCCTGTGTGAAAACAGCAGAGACTGATTAAATGGTGATGCAGATGGAGCCAGAGCCACACGCACATCCCGGCAGAGGACACCCCCCAAGCGCGCGTTCCCCGGCCTCAGAAATCTCTGCTCTCTGCTGACAGTCGGACCACTGCCCCAGCTTAAGTCAGACCAGGGGAGCCAGGCCCCAGGCGGTCCAGGTGGGACACGGGAGCACCGCTGGCCCCCACCGCACTGGCCTCGGCTCACACGGCGGGCCTGCGTCCTGGGCCTCACAGCTCTGCAGGCCACGTGGCCCAGGCAGCGCACAGAGCACAGCTCGGTCACCGAGCAACGGCACCACATGGGTCAAACTCGGAGTCAGCTCTCCAGAGAGACAGCCAAGTGCCGGGCCACGTCACCTGTCGACATCGCAGAAGGAGGGCAGGCGAGACTGGGCCTCCCTCCGCGTGCTTCCACCCGCCCGCCCCCCAGGATCTGCGCCGTGCCCTCGTCCCCTTAAACCTCTTGTCCTTTTCAGTCTGCATCATGATCACTCGTTTTCCGTTGCAGTGAACAGTATCTCCTGTTCCAGGCGACTGTTTCCCTGTGAATCATGTCAAACCCCATCAAGGCAAAGCGAAGCATCGTCAAAGGAAGCCCTGTACCAACACAGCCCACGGGCAGTGCCGGCCGGGCCCCGGGGCCGTCAGCAGCATGAGCACCGCACAGAACCGGGCCGTGAGTTGGCACTCCCACACCGCCGCTTGTTCTGGCACACACGAGAGGGAAGGGAACTGGGATAAAAACAAAGGCTTCTGGGGCCACGTGTTAGAGTCCGGCAGGCACCGAGGGGCCAGGGACATGGCCGTAGGGTCACAGTGACCACAGGTAATGGGCCCCCGAGCTAAGGAGGTTCAGGTGGGGTGAGGACCAGAGAGCAGAGACACAAGAGGCAGGGGAGCGGCTGGCAGGGCTGAAAAGTGGAGGAAGGGTGCACTGTCCCCTGCCGCCACCCCCTCCAGCCCCTCCACCGCACACTCAGAGCTCAGGGACGGAGGACACCTGCCCCGTCTTCCAGTGGGTCCTGGGAGGCGGGGACCCCGGGCACATCCCCACAACCGTCTCCTAGGTAACCTGTCTGAGCCCCGCCCCCATGACTGGGCATGCTCAGGAAGCAGAAAGGCCGGAGGGCCCGCCCCGCGGGGCGCCTGCTCAGGCTGACCTGGGACCAGCAGCCTGGATGCTGCCCTGCCGTCAAGTCACCGTGAAGATTGTTTTCTGCCAGGAGAGTTGGGCAGGTGCCCAGGTGGGGCGGGAGCGGGCAGAGGGGACGGGCCACGTGGGAAGCACTGGGGAGCCCGGAGAGGACCAGGGCGAGCAGACGCATCTGCTCAAGAGGACGAGGCCTTCAGCCAAACCAAGTTCTGATCCTGACTTTCCATCTACTCCTGCCCAGGAAATCGAATCATTTGGGGATAAGCAAAAACAAGGATACGGGGAAAGCGAGCAGGATTCTCCCAAAAACCACCTTCTAAAATCTGGAACCACGTGATGGGTGGGCAGTGTGTCCGCAAGTCGTCCCCGTGGCTGGGGACGTTCACTGTCCATCTTCAACCAGCATCAATAGCCAGGCAGCCAAGCAAAGTCGCTTGATTTAATGAGAGATGGGAGCTGAGTGGTCACTGAGAAACCCGCGTGGGCAGAGGCCACGGGGGACCCTCCCAGGACACCACCACTCCCGATGCCCCACGTCCACCTACGCAGCCAGGTGAGCGCTGACCCCGCCCGGTGTCTGGGCCTCGAGCCCCGGGAGACCGAGCTGCACCCAGCAGGGGAGGGCCTTCCTGGTGTGACGTCTTGTATCTGCACTCAAACCAGCCTCCTCTTTAAACCAGCACCCGCATCTAGCTGAGAAGACAGCCTAAAAAGCTGCTGGGTGGGGAAATCTGGAAACCCTACTTCACAGACCTCCCCCACTCGGGCCGCATACAGGCTCCGTCAACCACAGTCAGTTCGCGTAAGTACTGGCACAGGTTCCTGAGCCACCCCCCACCCCGCCCCAGGCACACGCCTGACCCCAGAGCAAGACCCTGGACCTTCTGGTACCCCCCCGCCTGGTGACCGTGTGCAGCCCGCCCCCCACTTCCCACTGGTGTCTGAAGTGGGGGCCATCTTCTGGGACGGAGCCCCTCACTGCGGGGTCCGACACTCTTCTGGGAAGTTGGTGTCGGACTGGGGGCGTTTTGACCTCGTTCAGCAGGTTGGGGTCCCTAGAGCCCACCCCACCCCCCGGCCATGACCTCATGTCACTGCTCAGAGGAGAGGAGGGGCTGAGAGCCTGCCGTCGGCAAGAGGAGACACTCAGTAAGGCCAGGCCGGCCCACATCCGAGCCGGTGAGGAGCACAGACAGGCGCACAGAGGGGCGTACCTGGAGCAGCAGGATGAACTGCGGGAACCTCTGTATGGGCTTCATCATCAGGCTGTAGAGCGTGACGCGGTCGGGGCTGGACTCCTGGCACTGCTGCGGGAGACGGGCGCTCACTCGCACGCGGACGTGGCTGGCCGGGGGCACCCACGCCTGCCTGTGCTGCAGACCTGCTCCAAAACAGCCTCCGCACCTCGCACCTCGCACGCACGCGGGTGCACCTGCGTCCACAGGGCGCCCTGCCTGGCCTCCTGGCCGCAGCCTTCCCCGGTCTTCACTCCGGGTTTGAGAGCCACCTCTGACTGCTGGACTGGTGCTCGCCCACTTGGGGTCTGATCTCCACCCTCTAAGGGCTAAGTAAGCTTCTGAGGTTCTATACCCACAAGAAAAGTGCAGTTCTCCCCCCAAAAAGTCACAGAATCCTGAATCAGAGCTGCAAGGGCCCTTGAAGGCAGCGGGCCCTGCGCGTCGGGGGCGAACCCTCCCTGCTGTCGGGGCTCATCCTGCGCTGGGCCAGACCTCCCCACCGGAGGCTTCGCTCAGCCGTGCAGAGGGTGGGCAGCCCCGCCCCGCTCCCGACATCAGAGGAGGCCCCCAGCTCAGGAGCCCCACCAGCCACGTGGGGCTCGGCCTCGCTGCCCGACGCCCAGAGCGCCACGGAGCCCTCCAACCCAGACCCCGAACGCCATGCCCTGCTCCCCCCAGCGCTGTGCTGAAGGCCGGAAGCAAGAGGCCACCCGCACACTTCCAAGGACATGCAAAAAACAGTTATTTTCAAAAAGCTACGTTACCACTAGAAATTCACCTTTATTTCTAGCACTGATCCAAGAGCTGGGGTCCTGATGGCGCTAAAATCTTTACAATAAAGAACATTCTACTTGTACAGGCAAAAGGTTTGGGAAATTTTCATTAGGAAGTACTCTGACACGGGACCTCTTATCAGAAGGTATTAAAACACCCCATTTTTTTTTAAGTGCTTACCTTTAAAAATTCAAGAAAAGCAGGTTTTGTAGCACACGTTTTCTTAAGGATTGCCACCGCTGTGCTAAAATTATTCACATATTCACTGTAAGCATCCAGCACCATGGACTTGGAAAACTGAAATACAGGAGAAAATTGAGAAGCATAAACAACGCAGAGTACAAACGCCCCCTTCCCGAGCTTGTCACAAAAGACTGAATCCCGCACCAGAGATGATCCTCAGCCACCAACGTTCTCACAGGATAAACTTCGTTAGGCTGTGTGATCGCTTTCTCCTTTGAACAAACTTGCTAGGAGTTGTTAAATGGCTGGTTCTCTCACTGTGCCGCCCCCAGTGCTCTTTAGCATCCCTGCTCCGAACCGTGGCGCCGCGGGTCTCAGTTAAGGACTTGTCCTGATGATGGCCTCCCAATGGCGGGCGCTCCGATCTCACCTCCAGGTGAGAGGCAGCAGGGAGGGATGGAAGGGGCCGGCTTACCGAGGCCACGAAGACGTCTCCGATCATCTCCACGGAGTCCCACTCGGCCACGCGGCTGGCCAGCGCCATCTGGAACAGGCAGTGGCACTGCAGGACCTCCTTGACCCGGTAGAACACGGTCCGCAGCTTCCTCTCGCTCAACATCTTGGGCTCCATCTCGGACAGCGGCCTCTCATATTGCTGGGAGGGGGCAGGGACGGCACGGGTGCTCGCACGGCCCCCGACAGGCACAGACAGGCCCCCGTGCAAGTCACACTTATGGCAAAGCAAGCCCCCCCACCACTGAGGTCAGCACACACGCGGTTCTTAGACCATTTTGAGAATTCTGCAAATGAGTACTTTACGGTTCACACATGTCAACGTACATATGTAACAAAACAAACGCACTGCGTAGCGAGGCACTTCCGTACCTCCAGGATCCTCTTCAGAGCATCCACATAGTTCTTCTCACTGTCGACAACAGAGCCCAGAATGTACCTTCTCACCACCTGTTGGGATTTGAAAGCATGATGGTCGAAAACGGCCTCAGAAGACAACAGATCAATTTTACTTCTATGTTGACGCACGATGATAAAGAAGTTTTTGTTTTCAAAACAGTAGGTCAGCGAAACCTCCCAAGGTCTTTAAATATTTTAGATGATGTGTTAACTAACTCCCATGCTGGGCACAAATGTGCTTCCCCCATCACCTCAATTTTGTTGTGTGTTTTTAACCCTCAAATTATAAGCTGTAACTACATTAATAACAGTTTCACTCACTTACCCAGTGACAATGAGCTGAACTAACTGATAGCATTTTACGTGTCCAGCGTGGAGTTACACGGTATTTCAAGGATGCACTAAGTATTAAAAACACAGTTCCAGTCTTGACTCAGAGAATGATGTCAGTAACACTAATCTAAAATCATTCCAAAGTTACTTAAAAAAAAAAAAAAGCTTTTGGAAGGTGGAGGCACAGCTCACCTCCGAGGCTGAGGACGCGTGAGTGAGTGACCAGTGTCATTTCCAGCTGCAAAAGGTCCTCTACTGTCTGGGATCCTTGATTGCAAATGGTGACGACACTGGGTTTACTTTTCGTTACTGAAGCACACGCAGGCACAAATTCCTAACCCAACCCACACCCACAGGCACCCCTGGCCGCAGCCCGCGGCGGGGAGACTCATTTCAGAACCACGATGCCCCCTGGCGGCAGAGGGCGCCTCTTCCACAGGAGACGCCTCCAGTCCCCACTCCAGGCTCGGACACCGAGGGACTGACTCCTTTCTTTACAAAAAAGGCTGTTCCATTCACATAATTAAGGCAAAAATCAACCCTTCTGGGGTCCTTGAGGAAGAAAGTGACGTAAAGGGTTGTCAAGACTAAAACACAAGCGCACACACACCGCCCTCCCGCGGCTGACTCCCAGCACGGTCGGCCCACAGGCCCGCGCTCTGAAACGAGGGTGAGACCCCACGACCGGGATGCGCCCCACACTGCAGACGGTCAAATCCGGGCCGCCTCCTCCCCAAACCCAGAGTCCCAGACACCATCCCAAGTCTGCACTCAGGGTATCTGGGGGGCTGGGGGATCCAACCTAGGAATTAAATGTATTTAAAGTCCTGAGACGACACCAATGTATCAGGTCGAAGGACCTGGAACTGCTACTAAGACAACTGGAAAACACAAAGTAAAACCAGCCAGCTACCGGGATCTCACGGCCGCTGCAGTCAGGTCAGCCATGGACAGCGCGCCCAGTGCGGGTTCCCAGGCTCAGTCTTCCGAGACCCCCACCCCGAGGTTGTGGGGAGAACTCAGCCCCAGGACAGGCTCTCCTGCAAAGCCGTCAGCGTGGAGGTCTCGGGTCTCGGGGCTGGAGGAGGAGGGAGCAGCCCGCCTGTGCCCGGACCGGAGGCCCTTCAGCATCAAGGCTGCTTCAAAATGAACGCCCACCCAGGAAGTAAAGAGGGCTGTCTGGATAGACACGTGAAGACTGCTGGATACCCTGCACTTTTCCTGACAGTTATGGGGCCTTATTTCAACTTTGGAAGAAATTAAAAAGAGCGTCAACATCCTGGTTTAATCTTTTAAGAGAAACTCCTGTGAGAACCGGCAGTTACCAGCGGGAAAGACGTGGCCTCTGTGAGCCGTGCGGTGGAGGAAGCGAGCAGGGCGACGCGCACAGAAGCCGAAGCACAAGTCAGAGCCCAGCCGCCGCGTGCTCCACGCGGAGGGCGCCTGCGAGGTGCCCGGAAGAGCCCGGCCCGCACCACTTCGGAGTCCTGATCCGCCACAAGGGAGACGCAGGGGGTACAGCGTCCCCGCTTCACAGCGGAGGACAGCGCACAGACGGAGCCACCCGCCCCACCAGAGTCTCCCGCTGCCGCAGTGCCGGGGTCGGAACAGGTCTGTGGACGCCTTCCGGGGTGACCTTTCCCGACCCCGGACACACCCGTCCTCGCTGTTACCACCCAGCCCTCTGGGGGCGACCACAGAGCAGCAGGCGTGAGTGTCTGTTAAGGCCCTCCAGGCTCAAAACACCTCTACCCTCTGTCTCCTGGCCGACCCTCACCACCCCTCACCGCCCCCAAGTCCAGGCTCAGACAGTGACACCAAGTGGTCACTGTGCCTCCGGCCCACCCGAGCCCCCCTCTCTGCACGGCCAGCTGCCCCGTCCACGGCCCTTCCCGTGGTGCTCCCGGCCCGGGGGCTCTGCTGCATACCGTGCCACACGACACCATGTCATCCAAGAACAGGGCCTGGCCGCAGGGGCCCCAAAGGTGGGCACGTCCCAGCCAGAGGCCCCCCGGCGAGGTCGAGGGCATTTTCCAGCAGTCAGTTCCCTTTTCAAACTTGCGAGGCTCAGCCAGGTGCATGAGCCATGAAGCAGGACCACGAGCGGGGCCAGCAGAGCCCTGTCCCCGCCGGCATGGGGGCCACATTTCAGACCCGGGAGCGTGCGGGAGGCGGAGGACGCGGGATGCGGATGGAGCTGGACGCAGCCACGCCATCTCACGGGCCACCCCGACCATGACCTCCTCTGGGCCCGGTGTCCCCCTCTCCCCGGGGAACGTGCAGGGACTACACGAGGTGAAGTGTGTGGGGGGGGCTCAAAGGCTATCTGAGGTGTCCCCCGCCTTCCACGCATTTCCACAGTTACACTGGGGGTGATACTCGAAATCTACGGCCCGGATGCTGGAGCCCAGAACACAGCTCCTGACCAGGCCCCGGAGGCCACAGCTGCAGGGTTAGCCCCTTCCTTGCTGGACCAGGAGAGGCCCGTGGAGGAGCCCAGGTGGATGGAGCGACCAGGAGTTTGTGACAGCAGGTGACCCCAGCGGCACGTGAGCAGCCAGCCCGGCTGCTCTGGCTGAAAATAAGTCACGAAGCGGAGCAGCAGCCCGGCTCGCCCACCTGCTGCTGAGATAAGCCTTCGGGCATCGGGGTCAGGACGGCTTCCGGGTGCCTGCAGTCCACGTCAATAAACACGTTCTGCTCCTCCTCCTCCAGACAGGACCTGTGATCTTAAAGACAGACAGAACGTGCTCGTTGGACATGGAAACAGCACATTTCTAACAGCACAGCCAAGGTAGCAGCCGACGCCTTGGGCAGACAAACCCAAGAGAACTCCCTTCCCTCAAGAGCAACCCAGCACCTGTCGGTGTTTGAAATTCTCAATACTCAGCGTATAACTTCCAGATAGATGTGTCATTTGAATACCCAGACGGTAAGGTAGAAATACACGTTTCAATTTTTTCATCTATAAAATGCCAGCCAGGAACAAAGACAGGCAGCCAGGAACGACTGCGCACCGACCCTCGGTCAGTGAGAACTTCCTGGCTGTCGGCCTTTCTCACCAGAAATCTGAAAAGGTACCACTTTCCCAAAATCAAAAACTTCTGACCAAAGCTAACCTCATTTCTAAAGACTTAGATGCAGCTAAATAATCTGAAGAATCCACGAAGCGGCTGGAAAACCAGAAATGCACAGGAGTCCTCAGGTGACACGAACCCAGAGGCCACCTCAAAGATACAAAACCCTAGAGAAGAAAACTGCCTGGGAGCTTTTAAAACCCACAGTGTCTACACACCTAGGAGAATGGCCGGGACTCAGAACACCGATGGCGCCACATGCTGGTGAGGACGTGGGACGCAGGACGGCGCAGCCACTTTGGAAGACCATTCGGGGGGGTCCCTGCACAACTAAACACACTCTCACCCTGTGATCCAGCAGTCACGCTCCTGGGGATTTACCCAAAGGAGCTGAAACCTTACGTCCACACAAAAACCTGCACACGCACATTTACAGCGGTTTTACCCATAACTGCCAAAACTTGGATGCAACCAAGACGTCCCTCAGCAGGTGAACGGATAAATAAACTGCAGACCGGGACCATCCAGACAATGGGACATTATTCAGCTCAAGAGAAATGAGCTGTCCAGCCGTGGAAAGACAAGGAAGAACTTTAAAGGCATACGACTCATTGGAAGAATCCAATCCGAAAAGGCTACACATGTGACTCCAACTGTGAGAACATCCTGGAGAAGCTAAAACCCGGGAGACGTAAGATCAGCGGCTGTCAGGTGCTGGGGTTCGCGACGGATGAGCAGTGGAGCACAGAGCGTTTTCGCTGTGACGCCACATGGTGGACACAAGTCATCATGCCATCTGTCCAAACCCACAGAACAGACAACACCAGGAGTGACCCCAGCGTAAACCACGGGCTCGGGTGATGGTGACGTGTCCACAAGCTCACAGCTGTGACAAGTCTGGGGGATGCTGATGGCGGGGGAGGCTGTGCGGGGAGGACGGGGACACGGGGCATCTCTGAACTCCTCACTCAGTTTTGCTGTGAACCTAAAACTGCTCTAAAATATGCTCTTTAAAAAAACCCAGAATGTCCCAGTGTCCAGACCCCTCTCGAGACTCGCAGACGGCCTGAGCGGCAGTGGGCCTGGGCTCCTGGTTCCTGCCTGGGCACCTCCAGGGCCCAGAACCACAAGTTAGCCCAGTCTCCCCGTTTTGCAGCTCAGGGAACCAGGGCCACGGGGTTTGGGGCGTGTGTATTGCACTGCCAACCAAGGATGACCCTTCCCGCTCCCCCAGCTCCCCAGGCCCGCCCCTCGTCCTGTCCCAGGGACCTCGTTCGCCTGCAGATCCTGGTCCAGGGGTCTGGGGTGGACCCGTGTCGGCACTTGTGACCAGACCCCGGAACAGGGCCCCAAACCCCAGCCTCTGCCCTTCTCGGGCTCTGCCTGTGTGTCCCCCACAAAGGGTCCCCTCCGGAACACGCAGGCTGCCGCCACCTCACTGCCGCTGCGCTCCCCGGACAAACCCTGTCTTGTGTTAAGAAGCTCACAACTGCACAAGGATTAACACTTCCTTAAAGGCCTCGTTAGGTCCAGCTGCGATTACAGATGGTCTCCCTGGGCCGTTCCCCGAGGAAGCACGGGGTCTCAGAGTCCTCTCCAAGCACCGTGATTAGCAAATGCTGCTCTGAGCCGGCACCGGATTTGCACCTTAGAAGCTCGTAGGAACAACACAGGAACGCGCCGTTAGAGGACCAAGTCAGAGTCACAGCGCCTCCGTGTGACGCAGAGCCTCCCCTACCACCTAGCAAGGCGCCCACCGAAATGCCCTCACACGCCAGCGATCCTTGGCCCGGAGCCGCGGCCCAGACGTCCTGTCCTCTGACATGCACACAGCTCGGGCTACCGCCCTTACTGAAATTTCACAAAACCTGACAATTCTGACCTCAGTCCGGGCGCCTCTCACCAGAACAAGTCCCTGCAGTCCTGCTTAGAGCCTGCCCTCCTCGGCCTCCCTGGGCAGTAAACACAGCATCGTCATGATCGTCATGAACAAGACTGCAGAGAATCCACGACTCATCGGGGTCCCTGGGGACCCAAGGGGACGTGGGTGGGAGGACCCGTCCCCCAAGGAGCACCACGCATCCATCTGCCAAGGGAGATGGTAAAAGGGAAGTGGATCCCCGCCCGCGAGAAGTCACTGAACTTCCTGCAGCTGGTGGACCCCCCGGAGGAAGTCCCAGATGCCCGGTGCCCACAGGCACCTGCAGCCGAGGCCACAGACCCTGCCCCATGTGCTGGGAGGAGGCCGTGCGCCGCCAGCACACGCAGGACTGAGGAGGGGGCGACACCCAGGGGACACCGCGTGTGAGCCTGCGGACCTGCAGAGACGAAGGACTTGGTCCTGATGAAGGAGCGGCCCCGCTTCACCGCAGCCTTGGTCCGCTCCAGCCCGTCCTTGGTGCCTTCCCTCGCCGCCCTCATGAGCTTCTGCATCTGCGGAAAGGGAGACAGGTGATGGGGGGGCGGCGACCAGCATCTCCTTGCGCTCCACGAATTTTTTAAAAGAATACTGTCAAGTAGTTTGGTCTTGAAACGCCATCTGAAATTGGCTCTTTGATCTGGCAGAGCTTTGCTGGCTGTTTCGAGTGTGCACGTGTGCTGGGGGGAGGGGTGGGAGCTGTTTGGTTTGGTTTGGTTTTGCTGGTTAAAAAAAAGGAAGAAAAACAAACTTTAAAATTGGAGCCCTTCCTTGACATAAAGGAGTCTCCTGCTGCATTTAAAAGACAGTCCTCGCTTTTATTATAAACACCTGCCGAGAGCTCTGCAGACGCCGAGTCTGGAGAAGCCACGTTTGTAAAGTAAATGGTCTGCCCGGGTTAGAGGGCAGAATGCAGGGAATAGCAGAACCACCCACTGGAGACCTCGCCCACCCAGCTTGGCCCCGGACCCCTCCCCACCGGCCCTCCTCAGCTTCCCAGGGAGGCCAGTCCAGGAGCTCACAGGCCATCCGTCCTGAGGGCCACGTGGAGCCCGCCCAGGACACGGAGAGACCCTGCCCACCGAACAGACCGGATGAGCCAGTCCCACGACTCGGATGGAGGGACGGCCCGCAGAGGAAGTGGCAGACCCCCGCCCCGCCCTGCCCAGCGGAGGCTGGAGGCTAGAAAGACCACTGCCCACCGTGGAGCTGACTCAGCCTGGTCCCGTCAAGCTGCTGACACTCAGACTGGCCACTGGTGCCCAGAGCTTCCGATGACGTGCTTTGGAATTTTATCCTCGTTTCTCACCCTTTGTAAGTCTGACACCTGAGGTGCTGGCCACCGAGCAACGGATCGTTTACAGAAAACCCACATGGCCACTCAAAGACAAACCAGCACCTTTCGGTCGTCTACAGCGCTTCCCCACCCGCCAGACGAGGGCTCTCGACACCTGGCTGCGCGCTCGCCTTGCCCTCTCAGCCTGACCTCCCTCCACCGGCCTCTCAGCCCGTGCTTCTCACCGGGGGAGAACCCGCCACGCGGTTGTGCATTTGTGCAAAGCGGCACCAGGTGAGGGGAACCGGGGGGCCGAGGTTCAGCCCGTGCTTGGCCAGCCAAGCCGTCCAGCCTGAGTGTGCGACCGGTGGACACGGGCCGAGCCCTTGGCCGCGCTCAGCACTCCCCGGGCGTGGGCAGCCCCTCCAGGAACCCCCAGCCCAAGTGTTTCTGCAAGTCCTGGATGACCCCGAGCCTCGGGCGGCCTTCCCAAGCACGTGCACCAAGGCCACCACTCAGCACAGGGAAGGTCGACCTCGACTCCTCCAGGTTACACTCGGCAGAGCTGCCTTTGGCTCCCGACTCCTGTATCCCTCCAACCAGAAGTGGCTGCCCCACTGACCACTCGGACCGCAGCCTGCGTTTCCCCGTCTCCACGGCCACCGCCATCCCCTCGCTCTGCCCGTGTGCCCCGCCTGTCTGGCCACCAGGCACCCCCTTGTCACTTCCTTCCACACGGTCACCCCAGACCCCCCTCCTCCTCACCCCAGACCTGGACTCCAAGGCCTCACTCTGCAGCCTGACCCCGTCCAGGCTCCTCCAAGGGGAGTCAGAGATTAGGGACAGAGGGACGGCCAGGGAGCCTGCAGGACAGCCGAGCTCCAGGTGAAGCCATAAAGATGCCGGCTTCCAGGGAGTGGGAGCGGCTGCCGGGACCGCACAGCGGCCAGGGACACACTCCTCCTGCAGCCCTATTTCTGCCCAGTCCTCACCGCCTCCCACACGGGCCCACGCCTCCTCCCATCGTCCGATCTGTGCGAATGTCCGACCCCTTCTGCTGAGCTGGCCTCCCGCACATGCCTCCCCGGACGACCCAGCTCTGGGCTCCAGGTGACACCAGTGACCTGCCGCCTCCCTGGCAGCACTCCTGCAGGGAACGCCGACGCTGAGCTGCGGGAGGTACCGTGCCTCCCGGGGCCTCGCTCCTGCGCTGAGAAGCGTGGAACAAGGCAGGTGACGGCACAGAGGACGCCCCTGAGTGAACACCACTTCAGGTGAGTGCCCTCCGACGTGTGAGCAAACCCAAACAGCAGCAGGACGGAAGATCAACTGAAGTACAAGTTACTTGACAGTGTCCTTTTAAAACACCCCTCAGATACCGGACGCCAGCAGCTCTCAGCTCTGGTCTCGGGAGCCCCTCAAAAAACCCAGAGAAACTATCGAGACGCCCAGCGGGCTTGGCTGCCCGGGTTTATTTCTCTCTGTTTATTGTATAAGGAGCCAAAACTGAGAAAAATACTGAGCATTTTTTTTAATATTCATTTAAAAAGTAATAAACCTATTGCATTTTACCTCGGATAACAAACTTATAAAAAATCACTATATTTTCCAAAACAACAAAAAAGTGCATCATTTTGCATTTGGGGGGATCTCGCAGACGGCAGACCCTGTGCCCAGCAGATGTGGTGTCGCCACACACGGGAGGACGGGAGAGACAGAGGCCAAGGGTGCCCCGGGGTGGAGGGGGACCCGCCGCCCGGCCGGGGGCCCCAGGGTTCCCTGGGCCGCGCCGTGAGAACCACCGCCCGGGAGGAGGGGCCACGCTACCTTCCGCTCCTGCCTCTGCTTTAGCTGCTGCATCTCTACCGCTCCCACCGTGTTTGCCATCAAGGCTCGCATCTTTCTCTCATAGTGCTCCTTTAAGCGGCTTAGGTCACGGGAGAGCTACAGGGAGACACGGTCTTTCACAAACACGCTCTTCCCGGCAGGCACTTCCAGACGGTCTTACATCGCAGGGGCTCCAGCAGCGTCTGGGGAGCGGTGCTCAGACCCCAGGCCTCCGCCCGGGGCCCCAGGAACCACGCGCCACGGAGACCCCGCGTCCAGCCCACCGGCCCTCGAGAACAAACGCACAGGTGAGTCACACGAGTCATCGACAGGCGGACGCGGCTCCAGTTGGCCAGACTGGAGGCTCCCACCCGAGCAAGAGCGAGAAATGCAGGAGCAGTCTGTGCACCGCCGCGCCTCCAGACTTCAGGGACATTAAAGATCAAGTACACAAGATATGCATAGAATTACTCCTTTAAGTCAGCACCAGAGCAAAAGAAACCTGAGTTCCAGGCTGCGCTGACAGGGGCATAAGCGGGGGCTGAAGACCCTCAAGTCTCCAGACTGGCCTACTTTCCTGCAGCCCCCCCGGGGGGGAAATCCTGGCGCTGCTCCCTCCCTAGGTCACCGCCACCCTCTCAAGGATGCGAACCGAGGCCCCACCGCTCCCCAGGGCACGCTCCCACCTCCGCCCCGACAAGGACAGCTCGGCAACTCCTGACAAAAATCTGGGGCTGCTGGTGAGGTGACTCTTCAGCCAGGCAGGGTGCTGTTTCGGCAGATTTGGGAATCGGGCTTCTATGCTAGGACACTTGGGGCTTATCACAGCACCCCTCCCCGGCCCCAGGACCTGCCCCACAAGGAGGGGCCGGAGGCTACCCTCGGGAGTCCTCTGTGCTCGTGCCGCTCCGGGCAGGCCCTCCCGCTCCTGCCACCCCTGCCCCGCCCCCTCAGCCCTGCTGGTGGTGCGTCTGGGGACTCGGGTCCCGGTGGGCAGCCAGGAGGGCAGAGTCTCTGCTCAGTCACGGCGCCTGCGGCTCGGGACCATCGCCCAACGCAGCCCAGCCTGTGTGTGACCCACCAGGCTCACCAAGGACGAAGTTCAGGGGGGTTTCACCCTCTCCCCAGTGCACCACCGGGGACGCGTCCTGCTGAAATCAGACCCCAGCGCCACAGTGAAAGTCTCAGTTTCAACCTGGAGCGCTGCGCACAGCTGCCTCCCTGGCTATTGGCTCAGCCACACACGTCGCCTGTAGCTTCGCTGGCTGCTCACGTCCCAGTGGCAGTAGCTCTGGCGACGGAAGAGAGCCGAATTCCTGAAGGAAGCTTGTTAATAACACGGGTGCTCTGGGCTGGCTACCCTGAACTGGCAGGTTCTCCTTGAGTTTCATGAAACAACATTCCAGAAGAGAGGACACCGAGCACCTCTAACAACCTGTCAGCCACCGACGTGGAAACGGCGTCCGGGAACACGGAGCCCGGCCTGGGCTATGGGCAGGTGGAGGGGTGGTGCCCGCTGACCCTGTCAGGCTGGTGGCCTCCATCCACATGGGGCCTGCGTCTCAGCCCCACGCCAGGCACACGAAGCCAACAGGACGGCGGGCCGCAGCAGAGACCACCTTTCACAAGACGGCCGAGCGCCCCCGAGCCCGGGGCCCCTGGGAAGACAGCCCTCGGCAAAGCCGCTCTCGGGGCCCCAGCCGACAACCACCAGCCCTGGGTCCACTCCTTCCGGACCCTCGCCTCAGGAGGTTCTCTCCCTCGCCCTTCAAGGAAGGATAACCCGGGGCAGCCCGGCAGCTTTTGTCCTAAAACACCCGTTTGTGACATATTCTATTTTCTGTCTTCCTATTTGTGTGGAGAAGGCTGAGGTTCAAAGCACCTGCTAACGCAGCGGGGCCCATGCACGCGGCGTGCAGGGCCAGGGTGTCCTGTGTGCACGACACAGACACTCAGGGACGGCCACTGCCTTAGGTTATTCAAGATGGCGAGTGCTTAGGGCCTTGAGTAACTCAGTTTGTAAAACTTAGCTCTCCCGTCCCGCCAGGCTTACACTGTGTGAAAAAGGGACGTCTTCTCCTCTGCCAGTGTCCCGTGCTCCCCTCAGACCACGTACACCCTCTTAAACGCAGCTCAACACCCTGTGGGCCAAAGCCACGCCTCCCGGAGCGCACACGCGGCGCACGCACCTGCTTCCTGTGGCCGCCGCGCAGGAAGGGGCGGGGGGGCCCGTCTCTGCTCTCGCAGTCGCTCTGCTCCCCGTAGCTCTCGAACTCGCTGGAGCTCCAGCCGCACTCCAGGGAGCTGTCCCCGCCCTCGGCTCCGTCCTCCACGTCATCGTAAATCATCTCATCTGGGGGCACAAACGCCAAGATACCTCTGAGGTGGCCCCGCAGCTCTCACCTCGCGCACGCCCGTCCCTGCACCGTGGGAGCCGCGGGAGTGGGGCCACGGGCCCGACGGAGCCTGAGGACCCCCGGTCCATGAGAACCCACCACGGCACCACCAAACTCCCGCGCACAGGGAACTTCCAACGAGGGAAGATTTGGTCAAACGTATGGAACATAAACAGGACAGACAGACGGACAGAGCAACAGACGGTGAAGTCTGAACACGAGAAGCTCATGGCAGATGCCCGGGAATTCTCTTCTGTGCTAAAAAGAGCCTAATGAGCTTACAACCTGCGACTGTGTTCAGACGTGCGGTCACCTCGGTCCTCTAGGGTCAGTGACGAGCACTCCTGTTTCTGTCACCAAACACTGTGATGAAGGCCCTGCCCACGCAGGGGACACGCTGCGTCTCCCCAGAGCAGCCCTCACCTGCAGCAGGGGCACCACACCTGGTGGCATCTGGTTCTGAGACCCCAGACCACCCCTTCTGTGCCGGGAAAGGCCAACCTGGGAGGATGAATTGCTGGAAAACGCTCCTCAGACCTGGTCATGCAGACCAGCCTGGAGCCCCACCTTACACGCAGCATGTATTTAAATGTCCCCCAGGAGTGTCCTTATCTAAGGACCTCGGAGGTTTGTCTGTAAAGAGACCCAGACGCATGTGCTGGTCGCCCCACAGGGGGCCCTCGAGGGGAGGACTCGCCAGCTGTGGCTGGAACAGCGCTGGGCTCGTGGCAGCATCCAAAGCACTCGTGGAAGGACTAAAGGAAGCCACGTGGGTCAGCTGTGGATCTAAGGGACGTGCACTCCAACCACTGAGGAAGTTTCCTTCCGCCAGGGGCTTCAAGGTGGAAGGCCACCGAACCCTGCCACGGGCCTTCCAGGCACATGCAGACTGAGGCCTGATCCTGCCAGAAACGACAGCTCCAACCCAGCCAACGTTTAAGGAGCCCTGGACCCCACAGACGGTCTCGGGCGTGAGGGTGGGCCTCGGCTTGTTTGCCGGGACATTACGGGATGTGACTGCTAACACGTCTCTCGGGGTGCTTAGCTTCACACCTCTGGGGTGGAAGGGCTACACGCGGGCTGGGCCAGAGGGCACGGCGTCCCCGCTCACCGCTCTCGCCTGATCACCATGCTCAGTGTCCTCCCCCACGCAACACGACGTGTTTCTCTAGGGCCAGGGAGAGGGCAGTCTCTCCAGCCCGTCTGTCACTGCCTCTGACTCCCTCTCCGTAAAGGACGGCACTTCAGCTGGGTGTGGGAGTCTAGGCTGGGACACTGCCCCCTTCAGCACGTGGCCCTGCTCCGTGGAGAAGTCGGCTGTCCCTTCAAACCGCGGCTGAACACGCTCTCCCCTATTCCTCCTGAGATGTTCACGTGGGCTGTGCTCGGCCGTCCGAGCTGCCCGAGCCTCGGCGCCGACGGGCGCCTCAGCCCGCTGTGAATTCCTGCTCCTACAGTCCGAGAACTCGCACCTTTAACTCTAGAGGAGCCTAGTCACGAGACACTGCACACGCACAAGACGTGCCTGCACAACACGCGGGCGCCGGGCGCGGACGCGTGCACGTCTACACCCAGAGGGAAAGACTGCCGAACCGAGTCTCGTAAGACTCAGATCCGCACAAAAGCAAACCTGGCTCCGAGTCTGAGTTTTCTCTGGGCACGTCATCGTAAATGGCTTCTTCCGGATCTGGAAAGAAAGGAAGGAGACTTCAAGCACTGACCGAGCCCCGCGTCAGACGGGCCCACGGCCCCGCGGCACGGCAGCTGGTCAGGAAGTCAGTCCGTAAGGGTGGCTGGTGGCTGGCGGTGCCCACCAGAGGGGAAGTACGATTTTTAGGGCAGAACTTCTTCTTGGGACGGAAGCACCGCGCTGTGAGCGGAGCACTTGTGAAACGTCACCAACAGGGAGTTTCCCGCTTTCCAGGCCAAACTCTTTCACTGCTCCATGTCCAACCACAAATCCCCACATGGCTCTTTATAAACATTGTTAAGCCAGTGAAGTGAACGCACACAAACAGTGCAAAGGTGGGGTGCCCGAAAAAGAGGGACGGCTTCACAGCCGCCTGTGGAAACAGACCAAAGGCCTCCTCTCGCGTTGGTTTCTCTCCCCAGTTCGCTATCGGTGATCCCATGTGAATAACGTGTTTATCCTGTTCCTTATGGGGAACGGTTTCCGGAGTCAAGTCCGAGAGCACAGCCAGCCAGCCAGCCCGCCCCACCCTGGCCCCTCCGCGCACGTCCCAACAGCAGGTCGCCTCCTCTGTCCCCGGGCCGGCTCACCTCCCCTCTCCCCACTGTGGCTCTGAGGCAAAGCGCCCTCCGTGACCACCAGTCCTCACCGGACACGCTCTGGCCCGGGGGTTAACCAGGGACATCACGTCTGGCCGAGAGGGGACACAGGGGTGCCCAGCCGCACAACGTGGATGAGAGGCAGCCACACGCGAGCAGAAAAACGTTGAACTTTTAGGACAAAATCTCTCAAACTCTATTATGCGGGACATTAGTGTCCAAGGAAACTGTAATGTGTTTTCTTTTTTTAAAAAAAAAAAAAGTAGGGCTCCTCCCTGGGTGGGTGCTCCATGTGCCTGCATTAGACGGTCCCGCGGGAGAGCAGCAGGGTTTGTGATTCATTTAGACACTTTCCCCGGGCTTCACAGGGAAACCAACCCAACCACAGGCCCCCCACCCTGAAACCACAGAGGGAACCAGTGACAAAGCAACACAAGACAGAACGAGGCTCACACAGCCTCCCTCTCCCCGGACGTGGAGACACCGTCCCTGTCCCCACGCTCCCCGGGTGAGCAGCCTAACTCTGCTGCTGCCAAGCTCCCGTGTCACAGACGCCGTCCTGTAATAATGTGTGTTAACTGCACCCCGGGAAGCGTCCCCGCTCCCGTGAGAGCGCGTGAGGGGCTGCTGGTGCACAGGGGGCACCTTCAAGCAAGCCATCCCGAGAGCAAGGCCAAGTCACGGGGGAAAGCTGGCAGATTTCACTCGGGAAATAAACCTGGAGGGGCCGGTGGGAGGGAGCTTTAACCCTGCAACGATCCAGGGCCAACAGCCCCCAGCAGGCGTCACTGATGCTAAGTTCTTCATTCTGACGATGCCACAATTAAAGCCAGAATGAAACGTTCCAGGAGAGAATTTAATAATTAGCAGACAGTGAGGGCGGTTCCACCTTGTAAGCCAATCATTTAAAACAACCTCACAGGAATCAGTGAGCCAGTGGATAACGAAGGGGGTAATTTAAAAAGCAGTGT
Organism: Camelus ferus; assembly: GCF_009834535.1. Classification (NCBI taxonomy): domain Eukaryota; kingdom Metazoa; phylum Chordata; class Mammalia; order Artiodactyla; family Camelidae; genus Camelus; species Camelus ferus. The sequence goes on from NC_045721.1 coordinate 26,820,640, forward strand.
TTTTTTTTTTTTTTAAACAAACAAACCTAGCTAAAAATAGTTCTGCTCTCTAAACCACACGTGCAGCAGGTCGGCTGAGCCATCTGGTCGGTCGGCTGTGTAACGGCCCACCCCCACCCCCGCAACGTGGCACCACGAGAAAGCGCCTCACTGGGGGCCCCAGGGAGGCGAGCTGCTACTGCCCCAGCCTCCGCGTGTCTGACGGGCCCCAGCGTCTGGGCCGGAAAGAACCCGTCAGGGAGGGGCACGTCCGGAGACGGGCCGGGGGGTCCGCGGGGCGCGGGGGCACCCTCACAGGCGCGCTGGTCAGCACGGCGGGCAGAGAATCACGCAGAGCCCGGCACACGCCGGCCCAGGTACTCACTCTCCATCCAGGCTGTGTTGTCCGGGTCTGCAACCCACCGGGCGAGCGCGCTCTCCTCCCTGTGGGCCGGATCTTCGCTTCAAGAAAACACAGCGAACGAGCGTCAGACACTGAGACTCCCCCAGCCGTCACCAAGGCCCCCAACCCACTGCACCCGGCTCGGGCACCCTCCTGGGGGCCTCACAGGAGTGCGAGTTCAAGGTCATGACTGTTTACAAGTGGGCACATGCACTGCAGGACCGGAAGAAATGCAGTCCCTGCTCCAAGAGGCTGGACCCTCCTGTTTCCCACGACCTCGGGGCGGGTCCGCTGTGCCCCATGCAACACCGGGCTGTGGACGGAGACACCCGAGGGAGAGCCGGGCCCCAAGGCACGGTGGTGGGTCAGCAGGGGAGACACAGGCCGCCATGGATAAGCGCTCACCCGCGAGGGCCTCGGGGCCGCGGCACAGGACCGCGCACTGTCGGGACCTGGGAGGGAGGCTGCTGGGGTGATTTGTGGGGAAGAGTGAAGAGACAGTAGGACCACCAGCCACACGGCGCCTGTGAGCGGCACGATGCTGCGGACTTGCAGGCAGCGTGGTGCGGACCTGGCGAACGTGCGGTCCCGGGGGCGCTTGGTGGGAAAGCGGGACGGGGAGGAGGAGAGACTGGGCCAGGGCGCCGCCCGGAGACAAACACAGAAGCTCTGAGAACCCTGCACGTGGGAAGGAGTCACCAACGGCAAGTTTCATGACTACAAGGCGACACCTCGGGGCAAGGGACAGAGGTGCCACTGTCTGCAGAGGATGGTCCCCCTCCTTTACTGTTTTTGCTGGAAGTTCTAAAAAGCCGCGAAATGCCTGCAAGGGCTCGGGGTGAGAGGCAAGAGCCGAGGGCCGGAGGACGCCCGGGGGCAGACGCCCCCCAGCTCAGCCCGAGCTTTACCACGTCGACAAAGGAGCGTTCCTGCGCTTTTCAAGTGGGGAACTACATCAAAATAAAGTTATCCAAACACGAGAAAATCTGAATCAAACGTGAATGGTCCTTTAAATTATTCCTCAATGCTCCCATGTGTTTAAAAAATTTCACACTTTTGCAAGTCGCTTGAGGGTTACCAGTGTCACTTCATTTTATATTTTCTCTTCTAAAAAAAAAAAACCACCATTTCAATGGGTATATTTTTCACGATAAACTTTAGATTACCAGCGACAATGTTCCGTCTACTCATCTTTAATTACGTACAGAACTGGAATCTCCAAAAGAGGCGGGTCTAGTTTGCGCGATAATTCCGTGCGGGAACCACGGAGAAGACGCCGGTCAAGCTGCTCCTCCTCGGAGCTCACACGAGGTGCACTTCGTGCCGTGAAAAGGCCGGCAAAGTGGGTGTAAGAACAAGACAGGGCGGGGGCCTCACGGCTGCATACCTCGAACACCCGAGCCTGATCAGTGGTCGCGGTCACCTGGCAGCCACGTGTGTGGCGCTGGGGACACAGGCAGCCCAGGAGCCCTGGAGGCCCCGGCGGGTCCCACAGCCACACCGCATGTGGGGGAGCCAGCAGGTGCCCCCCTCCCCGCACCGTGGGTGGAGCGCAGATCACCTCCCCCTGGGAGGAGGGGCTGGGGCAGCTCGAGATCGACAGGTGACCGTCAGGGAGGTGCCCATCTCGGCAGAGAGAGAAGCATGGGGGGGTTGCTGGGAGGGGCCGTGGGAGCGGCGGACTCGGCTGAGGAGAGTGAAAGCAAAGAGGGTAACGGGCTGGATCTGTGCTCCAGGAAAAGGCACTCGCCCCCTGTTTACTCAGAAACCGTGACGTGACCTAATCCTGCAGCCCAGGGCAGCCCTGCTGTTACAGGCGCTCGTGAGACCACACTCCCTCCTCGCAGGACAGTGACCGTCGCACAGGACTAGCCACTCACTCCCGCGATTACCAACGAGCATCTCCTGCCCCGCCGACACCGCGAGAAACGTGTCCCTGCTGCTCTCCCTCTGGTGCAGAGCGCACGACGGGCACTCAGGAAACGCCGGCAAACGAAGAATGACAATAAACACACTCCCCTGCGCCACACACACCACCACGCCGAGACCCTGTACCACCTGGTCAGACGAGGGAGACCCCAAACCAAAACAGGTTACAGAAGACAGCGGAGGACATGACACACTCGTAAAAGGTTCAACGCAGCAGGAAGACGTGACAATTACCAACGTGCACGTGACTATCAAAGGGGCCCCAAAACACACGAAGCAAAACCGGGCAGGCAGACAGCTTCGCGGCCGTCACGGAGCCATCGGCGCAGCACTCGCAGCCGCAGACAGAACCAGGCCAGAGCTCAACGTGCAAACAGGACGTGAACAGAACTACGGATCAGCTGGGCCCCCAGACATCTACGGATCACGGCCCCCCGCCTTAAGAGCTACAGCTGTGAACGCCTAGAAGAAAGACCAGCAAAAAAGCTTCCGGACACTGGGTTTGCCAACGACTTACTGGATACGACACCAGAAGCACAGGCAAGAACATGAAAAAACAGATAAAACTGGACTTGAGCAAAATTAGAAATTTTTGTGCATCAAAGGACACTATCAAGAGAGTGACGACAACCCACAGAACGGGAGGAAATGTTCCAGAACCGCGTGTCTGATGAGGGGTTAACACCAAGACTATATAAAGAACGCCTACAACCCAACAACAACCAAAAACTCCAGCTCAGAAATGGGCTAAGGGATCTGAGTAACATTTTTCCAAGAAAGACACTCAAGCGGCCGAGAAGCACGTGAAAAGACAGGCGTTCACCACCTTCAGTCAGCAAGGGAACGCAAATCAAAACCACAGAGCACCTCGCACACACTGGAGGCCATGGGTTTTCAAGGCGGAAAGTAAGTGTGGTGAGCTCACAGGGGAACTGGAACCCGCTCACAGCTGGTGGGAGCGGAAAATTGTGCAGCCTCTGAGAAACACTCTGGCTGATCCTCAAAAAGTTAAACACAGGATTGCCCTGTGACCCAGCAACTCCACTCCTAGGTGCAGCCAAGGGAGCTAAGATACCTGCACACCAACGCTCACAGCAGCGTCACCCTCAGGGGCCAAAAGGTGGAAATGACCCACGAGTCCATCAACAGATGAGCCGGCACACACAACGCGGTCTGTACTTAGAGCAAAGTATCATCGAGCCTTAAAAAGGAAGGAGACCCAGCACGTGCTACAACATGGATGCAAGTGAAACAAGCCAGACATGAAGGGCAAGCACACTGTGACTCCGGCGCAGGAGGCCCCTCGACCAGGCAAATTCAGAGACAGAGGCGGAGCAGAGGTCAGAGTGGGCAGTGTTGGTGGTGGGTTACTGGACTGTGGGGAGGGTTGTGTTCAGGACGATGAGAAAGTTTCCAAAGGAGACGGTGGTGATGGTTATACAACACGTAAATGTATTTGACGTCACTGAATTCTACACTTAAAAATGGTTAATGTGACAAATTGTATGGTATATTTTTAAACCACTGTTTAAAAGTGAATAATGCAATATACCAAAAACCACAGGGTGGTACACTTTAAATGGGTGAAACGTAGTGTGTGTGAATTACGACTCAAAACGGCTGCTTAAAAACAAAAACAAACGCACCTACCCTGCACCAAGCACACTGCCAGGCTAGGTGGTAGATGTTCTAAGACTTGGTAAAACCTGGTCTTTGTCTTTGAAGAATTCACAGTCTAGTAGCAGAAAGGGACACAGGAAACAACAGTGAGAGCAAAAAGCAGTTAATTATAACAAGGTGTGTGCACACGCTTCAGAAGCACGGAGCAGGAAATTTTATGAAAGGAGACATTTAAGCTGGGTTTTGCAGGGTGAGTAGGAGTCTTCCTGGGGGAGGGGATTTTCCTGGGCACTTCAAGCAGAGGAAATAGCACTTGTGAAGGCAAGCAGCATGAAAGAAAGGCCTACAACCAAACCAGTTTCAAGGATTCTAGATGAAAGGTGGGCTAGACAAAATTAAAAACCCCTTCTCCCCGACAAGACTGATACCGTCACCACGTTAAGCAGACTGAGCACCTGCAATGGGGAGACGGGGGTCGCATCAACCAGCTCCACCGGGCGGGGACTCACAGGCTCTCTTTATCCACAAAGAGTAATGTTAACGTCTTATGGAGTCCTGGTGCTCAGGGTGATCCAACCAGGGGTCCCAGGCGAGAGGGCAGTGGACTAGAGGACACAAGGCTGGGGGCGGGGAGGGGCCTGGCGGTCGGAGGCTGAGGGAGGGCGGGGGCCCCTCAGAATCCCTGACTCAACATCCTAGAAAAAGGTCAGGGGCTCAAAACATCTGCATAAAGTCAGTAAAGGTACCTGTTTGCTGGATCCTCAGAACTTAAGGAGTTAAACTGGTTGTCTTCCGCTGCTTCCTGTGTTTCTGCCAGGAAAAGAGAGAAAGTTCAGCAAAGAAAGTTCGTGTTGATTTACACCTGAAAGGGGTGTTCAGGAAGCTGCTTTTTATCCTTAAAATGGTTTCATGTTTTCCTTATCAACGGGGAGGCTTATCTTACTGTAAAGATGATCGACTGGTAGATTTAAGGTCTTTAGCTTTTAGATAAACCATATTCAAATAGGATTACAAGGAAGAGTGGCGTCCCAAGATCTTACCAAACAGTTAGAGATAAAACGGTGCCCAAATAAATCAAGACAGAATTAAAAAGAAACACCACGCTTATCTCCTGTTTCTTAAGTTTTCATGGGAATTGACAGCTGTGATCTATATGCTATCACGTCTATATGACAACCTCAAATGATGCTCAGGGGAGAAGCACTGAAGTTGGTGATATCTGACAAAGTTCTTTTTTCTCAACTGTTACGAACTGGGAAGGGAAGAGCCCCTTTACTGAGGTTTCACACAAACTGTGACCGTGCGGCTGAGGGGCCTCTGTCCTCAGGTGTAACTCCCAGCGGTCAGGACCGCCTCAGCGTGAGGTCCGGCTGCCCTCCCAGTCCCGGGACTGCAGTGGGCGAAGGCGGCTGCCCACAGGCCTCAGCCAGGCTGCAGTCAGCCTGCACTCTCAGCTCAGTCTGCCCTGGCAGCTCCAACAAAATGCCACAGCCCGGGCGGCTGGTGAACAACAGACGTCTGTTCCTGGCAGCCTGGGGGCCGACGTCCAGGACCAAGGTGCCGGAAGGCTCACGGTCTGGTGAGGCCCCTCCGGGTCCACAGACGGCGTCTTCTCCCTGTGTCCTCACCTGGAGGAGGGGCTGGGGCTCTTCCATCAGGACACTAAACCCACGCAGGGAGGGGGTCCATCCTCATGACCTCACCTCCTGACACCATCACCTTGAAGGCTGGGTTTCAACAAGTGAATTTTGGGGAGACAGGGGTAACGTGACATATAACACACTCCAGTAACACGTGCTGCATCAAGACACCACAACGGTGACCCTTCCCTTGGCAGCGCTCCTGTGGCCGAGGCCCGAGAACCCGGGAGCACGCGGTGGGGCCGGGCCTGGCGGGGCAGCACTACCTGTGGGGTCGACGGGCGTGACCACAGGGCTGCAGTAGGCGGGCAGGAGCAGGGGCAGGTTGGAGGGGACGGCGTAGCCGCAGGGCACCGGCACCGAGTAGCCGCTGGGCACATGCAGGCCCGCAGGCTCCTCCTGGGCGTCCGCGTCTGCGGGCAGGGGTGGGTCCTCCTGGAAGGGCGTGATGTCGATGACAGAGTAGGGGTTGACCCTCGGCGGGACCATGAGTTTAGGAGGTTCTGCCGGCGCGGCTGCGTCTGCACCCAGCCTCCCGTTTTCACCTCCTGAAGATGGAAAGGAGCCATGGTAATCATGCACACACACGGCAACGCCTGTTCCCTCCAACATACAAATATGAAGGTAGACGGACAAGACTGAAAATCACGGAAAATAGGACCAATAAGAGGATCTTGACCAAACTTAAGCCGCTCCAGCTCACACTGCGTCACAGAAATGGCACAGACCTCGGGCCCCCGACACTACCTCCCCCGGCATGTTCCAAGCCACAGGTGGGCAGCCCGAGGACAGACCTGAGCCCGCAGTGGAGATGGTGGCAGCGGTGACAGTGGTGTCAGTGGTGGTGGCAGTGGCCGTGGCAGTGACGGTGGTGTCAGTGGCGGGGCCGGTGTCAGTGGCGGTGACGGTGTCAGTGGCGGTGGTGGGGGTGGGGGCGGCGGCTCCCGCGTCACCTGCCTGGGGGGCCCCAGGTGCTTGTCCGTCTGTGTCTGGAACCTCATCCCCATTGTTGAAATCCAGCCGCTCCCCCTCCTCCTCCTCGTTGTTGTTACGGTCATACTTCACTTCATTTTCTAAAATGTAAGGTAACATAAACCAGTGTTACCACCTGTTACTGGTAAAATGACTTTCATATTCCTGGACACACACAGAAGCGTCGAGGACGGGTGGCCAGGCCCCCGGGCCGGCACCCAGCCTTCCTACTGGGAAATGTGCGCAGCATCAGGCTTTGGGGTCAGGACCCACAGCTCAGTCTGGAAAGAAAAGGCAGAAAGGGAGAGGGCAAGAGAAAAAGCACTTTCCACGTCTTAAATGCTTCCACCCTGGACTCAGAATCGCGTTAGGAAAAATCGACTCGGAAAACCTTGAACTAAAGCAGCCGGCAGAGCAGCGATGTTTAACTCAGCAGGCCCTGCGCTCAGTGTAAAGACTCCATCCCTTCTAGTCACCCAGCCGGCTGTGTGTCATCCCTGCCGTAAGCCCCACAGCATGGGTGACTTGTGTCCCCGTGGTTGTGAGAGTTCTTTCCAGGACTGCTCTTTGGGGGGAGCTCGAGAGGGGATGCAATATTTGCTTACAGAAGGGCTTTTATATCACAAATAATAAGATCTCTTGTGCAGACTTTAAAAAGAAAAAGAAAGTCAGTTGAATTTAAAGGACCAGAACACTGTACCTGCTGTAATTTCAAATCACTAGAAGGTGACTTTAAAAATTTTTTTCAGGGAAAAAAAAAATGCATAAGCTGGAATTAAAATCTGATATGGCATTAAAACCCTCTATGCCTACCTGAGTTTTGCATGTATTACATATAAAAACACTAAATAGACTATACTTGCAAATATTTTGTTTTAAAAAGAAACAGGTGAAGGTGGTGCCGGGAGCACCTGTGTCTCACGTCCTGGGCTCGTGTTTCGCTCCATCTCCTCCCAGATGTCTTACAGTCCATTTAGTGTGAGACACCGTAAAGCGTTTTTTTAGAACAACTTTCATAAATTCACTTCTGGGTGTATTCTAATGCCCAAAGCTGGGCAGTTGTAAGATGTGGTTCCCGAGCAAGGAGGCTGATCAAAGAAAAGCCTGGCTCGTGGCTCTGAGTCAGCGCTCTCAGGAATCTGGCCGTGCCGGGAGCGCTCTGTCACGTTGCTAAGTGAAAACGTAAGCTTTTTTCCCCATCATTTTTGTCAGGGCACTAAATTAGCATTATTCCCCTGTCATATTTATTTGGCAAATATGAACTTAAGGAGATGGTAACTGCATTTAGAAAATATTCTGGAAATTTTTATTTTTCTGTTAAAGAGATTTATCGCTCAGCTGTGTTCGCCAGCTTTACTGCTGTGAGTAAACTGAGTACTTAATGATTCAGCCCCCGCCCCAAAAACCTTCTGAAATATATATTCCTTCCTCGTTGCTTGAAACACAGTTGGAGCTGGTTAGGAAGCACCCAAGTCGACAGGAGAGGAAGCAGCCTCCCCAGTGCCAGCCTCCTCCGCCCCGTTGTGATCACTCTGCTGGGTTAGGCTGAAATCGAAGATTACAGAACAAATTTCTCTTCTCACTTCTAGTAAGTGGCTGAGTTTCATATTGTAATTAGATGTGAATGTCGAAGGGTTAATATGCTTCAAAAAATTAGCGTGTCAGGTAGAAACACGTCCTGCAACCTGAAGCAGACAGCAATATATTCATTGTAGAAAATCTGCAAAATGTAGAAAAGCACAAAGAAAGCGCCAATCGCTTGCAGTAGGTCCAGAGACCGCACTTGTGCGTGCCTGTGTGTGAAGGGAGCGGTGGAATGATCAAAACCGAGGTCTTTTTTAAAACTGTGGTAAAACACACAGAACTTCAAATCCCCCGTCTCGACCATCCTGAAGCAGAGGTCAGCGACACGAACACATTCGCACTGCTGTGCGCCCACCACCACGTCTGTCTCTGGAACCTGCCCAGCCTCCCAAACTGGGACTCTGCCCCGTTACACGCTAACTCCCCGTCCCCTTGCCCCCCGCCCCCCCACCTACTTTCCGTCTTAAGAACTTGACTCCTCCAGGGGCCCGCGTGAGCGGGATCAGACGGGACTTGTCCTTCATGTGGGTCCCTCTCACTGAGCACGATGTCCTCGAGGCCACCCCTGTGGTGAGTGTCTCCCTCCTTCTCAAGGCTGCGTGATGTTCTGCTGTGTCCAGACCACAGTTCCTCAAACAACCACGGCTGACGGACACCTGGGCTGCTTCCTCCTCGGCTACTGTGAACAACGCTGCTGTGGACGCGGGGGCACGAGTGTCTGTTTGAGGCCCTGCTTTCAAGTCTTCTCGGCATAATATACCCAGAAGTGGGGCTGCTGGATCGTATGGTAGTTTTTTTTTTCTTTTTTGAGGAACCTCCATGCTGCTTTCCACAGTAGCTGCACCAATTTACATTCCCACCAACCGTGCACAAGGTTCCAGTTTCTCCACATCCTCACCAGTGTCTGTTACCTTCCAGCAGACGAGCATGAAAAGACCCAGTTTTTCAATTAGACTTACGTTAACTTAGCATGTCAGGAGCTTTTTCCCACGTTACTGACTGATCTTCAACAAAGTGACTTTAATGGTTTCACAGTATCGCACTGTATGAGTGTCATAATCTGAACAAATTTTCTAGTGTAAGACGTTGGGGCTGTTTCTTCACAAATATTCTTACAGTCAACTAAGTAAAGATCTCTGATTATTTCCTTAAGATGAATATTCAGTGACAGAATCCCTGAGACAAAGAGCATACAAAATCGTACGGTGCTTGGTTTACACCGGCTGTTTACCATCTGAAGGTGACCACCTCCGGGAATACCTCCCCGGCAGAGGGACTCAAGGTGAGGTCATTGTGGACGGAGCAGGTGGGCCCCAATCCAGCATGACCATGTCCCCGTGAGAAAGGGGGGGACACGGAGACACACAGGGGTCACGAGTTGACAGGGCAGAGATGACGAGGCTTCCACACTCAAGCCGGGGAGAGGCAAGGACACAGCCCCCCCAGGCATCTGTAACGACAAATGACACTCCAAATGGAAAGCTTCCACGCAAATGGGACTCAGCGGTCATCGGCAGGCTGGGTGACTCGGAGGAGGACGCCTCTCTGAAACACCTGGCTCCCAATTCCACGCACAGAAGAGGCGGAGGTGGCCGAGCACGGCTGAGGGTTCTGGGGTTCGAGGGGTACCAAACAGATGAGGTGCAGGCACCCTTGGTCTGGGAGCCAGGCCAGGAGTGTGGTGTGGAGGGACAGACCCCACCCAGGATGGGGATCCAGGGCACAACAGCCACACGCGGAGCAGCCCAGAGTCAGAGCCGGAAGCACCAACCTCTGTGCCCTGCAAGCCACGGCTGGCATCTGGGCTGTAAACGCGCCCCCTGCCCAGGCCAGGAGCCCCAGGAGCTCTCACGACCCCTCCTGGAACCACCCTCCTGGGGCAGCACCGTCACAGCGCGCTCCCGACTCCCTCCCACCGGCTGGCAGACTTTCAGTCCCTGTGCGGCTGGACTGTGTCCCCAGATTCATACACCGGACCTCAGAACACGCTGTATCTGGAGGCAGGGCCTTTAAAGAGGTGGTAAAGGTGAAATGAGGCTCTTGGGGTGGGTCCTGATCCCACAGGACTGGGGTCCTTACAAGAAGAGGAGGTGAGGACACGGACATGCCCAGGGGGACGACCACGTGAGGACATGGCAGAAGACGGCCGTCCACCACCGAGGAGAGAGGCCTCAGGAACCAGCCTGCAACAGTGTCATCTCGGCTGTCCAGCCTCTGGGACTGGGAGGGACCGGACGTCTGTGGTTTAAGCCCCCTGGCCGCGGTGTTTCTTATGGCCTCCGCAGCAGACTGTCCTCTTTGACGGGCCCCTTCCCTCTGCCCACCCCCTGGAAAGTCAATTCCAGTCCTGACCTTCTCCCAAGGGGCCAGGCATGCCCACCCCCGTCCTCATCCACGTGAGGCCCAAACAAAGTCTAGACCCAGGCCCCCCAGAGCTGCAGACTCACACCCAGCAACCAGAGGAGCCCCGATGCAGCTCACCCCAAACCGAGCCGGTCCTCCCCCGCCCCCTCCCTCCCTGTCCCCATCCCCATCTACCCTCCCAGACGACAGGCAGTGAGGACAGCCTGGCTCTGGTCCCCCGTCCTCCGGGGGAGCACGCCGGCTGCAGGGCTCAAGACAGAGGGTGAAGCGGATGAGGGGAGGTTGCCCCATCGGGTCATCCCTCCTCTGAGCACAGACAGCCCCCCAGGACGGCTACAGACCCATTAACAGCCTTTACAGACGTGCCACAAAATAACACATTAAGGAAATGAAAGAAGAGTCGCTCTCAAGTTTGGAGATAAAAGCAGCGCGCACTGTGGGGGGCTCGTGAGACCACAGTGGATCAGGACGTGAACGCTTCATCCGCGCTACGCTTCTCTGTTTCCTTGCTTTGCAATTCCCTTTACTGTTACGAAGAGGAAGCACTGCAAGGAGCCGCAGGCTGCGAACAGCCCCACCAACAAGGCTCCATTCACGGCCGGCTCGGCCCGCGCGTCACCGCGGCTGCAGCTGGAACGGCAGGGTCCCCTCGCACCGCCCGCTGCTCTGCTTCCGCCTGAGCCCGCGGCAAGCCACCAGGCTCCGGGACCGGCATGACTCGCCGTCCAGTTCTGCCATCAGTCACGGGGAGGCTTAGCTGGTGGCGACGTTAAAACCTCAAACTGCGGCCTGTGCATCCTGAGAGACCCGGGAGCACCCTCCCATCCGACGTCCACATCCCAGAGCCCCTTTTACGCTGAGGCGCTGAGGGCCTCCGCTGGCCACGTGTCTGCGCGCCTGCGGGACGTGACCCCTCCAGTCTCCACCCAAAGTGCGGGGGCAGGGCTGCTCCTGCTCCGCTGTCCCCAGGGGAGGGGCTGACGCTGGAGAGACACACGCCTGCGCCGCGTGCGCGGAGCCCTCAAAGCCCGCAGGGTCCTCTGCCACACAACCTGTGCCCAGACCCCGCTCTACCCTGACAGTTTGACTTGTCACCAGGAAGCTCCTAGAACAGGCACAGGTGACAGATGGACACGGGACAGTTACCCCACCCACACCTGTAACAACACTGCAGACAGAACACTACGCAGCCATCAGAAATGACAGCCGGGAAAACTCCCAGGGACGTGGAAAATACGCGACATAAAGACGCACAGTCAACAATGTTAAAATGAACATCCGATGGCGGCGATCACGCAGAGTAGAAACTCGAGGAAAACCCAGAGAACCGATCAAAATGTAAGTGCCAAGATGTCCCAGTGGTGCTGGGAGGAGCGACCTCGGTGACTTCCAGCCCCTTCGCCACGGCGTTTGTAAGAGGACAGTTTCAGTTTAATAATGAGGGAAATTATAATTAAAGCACCTCTGAATCATCAAAAAAGGCGCCAGGCCGTGACCCCGCCACTAAGGGCACAAGTGTTAATTACCCAGAAAACCACGCAAGCATCAGAGTGCCGTCGCACGTGAGACGTGGCACTGACACGACTGACTTGTGGCCTGACTCTGCACCAAAGTCAGAAGCTGTGCGCTGGGCTCTCAGCCAGGAGACGGCCACCGGCCTGGGGAGCCGGAGACAGCCCTGCACCTGCACCCTCGGCTCCCCCACACTTGCAGGGTCCTCCCAGGCCCCCGGGGGAAGCCTTCCAGGCGGACCATGAACAGTGGTCCAGGAAGAAGGTCCCACCTCCTCCAGCCCTGAGTCAGATCCCAGCGAAGAGGGGCCCTGAAATGGGACAGGGTCGGGGTGTCACCTGTGGAGGGCCTGGCAGGACTGGCCGCACCCCAGAAGTGAGCGACAGGCCCTGCTGGTCAGACTCGCTCATGAATCTGGGTCGGAGGAGCACTTGGTGTGCGAGCAGGACAGGGTGGGGGTCGGGAAGCAGCCTGCAGGGCGGAGAGGACGGAGCCCACTTGCGGGAAACGCGATGAACTCTGCCCGCACCCTCAACGCGCCTCCAGTTCCCTCTGTGGGGCCCCTCGTTCACCTGTTCTTTTCTGTCTCTACTGAGGTGTGAGTGACACACAGAAACTGTGTAAATGTCAGGTGCACGGCCGGGTGCTCTATGAAACCACCACCACCACAAGCAGCTGGGTGGCCTCCACCCCAGTAGGCGCCCCGGCCCCTGGCACGTGGTCTCATCGCTGCAGCCGATCGGGGACGCGGCCTCCCGAGCCTGGCACAGGCCTGGCCCCATCTCCCCTGATAGGCGTCCAGCCGTGAGCCCCGTGCCCGCCGGCCCGCCTACCAGGGCTCGGTGCTGCTGGGCCGCGCCCTCTCCTCGCCAAGACCGAGCACAGAGGTGCCTCTGGGAGCGCAGGCCGGGTGGACGGGCGTCTCTGCAGAACCGGGGGCGTGACTGGAAGGCCGAGTGGACACTGGCCGGCTCGCACCTGGACACGTGCAACGAGGGAAGGGCAGGAGTGGCCACCTCTGGACGGCAGACGCCTGCCACCAGATCTGAGCCGCTTGGACATCATCCGGCCCTGGACACAACTCCCCCAGCAGCTGTGACGCCCCCAGCACCTCAGGGCCCTGCAGCCCCCCGCCCCATCCCGCCCAGGGCCGAGGGGAGGGGAGGGAAACACCCGAGCTCACAGCTGCTGCCCCCGAGAGACAGGAAAGCGACAGAGGCCCGTTCCAGTGAAACGCCAGGAAGGAAGAGGCGGAGGGCGGCCGCGGGGGAGTCCGCTCCCAGGCCCAGTGCCCTCGGCCTCCCCCGAGCTCTGCAAGCGCACAGCCTGTCCCAGGAGGCGGGTCCAGCAGGCAGACGGCGGCCAGGCCGAGGGGACGCAGGCCCGTCCCCCAGCGGCCACAGGAGGACACACCCTCCAGGCATTGTCCAGGCATCGCTGCTCTGATGGGGATGAAAACTGGTGCTTGTCCGTCTGCCTCATTTGCAGTTAGAACAATCACAGCGGGATCTAGCCTGAGACCCCAGAGCCAGCCACTCACACTAGATGAAGCCGCTGTGAGAGCAGGCCGGAGTGCCCGGAAACCGGGAAACCCTGCTGGGGGGGGAGGCCAGTGGCCTGTGTGTGCAGCTTCCCCCCAGTATCTCCGGTGATGACTCTGCTCTAGGGAGGGGACAACAGGACACTTCAATGTGCACCCCCCCTTTCACATCCTTGCTCAGAGAGGGAGGGAGGGAGGAAGGAAGGAAGGAAGGAAGGGAAGGAGGGAGGGAGGGAGGGAGGGAGGAAGGAAACAGGAAGGGAAGGAGGGAGGGAGGGAGGGAGGAGGCAGGAGAAAGGGAACCTGCGAGCAGCTCAGCCAGCAGGTGCCCGGTCGGCCACAGGCACACGTGTTTGGCGAGCTGCGGTCCGGCCTCAATTTAGTCTCTGAACCAGGAAGTCGTCCACCCGTCCCCCAACCCAGATGGGCTTCTGATGTTGAGGTAAACATACGGGACTCTAGATACTGGCGTGTGCACTGCAGGGAGGAGGGGGCTCAGCCAGGATGCCCCCAAAGTGAGGGGCACAGGCTGAGAGCACGGGGCACCAGGGCTCCCCCTCAGCGTCTGCCCAGAACCCCCTCCCCAGGAGTGCCCACCCCATGCCCCAACCCAGCCGCAGCAACTCAGTGATTCCCAGAGCCTGGGGTCCCGGGAAAGAGCCCCCATCCGCCGTGACCCGCCGTTACCTTCTGCCGCGGGAGCGGGGGGCCCTGGCTGGTCCATGTCACCGCCGTCCACCTGGCTCCTGGGCCTCGGAGGAGCCGGGACCCTGTGAGGATGAGACACGCCGTCAGGGGTGGGTGGGGGGACGCCCACCGACCACCTGAGGAAAGAGGCTGGACTTCATTCACAACTGCAATTGAAGAACTGCCACCTACTAGTGGAAAGGCTGCAAACCTTGAAATAAGGCTCAGGGCAGAGAGCGGCGCAGAGCTCCCAGAGCAAGACGCCACCCGGACCCGCGCCAGGAGTTAACTCGCGCACCAGGGGTTCACTGGCCAGACCCCTCCAGCCCCCGACACCCTCAACTCTCCGCTTCCTCTCGCACATGCTTGGAGCGGGGAATGAAGACAGAAGCCCAGTATTTCTTCTTCCTTCAGCTTAATCTTCATCAGCTTTGAGTGAAGAACGAATTTCTGAGGATTACGGATGTGCTGTTTTCTTAAGCCCTCGGGCCTGGGCCGGACCTCTGCAGGCCCGCCTTGTTTCCTCTCTCCTCTGCCCTCCTGTTTCCTTAACGTGATCAGAAAACCTGGGTCTGAGAGCGAGTGAGACACTAGCTAAGTTGTGAGAAGGCAGGTTCCCTGGCTCCGTGGAAAATGTCCCACGGAACAAGTGCCCTGTTCAGGAGTGTTTGCACCAGAACAGGGGCGGGAAGCAAACTTTGCTGAGACAGGCGAGCTCTGCCGAATCACTGTCCGCATCAAAGAACCAGAACTCACCCTCAGAGCCCAGAGGCCAGGACAGCTACCCGGACGGCTACCCAGACGGCTACCTGGACGGCTACCCAGACTGCTGCACGGCCGTCCTGGTGGTCCCCCCTGTGGAGGACGACGGGCACGCCCCTCGTGCCTGCGTGGCACAGTCAGGACTGGAACCCAGGCCCGGGCACCTCGGTCTGTGTGCGCGACCCTGTAAGAGTTTCAAGCAGACCACAACGCTCAGGGACACTTTCCATCCCACATCCGCATCCCCAGGACACCGTCTTCCTGAGACGGGAGCTTCCCAGGAAGGTGACACACATAACCTGCCTCCGGGTCTCAGGCCTGGATGTCGGGGCCCCGTGTCTGCTCCTGGCACACGCTGCCCAGCACTGCGCCAGGTGCCACTTCCGCGTCAGGACCTCCCAGCAGAGCCAGAGAGCCTGCCCCACAACACCCAGTCTGTCCAGGCCTCCCTGTCACTTCCCACATCACACGTGCCCCATCCAAGAACAGGCACAGAGCACACCAGCAAAGGGCGGTTCTGGCCCAGACCAAGGACACCGAGCAGAGTCCTCACCCCAAGTAACCGGAGGAGGGAGGCAGTGAGGAGGGGAGAAAGCAGGAGACACCCCTCCACCGGGGCCCCAGATGCCCAGCAACTTCTCGCATAAAGCAAGTTCCAACTTCCAAAACTCATCCTCATGCATGAGGACAACCAGCCTCAGGAGTGGAAGGAACTTGGGAGAACCCCTGGGGCTGAAGTCCATCCCTGGGCGTTCCTTGCAGGGCCATTCGCTGCACCCCTGGTGCAAAGTCAAGGGTGCCCCACAATGAGGCCCCACCCAGGGGCTCACTTCAAGCAGGAGTTCCCCTCATTCATGGGAAACGAGCTAAATGTTCCACAGAGAAGGAAGAGCGCCATGTGATGCATAATTACACCAGTCGCTGCAGACGAAGCCACTGTCCCCCGGAAGTTCAGTGGAGCTTTTCATCACGTGTCCAGACAGCACCTGCAATCACCTCTCCCTCACGGCCGTCCCTGCTGCAGGGGGGCGAGACACCCCGAGGCCAGGAGGAAGGAGGACCGAGCCGGAGCACAGCCCCAGCGCAGGAGCAGAGAGCGCCTTCCTGAGGAAGATGGAGGGAAGGGCAGGGAGAGGCGGCCAGCCTGCTATGGGGGCCTGTCCAGGCTTAGAGAGCATCCACAGAAGGTGTCTGATCAGGGGACTGCTGTGGCCAGAGTTGCCTTTTTGAAAGGTCATAGTGGCATCAGGTGGACAGGGCATCGGGGAGGAGGGCCAGGTAGAGGGAGGCTGCCCCAGGACGATATTGGGCAGGAGCCGTGGCTCGTGGCCCCGATGACGGTGGAAACAGGGAGGGGGCGGCACAGGAGATGCATGGAGAGTGCGGCGGCAGCAGCCACGTGGCAGGGATGGGAGCCTTCCACGAATTTCCCCATTTTCTGTCTACGCTTGACTTGTGGTTTCACCCCATTGTGGGAGGAAAACGTGCTTGATACGACTTCAACCTTCTTAAATTTATCAAGACTCGTTTTGTCACCTAACTTGTGACCTATCTTCGACAATGCTCCCCGTGTACTTTACAGGAACATCCACTCTGCTACTTTTGGATGGAATGTTCCGCACATATCTACTAAAGCTCAGTAAAGCTGCAGAATACAAAGATGCCAGAGACGCCAGAGGGAAGAAAATGACAGGCCAATATCCCTGAGGAACACAGATTCAAAAAATCCTCAACAAAATACTGGCAAACCAAATTCAGCACTACATTAAAAGGATTTATCCCAGGGACGCAAGGATGGCTCAACATCCACAAATCCATCGGTGTGGTACACCACATTAAAACAACGAAGGTAAAAGTCGTAGGACCACTTCAACAGACTCAGGAAAGCATCTGATAAAAACTCTCAATACAGTGAGTACAGAGGGACTGTACCTCACATAAAAGCCACCTAGACAAACCCACAGAAACACCATCCTCAAGAAGGGGAAGCTGAAAGCCTTTCCTCTAAGATCAGGAGCAAGACAAGGATGCCCACTCTCACTACTTTCATTCAAAATAGTATTGGAAGTGCTATCCAGAGCAATCAGACAAGAAGAAGAAATAAAAGGCATCCAAACCAAAAGGAAGAAGTAACATTGTCACTCTTTGCAGATGACACAATATTACATACAGGAAACCCTAAAGATTCCACCAAAAAATTGTTAGAATGAACAATGTCAGTAACATTGCAAGATACAAAATCAATACACAAAAGCCTTCTGCATTTCTATACACTAATAATGAACGATCAGAAAGAGAAATTAAGAAACTAACCGCATTTACAACTGCATCACAAAGAAAAAATCTGGGGAAAATTTTAATAAGGAGGTGAAAGACATATACACTGAAAACTACAAGACATTAATGAAAGAAAATGAAGACACACATAAATGGAAAGATTTTCTGTGCTCACGGATTTGAAGAATTAATACTGTTAAAATGCCTATGCTACCCAAAGCAGTACAAAAATTCAGTGCAATACCTATCAAAATTTCAATGGCTTTTTTCACCAAAACACAACAAACAACCCTAAAATGTGTATAGAAACACAAAAGACCCCAAATAGTCAAAGTAATCCTGAGAAAGAACAAAGCCGCAGGCATCACACTTCCTGGTCTCAGACTGTGTTACAAAGCCACGGTAATCACAACAGTGTGGCACTGGCACAAACAGACACATAGACCAACGGAACAGGACAGGGAAACCAGAAACAGACCCACACTTCACATGGCCAACTAACCTACAAGAAAGGAGGCAGAATACACAGTAAGACAAGGATGGTCTCTTTGCCGAAGAGTGGAGGGAACGCTGGACAGCTACGTGCAAAAGAAAGAAATTGGACCACTGTTTACACCGTAAACAAAAATTAACTCAAAATGGATTAAACATTAGAGACTGAATGTAAGACCTGAAACCACACATCTCCTAGAAGAAAATACAGGGGGTCAAGTCCCTGACATCGGTCTCAGTGATGCATTTTTGGATTTGACACCAAAAGCAAAGGTAACAAAAGCAAAAATAAACAAAGGGACCACATCAAACCAAAGAGTTTCTGCACAGCAAAGGAAAACCATCACAACGTGAGAAGGCACCCTGCAGAAGGGGGACCTACCTGCAAACCATCTAGTAAGGAGATAACGTCTAAAATACACAAAAAATACCCATACAGCTCAAGAGCCAAAAAAACAGCCCCTCTGATTTTTCAAATGGGCAAAGGAGATGAATAGACACGTTTCCAAAGAAGACATTCAAATGGTCAACTGGTCCACGGAAAGCAGCTCAGTCTCTCTAATCATCAGGGATGCAAATCAAACGCACGATCAGCTAACACCTCACACCTGTCAGACGGCAGTCATCGAAGAGACGAGAGGTAACAAGTGTCAGTGAGGATGCGGAGAAAAGGGAACCTCCTGCACTGTTGGTGGGAAGGTAAACTGGTGCAGCCGCCATGGAAAACCGTATGGAGGTGCCTCAAAAAATTAAAAATAGAATTGCCATCATATCCAGCAATCCCATGTCTGGATATTTATCCAAACAGGGTATCAGAAAGATATGTGCACCACCTCCATTCATCACAGCATCATTTACAACAGCCAAGACATGGAAACAGCCCAAGTGTCCACTGACTGATGAACGGAGAAAGATGTGATTCACACACACACACACACACACACACACACACACACACACACACACACACACAGAGTCACCATGGAATATTACTCAACCATAAGAAAGAAGGAGATCCAGCCATTCTCAGCAACAGGGATGGACCCTGCGGACACTAAGCTAAGGCAATAAGTCAAACAGAGACAGACAAATACGTATGCCCTCACTTCTTTGTGGAAGCTTAAAAAACAAAACAAGTTCATAGATACAGAGAGCAGACTGGTGGTTGCCAGAAGCAGGGTGGGGCATGTACAAAATGGGTGAAGATGGGCACAACGTGCAAACTTCCAGTTACAAACTCCTAAGTCCTGGGATGTGATGTACTTATGGTGACTACGGTCAGTGATACTGGACTGCATATCTCAGACACGCTCTCACAAACGAGTGCCACCAGCTCCACTGTGAAGGCCACCTCGGCCTCCCCGCCTGAGCCTCCTGCTCCCACCCGCTCGGGACAAAACCAGTTCCGCCCTCCCTCACATTCGCAGTGTCTGATCTGTCAGCAAATCTCCTTAGTTCCACCCTCAGAACAGACCAGAATCTGACGAGCCACTCTCCCTCCCTCCAGGGCCACCCTCTGTCTCTTGCCTGACTTACTGGAGAAGCCTCGTAACTGGCCTCCCTCCCCCCTCCTCGCTCCCCTATAACCATCTCAACACAGAGGCCAGGAGGCCCACAAACACACAAGTCAGATCTGCCTGAACCCTTTTCTGTCACTGCTGCCTCCCTGAGGTCAAGCCCTGTCTTCCTCAGTCCCAGCACCACAGCCCCCAGCCATCTCGCTGCTCCAGACACACTCCTGCCACAGAGCCTTTGCACCTTCCGTTCCTTCCACCCCAAATGCTCTTGTGTGGATGTCAGCGCAGCTCAATCACTCATCCTAAGATCTTCACTCAGTACCGCCTTCCCAGCGAGGCCTCTCCTGGCCCCTGCCATGGGTCCCCAGCCCCGCCCCTTCAGCACCCCCAGCCCCACCTCCTGCTTTACCTTTATCCTCATCTCAAGTACCGTGTGCTTTCCTCATCTCTCTTCTCCCCCAAACACCAGGACATCAGCCCCACAGAACAGTGCTTGGTCCATCTGCTCACTACCTAGTCCTGGGACTGAGGACCCTTAGGACCCACCACCTGGTAGGTGCTCACGAAACATCCGTCAAATTAACAAGTCATTTCCAGACTGGCAGGTGACACGTCACAGCTTGTTACGCGACCACATGCACCTGTTCCCGTTTGTAAAGAGGCTAGTCCCTTTTCCTCAGGGCTTTTTTTTTTTTTTTGCAAGTGTAAGAACTTGCTTTTAAAAACGCATGAGAACAAAACAACACTGAATATATGTCCTCAGGAGAGAAAGCCCCAATGGGATCGCTGGCAGGCGCACACAGCCTCCTTGCCTTCCGGGAGTCCTCGCCCTTCCTCCTGCAAACGGTGGAGAAGGGGGCGCTCTCCAGGGCGACCAGAAGATGCTCCCTGAGGCCTGGCTCTCCTCCGGGCAAAGGCAGGCGCAGGGACCGCACACTCTGGAGGCAGCCCCGCCTCCCCCTGCAGCCCTCGGGCTGGCTCCCAGGTATCCCCAGCGCCTGGCAGGACGCCGCCCTCTCGTTCCTTCCTGTGAAGTCACCGGAGCGGTGCGTGTCTAAACGTTTTTCCAGAACAGAGGCTGGCAGCCGGCCCAGCGGGCTCCCAGGCTCTGCTCCACGTCCGCCTCTCCAGGCCCTGGACTCTGGGCCACAGACAGAGACCCGCGTCCTCTGCAGACCCCAGGACCCGATGGCACAGGTCTGATTTTAGCTCCACTGAAAAGCGGTGAAGATGGAGCACTGACCCTCCAGCACCGCTCTGGGCCAAGCGCTTCTGCTGAGTCCACAGAACCGCGGGCAAGGCCAGCCCGGCTTCTCTGACGGACATGCGTCAGCACGGCCGCGTGGCCTGCTGAGTCCAGCGCTCGAGGACAAAACTTCGATCAAGTTCCTACCACTCTGCAGCCAGAGGGCTGGCCGGGCCAGGAGCCACGTCCACGTCCCCGGCAGGAGCAGGAGGCCCCACACCCAGCCCGCCGCTCCCGCTGCCAGGCTCGGACCTGCACACGCCGTCAGTAACAGGCGCCGGATTCCTTCCACCACAGCTCAGCGCTGCGGGCTCCGGCTCCGGACGGGGAGCACGGGCGACTCTGGAATCCCTGGGCTGTGTCTATGCCCGCCCATACGGGACCCATCCGACCCCATAGCCAGTGCCTACCCCCTGGAGCCCTCCCCGCTGCTGCTGGAGTGAGGCAGAGCCCGGCCCGGTCCAGCCGAGGAGCAATCCTCTCCGTGTGCTGCAAAGGCCGCCGCGTCCTCCCCGAGACCGAGGCCCTGCAACCCTCGAAGACGGAGACCCAGTAACCCTCAGCACAGAAGCAGCCTTCCAGCTACATGTTCTCACAGCCTCTGAAGTCGGCATCACCTGTCTCTCCTCCCTTCACAGAAATAA
This sequence comes from Camelus ferus, assembly GCF_009834535.1. NCBI lineage: Eukaryota > Metazoa > Chordata > Mammalia > Artiodactyla > Camelidae > Camelus > Camelus ferus. The sequence continues at coordinate 26,841,808 of NC_045721.1, forward strand.
CGCAAGGAACAGAATAAAACAGCAAAAGTGCACAGCACACCCTCATCAAAATGTGAGTCCTGTGCCATCAAACTGTTATCAACACGTGCATCAGCTCTGACGCTCCCCACCAGTGAGCAACGGCACAACTTCAAAATCCAGTCTGCGTTTGACTGTGGAGTTTAAATGGCCACGGCGCTTTCCAAAAAAACAAAATGACAAGGATGTCCACACATGAGGTCTGGTCCCCCACAGCCAGACAGCCTGCCCGGGGCCCAGGAACAAACAGCAAAACCTCCATCCACGAAGCAAAGCCCAGGCCCTTAGACCCAGACACACCTCACGTGCGGAAGGTCCTGGGCTCCGTGGAGCCGTCAGTGCACAGAGAATGCCGGCATCCCCACCTCTTCCTCTTGTCGCCCCCCTAAAATCCCCAGTTCAGGAGTCACAGGGGACTCAGATGGGTAACTGGCCCCGGGGGGAAGGCTGGCTCAGCCGGGCACGTCCGGTGGGACCACCATGGTCACTCCTGCCCGTGAGCCGTCTCCACAGTCCCTTTCACAAAGGCCACCGCAAGGCTTTGGATGCTGTATTTTACTTTAAAAGACAATTTCTAGCATCAGAAAGCAGCCAATGGAAGACAAAAATGTTAAACTTAAAAACAATTTTTTTTAATATTAAAAAAAAATCTTTTGAACTTTGTGTAATGAAACAATGAAACACCAACAACGCACAGAAAGCACCTTCTGCCAGCACGTACTTTAGTGACAGAAAGAACAGGAAATGAAAGAACAACACTAGGACCAGGACTGGTCATTTTTATAACGAAAAATTTGAAAATGTGTACACAAAAACAAAGAAAGGAGCAAAAATGAACTGTGAGGCCTGGATCTTTGAAAAGCCTGAGTCGGGAAGGAGAGAGGATGAGGGGACGGGGGTGCGGGGGGACCGGTGCTGCACAGGAGGGTCCTTTCCAGTTCTCCTGGCCTCACTGCTCACAGGGCAGAGCCAGGCCACCCCCAGCGCAGGCCCTGCCACACATCTGCAGAGCACGGTCAGTCATGGCCTCAGCTCTCACACCCTCAGCACCTGGGTGACCGAACTCCCCTATGTACTCAAAGCCCCCAGAACGTTCCCCTTCTCCTCCAGAAGTCCCAATTGAGAGCTGTAACCTCATAAACGTTTAACACCTATGTTCCCCGTCTTCTTTCACTCTGATCACGTTTGTCCCTGTGCAAACTCTGCATGATGTATGAAGTACACACAAATATGCTCTGAATTCGTCGTTGCCGCCTTTCTGTTCGGCCCTGTGCGTCACTCACAAGGAGTCTGTCACCGACAGAGGACAGAGCCAGTCTCCACATTTTCATTTTGCTCCAAGGTATGCAGAACACCCTTTGTTTAAGATGCGTTTTCATACGCTTGCCCTCCAGCAACGTCCTAAGTGAGTAACCTGAAGTTCTGCAGGTGACCTGACTCACCCAGGGTCGGGTGAGCAGTTTCAGAACTCAACCTGGGGTCCAAACTCCAAGCCCCTGCAGCGACCAGAATGCCTCTGTCACCAAGAATTTCTGAAGAGTCTTCCAACCTCACCACGAAAAACTAGGGAGAAGGGGAGGGTGTAGCTCGGTGGTAGAGCGTATGCTTAGCACGCATGAGGTCCTGGGTTCAATCCTCAGTACCTCCAATAAAAAAAAAAAAAAGTTTTATGCAAAGAAAACGCAGCATGTCAAAATATCAAGATGACAAATTCGGTTAAAACTAGAAGGTCAAGCTCAACTTCTAAAAGGATAAAAAGCTATTTTGAATAACTGGTTTCACCTCATCCCTAGCTGTCTATAATGTGCTCTGATAACACCAGGCCTGTGTGGACATTAATCAGTTAGGAAACAGCACCTTCAAGGAGTGACTTTTCTTATTGACCTGAAATCATGAAACCACGAAAGTTACATCTGACTGTGAAGAGTCACTCGGTCACCTGACTGCAGCTGCGGTCACTTAATCACACCCTAAGGCCAATCAAGTAAACACTGTGAGAGCTTAAGGGGGCAATCATGTTTCAAAATTACGCAGAGTAGATCTCATCTTTCCTGTCTAATAAAAGTCACTTCCTATAAAACAGAAGCTCAGAATATATAAGCAATAAATGAACAGCGACAATCTTATCCATTGCAATGGTCCACCTGGAGGGATATTACGTAACTCTTGCACAAAGTCCACAAAGTTGACAGAACACTGACAGCTACTCCATTTTTACTTTGTGGCTCAACCCCAAAGTGCTGCCAGGAGGGGACGATTCAAGCATCTGCCGACCAGTTTCTGGAGCCGTGGGTAGACGGGCGAGAGGAAACACACACAGGTTTTTAAAGTGGTAAGTTTTTTCACCCTCGAGCGGGCCAAGGACCTCTGCCTCTATAGGTAAGTATAAATCCCTGTGCCCACCCTTTCACCCCGACTAGCCATGGCTCATGCAACTGCAGGGGGTCGCGTGGACCCCAGGCCGGCCTACGGTCCCTCCGGCACAGAGCTCACAGCCGGGAGTCTCGGCCAACCCCGTTATCCCCGGACCCACGGTAAGTGGGCTGCCCCGAGGCCTCGGCTCCGGCACCCGCACTGTGCGTCCTGGGTGGGGCGCACCCCGAGGTGTCCTCGCGCCTCCCACAAAACCTGGGGTGGGGAGGCAGCCCGGACTCGGCGGGGCGGGGGGACTTGGCTAGCTCGGGGGCAGATGGGCATAAGTGCAAGTTTCACAGGAAAAAATAAAACTCCGAGTCCCCGCGGGCGGCTCGCTGGAGGCGCGGTGCAAGGGTCCCCATCTGTCCCCGGCCCGCTCTCACGCTGCAGGACCCCTGCGCGCCCCCGCCCTCTCTCACCTGCAGGAACCCCGCCGGCCCCCGCCGGCTCTCACCCCGCAAGACCCCCGCCCGGCCCTGGCCCGCACTCACCCTGCAGCCGGGACCGGACCCCCGCCCGCCGTCCCTCCGAGCGCCCCTCTCCCCGCCCGGCGTCCGCCGCCGGGATGCGCCCCAGCCCCGCCCATAAGGAGGCCGTCCCACCCCCACGCCGTGACTGGCCGGATTGGGCGGCCCCCGGAGCCCATTGGTTGCCGCGCCTGCCCATTCCTCGGCCGCGCCCCGCCCCGGCGACCGCGCATTCCTGCGGAGCCACGTGGCCGCCTTCGCCCCCTCCTTCGGCCCAACGCCCCGCCTGGCTGCGCACGCGTGGGCGCGGGGCGCGGGGCCCGACTCCCAGAGTCGGGTCTATTCCGCGTGGAGCCCCCGGGCTGTTCACGCGTGGACAGGGGCCGCCTTGCAGGCCACACCTCCCAGGGTCCCCCAACCCCCCTCCGGGTCCCCACAGCATCCACCCCTTCCCTTCGCAAGCCGGCCCTGCCTGCAGGGCGTTCCTGGATCCTCCGAAAGTCAGCTGCGCTTAGACCCGCCGACTCTTGGGAGTTTGGAAATGCAATGATTTCACACATTACCGAGGCACTTGTAAAGCTTGCCTTTTGCTGGAAAGCGCCCATTTTCCCTGGTATCTTTCAGGTGAGCGTGGATTCTAGAATTCCACACCTTCTAAGAGCGTCATGCTGTTGGAGGAGAGCGCGACCCTCGGTTCCGCCCTTGAAGGCATACTGCTTATTAGGCCTGGAAAGTGTTGCTGTGCTGTGAACCCATCTGAGGTTAAAACCTACCCGAGTGTTTGGTTCCTCCCAGGAGCGCCTAAGATGAACGAGAATTCCCTTCTGTGCTCTTGGAGTGGTTCGCCAGGAGCATTTCTCTGCTTTATAATTTTTAAAAAGGAAGCATATTATTGTTATAATTTCTGCTATAGGACAAAACGGGAGATAAAGCAACTTTAACAAGGATACAAACCAAAATAACAGCTGAAGAATAGTATCTGTTACCTGGTCGACAGGGTAATCAGACGAGTCACACCCTAGGCTCCTCTCCCATCTCCTGCCAAACCTCTCAATCATAGAAGTAATTTAAAGTCAGCATTTTAAAACGCCAGACGTCTTAAAGCTGTCGGGTGCCATGCACTAGGCTTGCAGAAGGAAGAAACAGAGCTAAATGCCACAAAGCTAATTTAAACATTAAGTGTCCTCAAAGCCCCCACCCTCTGTAGAAGTTCTGCCCTGCAGATGGTGGCTGATGTAAATCACAGCTAACATACAAAGACGAAAATGCCTGGGAAATGGACAGTAGCAGGTAAGGTAATATTTTAGCACATTTATTATCAGCATTTGCTAATTTTATGGAGATGGACCGAGCCATTTTTAAATGCTATTTCAGACCCATCTCAGAGCACACTGTGAAGATACTAGAGCCTGAACCAGCTGAAGAGGATGCTTCCTCTCGGTGACTTACATCTCTGCTGCTAGGGCCTTCCAGCAGCTTATTCAAGTCTCTTGCCCAGTTTTAATAGTCACGGTGGATAGAGGTAGAAAGACCGAGTAAGTCAGTTCTAGGTCACCACACAAGACCCGGATGCTCGTGTGTCTGGTCGAGCAGAACACAAACAAGAGGGAAATGGCACCGGCGTGTATGGGTTCAACAGTGGAGTCAATTTGCAGATCCTATTGTGGTTTCTAACACTAATAAAATCCTGTGTGACTCACACAAGTCCCTGAGCTTCTGTATAACCATCTAGAAAGTGTGACTAATAGTAGCTACATCATAGACAAGAAGTTTAGGAGAGAGAACCATACAAAGGACCCGTGTGCCGTCCAGCAGGAGTAGACGTTCGCTAAGCCATAAAGTAATTTGGTTCCATCTTCTTTTTTCTTTTTTTTTTTTCTTTTCAGGAGCAAACAAACATATCGATTCACCTTCTGATAGATGGTTCCCCTGTTTTTAAAACTTAAGGAAGTTCAAGATGCTGCTATGGTGGCACCGTTTTCCACCCAGAAATCACGTTATTGTGGACCCCAGGGACAGTACCGTAGCACCATCAAAACTCAGGGAGCTTCCCATTTCCACACTGGATGCACTGACCTCTACGCTCAGGGCCACCAGGAAGGGCAGCGGGGTGGGACACCGGGGCAGTGCCGAAGAAGGTGGGGCACGAGGCTGGGGCAGAAAGAGCTCTGACTGAGGCCTCCAGTCCCGTCTAGTTTATTCTAGTGTTCTTCAGATACATCAGTGTTTTCATAAATGTTCTATGAGTACTTGAAAAGAGTGTATTTTGCATCTGTTGATGTACGGTTCTACGCATGTCAATTAGGTCACATTTGTTACTAATTTTTATTGTCTCCATTTTCTATCAGACACTAAGAAAAGAAGATTAAAATTTTCAAACGTTGCTACTCTGTCCAACATTGCACTGAAACACCCAACCAGTGTGATAAAGCAAGAAAAGAAAACGTACAAGGATTGGGGAGAAAGAAAAAACTGATTGTTCACAATGTGATTGTGTACATAGAAAATCCAAAATAATCTGTAAATAAGCTATTAGAATTAAAAAAGGAATCCAGTAATTTGAGATGGAGCATAGACTGAAATGTAAAAATTAAACTATTAAGTTTCTTGACAAAAATATAGGAAATATTGATCTTGGAGTAGGACACAAAATGCACTAACCATTTAAAGTGATTAAACTGGACTTCTGCTTATGACACCAGCAAGAAAGTGCAAAGGCAAGCCGCAGACTGGGAATCTGCAGTACGTGATCTGACAAAGGTGTCAGTAAAGAGCTCCTGCAAATCAGCAACAAAGACAGTCCATTTAAGAACAAATATGCCTTCAGTCAGACAGACAAGTATCACAGGATGTCGCTTCCACGTGGAATCTAAAGAAAAAAATGCAAATTTCATTTACAAACCAGAAATAGCCTCATGGACATAGAAAACAAACTGTGGTTACCAGGGGGAAGAGGTGGGGAGGATAGACTAGGAGTTTGAAATTAACACATGCACATTACTGTATATAAAATAAGCAGCAAAGACCTACTGTGCAGCACAGGGAACTCTACTCAATTTCTGGTAATGAGCCATGATGGAAAACAAACTGAAAATATATATTTGTACGTGTGTATATGTATAACTGAATTGCTTTGCTGTACACCTGAAACTAACATTGTTAACTACTTCAATAAAAAATAAGAATGAAAAAAAATACATCATAAAAAATTTACTGATTGACAGTAGGAATAGAAAAGGGTGCTCAGTGTTATAGCTTTCAGGAAAATTCAGATTAAAACTACATGAAGATACCACTTCACCTGTACAAGAATGGCGAAAACTCAAGACTGACAACAGCGAGTGCTGGTAAGGCTGTGGGGCAGCTGGAACTACTGTCGCGTTAGCCAGCGCTCCCCAGAGAAACACAACCATTCAGGGATGGATCTGCATCTCCATCTAGACCTGTGGAGCAGAGGACCACGGATACGGAGGACCACGGATACGGAGTCACTGCTTCAGAGTCACACAGATGGTGAGAGACAGACTGATCATGAGGACCTGACCATGGAGACAGGGACGCCGCCTGGCCTGCCAGAGTCAGGAAAGCCGGCGGTGTAACCCAGTCTGAGGACAGGGGAGGCAATGGTGGAAGTCCCAGTCTGAGGACAGGAGGGCGGAGATGTCCCAGCTCCTCAGTGAGGCAGAAAAAGGGACGAATTCCTCCTTCCTCCATCTTTTGTTCTAGTCAAGCCCCTCTGATTGGATGGTGCCCACCCTGGTGGGGGAGGTGGACTAACTTTACTGCGTCCACGGACTCCATGCCCACCTCCTCTGGAAGCACCCTCGCAGACACCCCTGGAAAGAATGTTTAATCTGGGTAACTCCAAGGCCGTCAGTCACCCCATGAAATTAACTGTCACAACTACACATGGTGGGTGGGACTGTGAAACGGCTCAACCACCCGGAAAACCTGTTTTGCCTTTTCTCATGAGAGAGGCCCGGCAGCCCGCTCTCAGGCACTTACTCAAGGTAAGTGAGAACAGGCGGCGGTCAAAAAGACTGTTGCACGAAGGGTTTATTCATAACAGTTCAAACGGTTCAAATCAGTGCAACTAGTTCCAAACTGGAGAAGCAACCCAAATTCAATCACAGGGTGAGTGTATGAACAAAGTGTGGTACAGGCACACACTAGGACACAGGATAACAAAAATGAAACAGTAACAAAAAGGAATAAACTGTGCACTCAGTGGCTGAGATGAACCTCAAAAACAGTGTTGTATGAAAAAAAAACAGACCTGGGGGCATTCTTTGCCCCAAACTGTGTGTCCTTCTCTGCAGAAATGGCCAACGGGGTGTGTCTGTGGCTGCATTAACTCAGCCCAAGATAGAGTCGGCAGAAGGCAGGTGCGTGGAAGGGCGGCAGGGCGGGTCCCCAGCACGCCCGTGCCCTGAGCCGAGGGCACGCTCCCTCACGGCTGCACCCTCGCCCTCTCACTGGGTGCCTGGACCACCTCCACTCTTCACCCTGCCTCCCCCACGCCCCCTTCAAGGGCGGGCAGCCCAGGGGACAAGGCGGAGTTGGGAGAAAACAAAGCAGGAGAGGCAGAGAGGAGGTGCGGGGACCTGAAGATAAGGAAGGCAGGGCCACGCTGCTGCCATGTCTGGCGGGTCATTGGAATCTGGTGGGGGAGAAGGGCACATTGTTCCAGGCTGGAGACAGGACCTTTTTGTTCCCAGAGCCCTTGCAACAAGGACTAAGCTGTTTTCTTGCTTTGCTCGTCTCCAGTTGGGGGAGGAGATGGGCAGAGCTCTAAGGAAAGCCGCCCCACAAGCCTCGAGGACCAGGGGAGGGAGGCTGGGTGAGAGGCCTCCATTTCAGTGCCTCAGGTTTGCACATGGACTCCTTGGGGCCCAGCAGGTGACACCTGGCAGTGGGAGGGCTCTGGAAGGGTTCTTCACACAGACGCCCCCCCCATCCTCCCCCCACTCCTCCTGGCCTCTGGCAGACCCTCCAGGGAGCTGGAGCTGGGAAGGAAGGACAGAGAGAGGGGACGCTCACGGGTGTTCTAGAGGGTTCTTCCCTGCTCGGAGAGCCCTGGTCCTGCCTGAACAAGCTCGAATTCTCAGCACGGTGAGCACGGGAGTCATCGGTGTCCCGGAGACCCACAGGAAGGAACATGCCATGATTCTAGGGGCCCAAAGGAACCCCCGCACCCCTATCCTGTGTGCAGGTACATCTGTCTTTCTGCCCTGAGCTTTTCCATTAGGGCATCTGCAGCCCCCGCCATCGTGTAAGAGGCCAGCACACCTCAGGTCTCGGTCCACCTTCACCGTATTATCAGGGGCCACTAGGAGGAGTGGGGGAGGGGAAGGGAGGGTGGAGAGGGAGGGGGAGGGAGGGAGGGTGGAGAGGGAGGGGAAGGGGGAGGGGATGGAGGATGGAGGAAGGGATGGAGGATGGGGGAAGGGAGGGGGGAGGGGAAGGGGAGGGAGGGGAGAGGGAACCCCGGTGCCCAGTGGTCCTGAGCAGCAGAGGAGATGAAAGACACTTCAGGGGACAGGGAGGCTGGGACCCACACGACCCACAGTCCCTCGCTCCAGGTCACCCCATGTCTGGAGCTGCACCACCTACGGTCCCGGAGGACGTTTCCTCTGCCCCAGTTCATTCCCATCCCCTCAGCGATGGTTCCTCCCCTGACCCACCCCAGTGGGCTGACCACCAGCAACTGCCTCTCCCTGTCAGCAGGAAACTCACCCCCGTTGCATCCAGAGATGCTGAGGGTGACCTCCCCCGTCCAATCCGATCCACACGCAGGAGGACAGGAACACCTTCTCGGGGACGTGGAGTCCCCACTTCTGCCCGAGGCCCCTCCTACTGCTTCAGCGCAGAGCTCAGACCTCTGCTCTGTCCCATCTCCAGGCACCCCGCAGAGCCCGCCCCACCCTCCAGACCCTCATCACAGCACCCGCAGACGGGCCCCACCCGTCCTAGGACCCGAATTCTGAACGAGGGTCTGTGGCTGCAGAATGTGACCTAAGGTGCTCACTCTCCTAACTCCCCGCTCCCAGCCCGCTGCCCCAGCCCCAACCGGCTTCTGTTCCACACCGGGGACCTGGTGAGCATCTGTGTACCTGCTCCCGGCGCCTGACATGGCGTTCCGAGTCCCCTGCCGTTTCCTGGGTAACAGAAGCATGTCTGTTCTAATGAGGAGACTCCTGGATGGATTCAGAAGTGCCCAGCGGGGCTAGAGGCCTGGGACTTCCCGCCCCACCCCCCCTCGGGGCGGGGGAGGGGCTGGAGGTTGAGTTAATGATGGATCATAGTCTATGGGATGAAGCCCCCCTAAACATCCATAAAGTGTGGGGTCGGAGAGCTTCCAGGTGGGCGAACATGCCCCCAAATCCAGGGACGGAGCTCAGGACCTTCCCAGACCCTGCCCCTCGCGCCTGTCCATCTGACCGTTCATGTCCTGTCTGTCGTCCTTCATCATGTAATGAGCCGGTAAAGGTCAGTAGCATCTCCCCGAGTTCTGTGAGCAAATGACCGAACCCAGCGAAGGGAGGGTGGGGGCCCCAACTTACAGCCAAGTCGGTCGAAGTGTGAGAGGCCTGGACTGGTGTGTGGAGCGGGCCGTCCCTGGGACCAAACCTGCAACCCGGGGATGTGACGGTAACTCCAGGTAGACAGGAGGACACCCAGCTGGTGTGGGCGGACCGGCCGGGTGGGGAACACCCACAAGCGCGGAGTCAGAGGGTCATGAGTAGAGCAGAAGGAGCTCTCTTTTGCCATCACTCTGCTGAAACCTCGGGCTCCGGCCCCGGCAGCGTCGGCTGGGTTCCTGGGTGCACCGCGGGCCCCTTGCTCTGCTCGAAGCCACCTCTCCCCTGGCTGGTACCATGGCTCCTGGTTCAGGTGTCTTCAGATCCGCCCTTCCCTCCGTCCATGCGCTCTCCTGCCCCACTACAGGCTTTCAAGATCGCAGGCCGGGCTGGGCTATGAGCCTCTGTTTTTCCTTTCCAGATTTCTTCCCCCTAATGTCCAGTCTCTGCACAGCCCCCAGACGATGCCCAGAGCAGGTATGATGCAGCCACACCGAATCTCAGACTCCCAGGATGGTTCCCTCTCAACCCCCGGCAGAATCAAGTCCCAGCCTCTGCTTTACGGAGCCCAGGTGAACAGACAGGCCCGGGGCAGGTGGGAGCTGTCTGTCCACCTCCGCTCTCACCTGCAGGCTGCAGACTGGGGACGCACAAACTGTGTAACTGCAGCTGACCCTGAATAACACGGTTAGGAGTGCAGAGGTCCACTTAGACACCAATTTTTTTTTCAGTAAGCATAGTATCTGTATTTTCATTTTACAAACCTTTAACTTAACCAAGTTCGGGCAAAGTTTGTGTTTGATTAGAGTTCACAATACGTGGAGTCAAAAGAACTAGGGTTTGAGCCCTGATTCTGTCCAAACTGGCTTGGCTTCCTGCCCTTGACTGTCACTGACCAACTGCTCTGTTTTGGGGGCAGAGACAGCCATACCTGGATTTTCGCTGGCTCGGGCTCAGTGCCATATGACCCAGCAATCCCACTTCTGGGTATTTATCCAAAAGAAACAGAACTGCTATCTCAAAAAGATATCCACACCCCCATGTTCATTGCAGCATTATTTACATTATTTACTTCAGTCCTGACCCCTTCGCAGCCTCCCGCAGCCCGGCGGTTTCTCCTTTCTCTGAACTCCGTGAGTCAGGTTGTGCTGCTCTAGAAACTCATGTTAAACTTTGGTGTATGCTTTTTAAGGCCCCTTCCATTCCTGAGAGTCTGGTTCCTGGAAGTGCCGGCTGTGCTTTTCAGACAGGAGATGAAGCAGAGGCATTTGGTTTTCTATATTAAGTCAGTCAGTGCTCGTCAGAGGCCCGGGCCCAGGCTTCCGGGAGGACGTGGGCAGGACAGTCTGTCCCCGCACAGAGCCTGTTAGCAGTAGGGCCAGGTTTCAACTGCGGACGTGAGTTGTGAACAATCAGAGTCGCCCGCTGGCTTTATTGCCGTGACCAATCTCGTTTTCAAACCTCCTCCTAAGTCAAGGGTCCGGCCACGTACCCGGTTTGAGTCGCAAATTGAACCTGTGGCTAACGAGTCAAATCCACGTCACCTGCTGTCACTAATGAGGTCCTTTTTAAAACTTACATGTCCTCTCAGCAGCGCAGAGCTAAACAATAAGCCGCCGGCCCGAGGTGTTCCCAGGAACGAGGCAGCAGCTGCAGCTAGTCCCAGCAGGGTGAGAGCGGACTGGCCCCGGACCCGCCACTGGGCCGGCGCGTGGGCGCCGTGCGGGCGGGCGGCCCAGGTGCACCTGTGTGGCACGAGGAGGCCCGCGTCCTTTCCTCCTGGTCCCATAAAAACCCGGCCTGGCCTGGCAGAGGCGGGTTCGAGGTTTCTTCTCGGGTCTCCCCGCTCGGCTGCCTTGTCAGTAAACCCCTCCTCGCTTCCAGCCTCAGCCCCACAGCTGGCCGTGCGTCAGGCCAGAGACCCTGGTAAGGAGCAGCGACCTGGCACGAGAGGGTCCAGACGGGCCTTAGCCCGAGGTCCGGGGGCGGTGGGGGGGACACTGAGCGCCAGGGCCCTGCCCCAGCAGCCCGGCTCCCCTGCCCCAGGACCACCCGGACTTCCCCACGACCTTCCGAGCATGGCTTCGTTTTGTAGCTGAGAAGCTGTTTGGGGGTTTGGGTGAGGAGGACGTCTTCTGAGTGAGTAACCGCCTTAAAGGAACACACCTGTGTCTAAATTGTCTGCCAGTCTTACCCAGAGGGCGGGTGGAGGCCCCACTGGGTGGGGGGGGGGGTCGGAGATAACCTGGAAGGTTGCAACGGCTGAGGGGCTCTGGTTTTTGGTCTTGTTTGCCCAAGTCGCACATCGCAAGCATGTCGCTGGAAGAGACTGGGACTCTTGAAGGTAAACAGGTGGCACATTAGATGCCACAGCTAACTGAAAATGACAGCAACCAAGAATGATGGGGCCCAGGGGTCCTCAAGTTTCCGCGGGGTCCTCAAGTTTCCGCCAGGTCCATCAGTATCTCCCCTGCGGAGTCCCAGGTGACTATGACAGTGGGAAATCAATGGTTGGACTCGTCACCCGGGGCAGGGGGTGAGGGAGGCACCGACTTGGTTTTAAATACCCAGCTGCCTAAACTTTGAGACTCTCAGTGATGGGGGTGTCCAGAGAGCCTTCGACACCTTCTCTCCAGCTGCTAGACTCGGGGGGAGCACGGGAAGCCTGAAGGCCCCGTTCCCTGTGGGGTGAGGTTTACCAACTGAACTGAAAGCCAGGGTGGTCTCTGCACCTGGACTCTAAGTGGGTTGTTAAGGTACCACCGGAGCAGACCTGCACGCTGGGCTCTACTCTAATGCACAGCACAGCCCCAGCCCCTCCGGAAGGGACACCACAGAAGGAGAGTCCGGAGGGGCAGGGGCTGGGGTGCCGGGAAGAGCAGAGACAGCTGTGCCGGCACAGGGCAGGCTCCGCCCTGCGGCGGAATCCCCAAGCTTAAAGTGGTCTCCACTGAAGGAGCAACGGGCGTGTGGCGTTAACGCCTAGCAGCCTTCCTCCTGTGAGACTAACCGGCCCCAGCTGACCTCTCAGCAACCGGCGGGTCCGCAGCCAAATGCTGGTGCGTGGCTGAACAGCAGTCAGTCAGGCTGTAGGAGCCCCACCACAAGTCCCTAACCCACGCTCCGCTCGCTTTGTCCGGGGGGTCTGGGTGGCCGGTCTGGACTGGAAGGGCGCCAGTCCTACACACCCTGCAGCCGCCTGCTTCCGAATGGGAGGGTCTAGATGAGGAGTGACAACGGGACTGCTGCACAGCGCTTCTCGGGGACCTCAGTTCTCTCCATATTTCGAGACATCTCGCAAAAGACTGAAGCGACCTTGAACTAAATGGGGGAGCCCTGCTCCAGGATGCGGGTGATGCTGATTACTGGTAAGAACACCTGAGACCAGAGCAGGGGTTTGACTTCGCACTTCCTGGCTGAACCAGGCTGGGAAGTGTCCCCGAAAAGAGACATCTCAGCCCTCTGTTAAATGCTGTGGGGTTTTGAACTCAAGGACAGAGCTGCTCCGGGGAGAGACACCAGGCAAGACTGCATTTCCCACTGAGAGACAACTGGGCGGGGAGGGGCGTGGTCCTGGGAACGGCTGGGCTCTGCCGCCTCGGGATCCCCAACTTTGAGCTCATAGCAAAACCCTTTTAATGAAGTTCTTAAAAGAGAAGACAGTGAACCTCTAGTCTGAAATCCTGGAGGATAAACATCCAAAGACCAGCTCCACCCTTGCTGCACAGGACTTTATGAGAAGTGCCCCAGGAAACAGACACCAGGCTGCAGAAGGAGAACTGCGGCCAAGATCACCCAAACCTCGGCCGATTCCAGATCCAACGCTGACTTCCCCAAGGGGCCAGGTGAACCCTAGCACCTGAAGTCGCTTTTCAGAAGCTGCTGGAAAGAAATCCAGGTGAGTGGGTTTGCTGCAGTAGTGGCTTTGGAGAAGCCAGACTCTCCAGAAGGCAACGCAAGTAACTGCTAGGCGATAAGAATGACTTTCTCTCGTTGGCCCTTTGTTCCTAACCTCCCAGGTTTGGAAGGACAGCTCAGTGATGAGGATTTCTCCTCCTCTGACAGAAGCAGGTGTTCTCTCCAGCTACAGAGCTGTCATCCAACCCCTTCCTGACCTGATCAGGCTGACCCCGTGGTTGTGCTGGTCAGGTTTTCCTCATCCCTAACTCCACGGATTTCCAGCATCAAACAGGCTGACCACCTGTCTGCTGTCCTTCCCTTGACTAAGCTGAAACTTTGTCCTGCGTCATCAGATCCTCACATCGAAACAAACCCTGGTGTCTATCCCCTGTTGAGGCTCCACTTGGTCAGGACATTGGAGAAACCATACTCTTCCTGGCCTGTCACTTCCATGTTTGATATCCTAGTGTTTCAGCCCAGTGGGTGATGACCAAGACGCCACCACAAGTCGGAAGGTAAGCCATAGCCCCTGCTTGACTGTGTCCTAGATAAAACCCGAAGACCCTGCTGCCCAGTGTCTGGCACCCGGTGCCCCCCGAGGGCCATCTCTGCAGACTCCGTTACCAGCCTTGGGCCCGTGTGGACCTTGACGGCTGGCGCATAAGTGCTGTTCGTTCAGTGGGATCAAAACGTTAACTTGAAACCAGAAACAATGTTCTCTCAAACGAGCGCCAAGCAGTTTCATTCCTCAGGCCGTGCCATCGCTGGGCCCGTGCCCCTGTCAGCAGGAAGTAGCCAGTGTCATCCTCGCCCGTTCCTTCCAGATTGAGGGATGATCAGAAAATGGGAGGCGGGTGCTGAACCCACCTGCCATCACTAATCAAGGTCGTGAAGACTTGCGTGTCCTCCAAGCAGGACTCAGCCTGATGTTTGCCCGAGTTGTTGTCCAGGAACCTGGAGGCAGCTGCATCTGGCCTGGGCGGAGCCTGTTGAGACTGGATAGGACCCCCACCCCTCAGCCTGGGCTGCTGCTCGGGGTCTGAGGGTGACCTTGTGAACTTGCAGAGGCCGGCAGCTTAACGATGCCTGTGCTGAGGGATGATTGCTGCACACTCTTCCAACCACGGAGGCCCACCTGGCCCCGTCTGTACCCCAGCCCCTGGCCTCCAGGGAAGCAGATGTGAGACGTGTTCTCCAGTCTCCTTGCTTTGTCTGCCCTGCAAACAAGCCCTCTTTGCCACAGACATCTGCGTCGCAGCGTTTTGGCTTGCTGTGCGCCGGGCAGAGTGGACCTCCTGCAGTGTGATGCTTATCTACCTGAACTGGGAGGGCACCCAAATGCTCCATCTTCCGAAAGCCACAGGCAGAAACCTGGTCTAGGAGGGCTCAGCTTCCGGACCCAGGGCCTCCCTGTCCATCCTGAAGACGCAAGTAGCTAAAAATAGCCCAATTGTTTAGTTCTCAAACTCACAGGCAATGCCACTTGGCCCAGAGTCCTTCCTTCCAGGCTACAGCTCTTCCTGAGACAGGGAGGAAGGCCGGGGAGGCCCACGGCCCTGGGAATTCTGTGTGACCGGGATCCGGTCCCTAGGACGGACACTAAGTGAGTCTAGTGCACAGGCCCAGCCCCTCACTGCATGGGGACGAGAGCAGAACCTGGAGCGGGGAGGTGACTGCAAAGGTTAAACAGCTTTCAGCTGCCTGCGGCCAGTCCTTGGAGCCGAGCCCCAGGCCCGGGTGCTAGGCTGGGTCCCCGCTCCTGTGCTGTGGGCTGATGGTGTTTGGTGCAGAGGGCCTGAGCGTGGTTCTCACCCCCAGGCTTCCCACCTGAAAGAATGTTGGGATTTTATCAGCATCTGAGACACGATTTCCTTTCCCTGATAGTTACACCTTTAAGAAAGGCGACTGGAATGCGTCTGAGACCACGGGCCGTCCTGCGTCACCTGTGACGCCTGCCAGCTGGCAAGGAAGACGCGGGGGACAGCAGCTCCTCACTGGGCACGAGGCCCCCACCCTGGGGCTCATCGGCACAGACGTACCTAACGCTCACACTGCACCAGGGCCCTGCACTGTCACCTCCCGGCTGACCGCCGGGCGGGGGTTGGAAGGAGGGTCTCCCCCAGAACAGCTTCCAGTAGGGAATCTGCTGCCTTTTTTCCAAGGAAGGGAAGCGGACACTGTCTTGTCAGTGCACCGGGTTCTCCGGGGTTTCCTGGGAAGGGGAAGAGGACGGTGCCCCCAGGCCTCTGGATGGGGAGGCCTGGACCAGGTCCGACCTGGGCAGCCCTGCCCCTCCGCCTGCCTGTGCTGCCCCGCGGCTGCCCCGCCTCCCGCTGCAGCCGGGTCGGAAAGGCTTCACCAGGCAAGTAAGGGTGTCAGTAGAGCCCTTTAAAACCCAGCTTTCCACAAACATAGGTCTCTCACTGGAAGAGCAAGGGCGGAGCCCCCAGCCCCCTGCAGGAGGTGTTAGAAGGGTGGGGAGAGGGTGGGTGGGCAAGCAGGTGAGGCTCAAGGCCCCGCCCCGCCCCGCCCCGCCCTCCCGGCCCCTGGCGCCCACCCGCCCCGCCCCTGGCGCGGCCCCGGGTTACTCGCTTACTCGCACTTGCGCAGGTTTAGTTAACAGAACGTCTCTCTTAGGTAAGGCGACTGCTGCGGATGCGGGGGTCTCACGAGGGAATGTCTCTCCCAGGCCTCTGTGTTCTGCTTTCATGAGACTGCGTCTCTCACAGAGGCTTCGCGGCAACCCTGCGGTGAGCAAGGGTGGTGCCAGTTTTCCAACAGCATTTGCTCACTTTATCACAGTCCAGTAACTCTGGGAATGTTTCTAACTGATTATCTGATATGTGATCAGAGCTCTTACTGCTAGGACTCGTGGGAAGTTCAGGTACTGGCTTGCATTTTTTAGCAATAAACCGGTAAGGTGTGCATGTTTAGACGCTAGTCTGTAGGTGTGGACTTCAGTGTAGTGTAAGCTTTACATGCGCTGGGAAACCACGCCATTCACGTGACTCGCTCTGCGATCACGTTCCCGAGGTAGAAGTGAACCTGGGATCTCTCCCGGGACTGCCGGTCATACACCCCAGGGGAGCCTGGAGTCTGGGGAGCAGGACTGGGTGTCGTGGAATGCTCCGGGCCCCCTGCATCCCGGGAAGGGACATTCTGGACCAGTGTGGCATGCAAATGACAGGTGGGCTGGAGCAGAGGAGGGTCGGTCCCTCTAGACCAGACTCCAGGCGGGCTCCTCTGAGCCAGTCCCCCCTGGGCCCTGACCCTGGGCTTCACTGCCTTTTCATTGTCCTATTTCAGCAAGTTCTTGTTAAGTCAGCTTAGCCAGATCTCCCCAGGCTCAACATCTGAGTACCCTCAGTATCTGAGATTCCTTGTCCCCCTCAGTCCCCTGCATGATGTCTGGTCCCCCCGGCCTGCCCTCAGCACGAATCCTGTGCATCCGTTTACCTGAGTCATTCTGCTATGGTGTGAATGTCTGTGTCCTGAGAACACATATCGAATCCTGGTGCCCAGTGGGAGGGTGTCGGGGGCATTTGGGAGGTGATGAGTTCATGGGGAGGGACACCTCCCTCCCTGTGGGGGCTTAGTGCCTCCGTAGAAGAGCCCCAGCCCCTCCTCCAGGTGAGGACACAGGGAGAAGACGCCGTCTGTGGACCAGGAGGGGCCTCACAGGGCGCTGAGTCGGCTGGCACCTTGGTCTGGACATCAGCCCCTAGGCTGCCAGGATTCTCTCGTAGCTGAAGCCCCTGGTCTGTGATCCTGTTACAGCAGCCTGGACAGGGACACCCCCACCCCTGCTGCTTCCTCGGTGACTTCCCACTGGTGACACCACCTGCTCCTGGCTGTCCACCCCTACATGTGGAGGTGAGCCCGACCTCTCCCCCGTGAAACCTCGCTGCAGGAATGGATCCCTCTCAAGTAGCCCTTCTGCCATCCTGACAAGTATCGAGTGGGGGACAAGGACAGGACTCAGGTGGAGGGTGGCCGTGGTGTGTCTTGTTTGGCAGTGTTGTCGCCGTTGGTCTCTGGACTGGCCATCTCCAGACATTATGGATGAGAGCGTGGAGCTGGGGTTAGGTGGGCTGTGTCTACCAGCACTGTCTGTGTTTTAATTTGTAGAAATCATTAAAATGCAATAAACCTGTTACACGCTAACATAACATGTCCTACCTTAGGAGAAATAACTGCTTCCCAAAGACCGTATTCCAGGGGGAAGAGTAAATCACTGCACACTTTTGCATCTTATTCTCGGCTTAACGGAAACAAGGGGTGCTCACAGCTGTTCTGCACTTGGAGGCGGTGCGACCACCAGTGTCTGGAACCCCGGCCCCTACCTGGTGAGGGGATCTGAGTGCAGAGGGGAACACGGCCCTGGGGCTAGTAGGAACACAGCTAGGACCCCACCAAGGGTCTGGGCTCCAGGCCACCCTGGGAAACCGCAGCAGGCAGGCAGGCAGGCGCGACCTACATGCGAGGACCAGGCTCCGACTCCTGGAACAGGGCCTTTGGCCAAGGAGAGCTGTGTGCAGACTCCTAGGACCCAGAGTCGCTCTGCTGTGTGGACAAGCCAGTAGGGAGAAATTGGACGTCGGGGGGCCAGGGCGAAGGCAGGGAAACTGGGGAACATGGGTGGAGGGGACGACCTCTGGATCCTGGTTTCCTGCAGGCAGGGCCAGTGACAGTCCAAGAGCTTTGACTTACACAGACAAAGTAACGATGTGCTCTTCACCAAGGTGGGAGTGGCCGAGGAAAGCAGGGCGTCGAGGAGAAAATAAAAGGCCTGTTTGGGGTCAGGAGGGCTCATCGCGGGTGGAACACCCTGGGTGAGGTGTGCATGAGCAGCTGGCTCTGCAGGCGGGGCCGGGGTGGGGGACAGGAGTCTGGGGAGCTGGCAGTGGACAGACATGACTCTAAGCCCGGGATCTGTGAGCTCGTCCGAGGAGGGCATGACGGAGAAGACAAAGGGAAAGCAGAGAAGACAGAAGGACGGGGGCACGGTCGCTTGCAGGACCGCCGGGAAGAGCGGACTCACGAAGGGGAACGAATGCACAAACATCCCCCGCGGTCAGGCACGGGGCGCTGGCTGTGGTGGGGGGACAGGGACAGGCACTTGGGGGAAGGCAGAGGGTGTGGACGGTGGGGGCGTGGGAACCCTTTCAAGGGGTTTTCGGTGAAGGAGAGAAACAGTTGGGGAAGGGCGACGGGGTATGGAAGCCAAGAATGCCCTAGTGTGGGGTGGGGGTGGGGGTGGGGGGCGGTCCCAGCAGGGCTGGAGGCTGCTCCAGGAGGGAAAGGGTCGGGTGCAGCGGGAAGGCAGCTGCTGAGAAAGGCCTGGGCGGGCCCATGCACAGTGGAGGAGGGGGCTGCGGACGGGCCCTCATGACGTGGGAGAGATGGATGCTGGACGTCCTCTTCTCGTTCCTTCAGTTGTTGTTTTCAGAAACCACAGAGGTGGCATCTCCACTGGCAGCTGGGACCTGGGAGCCGCCGGAGGTCTGAGGGGCAGAGCGAAAGGGTCTGGACCAGAGGGACGGACTCGCGTGGCCGAGCAGCAGAACCACGGGGTGGGGTTGTGCGCTGGGGTGAGGGTGGTCAGCAGGATGGACTCGCTGTGTGGCTGCCGCCCCGTGTGGGCTCAGATCCCGGCGGTCTCTGCACCCACTCCTCTCCTGGACCAGCCCTCTCTGCCTCCTGCCATGGTGGGTTCCAGCCCCGCTCCCTGCCCCAAATCCCCTCCTCCCCGCACCCAGCCTCTATCCACGTAGGGACAGGCTACTTCGTAAAATGCTGTGTGCCCTGGGTGCATGGTAAATGTTCGTGTACCCAGTAGCACGCACAGATGGTAAAATCCATGAACGCAGGGTGCAGCTACCTCTTCGAAATGTTTTTGTTTCCTTCTGACCAGAAGCGGGACTGCTGGGTTGCGGGGTGGGTCTACTAACTTCTCCAGGAACCCTCCTGCTGTTGGCAGGAGTCGGTGACTCGGGAGGCAGGAGGCAGGCACCTGGAATAACCCCCCGCCGGGCAGCTCCGAGGCCCCGCTGGGAGCGGCAGCTGCGGGGTTCTGTGTGTCGGGGAAAAGCCCGCAGGTTCTGGCTGGGTTCCGCCCGGGCCTGTGTGCAGCGTCCTCTTGTTCTGCCGGGAGGCACAGCCATGGGAAAGGATGCCGGGCAGGCCCGGGGACCAGGTGGGCGGGGCGCCGGAGCAGCCCCGCCTCCCCCGCACAGTGACCACATGCGGAGCCGGAGACGCTGCCCCTGCGGCCCAGAGTGCTGCAAAGACGCCTCTTCCCCTGCCGCTGCCATCACAGCTGCCACCGCTGCACTTAACTAACACCTACTGAATACGCACCACATGGCAGGTGCTGCAGGACCTTGGATGGGTCCTCCCTCGCCGCAGCCCCACCTCCCAGGGGAGGAACCACGCAGAGGGCGTCCAGTCTCACCCACGGCCAGGCCAGGCGCGGGGCTGCTTCCAGGAACCTGCGCTCTGAGACCTGCCCCGAACTGGCCGCCTTCAGTTTGCAGCCGCCGTCTGAGTCTGGGTTGCCTGGCCCGGGCGGGTCCGCCTCACAGCGTGTTGGTGGGGCCGGCAGAGGAAATGGGGCTGTTTCCTTAACTTCTTTCTTTTTCTAACTTTATTGTGGTATAACTTCTGTATAGTAAACTGCACATATTTCACATGTACAATCTGAATTTTGATAGATGAATACACCAGCGAAGCCACCGCAATCGACATAGCTAACTTTTCCGTCACTCCCCAAGGGGTGCAAATCTCTAATTCCCAGTTTATCCCTTCCCGCCCTCTGCCCCCGTGGTAATCATAAGTTTGTTCTCCGTCGGTGAGTCTGTTTCTGTTTTGTAAATAAGTTCGTTTGATTTTTTTTTTTTTAAGATTCCACAAAAAGTGCTATCATGCGGTATTTTTCTTTTTTCTTTCTGGCTGACTTCACTTAGAGGGACTGTCTCCTGGTTCCATCCATGTTGCTGCAAGTGGCATTTCACTTTTTCATGGCTGAGTGGTATTCCTGTGTGTGTGTGTACGTATGTACACACGTATGTACACCACGTCTTTATCTAGTCATCTGTTGATACACATTTAGGTTACTTCCATGTCTTGGGTATTGTAAATATGCTGCTGTGAACATTGGGGTGCACATATCCTTTTGTATTAAGCTTCCCTCTGGACATATGCCCAGGAGTGGGATTGCTGGATCATACGGTAAGTCTACTAGTTTTTTGAGGAATCTCTATACTGTTTTCGATAGTGGCTGCACCAAATTACATTCCCACCAGCAGTGTAGGGGGGTGCCCTTTTATCTACACCCTCTCCAGCACTTATTGTTGATGGACTTTTAAATAATGGCCATTCTGACTGGTGTGAGGTGATACCTCATTGTAGTTTTGATTTGCATTTCTCTGATAATTAGTGATTTTGAGCATTTTTTTCATAAGTCTCTTGACCATTTGTATGTCTTCATTGTAGAATTGCTTGTTTAGGTCTTCTGCCCAATTTTAGATTTTTTTTTTTTTAATTACTAAGGTGTATGAGCTGTTTACATATTCTGGAAATCAAGCCCTTGTCAGTCTCATCTTTTGCAATATTTTCTCCCATTCCACAGGCTGTCACTTTGCTTTGTTTATGGTTTCCTTTGCTGCGGAAAAGGTTATAAATTTAATTAGGTCCTATGTTTATTTTTGCTTCTATTTCTATTGTCTGGGTGGACTGCCTTAGGAGAACATTGCTGAAATCTATGTCGGATGTTTTGCCTGTGTTTTCTTCTAAGAGGCTTATAGTGTCTTAGGTGTAAGTCTTTAAGCCATTTTGAGTTTATTTCTGTGTATCGTGTGAGGGAGTGCTCTAGCTTCACTGACTTGCATGCAGCTGTCCAGTTTCCCAGCACCATTTGCTGAAGAGACTGTCTTTATTCCATTGTATGTTCTTGCCTCTTTTGTCAAAGATTAACTGACTAAAAGTTTGTGGGTTTGTTTCTGGGCTCTCTATTCTGTCCTATTGATCCTTATGTCTATTTTTGTGCCAACAGTTATCACACTGTTTTGATAACTGTAGCTCTGTAGTCTTGTCTGAAGTCTGGGAGGGTTATTCCTCCAGCTTCATTCTTTCTCTTCAGCATTGCTTTGGCAATTCTGGGTCTTCGGTGCAGCCATATAAATATTAGGATTGTTTGTTCTAGTTCCGTGAAAAATGTCCTGGATAATTTGACAGGGATCGCTTTAAATCTGTAGACGGCTTTGGGTAGTATGGCCGCTTTAACAGTATTAATTCTTCCAAGGATCCGGATATCATTCCATTTCTTTCAGTCCTCTTTGATTTCCTCAGTCAGTGTTTTGTAGTTCTCTGCGTGTAAGTCTTTCACTTCCTTGTGGCCAGATAGTTCCTGTGTGTTATTTTTTTGGATGCAGTTTTAAAAGGAATTGTTTCTTTACTTTTCTGATAGTTCATCGTCAGTGTAAAGAAATGCAACTGACTTACGTATGTTAATCTGTATCCTGCTACCTTGCCGAGTTCTTTTACCAGCTCCAGTGGCTTCTGTGCGGAGCCTCTAGGGTTTTCTCTATAGTACCATGTCATCTGCATGTAATGGCAATTCTGCCTCTTCTCCAATTTGGACCCCCTGTATCTGTTTTATTGCCTGGTTGCTGTGGCTCCGACTCCCAAGACGATGTGAATAGCAGCGGTGAGGGTGGG
The DNA here is from genome assembly GCF_009834535.1 of Camelus ferus. NCBI lineage: Eukaryota > Metazoa > Chordata > Mammalia > Artiodactyla > Camelidae > Camelus > Camelus ferus. The sequence continues at coordinate 26,863,907 of NC_045721.1, forward strand.
CACCTTGTCTTGTCCCAGATGTCAGCGGGAACGCTTTCGGCTTTTCACCGTGGAGCACTGTGCCAGCTGTGGGCTTGTCACATTTGGCTTTTATTACGTTGAGCCATGTTCCCTCTGCACCCACTTTGGAAAGGGTTTTTACCTTAAGTGGGTGTTGAATTCTATCAGACCTCTTAGAGTCCACGTGTAAGTGACACCACATGGTACTCGTCTCTCTGTCTTGCGTCCCTAGGCGTGGTAACGTGCACCGGGTCCGTGCACGCGGCTGCAGCTACTCACAGCATCACGTGTCAGTGCGGTCGTGCGTTATCAGTGGTCTCTCTCATTTCTTGTTTCCCTGGGTCCTCTCTTCTAGATAAAGGTTTACCAATCTTATTTTCAAAAAAGAAAGACAGCTCTTGGTCTCGTTCATCCTTGCTTGCTTCCCGTTTCCTTCCTCTGTTGACCTGGGGCTTTGTCCCTCTCCCCGCCTCTTGAGGAAGCCGCTATCGCTGCGATCCTCCCCTTACGACGACTTCTCCTGCACCCCTAGACTTTGTGAAGTTGTCCTCATTTTCATTTGTCTTGTGGTGGTTTTTAAAAATGTATATATTTAATCGTTTACCCATTGGGTTTATTTTTTAGCAGCATGTTTCGTCTCCGTGTGTTTGTCCTCTTCCCGGTGTTCTTTCCACAGCTGACTTCCAGTTCTAGGGCAGGTTTAGTTCTGCTGAATTCGTTTTGGTTTCTGATCGCCTGAGAAATTCTTCCTCTCCGTGAATTCTAATGGATCTTGCTGGGCAGAGTATCCTCGGCTGTAGGTTTTCTCACTTTTAGGACTTTGCAGGCCTAAAGGGAGTGCATGGTGCATTCCAAGCTCTGCAGAGGAAGCAGCCGATGGCTGCGCGGGAATTCCCTCGTGAGTGACTTTGTCTTCCTCCTGCTGCGTGTGGAGTCCTCTGACGTCTGCCATTTTAATGATGTGTCCTGGTGTCGCTCTGTGTGTATTCACCCTGTCTGGGGCCCTCTGTGCCTCCCGTCCCTGTTTCCTCCTCACACTTGGGAGGCTGTAGCCGTAACATCAGACGCCGCCCTTCTCCGGGTGGAACCTGGATAGTGCCGCTGCCACCTGAGCTCTCGTGTCGCTTCCGTCCATCTGCCTGCTGCTCTCACTGGGTGACTCCACTCGTCTTCAGTCCACGTGTGCCCTTCTGTGTCACTTATTCGGCTGGTCACTGCTTCCAGACCGCTGTTTAACTTCAGAGAGTAAATTATGTGTCTTTGGTTAGGACTTTCCTGTAACAAGGAACTCTGACTACGATCTGTGCTTAGATTCTTCATTCTGTTAGCACTTTTATGACCAACGTTTTGATTGTCTGGGAGGCTGAGGACCTTTGTTACAGTTTTTCTGGGGTCTACCTCTGTTACGTTTCTTTTCAGGGTTCTCATTCTTTAGTTGAGTGGCTCCTCTGCCTTCTTCCTTTTACGTGAATTTCTGCATATTCAGGTGAGCAGTTCTCTGTTGTGGTTTGAAGCGGTGTTTCTACGGGGGAGCACCCCCACACAGACTGTGTCCAGCGCCTTTGGTAGGACTGGATTTGGTGTGGACGCCAGTCACGTCTTTCCACGCGATGTGCTGGCCACTGTCACCTTGGAGGGGGCGCGGCTGGTGCTGGAGGAAGCAGAGCCTGTGCAGGGCGGCGGCCGGAACTCCTCTGCTCAGCAGCCAGCACCACCCATTCAGGGGTCGGGGGAGGGTCTGTCCCAAGATGCTGGAGTGGAAGCCCTGAGGGTCAGCCTTTGGAAGTGTCTCTTCTTCCTTGCACTGGGGCCTCGGCCCCGAAGGATGGGCGTGCTGGGGCAAGTGGGGCTCGTGTGCCTGCAGAGGGGTGTTTGGTGTCTGCAGCTCTTCTCAGACGCAGCCCCACGTCACGTCTTCTCCCCTGCTGTGGCTTCAGGTGTCTTCGCTGCCATCAGAACTCTGGGCTGCCTCTGTGGTGCTGCTGGAGTAGGTGCCAACTACGGCCACCCCCGACTTGGCTCACGCCACACCCCCCACACCCGGCATTCACCTCAGGCCTCTGGCCCACTTCTGAGTCTTTCTCCAGGACCGGGTTGCCCTAGACACAGAGCCAAGGCGTGGCTTGGAGGAGAAGGGGGCACGGCTGCTCAGCTCAGATTGGCCTGAGGAGCCAGGCAAGGTGGCAGCCACCAGGTCAGGCCTCTCCCCTGCTGTCCGGCGGCAGGCACACTCACGGATGCAGCCTAGACTTCCCCAGCCAGCCAAGGGAACTCACCTCCATGGAGGACTCAGACGGGGGCACCCAGACGGGGGCTTGATCCCCCCCCTCACCACGGCAGTATGGCCCACGCAGCCCCCTTTTCTTAGCCCCCTTCCAGGAGTGCAGGTCCTGAACTGATGGTTTTATTTCCATCCTGTGTGGCCCTGTGTCCTCACGGGGGTGTGTGGGGAGAAGGGGGAAGGGAGGAGACACGTACCACGTGTGTATCTCTGCAATACCGACACAGGCTTCAGCTGCCTGGCACTTACACACATACTATTAGTTCCTTCGACGCTCCACACGTCACGAGGATGTTAGAAATGACTGGCCCGAAATAGCCCCAAGGTGAAGACTGACTGAAGCTCCAGGATTTATTTGTCCGGTTTTACGTCTTTCCCTTAATTGACTGTAAACCGTTTGCCAGAAAAACACCTGGAAATGAAGTTCTGACACTTTTTAGTCCACTAAATAATTTTAGCTACGCTTAATGTAGCTTGTTTTAAGTCCTTCATAGAACTGAAAAAAAAAATTTAAGTCGAGCATTTTAAAGCCCTATTCATTTACAAAATAAAATAGAGTTTTACAGGCGTGCAGTTAAAAACAACTGCACAAGACCTCTCATGAATGTAACCGCCGCCACCCCAGCAGGTGGCCCTGGTGCTGGCAGGCAGGGCACAGCCCACCAGCAGTGAGGCGAGGCCCTGTGCAGACACCACCACGTCACAGGTCTAGGGTTCCCTGGATCCAGCCACACACCAGCAAATTCTCCAGTAAGTGCACATTTTAATAATCAGTATTTGACAGCAGATGAAAACACTCATTAGATTAAAATGCCACAAGCTTGTTTTCACATCCACTCACTACAAAGGGAGGCTCCTCTGGCTCTGTCGTCAGCCCCTCCTCCTCGGGTCTCCATCCTGACTCTGGCCCCCCGCCCAGCCTCACTGTATGGGGTCCTCAGTGGCAGGGTCTGGCCTTTCTTGGCAGCAGTTTCCTTGCAGATTGCTGTGGTTCTGGCCGGCCTGCGAGGGGCTGAGCTCAGGGCCGTCCTACTCTGCCATCTGGGGAATCTCCCCCTGCACGTAACTCTGACTCCCCCAGACTTACCTGCTCACGGCCTTCTGTTAACGAGAAGCCTTACTGACAACACAGCCCGTTAGCCTTCTATGTGGTACATGCACTATACTGCGTTCTTACAGTAGAGCTAGAGAAAATGTCAGAGCCATGACATGTTTACACTCTGTGTTTACCAGTGAGGAACGTTCACACTGTCTGTTTACAAGGTGAACTGTCAGCACATCGACATTACAGGATAGAAAGCACTGCAGATGGTCGCACAGGACTAACCAGGCACCAACACCTACGTGACCACTCGTCCCGACTGACAGGCACAGCGGTTCATGCACGGAAAGCGAAGCAGCCACCTGACTCGCGGGGGGGAGGACGCAGCGTCACCTGCCACTCCAGCAAACAAGGTGCGCACTTTCAAGCCCCCAGCCCGAGGCCGCGCAGTGGTGTGCCCTGGGGTGGGGGCGGATTCAGGATGGAGAGAAACAGGAAGCATTCTGTGCGCCAGAAACCAGCGCTAGACGGTTAGAATGCATGTTCAAAGATTTCAGTGACCCCTGAACCTTGCATCTTCCCATACACAGAAAAGCACTAAAACTGTTACCCTGCAAGGTCTGGGGTTATTTGCCGTGTGTGTGATAAGCAGTAATCTCTATTCGACTAATGTTTTTTTCCTTCCAGCAAAAAATCCATACACCCTGGCTCCTCCCTGACCCCCCTGAGAGGCGGGCTCCTGGGATACAAGCCTCAGTGAGGCCCCAAGGAAACCCTAACTGGCAGCTCTGAGGCTGTGCTTCTCTTCAGCGGACAGTTCTGGCGACTGCGGTGGGCCCCGAGCAGACGCCTCGCTGCCCGAGCTCCACGCGGAGACTGGGACCCACGGGGGCCTGTGCTCCACCGGCCTGCTTGGTGTGCCCCTCCCGAGTCCCGGCGCTCCCGTTCCTGGCTGGTCCTGCCTTACCTGGCAGTGGATAAACTCCTTGCTGGAGGAGCAGGTTCTCAAGCAGAGGCACGCGGGTCGCCCCGGTCAAGAGACACTGGGAAGATCTGTGGGACACCGAGCGCAGCTGGGCTGGGTGACTGGGTGGGAGGCTGGCCTGCCAACACCCCCTAATCAGCTACTCACACCGAGACCGCTGGGACAAAAACGAAGACCCCTCCTGAGAGCCTGCAGCCTGGCAGAAGGGACACCTCCCGGCCAGCACTGGCCTCCCTCGGCAACTGGGAAGCCTGTGGGAGCGGTGGGGGCAGGTCCGCACACGGGGCTGCTGTCCCTAGAGGGGAACCCACTCACTTTACTTCACACCGCGCCCGGCTGGGGTGGGGCGTAAGGGCCGGCCACTCAGTGCTCCGACCGCCCGCGGTGGCCCGAGGCCTCCAAGGGGAGAAACGGAGACGTGTAAGAGGGCTGCGGTGACCCTGGGCTCGACCCCGGAGTGGGGCCCACAGCAGCACACCCGCCCACCACGTGGTCCTCACCAGTGATTTCTGCCCAACAAAGCGACCTTGGGACGGGGAACAAAGCTTCAAAACAAAAGAAAGGAATGACAGGTTGCCAGCCTCCAGCCAACACCCAGGCCAGGTTCCCGTACGACACGTGTGGGATTTACACCTGCAAATACTTGCTGGGGAAGCCCCAGTGAAGGAGGCCTCAACCTAAAATGGCCATCCAGGTCCTTCTGACGCCTAATTTCCTCGTGTACACAGCCAGCAGGAACGGCCCAGGTCAGACAGCCTGGGTAGAACACTCACTGATTGGTCTTTAGAAGGTTCCAGAAGAAGAAATAACTTTTTTTGCAGGAAACCAACAAAAAATTACTTGAAATGATGTCAGAATTTTAAAAAGCTGCTATGTTAACCCGCCTCTCCCTCTGCTCTGCCCCTCAGGAAAGCGCAGCATCTCCTGGTAGATCAGAACCCCCCCCGCCCGGTGTCTGCCCGGGAGGAGTGACGCACAGACGCACAGAAGACTCAGGGGGCCCGACCTGACAGCAGGAACCTGGATACAACCCACCGCCTGTCAGCCGGAGGGGACAGGGTGAAAGGGCCACACGCCACCTGCCACACAAAGTGGCCCTGCTCAGGGGAGGTCGGCTCTGACGTCATCGCGGGCGTGAGCCTCAACGCTGGGCTGGGCAAGGGAGCCGGACGCTGGGAGCGCGCATGATGGGCCCTGGTGAGGATGTCCTGTTGGCCACGTGGCAGAACTCGGGGGGGGGGTGCCCGCCCAGCACACACTCGTGGCGACGGTCCCCAGGCCACCCCCTGGCCCACGGCAGGCTGGACCGAAGGCGTCCACACCGCACAGCCGACCCTGCGGAGCCAGGAGCCGTCGGGGGGCAGCACTGGCGAACTGGACGGGAACCACGCGGACCCCAGGCTGCACGTGGAAACGAGAGCGAGAGAACGCATCCTCACAGGAAGTCCTGATGAGGGGAACCTGCAGGCCTAGCAGCTGGAGAGGAAGCCGAGCACCTCTGCATTCAGCCTGAGCAAGTGGGGGGGACGTAAACACCTGCAGAGCCTGCAGGCAAACCGGGGAGCAAACGCAGCAGGAGAGGAGCCCTCTCCCCACAGCAAGGATGCAGGCACCTGGGGGGGGGCACCTACCGGGCATGGGCAGAGCCCGTGTCAGGGGCTCTGAAGACGCCCTGGACACCAGGAGGGGCGTGTCGGCCCGAGGACAGCCGCCAGCCCTCAGCAAGGCTCTCGCTGGGCACCCGCCCTTGGTCTGGTTGGCTCTGTGGTGACAGAAAGGACACACCTGACTCCATATTGGATCCACTCCTGTGGCTCCAACCCTGTGCTCCGTCTCCTGGGCTGAGTCCTGCTGGTTCTGCACCTTTTGTAACAGAATGTCGCCTAGAGCCTGAAACACACAGGAAAGCCCACTCTCAGGGCTCTGACCTGTAAGGGCAGAACACTCTCCCATTCAGAGAGAGAAGACGTTGCGGGACGGAGAATCACACTTGTCTTGTTGGAGGTTTACAGGGACGCCAGGACCTGACCCACGCGGACAGCGGACAAGCGGCAAGAACAAAGGATTCCGACACCAAGAAGTTTGCCACCACCAAGCACCCACTCCCCTTTCTAGTATAAGAGGGGCCTGAATTCTGCTTGGGGACACTGGTCCCCCATCTTCTCGGTCTGCCGGCTTTCCCAATGAAGTCGTCATTCCTGCCCGAGCACCTCGTCGCCTAGTTTACTGGCCTGTCGTGCGGTGAGCAGGAGGAGTTTGGCCTCGGGAGCATTATGACAACAAGACGCAGCAGAAGGAATGCCTGGCGAGGCTGTCCTGGGCCCTCTAGGGCAGCCGGGGGACCACGCAGACCAGAGCCGGGCCCAGACAAACAGCCGTGACGCCTGCGGCAGAACCCCGAGTGGTGGGCAGTGGCTACGCAGTGATGCGCCGGGAAGAGCAGAACCAGTGCTGCAAAGGCTTTCCTCGTCCTGGGACGGGGAGTCTCTGTGTCACTAGGTTCCTGAGAAATTGACGGGACCTCGATAAAGTATCAATTAACTTTTTTCCTGCCGTTCGACAAAAACTGTCCGATGTTACAGTTCATCTAAACACTAAGAACAAGCACGGGGCCACGAAAACGAACGCTGTGCCGCGCCGCCCCACAGGGCGCAGCGACGTCCAGAGACGGGGCCGCACACGCAGGGAATTCAGCTCAGGAGGGCGGGTCTCCCTTCAGGACACCAAACGCACTCCTGAGCGCACGGTGCTGGGACAACCCGAGAGCCTTCTGGAAAAAGACGAAACGCGATCCGTCCATCACACCACACGCAAGAGTGAAGCTACGTGGACCAGAGATCGAAATGTGGGAGAAGCGAGGCCACACGATCACCCTCTAACCTGGGCTGAAGATTTTCCAGATGATTTAAAATCCACATGTAACGAAGAGCTATCGATTTGACTTTAGAAAGTGTGTGCGGAAGGAAAAAATGTTTTCCCCTTGCGACGAGGACTCTCAGGGTTTGCTCTGTGTGCGTTCACCTGCGACGCGCAGCAGAGTGAACGATGCTGCCCGCGCGGTGCCTCACAGCCCTGGGGCTCCCTGACTCACAGCTGCACGTTCGATCTTCCCGCTGCCTTCCTGCAGGCCCCCAGCCCCCGCCCACCTTGGTAACACCAGTCTGCTCTCCTGCTCTGGGCCTGTCGCTTTCTGCAGTGTAATTACCCACAGCGCTGTTTAGTTCCTGTCACACAACACGGTGGTCACCTCTGTGCGGCACAAACGACCATCACGGCAGGTCTGTCACCATCAGTCACCAGACGAAGGTGGCACACGACTGCTGCTTTCCTCACCTAGACGCTCGAAGCAGGGAACTGAATGGCACGTGAATTACGGTTCAAGAAAGCTGTTAGAACGAACGAAGCCTGTCACTTACGAAGAGTGAAGGAACAGGATGCGGGAACTGAGGAGAGAGTGACTTTTCTCTGAACGTAGTTTTTGAACAGTTTTGACTTTTGGGTTATGTTCTACATACTCAAACATACAATCAAATTAACAAGAACCGGACAAGACCTAAGACTGAATGCAAACAGCGACGAGGGGACCTGTCTCTCAAACGATGAACGTGCTCACCTGAAGGGGGCTGGGAGGACGGCACCGAAGGAACTCTGAACACAGCGCTCTGTACACCCTCTGAGTGAGGAAGAGAACCCCGCCAGCACACAGCAGCCTCCTCGTAGGGGCCGGATGTGTGTCTGCGGGCCGCAGTTCTGCATCTCTGCACACACCTGGACGCACACTGCCGCTGGTGTCAGGTCCTCACTGCTCAGGGTGGAGGGGCAGGCAGGGAGCCCTGCGCTGGAGCAGGACGGCCCGGAGGTTACGACCTTCGAGCAGCGAGCCCACCTCGGACTCACGCCCCGATGTCCACACACCACTCCTCCCAGGAACCGGGCCTTCTCCACGGAAACGGCTGAGCCCAGTGCAGCGACAACACAGAGCAGGGCATCCTGTCCCGGGAGAGAAAAAGGACGTGGTCAGAAACAGCGGCAGGCAGGAAGGACCCTGGGGCCAGCCCGTGCTCCGGGCACCTGACGCTGGAGGGGCGAGGGGGGCAGACAGCCCCGATGGCAAAGGATGAACTGATTAAGGTTCACCCCACAGTCCAGTGGGTAACTGGCTCCAAATTAGAATGCAACCCATCATTTTCAGCGATGTTCTTTTCAGCTTATCACTTTTTTTAAGAGGCTACATGTTTCACTGTGAAACAAGCAGTCACTGGAAGACGGAGAACGGGAGACCAGTGCGGCCGGCCTCGAACTTCTGAAACACGGCACTCTGCACACCCAGCCCCCCCGGCCGCAAAGCCCTGTGCTCTGGGTCCGCCCCGCGTGGAAGTAAAGCCTCTGGGGCAGAGCAACCAGGCTTGAAGTTTCTGGGAAAAGAACTGAGGGTTGTCTCAACACAAACAAAAAAACTGGCTGAGACACGCCCGCTTCCAACTGCGGTCTGGCATTTTATGTCTTACCTCTGACAAGGCCGCAAGCGTCGTGAAGGCTGCAAAGTGGAAAGCGGCAAAGCAGAGTCCCCAGGGAAGCAGCAGCAGGGGCTCCCGGACCAGAAGCCCTGACACTTACCCCCTGATGGCTGCGGGTGGCGGTGACGGGCTGGGTTTTGGACTCTTCTGACTGCTTGGGGGCTGCAGGCGTGTACGGCCGAGGAACGGGAGCTGCTCTGACAGCACGCAGACCCGGAGGCTGACGCTCCGGCTGACGGCGGGGGCGGGTTCCAGGTCTCCCGGCCTGCACACGCCCTCCTCTGTGCAGACTCAGCTGGAAGGGGGCAGGGGCGACAGCTCTCCGGTCTCACCGTGGGGGCCCCACCCCCAGCACCTCAGCACCTCCCGAAGGCCCTCCTCCTGACACCATCGCACTGGGGTTAGGAATCCAACGTGTGAATCTGGGGTGGAGGGCAGACCTGCAGTCCGCCACACCAAGGCCTCCAGAGACTGGCGCGTAACAGTGAAACTGCACCACAGTGAGGGAGGCACCCAGCAGGGGGACAGGCTACAAAAGGGGCCTATACCTGTCACCACCGTGTCGGGTTAGGTGTCCCTGCGAGGCCGGCGCCTGTGCTCTGGGACTCCTGCTCTCCGTGGCGGGCGCTCACCTAGACAGGTTTCCAGAACACTCCGGGTCCCCAGTCATTAGAGAAAGAAAATAGAGATTTCTGAGTTTTCCACACCACTGCATCCTAAACACGATCAGGGAGGACAGCACGCACCACTGCACACCGTAGTCACTGAGAAAAGGAAGACACGTAAAAAGAGAAACACTGAATGAATGAGCTCTCCCAGGAGCATGGGGATCTGGTGCAGACAGAGGTGGGCTCTAAGCGCCCATGTGCACTGCGGAAGTGCGGGCAAACACGGTGCGTTTACCTGGGGGAGCTGAGATCCTTGATCAGAACTCGAAGTGGCTCTGTCGGGGGGTGGGGGGGCGCTGGCTCACCTGGCATCCGGTCCACCTCCTCCTGCGGCTGCGGCCCACAGTGCAGGGTCCCTCCCAGAGCCGCCAGCCTTGGTGAACTCTGTCCTGAAGGGACAGGTCAGGTCTGAGCCCGGGACTGGCAGTCTGGCTGGAACCCTGAGGAGGGAGGCCCCGAGGGGCACCCGCTGGAGCCGTTCTCTGGGTGCTCTGATCCCAGAGGGACTGCTTCCTGTGGCCCAGGGCAGCCCTCCATCCATAGGCTTGAGAAAGTGAGAAACCCCAGGTGCTCAATGCAGGCCTGGGGAAACTGGACAGCCAGCAGCAGTGGAGCTCAGTAGGTCAGGACCCTGAGGGGCCTGGGTCTGAGGGCGAAGAAGGGGCCGAGCCCCACCCTGCGCTTCAACAGCCACGCGGGTGTCTCTCCGCGGCCGCTTCCCCACACGCTGCTGGAGCCCGCAGAGCACCCGCGGCCCGAAGGCAACGCCTGTCGGGCAGGAGGCGCCTGGTGCTGCGTCATCGGGGCGCAAAAGGCCCTTCCTGCCCGGACGCCCCGCCTCATGGTCCTCCCGGGAGCTGGCGGGTGGAGGCCGGCCACGTGCTCCCTGGCACACCCCCCCCCACCCCGTGCTGCCAGCATCTTCGTGGAGATGCCGGGTGTAGAGGCTGAGCCCCAGGGAGGGTCAGGCAGAAATGAACCTGAACAATTCAAACCTTAAACTGAGTTTTGAAGATGTGAAGACTTACTATCAGGTTTTGTGTCTGTGAGAGAGAACACACGCACAGTGAGGCAACAGTGCTGCGACCAGAAGCGACGAGCTTCTGGGTTCTGTCAACAGCAGTTACTTCACTAAAATTCTGCCGGGCGGAGACACCACGCTCTCTCTCTGCTCCCACCACTCGGGGCCCGGGAGGGAGCCCAGGGTCTCCAGTGAGCACGAGGGCGACTCGGCAGGGACACGACTCACGGGACAGTTTTAACATTGAAGTCAGTTCTTAAAATGACATGACCAGGCATTACGTCTCCTCACGTCAGAGCACCGGAAATCCGCGTCCGCCATTCTGGGCCGGCGCACGCGATTCTCACCACGGGTGAATGTGTTTTACCAAAACATTGTGAGGGGGCTTTCAATCAATACAAACTGTTCATTTTAACTTGCATTTCAATTGCATTTAATCTCACTTAATTGCACACTCTCGGGAAGAACAAGATGCTCGTACAGCTGTCAGTAACACTGTGCGACGGTGGGCAGACCCCGCCGGGCCCTGCTCAGCGAGGGCGGTGACGGGGCTCGCCCTCAGGAGGTGAGGAAATGGGGCCTGGCGCTGTCCGGAGGGCCCTGCAGCCCAGGGAAAGTGACCACCACCCTGACCTGAAATCCACACGGAGACACCCACCTCTGAGTTACAGTCTGGCTGGGGCACCTACTGGCAACGTAGTGAATTAAAAACAGCTGTAAAATCTAGACAAATGTGATTAGTCACGTCTCCCCTGCTGTGTGGACCGAGCAACACGACAGGGAAACAAAACTCTTCTGGATGAGCCTCCCTGGCCCCATGGGAAGCCCCTTTGCTCCAGTCTAGGCTGGTCACTGCCCACGCCCACCACCAGGGGCGCTGCCGAGACCAGCTCCCCTCGCCCATCAGGGAAACAGGTCCCAGAACTTCCTGTCTGAGGACGACCCTTTCCCACTACCAGGGGTGGGGCTGTGGATAAGAGCAGGTTCCGAGGTGTGTCCCGCCACGCGGCCCCTCCCCGGACACACACGCGGAGGCGCGGTGTTCACGGGGCGAGCCCAGCAGGCAAGGCCGTCAGCACAGCGCAGCAGTCTCTCCCGGGGCAAATGGAGGTGGGAGCCCCTCGTCCTGCTCCAGGTCAGTGTCCCCGGGCCAAGGAACAGCCTCTGAAGGGCTACTGCGCCTTCTTCCGCGGCGGCTGGCCGTTGGCGCGGGCGGGCTGGGGGCGCCTGGATGCGAAGTTCCAGTCCACGGGGGTGAGCAGCTGCTGCGTCTTCTTGTGGGTCCAGTAGGGGTTGATGACCAGCGTGAGGAGGCCCAGCCCCACGAGGAAGAGTGCGAGGTGCGGCGGGAAGAGGCTGCGGGCCAGGCCTTCCCAGTGGCGCAGGCACACCCACCACATGTGGTAGGTCAGCACCATGCGGCAGTGGAACAGGTGCACCATCACCCACTGGTTCAGCCTCCAGAGCGGGGAGTCGGCGCGGCCGGCCTGCGGGCAGACGGCGGGTCAGCGCGGCCGGGGCCCCGCCCAGAACCTCTCCCCGCCTCCCTTCCGCTCGCCTTGGGCTCCGCCTCCCAGCAGAAAATTTCAGCCTTTTTTCGAGCCTCACTTCCAGCTCTTATTACCTTGAATCTGCACACAGGGACGACTAAGCCGCACTTAGCGAGTGAAGCTAGAAGACACACCTGCCTTGTCAGATCAGGCTCCCCTGGCCCCGGGGGAAAGCCCTCGGAGGAGAGAAGTGTGGGGGAGAGAGCCCTGGCTGGGCCGACGTGGGGGGTCCTCCTGCACGAGGACAGCGGTGAGCACGGGAGAGGCGTCTGCTCTGTCTGGTGCACGGGTGTCACGGAACACGCAGAACCAGGCAGAGGAGCCCCACACCGAGGAGCAGGCCAGCTCTCCGGAGAAGCCCCTGCAGACGTGGGCTTCCACGGCTCCTGGCCGAGTGGACAGTGACTGTTGTCAGGGTGCTCAGGAGGTCAGGACAACGCGTGTCAAGAAAGCAAGAATGTCCCCAAGAGACGGAAATGCAAACACTGTGCCGAACAGAAACCAAGGAGCTGACGAGGACAGCAAGTGCCCTGGACAGTCACCAGGAAGGTCCCCAGCGTGAGGCATGGGCTCCACGCGCTCCCAGCCCTATCCCAGCGGCAGTGTTCACAGAAACAGAAAAACCGCCCCCAAATTCACACGAAACCACGAGGCTCTAACAGCCAAACCGATCCTGAGAAAGAAGAACACAGCTGGGGGAACCACACTTCCTGGCTTCAAACTCCATCACGAAGCTGCAGCAATCAGAACTGCATGACCTGACAGACAGACAGACACGCAGACCAATGGAACAGCCTCGAGAGCCCGGAAACCATCCACGGACTATGGTCACCGGACCTTCTTTCCTAAGGACGCAAAGACACAGCAGGAAGGGACACTCCCTTCAGTCAATGCCGCTGGGAAGCCTGGACACCTGCAGCAGAGGAATGACACTGAGCCCTACCTCACACGTCACACAAAAGCCAGCTTGCAGCGGATGGAAGGCCGAGACGTGGAACCCAAACTCCTGAAACAGCACAGGGAAAGCTTCACGACGCCATGTGTAAGACGCCAGGAGCACAGGCAACAGAAATGACCATTAACAAATGGGCGACACCTTCACAGCGAAGGAGACAGCCGCAGAGTGAAAAGGCAACCTACGAGGTGGGAGACGGCGTCTGCCAGCCGTACACCTAGCAAGAGATTAACCCTGGACACGCGCAAAGAACTGTGACTCGACAGGGAGAAATACAAAATAAGCCCACAAGAACCTGACTTAGAAACAGGCCAAGGGCTTGAACAGGTTTCCAAAGGAGACACACAAGTGGCCCCAGAGAGATGAACGGATGCAGTGTGGCCAGTCTTCGGGGAGACACAAATCAACAGCACAAGGGACGCCATCCAGCAGTCACAGCTCGCCAAGCGCAGGCGGGGCCGCGGACGGCCGGGCCCGGCGCCCCGCTGGTGGGAACGCACACCAGCCAGCCAGCGGGGAACACCGTGCTGAGGTTTTGTTTTTTAAAAACAGAGCTACTCTACAGTCCACTCGCCCACTTCCGTATTTACCCAAAGAACTGAAATCAGGACGTCAGAGGGGTATTAGCGCCCAACGTTCATCCCTGAGTGACTCGCAGAAACTAGGACGCGAGCAATGGCGGTAACCAGCGAGGGCGGCGGTGGGCGACAGAGATGCGCTCACACACAGAGAGCAGAAAAGAAGGACGCTGCCCACACGCAACGCGGACCCACCCTGGGACGTGCACCACGGGGGACACGCCGGGGACCGGAGGGCGCCACGGTGTGGCCACGCGCAAGGGCGCCTGAGATGGTCAAACTCACAGGGTCAGCGTGTGGAACGGTGGTGGCAAGGGGCTGCAGGGGAGGGAACGGCCGGCCGCTCATCAGCAGGGAGGTTTCAGTCAAACGGGAACAAGCCCCGCGCCAGCCGCACACGGACGTCTGGCGGGCGGGCGGACCTCGTGTGACGCGTAAAATAACGTGAAACAGAAAGTTTACAGAAACACGCGCACTGCTTCAACGGAGAAAAAGCATTTGGAAGCAAGAAAGACTTTGTTTTCCAGCCAAGTGAGGGCGCTGCCAGCGAGCCCGAGCCGCGGGGGAAGCACCCACCTTCAGGAGCATCCAGGAGGCGCAGGTGAAGGGCGTGCTCATCTCCAGGAGCAAGGTGACCATGGCCAGATAGTGGCCGGCTTCCAGGTTGACCACCAGGCCAAGAAACCCCAGGAAGGCGAAGAGGTGGTGGGTGGCCAGGAAGAAGTCGAAGTTGCGGAACAGCAGGTGTGACACGTGAATGGCCACGTTCTCGAAGAAGAAGAACCCTGTGGCTGTGGTGATCTGAAACCAGCACCAGTTCTGCTGGCCGAGCACGCGATCGGCCTGGAGCACCGGGTCCGCCAGCAGCGCCCACAGCCCTGCCGTCGTGCTCTGGATGCCGAAGACGGCACGCGTGGCCGCCAGGTTCCAGAAGACCTTCTCTCTGGGCACCAGGGAGTGGTAGGTGGCATTCAAGGAGGACGACAGCTGGTGGCAGACCACGAAGACGCCCAGGTAGAAGACAAAGCCGGCCACCGTCAGCGTCCAGCGGATCTTCCCGGAGGCATAGTCCAGGTCAAAGATGCTCCCTGCCGCCCCACCGTCACTTACAAGACTCATGGTGCTGGTGTCTGTGTCAGAGGAGAGCCAGGTCCACACGCTGCCTCTGGTCCCTGAAAACGCAGTCAGGGCCACGGCCTCAGGGCCCCTTGTGCACCCGTCTCCGACCTGGAGAGAAAAGAGAAGTCACCTTCTGTTGGCTCAATGGGAGCGAGGCCACAGCACGGCTCCAGTGCACACGAACACTACAATGAGACACCTGCTAACAGTTCCCTATCCGTGCTCACATGTATTTGAAGACAAAACCAGAGTGAGAAGACATGTTGGTGACACAGAATGAACAGACAAGGAATTAAAGACAGAGGGTGCAGGCAGGGACTGAAACTCACGGTCCTGACCCTCCGGGGGACGTCCCGTGCGGTAGGCTGTGACAGTCCAGACCCCCAGGAGGAAAGAAACACTGTGTGTGAAGCTATGATGGACTTTGCTGAAGCATATGCTTCCAGAACCTGAGACGGGAACTGGCTGGAGGCCAGTCCGGGCAGCAGAGCTACGCACCAACATGACCATGAGTCAGCCATGTCTAGGGGCACAGACTGCCAGCAGGGCAGGTGGGGGCCAAGCCCAGCTGTGAGATCCAGGGACGCATACAGCACCTGCACGTGGCCACTACGTGACTCAGAACGAGGCTGTCCTCCTGTGCTGCCCTCCAGGTGTGGTCGTGGGCAGGAAAGGTCAGTGTGCTGGACTAGACCCAGTGGATGGGGGCCTCCAGTGCCATGCCATCTCCACAGGGCAGGACAGGCACCTGGGCTTCCCCAACCCCCACGTGGCTCCACCCGCCCTCAGCAGTCCCCGTGAGTCCTCGTGGGGGGACACCACCTCCCCCTGGATGAGGGGCTCCACGCCTCCCTGAGCTGAGGGCCCTCAGAGGAGCCCCCTAAACTCAGCTCTCCACTGACGACCTGCCCAGGGCCACGGCGGGAGCTCAGCAGGCCCCTCCTGCAAATGTCCGTGTTCTCCCACCAACGGTGGCTGCCCCTGAGGAAGCAAGTAAGTTCTACTAAGACAATGTCTCTGCAACAACGTAAATCAACAGTTCACTCTTGTGGCCCTTATTTCTATGGTTTGGACAACGGCTTCACAGATACGGCACCAAGGGCACAGGCAACAGAAACAAGCAAACGGGGACGACAGCAAACCAAGAAAGTGCCTGGGGGGTGACTGCGTCTCACGGGACCACAGGACCGTGGGGCGCAGGGCCAGCGCTGGAGTGGAGGGCACGGGCCTCACCGCCAACCCGGAGGAGGCAGCCCGCGGCCAGGCCAGGGACGCAGAGGACACCCGCTCTCTCACCACGAACAACACAGGAACTGCCGGACGACTGCACTTGCATCTGACGACGCTCTGGAACCAAAGCAAAACCACAGATGGGCCTGCCTCCCGCTTCTCAGGCAGCGCGCCGGCTCTGGCACAGGCCGGACGGATGGCGCGCACGGCCCCCGCTGCGCATTCCTGCACACCTCGCAGGACAGGCTCTGCTCACCCGACGCCCAGACCGCAGTTTCCTTTCACACCTAGAGACGCACGTGAACGCCAACATGGACACAGATCAAGCCCAACACTAGCCTAAGAGGCCACAAGAGCACGTGGCTCTGACCTGTGTGTGTGCGCGCGAGTGATACGTTATTTCCTGCCTATTGTGATGTTCTGACAGCCCCTCCTACAGCAAAGGGCCCCACCAGGGGACGCCTGTGACAAATGCCACTGACCCGGCCAGGCCAGGCCAGGCCTTCCCCGTCTGCCCTGCACCCCGGAGGCAACGTTCCTCTGCCAGAATCACCCAGGCCGGGAGCCAGGCAACCAGGAACACCCCTGGAGCCCAAAGTCCAACAGTATCATTAAAACAGGCCAGTTTCCGACCCTGGAAACCCCAACAAAGGCCGTGGCCTCAGTCCCCCCTCCCTCCCATCTTCTGCCCCCCGACACCCTGACCACCCCTGCATGGCCCACGTGGCCCTGTCTCAGGACCCGAGTGCACAGTAAACGCGGCTTTCCTCTTGTGGCTGCGCCTGACCGGCCCTCTCACTAAAGATTCAGAACCACCTGGCCCCCAGCAGCCCCTTCGAGCCCCACAGGGTGGGTGCTGTGAGACTGACGGGGAGGGTGACATGGGGGCGGAGACGGACATTCACTGCTGGGCAAGAGGGAAGCCTCAGGACCAAGAACTGCACCCCAGCAGACGGGTCTGCGGCAAGAGCCTCTCCCCCCACTGCGGCCCAGGCTCCCCCGGAACGTCACCTCATCCTCTCCCACAGGTCCCACCACCGTGCTCCTGGCCCAGCCACCTACCTTCCTTGGAACCTCTGCCTTGAAACGGGAGGGTCCCCGAGACTGACTAGAACGAGGGCTGGTGCTCAGGAAGGTGAGGGGCCCTCCAGGGCCCTGGGACAGAACAGCAAGTTCTCGTCTTGGTTTCACTGCTTAGAAGCTAAGAAAGCAGGACCCCAGTATCTGACTATAGAAACCAAAGACACAAACAGAGCTCAGTGGGACATCAGGAGCTAACAGGAAGCACCTACTGTGTGCCAAGCAGATCAATTAGGTCTCTTAACTTGGTAAATGGGGAAAGGTAGGCTTCAACTCCCGTAAGACAGCCCAGGCTTGGTTATTTGCCTCAAATCAAGAAGCTACTCCGTGGGGCCTGGGCTGGCACATGATCAGGACCTCAGCGCTCTGGTCCTGGGGCACTGAATCGCCCGCAGCTCTGCTGTCTTCTCTCTATTCTGGGGGTACGTCCAGGCCTGCCACCCCCAGGCATTCTGACGCCACTGCCTTGGAGGGGACTTGGCTACTTCTTAAGTGCCCAGCTGCCCCAAGGAGGTGCAGGACCACTGCACTGGCCTGGTTCCCAGTCTCCTCTAGGTGTAAAATTCTGAGACTCTCCGGAGGGATGTTCAGAGCCTTCCTTTTCCTAAACCAGGCATAACTGAAGGGGCTTACCATGAGCTGCAGGTGCTTGTAAATGTAAGTCAGATTAAAAAAAGACATCCGATTATCCTGGAAAGTCTGCAAACAGCCGACCATGAGCCCCTGTCTTCTCCCTCCCTCCCCTCCCTAACTCTTCCAACAAGCAGCAGGAGGCATGTGGGGCCAAGGGGTGGGTAGGGGACTGGGAGGGGAAGGAGACAGGAGGCACTCCCCAGCCTCCAGCCTCCTGGGACATGCAACAAGCAAGAACAGGGACCCCAGTACTGGGTCTGCCTGCTTCTGACCATGTGCTTGAGACAAGAGCAGTGGGGGGAGGTACAGAAGGAAGGAGTGGGGGGCAGGGATGGAGCCAGCATTCCAGGTGGGTAATAGGGGACTGGCTCCAAGGACCCAGAAATCGAGGAGAAAAACACTATTCTTTCAAAGTCATGCCACAGAGAAACCTGACTGGCTTCTGGGTCCTTCAGACTCTAGGTAACCTTTCTAAAGACAGTGTCTCATCTGAGGAAAGAAATGCAAATGGGTTAAGGTCTCAGCTGAGCTAGAGCGGAGGCAGGGGAGCCCCTGGGTTATCAGAGACACGGCTCCCTGCAAGACCCAATACTCAGCACCCTTCAGACCCCCACAAACACGCCCCCTTCCTGATCCATGCTCAAAACTTCCTCCTCACACTCCCTCCTACACGACAGCGTTTCTGGGCCAGCTGGTCTGGTCCAACCTGTCACCCTGGGTCCTGGGGATGCTGCAGGCTGGGGGACCCAGGTGGCCCCCCAAACCCCGCAGAGGCACTGCTGCCCCTCGGCTGGGTGGTGCCCCCAGTGCAGTCAGACTTGTTCTGGAAGGCTCTGCGCCCACCCGCCCTGACTGCCTCCCCTCACCTTCCAGGGCACAGGTGACATGGGGGCGCCCCGTTCCCCTGCTGCCCACTTGCTCACCTGGAGCCCCAGACTAGGGCTTCTTCAGGAGCCAGGCGCTCAGACTGCCCTGTAGCTGCGAGAGGAGTGACCCCTGGGGACAGAGAGCCCCTCCCCCTCGACTCTGCAGGAAAAATCTATCTACAAACCTTGCCCCGTTCTTTCCTTTATAGGATTTGGTGCTTTCAGCTGTTCCATTGCACTGCACCAGGCATTCTGAGGAAGTTAAGAGTGTTGGTTCCAGTGCTGCCATGACTGGCAGGCCAGTCCCTAGGCTGGGACTCCAGCCCCCAGGGCCCCTGCAGCTCTGACACGGACACAGGAACATCTCTGAGCTCCTCTGTTCACTGGGCGCTAAACTGATCCCAATCTGGGATGTGCAGTCGACAAGAGGGAAACAGCCTGCTTTGTTACATCATCCTGGGTTACTGCGCACGACCTCAGAGAGTCACTTGACTTTGCAAAGGAGACAGCACAGCTCATTCAGCGGGGACTGGCCTGGGCTTCACAGTCTGGGAGGCCTACCTGGCAACTTTGATAACCAGCAATAACTCTCCTCTCGCCGCCGCCCCCAGGGAAGATAATCCAGAGGCTGTGGTCACTGCCTCACAGGATGCCCCTAGGCCCGCCCCGCCCAGCATTCCTGCAGCTCACTGGCCCCTGAGCCAGCTCCTTCCTCCTGCTGGCTCCTTCCTCAGTGAGTTAACACAAGCTGACAAGCACTCCCTCTTTGCACGAGAATTAGGTTTCTAACGTGTAGAGAATGACGCTTTGACATTTGTAAACATATCTTTTCCAAAATTAAAAGAAATACATGCTCAATGAACAAAATTCATAAAATACAAAGCAGCATAAAAATACAAAAACAAAACCCTGCAGTCCTCCCACTCAGCTTAAGCACCTACTATTTCCGGGGCCAGCTGGGTCAATCCTTTTGCTAAGCGTGAACTTTTACTTTTTTCATGAAAAGGGGTCAATGTTTACACGCTGCCTTTCTGCCTAATTCTTTCCTCTTACCATAAAGTTCACGTTTCCCTTGCAGACCTTCTTCTCTGAGAGATTCTTTGCGGCAGAGACCCCTCAGAGCCGCCCTTACAAACCATCCTGCACTGAACACCTCTGGTGCTACCTGGAGCGGTTACTGCTCCAGCTCTAATTTTCACGTATAAGGTGCTGGGCGACACGACCCCCGGCGAGCACGGCCTGGACGGTCTCGGTCTCCACCGGTCGACCAGTGCCCCTCGGAAGGCGCTGCCCCGCTCCCACCGCGGCCCTGCCGGGCCCCCGGCCGGCTCACCTGCAGACAGAGCTGCAGGACCCCCGCCCGGCTCACCTGGGGACAGAGCTGCTGGACCCGCTCCCCCCACCCCCGGCTCACCTGGGGACAGAGCTGCAGGACCCCCGCACGGCTCACCTGCAGACAGAGCTGCAGGACCCCCGCCCGGCTCACCTGGGGACAGAGCTGCTGGACCCGCTCCCCCCACCCCCGGCTCACCTGGGGACAGAGCTGCAGGACCCCCGCACGGCTCACCTGCAGACAGAGCTGCAAGACCCCCGCCCGGCTCACCTGCGGACAGAGCTGCTGGACCCGCTCCCCCCATCCCCGGCTCACCTGGGGACAGAGCTGCAGGACCCCCGGCCGGCTCACCTGGGGACAGAGCTGCTGGACCCGCTCCCCCCGGGCTCACCTGCGGACAGAGCTGCTGGACCCGCCCCCCACCCCAGGCTCACCTGCGGATTGGGCGACCTTGACCCCTGCTCATACCACCCTAAGACCGGGCGACGCTACCCCTGTCCGGCCCACGCGGCCCGCAGTCCAGGCCGGGCCGCCAAGCACCGCGGGCCGGACCCGGTGGGTGTGCGGCTCCCCTGCGCGGGGACAGGGGACTCTCGGACAAGAGGAAACGCCGAGGAGACTGGCGGACGCGAACGCCGCCGAGCGCCCGCCCACCTGCGCGCGGATGTGCTGCGACCCGCGCCCCCGCCGCCGCGCATGCGCGCCCGGGGGCGGGGCCTAGGGCGGCCGGCGCTACCACTGGCGCGGGCTGGCGGGGGCGCGCGGGCCGAGCCACGGGCGCCGGCCGAGGGGGGCGCCTCTGCGGCCTTCCCAGTGAGCCCGCCCGGGCGCCCCCCTCACACCCCAGGTTCACCCCGCGGGGACTGTGTCGGCCTGGGAGAGGGGAGCGCAGCCCGGCAGAGCCTCTGTGCCCACCGCCCCGGCGCGGACGCGCCCCTTTAAGGCCCCACGGAAGCCCGCGGCGCCCCAGTGAGCCCCATGGGACCCCGCGGCGCCCCCCCCCGCAGCCCGGCCCCTGGAGGGCCCGCGGAGGCCGCCCTGCCCGCGGCGGTGATGCGTCTGTCCAGCCCCAGCCCGCGTCCGTGGGCCGAGCCACCCAAGGCCCCAGCGTCTGCGAAGGAGCCGTCGAGGGCAGTTTGGCTTCCCCACAGCCCTGCGGTCGCGGGCAGGTGGCCTGGCTCCGCGGGCCGGCTCCCCCCACCCCCACCCCCACCCCCGACCCTGGGCTCAGAACTGTGTGAAATGAGAACCATCCGCCCGGAGGGTCCACGTGATGCCCGGAGCCGCAGCTGCCTCGCAAGTGGCCTTAACTGTGAGACTCGCTCACGAAACCGCTTTAGGAATTGGACCGGTGTTGCCACCACCTCCCAGGGAGGCGGGCGTTCTGCGCAAGGGGCGAGTCTCCTCGGCCCCGCCTGCCTCTCCAGCGCAGCCTCCTGCCCCAGGTCGCCCCCGGAAGACGCAGCTCGGGGCCTAGGATTGGGGGTTCACCCCTGGGTGTAGGGCGCCAGGCCTTGGAGAGCCAGGAGCAGCCTCCCTGGCATAAGAAACGTGGCTTTGGAGTCAGGCAGTCCTGGGCTGATCCACCAGCCGAGACAGGTCCCAGAGGCCCTGCGTAGCCTGCAGCCCCGGTCTCAGGTGTGAATGTGGACGGCACAGCTGGCCGTGACGCTCACATGTCCTCCTGCTGCCCGCCCTCCCCAGACTCTCACCCTGGACTCGTTTTCTGTGTCCTCTGACTCAGACTCTGGCCGCGTGGGGGAGGACGCGGTTTTGCCACTCTTGTGCCCAGCACTTGGGTCATTGGTTACCAACACAGCTGCTGGGAGAACAGACAAACAGAAACTCGCCTCTGTGCCCCCGCCCGCGTCCACCGCCGGCCGACTGTGTGAGAGACCCAGTAATTTTACTGCATTGAAATAAAAGTCCGACAGACCCCAAGACACACTTCGTTGTTTTCTTTCCACTTCCAGGTAGTGGTGAAGACCACCACGCCTTACCTACGCTCAGGGCTCTTCTGAGGGTGAAATAAGATGTTTAAATGACCAACGCCCTTTGAAAATAAAGCAGCAACAGTCGCTGTGTCTCTTCCGCACACTGGGAAGAAGGTTTCCATTCACAGTGGAGTTCGGCTGGTTTTCGGATTTTCATGCAGGGGAGGTGAAGTGACCTGTCCTGCTTCCCAGACTGCTGAAGGTGAGGCTGACTGTGGAATTCTACAGCCCAGGGTAGGAATGCACTTTTTAGAGGAGGTGGCCAGGGACGTCATCTCTTTCTCTGATCACATAAGCAATACATGCACATCGTTTGTTTAACGAAGAAAAAGATTTTTAAAAGATGGTAGCAGAGGGGTGGTAAGATTTCACTGCCCATTTCGCTCTAAGGGCTGTGACTGCGTCCGGAGGACTCCCCCAGCTTTAACTCGGGCGCAGCTCCACCCCCCAAGACAGCACGGCTGGCTCTGGAGGAGGAGTGCCTCACACTCTGCTTCCAAAGGGCAGCTTACAGCGCGGGAGCCTCCATGGACAGCGGGCCAAAGCAGGACAGCACTCTCCGGACTCCTGCAAGTCCTGGAGCAGGCTCTCAGCCCACTGTGACCAAGACTGCCTCCCACGCACCGGGCTCCTCTTGGCTCTCCAGGCCTGACCCTAGGTCTGTCCCTGCACATTCAGTTCAGATTTAGCAAAAACCCCCCGGCGGGATTTGATCAGCTTCCGCGTCCCCCACCCTCCATGGCCTGTTCAGCAAGAATCCTGCCGAGGCTGTCTGGCGAGAATGCCGGCCTTGGGGTTTCCTCGTAGGAATTTCCTGCCCACGCCCTCCCCACACACACCCTGCACCATCGTCCCTGCTTGTCCCTGGGGTATTCGGGGGTGAGCCCAGTCTCCCCTCCCCACTGCGAGCCCCCGTGGCGCTGGGCCCTGCACCTGTCTCCGTAGTCCCCTGAATGAGGGCTATCACGGACACTGTTCTCCTTAACAACTGTGGCAAAATGAAAGCTTCTTGGAAAGAAAAACGTTTATCGTAAAAAAGCATGTCTTCTCAGAGTCATTCTGCAAGTATTCATTGTGTCTATTTCTTTTTCTGAAAAGCATAGTTTGAACCACAAAACCTGGTGACCATGGCTTGAATGCAAGCGTCCTGGAAGGTGCTAAAGGCTGGGGCTAGGGTCTCGGCCTGCTTTCCTGCCAGACTTTACTCCTGCCGGCTTTGTGACCTTGGAAGGGTCGAATAACCTCCAAGCCACAAACATGAAGGGACAAGATTGGTCTAAAGTCTCTTCCGCACCTAGGCTTCTGCGGCGTGAGTGTCGGCCAGGCCAGGGCAGGGCTCACTCTGTTGCAAATGATGCTCTTGAAGCTAAAGGCTGCACCCTTCTTGGCACACACAGAATCCTTATGTCTCTGCTGGCCAAGCTCATCACCATAACAACCAGTGTTGTGTTTTGTTTTTTAAAAGCCTTGCTCAGATTACGTTGGTTCAAGGGCTACAGAGCCAAGGCTGTGCTTGTGGGGTCCACCAAAGTGCCTCGTGCACTAGACCCACCCCCTCAGGACGTTGAGCCAAGTCTGGACAATTGTGGTTTTCACAGCTAGTTGGGGTGGGGCTGGATCCTACAGTGATGCCCAGGACAGAGGTCACAGCAGAGCAAGGTCAGCAGGGCTGGTGCTGGGAAGGCAGTGCCCCAGCTACAAAGGGAGACGCTGCAGAGGCACCTCCCCCACCCCTAAACCGGTCTGCCCAGTCGCATCTCTGGGGTTGGTACCAGATGGTGTTCCGGTGACCCGGGGGGGGGGGGGGCCGAGTGCGACTTTGGGAAATGCCTGGTTCCCTCACAGAGACGTCAGTGCCCTTGCCCTTCCACTTCGCGTACTATTTTAGAAACTCAAAACTCGCCCCCCCCCAACAAAGCATGATGTAACACACAAATCACACACACAGGCGTGTACAGGGAAGTGGAGTTTCGTCTTTCCAAGATGCCAGGTAGAAAGCTGGAAGGTGGGTGAATCCAAAAACTAACCCACTGAGCTGGTGCATTTGCGAAATTGCCAAATGACAGAAACTTACCCAAGAGCTTTCTTCCCAGTTTTCCTCCCCGCAACTGCACAGTCAGAGGGAGAGACAGGGTGTGAGGCTCAGGCTCAGCTGACCAGAAACCACAAACAGCAACTCGGAAACACGCTGCCGATCCTCACGTCTTTCCTCTGCTGAAAGTCAGTAGCCCAAAGTCGTCAAGAAGGAGCCGGACGCCAGTGCTCCCCGGCGCTGCAGCCTGCGGGCCGCCGGTCAGCCGGTGGTACCACCTTCTCATGACGCACTCTGCTCACGGAGACCAGGGCAGAGCCACCCGGGTCTTAATAATTACCTGGTAGGCGTGGGGCATCTTACAAAGGAGCTCTGAGTCACTCAGCGCGAGGGTCATGGGACGCCCACGCGCCCCCTGGTGTGGGGCGGGGTGGCCTGGTGCCACAGCCAAACCAGAGCCAGTTGGCAAACCTGTTTTGTGTAAGTCGTTTCAAGGTAAAGTGAGGGAGCACGACAGGACAGGGCGTCAGTGGGCTCGACACACGACGTCTTTCTTCACCGGGTGAGACTTGCATGGTGAGGGTGGTGATGCTACCCTTAGGCTGACCTGAGAGCCACTGAAACAACCGTGCAGACAGGGCCAGTTTACTTCTGCACACTGCCCACAGGGCTTTTGTTCTTTTCTGCCAATAAATATTACCCACAAGAACCAATCGGCTTCTGATCTCAAGGTGTCTGAGCACGAACTTCTCAGTAGTTCCCTTAAGACACTAACAGAAAGGTTTGCGCCCATGTTTACAAACATCAGGAGAAAGAAGACACGGGCTTTTACTATACGGTGGGAAATAATACCCACGTAGATAATGCTTTGGTTTATAAAGCGTGTTTCATAACATTTTATTTGAGCATGTGCTCCAAGAATATTAACTACATAAGTAAATGTGGCCAATGCAGTTCAGCCTGGTCCTTTCCAAAATGAGAAGAGACACTGCTCTCAGATAGGATGTGTCCTCAGCTGAGAAGCGGGGTGACAGTGCCACCCGGTCAAGCACGGAGCCGCACACCAGCCTGGCTCTCCAGGGCCTTGAAATACCTCCAGACCAGCTGGTGAAGAGCTCGTCCCCGCGACCCCTCTGGTGGCCCCGAGGTCCAGGAACTGAGGTCGCACTCACCTGGCTGCCAAGCACGCTCAGCGATGCCCGCTTACCTCCCAGTTCCTGCGGGGCCGCAGGTGGGTCTGTGCGTGACTGATGCTCTCAGCCCCCGACCTGTGGTGTCTGCTGTGGTTAGTAGGTCCTTTCACTTTGCAGAAGGCCCGACACCCAGTTTCTGTTTTCTGTTAAAATCCTCGACTGAGGGTTAATGTTGAAGCAATGAGGTTCCTAACTGAAGTGTATAATTAAAACTAATTGGAAAGAGGAACAGATAAGGTCTGTGGGCGCGTCTGTCCCCAAGCCTCCTGCTGAAATGTCACTTGTAAGTTCAAGTCGAGCCACCTTGAAAGTTCCTGTTAAGACTCAATGCCTGTGTGCAAAGGAGCCGCAGGTTACTCTGTGAGTCTCGGACGGGGGCGCTGCCCAGAAGCTGTCCCTGCCCACGTCACATCCAGGCCTTCAGCGTGGCTTCCTTGTGACCATGCTGGTAGCAGACATCACATCATTGAGGGCACGACTCTGGAAGCAGGTATGTGGGGCGCAAGAGGCTGACCTGGAATTGGGGTACAGCTGGGAGGGGCGGGGGCAACAGGACAAATCTGGGTGGCTCCGGGGACCTGGCCCGTCAGGGAAGGTGGGGCACTGCCTAGACCCCATGGAAAGACTCCTGGTTTAGGAGAATCAGTCTGAACTCAGTCATGAAGGGCACCGAAGAATTTAAATGTGAAGTTGTAAATTCTGTGCGTTAAGCTTCTTGGGGCTGGAGCCCTGCCGCAGTGGAGGTGGTGTCCCGGTGGGCTCTGCACCCCATTCACCCGGGGGGCCTGCCCAGGTCACAGGGCCCGGCCTGAGTCTTCAGGTGTGAGTGCAGTGGCCCTGGGCCTCGGGAGCCTTGGGACAGGCCCTCATCCGTGTCCACCACGTGCCAGTTAGGCCGCCGCTGGGAGGAAACAGGAAGCGATGATACAGCATCTCCCCTGCTGCCCCCCCAGGGTCTCCTCATCCAGGAGAAAAAGAGGAGGCATCTTCCCGCATTGTCCCACGGCCTCGGCTGTGCACTGGGTGAGTGTCCCCAAGAACCTATACGTTGACGCCTAACTCCCATGTGATGGTGCTGGGAGGGGCCCCGGGGGTGGTGAGGTCACGAGGGTGGGCCCTGGTGGTGGGACTCGGTGCCCTGGTAAGAAGGCACGCCAGCTCTACCCCACCGCCCCGTGGGGACACAGTGAGGAGACGGCGTCCATGAACCTGGAGGAGGGGCTCACCAGACGCGGGGTCTGACGTCCAGCCTCCAGGATGTGAGACGTCAGTGTCTGCTGTCCTGGCCCCCAGCCGCTGGTGGCCTGTGGCAGCAGCTGAAGCCGAGCCTGGGTGTGGCAGTCCAGCCCCCGCGTGTGCGCCTGGATCCGGGTCTGTGATGCTGTTCACAGTGTGCGTGTGTAGTGTGCACACACAGCCAGGAGATGAGCACGGAGAAGCCCCGTGTTCACCGGCGACAAGTGTGGGGGCTGCAGTGCTCGCTTGGGGGGCTGGCCTGTGTTCGGACCCAGAGCTGCCGGCATCAGGACACCGTTCCTCTCGCTCTAGGGTCTGCGCCCGTGTCCCCAGCTGGGTGGCTCAGCCAACACCAGTCTCATTCCCACAGTTCCGGAGGCCAAGCACTGAGATGGAGGGGTGGGCAGGGCCGGGCCCCTGCAGGTGCCGGGGAGGGTCTGTGCGGGGCTCCCCCCCGGCTCCTGGCGGCTGACAGCTGACCTCCGTGTCCCCATGTCATGTCCCATGTGCCCTCCCTCTGCTGTGTGCACACCCTCCTTCTGTGAGAGTGCCTGTCCTGTTCCCCTGGACCCACCTGGTGACCTCACTTCCACTTTGCCACCTCTGCAAAGACCCCATTTCCCAGTAGTCACATTCTAGGTGCGGGGGGTCAGGACCCTACTTTGCGGGGAGGGGACGTTGGGCCTGTGAGAGGCTCCTTCACTGAACGCCAGTGCTCGCACGAGTCCACACCCGTCCCCTGACGCCTGAGCCCCGGCGCCTCACTGGGTGATGCCGGGAGGCAGGTTTTCTCACCCGGGAGAACAGCTCTCCCGAATTTCTGTAGTTCCGTGCATTTGGCACACTTCAGGAGCATCGTGACTGTTCCAGCTTCACGAGTTCACCTCCAAGTCGTTTCACTCCTGCACCGTGTCCTTGGAACATACAGAATGTGTATAAACCTAAATCAAACCAAACATCCTCAGAACTTAGGCTCTATCTGAACTGTTTCACAGACGGACGCTGTGCGGAGGGTTGCTGTCGGTACCAGGGCCTGCGTTCTCCCAGAACACCAGGCTCTCACACAAGTCCCACAGCCGGGCCGCGAGCGGCCGTGCCCTCCTCCGGCTGGCACTGCCGAGTCAGCGGAGAGGGCGACTCGGGCACAAGCCCGGGGGTGGGGGGTGGGGAGACCCTGCTGGGCCCCGAGAGGGCGCCGGACTCCTGCAGGTCCAGGCAGGAGGCGCTTTGTGGTCAGTCAGTCCGGGGAGGGAGGTGCGCATCCCGGGGAGCCCAGAGAGAGCCCCGCGGGCCCCCCTTTCCTGCGCGGGCCTCGGCAGCCTTCCTTTCTAGGTTCCTCGTTTAGGCAGAACCAGAGAATGTTGGGCGTGGGCCGGAGCGAAAATGGGAAGAGAAAGTGCGGGGACGGGACTGTCTGAGAACAGTGTCGCCTCTGCAGTGACCCCTGGGACTCGCGACTCAGGGTGGAGGCGGCGGGGGGGGTGGGGTGGGGGCAGGACGCCCCGCACCGAGAGCTCGGGCGCAGCCGCGGCCGCGCGCGGGACGCTCACCCCGGGGCGCGGGGGACGGCCAGGTCGCGGCCACGGTCGCTGTCACCCTGGAAGAATGTCTGGAGCCCTTGGCGTTGGGTGCGGCGAACCTCGGACTTGTTCCGCAGAAGGCACGCGCTTGAGCGCCTGGCCGAGCCCACAGCAGAGGGGCCCTCAGACCCAAGCACCCCCAGCACCAGCGCAGCCGCGGCCAAGCGGGACGGGCCGCCGCCGCCCCTCCGCGGGCCTTCGCCTCGGGGTGCGCCCCCAGCACCGTGCAGCGGGGGGAGGACACCGCCTGGGGCCTCCGGAGAGCCGCCACCGGAGCGCTCGTTCTTCGTGACCGTGTGTCCCGCCGCGTCCCCGCCGCGAGCTCGGAATCAGCGCGTGAACGTGATTCCCGCACCTCCTGCCCCGCACGCAGCGAGTCTGCAGGGAGGACAGTCCGTCCCCGGGCGGACGGCGCACTGCGTGTCCTAGGTCACCAGCGCGTCACGCACGTGACCCGCGCTTCCTGGCCCGTGTGCCTTTCCTCGAGCCTTTTCCTGCTGCTGCGCGAGGGGAGCACCCCCGCCCACGGTCGCGCCTGCCCCGTGCACCCCCTGTGCCGCTGAGCCGAGGCCCAGGGCGGTGGCGGGTCGGCGCTCGGCCTCCCACTTAATGCTCAGTGTTTCTGGCCCCACACCCTTGGCCCCCGTGGCCCCGCCCCGTCTCTGCACCTTCTGCCGTGAAGTGTCCCCTCCCGCATGCCAGGTCGCCTGTTTCCCCGACCTCCCCACCCCCACCCCCGGCTGCCCCAGGACCCCTGCGCGCCATCAGGGCCCAGCCTGTGAGCTGTCCTCGCCCCCCAACCCCGCCCTCCGGCTCGCATCCCCGCCCGCAGCCCTGGGGGCTCTCTCCGGGTGACTGCTGTGCCCACCGGGCCCAGCTGCTCCAGGTTCCTGTTGGAGGGAAGTCCGTGGAACTCGGGGGAGGCAGAAACCAGAAAGCAACTATGTTGGATACTCTGTAATCATCACTTTCCCTGAGAAGCACGAAGTCAGGCTCACCCGCGTCCTTCCATCGGCAGCCCTGACTCCCCACCACAGCCCGGAGTCTTTTCTGCAGGAGCTTCGCAGGGTCCATTCTTAGGATGCCCAGCGGTTCAGAGCAGAGAAAGAAGCCCGGAAAATAGTAGAAAATAGGAGGGGGTGACAGGGTCTGCGGCAGAAGCCAGACCAGGCTGGGATGCACAAGCCAGGCTCCCACCATGGGACCACCTGCCTCTCCGGAGGAGCCATCTTCTCTGCTGTGGGTTCAGAAGGGCCTCCAGGTCCTGGGCGCTGGTGCACACACGGCAGGTCGGGGTTGGTGATCAGAACCACTCCGTCTGTGCCTGTCTGTCTACCCACCTGCCCACCTGCGCGCCTACCTACCCATCAACGTGTCTGCTCCGTCTGTCTGTGTATCCGTCTGTCCACCCATCTTCACCATCATCCAGGAGTTCACCCTGATTTCTCCTGTTTCCACCCGGCACTGCAGGTTTTATTCTGGCCTGTAATTCCCTCCTTCCACATGGACGAACCTGACTCACGCTGACCTCAGTGTATTTCTCCTCATTGTGGTAAAATGCACGTATAGTTTACGATCTGTGGACTGAAAAAAAATGCAGAACCTGAGAGCAGTGAGTTACGTTTCATCTGGGGCCGAGGGCGGGCAGCGTCTCAGAGAGCTCGAGGAGCTGCTCCCGCGAGGCGGGGGGCGGTCACTATTACGTGCGATGTTAGTGCTGGGGAACCTGTGGTCAAGCACACACTTGGGAGGCTGCTGCTGGTCACGAGGGGCGGACATCACCATTAACGATGCTGGTGCGCGTCTAGGTATGAGGAGATGCAAGAATTTCAGCTCCTAAGTCTTCTCCTGCAAGTGTCTGTCTCGAGGCCTGCGCTGCCAGTTTTCCCAGAGCATGGAGCGCCTCAAGCCCGTCTCAGCTTGACCTCCTTCCAGGCCGCGTGGAAGGTCGGCGGCTGCAGTGGCTCACGGTTCAGGCCGTGTGGAGGCGGATCCAAGTGTCAGTTTGTGGTTGTGCATCTTGACCATTTTCAGTGCCAGTTCAGGGGCGATAAGGACACTGTTGCACATGCATCACCAGCATCCATCTCCCCATACTGACACTCTGTCCCCAGGAAACACGGCTCCCACCCCCCTTGCCCAGCCCCCTGTGCCCACACAACCTTCGAGGGTTCTCACTCGGTTCCTCTTTTGTGACCAAACTGTCACCATGCAACCCCTACTCTCCATGCTCTCAGCCGGAAGGACCTATTGCGGTGGTGGGGGTGGGGTGCCAGGCAGGAGGAAGAGGAAGGAGCAGCAAACAGGAGGGAAAAAGGCCCATTTTTTCAGAAAATGCCACTTGGAGATGTGCACCCACCCCCGGCCGCTGGGCCCCCCCCAGCTCTGCTCCAGCACCAGCTCCCCGCTGAAGCCCCAGCCCCAGCCCAGGGACAAGCATCTCTTCCCAGCTTTCCCCACCTGGGCGGGGGACAGCCGGGGCGATGGGGACCCCCTCCTGCCTGCGTCCCCAACTCCTACATCCCCAGGTCTGCCTGCGACCCCTGCCCCCACCCCCCACCCCGGTTCCTCTGCTTCCATGGCTGCTGCAGGGAGATCTGCGCCCTGGCGTCCTGCTCTCTGTGCGCCTGCGGCTTTTCTCTGCGTCTCCAGCCATCTGACCGAGGGCCCGAGGTACGGCTCTCTCCACCCACCCGTCCTCTCTGTCCAGGTGCTTCCTGACTTTGGCTGGTTTTAAGAGCGTCCTTGGCCATTTTCTCTGCAGTATTTCTTTGGCCCCACCCACTTCCTCCTCTTCTCAAGGGACCCTGACTCCCTGCATGTTTGACCTGCTTGCTGCCCCATGCCCTGTGCCTCTGATGCTCTGCCCTATCCCCTGATCCACACCCTATTTCTCCGCCTGTCTCCATCCCACAAATTCTTCTGAGCTACAGGCCCTGTTCCTCATCCCTCCTTTGCTTTGCACAATCTTTCTTTCTAGAACATATACATGCATTCATGTATACACACACAATGCTCACTTCTCCAGTGAACCCTCCATCAGGCATGTGTATTTTCAAGGAGCGTATCTCACAACCCTGGAATTCCCGAGAAACTGTTTCTATTCTTTTTTTTCTAACTTTTTAAAAGTTAAAAGAAATTTCTTTTGGGGGGGAGAGGTAATTAGGTTTACTTATTTATTTATTTTCAGAGGAGGCCCTGGGGATTGAACACAGGACCTCACGCCGGCTAAGCACACGCTCTGCCGCTTGAGCTGTACCTGCCCCCTCTAATCTCTGCTCTCCTCTCTTGGCTTTTCATGATTTTTTCTTGCACCTTCTCTGCCAAGTAGTTTTGACTAAGTGTCGACTTTGCACTTGAAGACCCTGTGCCGACGACCTGAGGCTCGGGCGTGCTCTCCTCTGGGGCCTGGGGCTCTCGCCGGCCTGTGAGTGAGCGAATTGTTCAGTCCAGTCGGGCCTGAGCTGCTGGGGGCTGGGTTTCAGGGTTTTTCTTTTTCTTTTTCTTTTTTCTTTTTGTTAGAGACTGAATAGTGTCTTTGTTTTGTGTTTAGAATCATGAATTAGAAATTACTCTGTATGGGGGGGTGGGTTCAAAGTGATTAGAAAAATGTGAGCTCAAAGCTTAACATTCTCAAACTGTGGCAGGAAGTAAAGGCAGAGAGAAAGCCCCCAGTTCAGAGGTCAGAGGTCAGAGTGGGGTGAGCAGGGCCTGGGGGGAAGGAGGTGGGGGGCAGCGGTCAGCGAGGCTGGAGGACCAGCTGCAGGATGGGGGAGCTCACTGAGCTTTGTCACCAACGTTATCTTAAGGCCCAGCACATTCCTTATTTTTCTTCTTTTTTAAAGAACAAAGCAACCACATTAAAGCGGGGAAGGAGCTTTGTGCTCACCTCCAGCCTTGAGCCTGGGCCAGGGCACCCCCCCACCCCCCGTCCTTTCTTCCCTGACGTGCAGCGTGATTAAAATGCTGGAAACATGAACGTGGCCTAAACGTAATGAAAAGCTTTATGACTTAAAACAGGGATTAAATCTCCAATCGCTAGAACCACAAGCTGCCGTGGAAACTCCCCAGCAGGGTTTGCACAGCGCGTGTGCCGGGCTCACCTCTGCGGTCTACACTGCCTTCCCCAGACACGCCCCGTCTGCAGCGGGAGTGAGAGGCTGGGGTGGGCGCGCTCCGTCCGCTGGTGTTTTGCACACGAGGAATAGCTGGTCAGAGGCACAGTGATTGGCTGCTTTTGACTAAGGGTTAAAATAAAAGACTCGTCATCTCCTGCTGTGCTGTCCCGTGTTGATTTTCTTATTAATCCAACACAGGGTCCGCTCGCTGGGTCCTCTGCTGTGGTAACAGAATGTGACACTTCATGTTTACCAGGCAACGGCAGATTTGTGACAGCGTGGATCGGACTGCTCATCTTCTGAAGTGCAGTGGCTTTTCGAGTCCGGGTTTGGTGAGCATCCTGGATCAAAAGTCGACATAAACGTCCCATTGACTTTATCTGTTAAAAATCAGAGTTTGAAGGCAGTTTCCAGGAGCCTGGGGAGGCTGCTGCCCTCTGGTGGCGGGTCCTGGCGCTGCAGCGCCATCCACCTGCTGTCTGGCGAGTCGGATTCCGTCGCCCCAGTCCCCCCAGGCAGCTGTAACCAACTGTGTCTCTTAAGAAACGTCGTCGGCCATGTGCAGCTCCTTATGGTGCAAATCAGACTTGCTAGGTGTCACTTACGTAATTCAGGTGAAGGCGGCCTGTCCGGCCTGCATGGTCTTCATGTGGCTCGGAGGAAGCAGGTGCCTTGGCGTCACATGTGTGCAGGGAGTTGCTCAGCTCAGAAGCCCGCGCCAGCCTCACCTTGATTCATCCCACTCACACAGCGAGGACCTGACGCTCCTTCCCAGGGCCACTGCTGTCGAGACGGGGGTGTGAGGAGCTCCAGAATCTCCTGGGTTTGGAACATCTGCAGAACCATCGTCTTTGAATACAGTTAAAACAAGTTCGCACAGAGCTAAGCATTTTAAGCATTTCCTAAGTTTTTACAAAATTGCAGGTCCGTGTCCTTCGCGAGTATAAGGTCACCCAGAAAGGCTGGGCGTGGGGCCCTTGGGGGGCGGCTGGAGACGGTCAAAGATGCGCCAAGATGAGATGCAGTTAGTGAAGGAAAGTCACCTGTGAGTCCCAGGCACCCCGTCCAAGGACCTGCTCTCGCCCGCGTGGTGTGGGGGCTCGCCAGTGTGGGGCTGGCCTCCCTCTGTAGCCCAGGTCGCAGTGGCCCAGCAGACTCGACCTTGGCAGTGACCGCGGGAAGGAAATCATGGGGCACAGAAACAGAGAAAAGGCGATGACGAGACAGAGGTGGAAGAACCCGTCCCCCGATGACCCCACTCAGGACGGGCACCTGGTACCTTGGCTGCTTCAGAACAGAAGCTTCCCCCGGGGAGGCGTCCTCCAGGGCCGTCCCCACACCTGCGCGTCCTCCCCGGCTGTGCCGAGAGGGGCACACCCCCCTGCTGCTTCCAGGGCCATCTCTCAGTCCGAGCTCACTGCCTGCAACCTTGGGGGCGAGGCAGCATCCCCTGCGGGGACCCAGAGCAACCCTCCTTAGGGTCGCCCATGAGAAAGGGGCCCCCAAGTTCCCCGTCCTACTCACGGCCTCCACCCGCCACCTCGCACGGCCCCTCAGCAGTCAGGGCAGACGTCCCGTGTGGGGAGAAACCGGACTTTCTGGTGCAGAAGGTTCGCAGCTTTGACCACCTCTGATGAACCAGTAACCGGCTAATCACTAGCTTGGAAGCAAAGCAGAGGGAAACCTGTGCCCCACACAGACCCAGCGCTGTTTTGGAGAAAGTCTGCCTGGCGTCTGAACATAAGTGCCAGGTGGGTGACGCTAGCTCATCTGCAGGGTGGCTCCCAGGACGTGAATGTGGTTTCATAAATATTTACTGAATCAGCAAGTGGCCCCCGGAGACGCAGGGGGAGGGGCCCATCGCTCATCCAGCCGGTCGCCCACGAGGGAATGTCGGAATATTGCAAATGGAGACTCAGCACCATGGGGAGCCAGAGACAGAAAGAGAAGTTCATGTATTCCTTGCTCAGAGGCTCACATCTGACCCCAAGCCAGTAAACAAACGCACCCTGCCCAGTGTGACGACACTGAGATACAGGCCAAGCGCCATCTTGGGAGGAGAAGGAGAAGGTGGCAGGTTCTCTGGGAAGCAGGAGGCGCTCCGAGGTGATGGGAGGCAGGTGTGGATGACGTGTGCACCGCGGACTGCTGGTGCCTTGTGACAGCGGGGAAGCCGTGCACAGCGGGCCGTGGGAAGGGGTTCAGATGATGAAGAGTCTTGTGTGATGAGGAGCCACTGAACGTCCAATCAGGAGCCACCACAGGGGGATCTGAATGTCAGGAATGGCTTTTGGATGGGGCAGGGCGAGCCCAAGGAAAGATCGATGGTTTGTGACACGAGAGGGGGTCCCGGGGACTGCATGACTGTCATGATCAGGGAGACAAACACGCCAGGGCGCAGGTGCCCTCTTGGTGCCGCCATGGCTCAGTGTCCGGCAGGACCCGCGTGTGCAGAGGGCAGGGGCGGCCGCACTGGCTGGGGCTGGAGAGAGGGCAGGGGGCCCTGGGGCCTCGGAGACGAGGCGTCCCCTCAGGCCTTTGAGCACGGGGTGTCTGCCCAGAGGCTGGGAGCGGGGCAGGCGGGGCCGAGGGACGCACACGATGGTCCCTGTGTTTTGAGCGGGTCTGCATTGTCCCTGAATCTTGGTTTGCAAAGCCTGTTGTGGGTATAAAATTGATTTTTTCACACTCTGAATGGTAGATGACCATCACAGCATAATGAGATAGCTTGCAGATGAGTTTTCTTCAGATGGTTTGGGGGGAATCCATCTAGTCAATTTTAAACCACAAAAGTTGTATGGAACGTCCCCAAGAATTCCAGGCAGTGCGATTTGTCTGGACGCCAAAGCTCGAACCCGTGTCTTCTAAAATCTTCGCTTTTTTCCCGAAACATCTGAGACTCGTTCTTCACCTTAATTAAGAGGCGACGACACTTCTCCAAGCTCATTAGGAGACGATGACATCAGAGCTCACGAGGCAAAACGGAACAAATGAGGTGCAGCCGCCTTTCCCGCGTCCTGCTTTCCACAAGGCAGCTCTTAAAGCTTCGAGGAATGAACACCAGCTGAAAACACGACAGTCGTTGCACCTGCCTTTTCTAGTCATGGCTGCTTGCTTGGGTGGTGGCGGTTCTGGTGAACAGGCTGTTTTGGGGGAGCGCTTTGGTTGGCGGGACGACGGAGTAGCCAGGACGAGCTGCACCGCCACCCTCCTCCAGCCCCCCTGCCGCCGGCGTCCTCACCCTGGGCTACGCGTGTGACAGCCGGCGAACCGACACCCACGGAGTTAAAGTGAGCGTCAGGTACCTCCTGGGCGTGTTCCCGGGCCCCTGGGAAAGCCTTAAGCTGCACGTGGGTGGACAGAAGCACAAAGCTGTCGGTGAAATGCCCAACCAGAGGAAGGGATTCTGGGCCTGGGGTGTTACAGAAAGAAACAGGGAGGACGAAGGTGGGGAGGCTGGGTACGTGCCCTCGGTCTGGGTAGAAATGGTTTCCTCAAACTGGCAGCTTGTAAGTCACGCTTGTTCTAAAGCGGGTTGACTGGAAGGGACCGGGGAGTGGGCCCAGTCTCCCGAGCAGCCCTCTCACCTGGGACTGGTGCACTTCGGCAGGACTTCCCAGCCGGCTGCACACGGCGCCCTGAGGGGCCATGGCCCCGCATGTCCTGACCCTGGTCGGAGAGACACCTCCAGGCCTCACAGAGGCCGCAGCCGGAGGAGGGAGGGAGACAGTGGAGAAGATGCAGGGAGCAGAGTCGGGACACGCCCGGGGCAGGTGCTGCGGCCCAGCGTCCATTGTGAGGACCTGTGTCCACGGTCCCTGGGAGGGGGGAGGGCAGGGAGCCGCCTGCAGGGATGCCCTCCCAGGGGGGCGTCGAGACCAAGGAGCCCCAGGGTGAGAAGGACGCCCAGGTGCCCCGGTCAGCTTGGTGGCTGCTGGGCTGCTGGGCTGGTGGGGGGCAGCTGCCTGAGTGGAGCAGCCCCCCTCCCCGGGCCGGACGACAGCACCCCTCCCCCACGGAGCCGCCGTGCAGACCCGGCATGCCACCTGCCTGGCCCCACGGGCACACCACCTGACACCCCCTGCCTGCCACCACTCAGGAGAACCTAGAACGAGCATTAACTCAATACCGTGGCTTTTACTGGTTTTAAACTCGTTTGACTCTGTGCCATTTTGCACATGGAACCTGGAGCCGTCAGAAGTGTCCACTCTTCTTAGCAGAGAGTGAGCTTGGGGCTATGTCAACAATGAAGTAGACCACCAGAGGACGCGTGCCGCTGCCTCCGGATAAAACTCTTTGGTCTCTATAACGTCCCTGAGTTTAAAATAACACGAGAATTCACGCCAATAAAAAGTAAACGTTGCTTTTCTCAAAAAATTTAATTGCAGAACTATTTACAGGAGGTGAAGGTCAGCAGAACAGACACCAGCCGAGAGTGGCTTCGTCACGGAGGCGCGGGCAGCGGTGAGCGCGTCTTCCTTGGAATCAGCCGAGGGTGGAACAGAAGTCGGGGGAGAGGAACCCAACGACACAATCCTCAGATGCCGCGTGTGACGTGCGGCACCTGGACGAGACGCGGTCGACGAGGAGGAACGGGTGCGAGCGGCGCCCGGACGTTCAGAGAAGGCATCCTGCATGCTACTAGGTAGAAGTTACCAAAAGAACCGTAAAAGCATGAGAAAGAGGGTTACATAAAATAGCTCAGTCCCAGTGAAGAGAAACTCTGTACAGAGGGTGGATGTTTGGCACTCTGTGCATCTCGCTGCTGACATGGTTTCGTATGTATATATATTCATATATATATATTTTTATATACGTCTTTTTTAAACGTTAACTAAACAGCTAGTTTCCTGACACTAACATTCTTTGAATTTCTGTGAGAGGCATTTACTAGTCCTTAGGCCACACCTGGGTACTCTGGCAGGTGACGTGGGAGGCAGGTGAGTGGATGTTCCTGAACAGGGAAGGCCTGTGGTGGGGGGGACTTAGCGTCCGGAAAGAAGAGCCAGAAGTCGCCTCCGCGTCCCTCCGGGGTGGGGGGGCGCCTTTTCGAATTCGGCAGGACAGTTACAAAGTGCAGGGAGGGGGGCGGACATGCTGAGCCCTTTCAGAGCGATGTGACCTCAGAGCGGGACTGGGGCTGGCCGGTGGGGGGCGGGGGGGGCAGAGAACGGCGAGTGGCGTCGGTTAGGTACCATGATTGGACCTGGGGCTCCTTCCTGCACGTGAGCCAGCGCCAACCAGCATCCTCCCTAGTCTACCTGAAGCAGACACGCGAGCGCGGGGAACCTGCCACGACCCTCCCCCGGCCACCGCGCTCCTCCACCGGGCCCGGGGAAGCCGGGCCCCAAGGCTTGCGGGTTCGGAAAAAGCACCCATGGTGAAGAGTCACATAAAACCTCAGAAGGCAGGGAGGCGAGCCTCTGCTACCTCGGTGTGCGTAGATACAAAATCTTTAAAAAGCAGTGTTGCCGCAGGTAACTAACATTTCCTCTGCAAAGAGGTCACCTGTCAAGGGTTTGGACTGAAACTTGGAATCACTTCTAACGCTGGACAAAGACGCCGGGGGGGAGGACAGCAATGCATCGCACCAGGCAGGTCTCGCGGTGTGGCGAGGATGAGACGGCTGGGTCTTGGGCCGTCCCCGCGGACCCCTGCTGCACCCCGTGGAGTGTGCAATGGGGTCGTTGCACAAAGCCAGAGCTCCGGGGCCCGCCTGACCAACCTTCGGCAACTTGACTCCGTTCTTGGCGTGGCCCCACTTGCTTAGCGCTCTGCTTCCAGATGATTTTCTCTTTATCACTTCAAGGTTTAGCGTAACATCTCCTCATTTCATCTAAGAGGCAGCCAAGCTTAAGCAATGGTGGAAACACCGCCTCATCCTGGCTGGTGCCGGGTTCCTGCTCACGGAAACATCTAGAAACACTGGATGTTGACGTCAGAAGGAACGGACGGGTGCCCCCGGGAGCCCCGCTCCTTTCCCAAGCCGTCGAGCAGCTGGTGGGCAGGAGCCCAGCCCAGTCTTCCCAAGAGAGGGTCCCGCGTCCGGGGGTCCTGCTGGTGTCGGAGACGCGCATCATCCTACTTGTTTTCACAGCATCACACACGGGAGGGGCCGCGGGCGTCAGCTCTCACTGAACGGACACTTGCACCCCAGACTCCAGGGAGCTCAGAGGACTTCAGGGTTATCAGTCACTGCAGAGCGTCCGTGAGGGCGACAGACGGGAGGAAGCCGGGACACGGACTTGAGACACGAGGTGGGCGATGTCCGAACAGAGGCGGGGCGCCCTGGGCCTCTCCCGAGTCCAAGACCCTCCACAGCCGCGCTGCGCCGAGGGGCACCGCCCCTCCGGCGTCCTGTCCGCCGCCCACCTTTATTGCCGCTACCCACGCAGTTAGAGTGACGCGGCTGTGAAGGCACAGGGCCGTGACGTGACCTTGGTGGGTCTATGACACGCGGTGCAGGGGTGCTGAGCGAGCCCCTTCCACTGGTGGTCAAGCACCCCTACCAGCCGGCAGCCGGGTTCCCAGCAGCCTGAGGCTTTCTGGTGTATTTTCCCATTTTGGACCCGGTATTCGACCAAAACATTCCCACAAGAGGAGACAAACAGGCAGATTAAAAACGAAAGGGAATCCTCGGGGGGCTCTAAGGGGCCACTGTTTGAGAACTGCCATCTGCAGCTACCTGACTGTAGGTTAGATTTGCACTAAAAAGAAAAAAATCGGGGTTTCAGGCCTTAAGAAGGAAGACAGCTGGGACGGGACCACGGGAGAAAGTGCAGAACTGAGCCATCTGGCCGGGTATGGGGAGACCTTTCAGAAGGGGAGGAGACGCGGGGTCCTGGCGCCCTCCCCGGGCCGGAGCGGTTTGGGCAGCGTGTGGACATCTGCGGTGGATGCGATCCTGCCTGCCCGGCTGAGGGTCCCCTGGACCCGGCGCTGGTGACTGTGGTCCGCAGCGGACGTACGTGTTCTTGAGCTGATGCCCACGTGGCATGTGGGCCCTGTGCCATCGAAGGTTCTGGAACCTGACAGAACTCTGAACAGGGCTGAAAAGGCAGCTCGGACCTTGGCGTGCCTCCCTGGAGACGCTGCAGTGGCCTCGAGGTGGCTCTGACCTGACCCGCTTGCGGCCAGCAGGACAGGCTTCCTTGTGGGGACGCTATCCCTCTCTCCCACCACCCCCCTCGCCCCCGAGAGGCTTGGCCCAAACCCGAGGGCTGCTTCGCAGGGCCCACGTTCAAGAGTCACTCCGGGCACTCTGCCCAAACGTCTGCGGTGGGGCTTCCAGAAGAGGCCACCCAGGACTGGGGCGGAGTGCCTGACGTCAGCACGGGTGGCTGTGCAGTGCGGGGTCCTGGCACTGAAGTGATGGAATGGCAGCTGGGTGCGGTGCTCGGGAAGGCAAACAGGGCGCAGACCCCAGAGTGAGCACCCCCCGCGCGTGGGTGGGCGCTGGTGTCGCACTGCCATCCGGTCGTGAGCTTGGCCCCGTCCGCGGGAGCCCGCAGGGGAGCCCCTCAGCCTTCAGGGTCACTGACTTGGTGGTTATTTTTTTTAAAGAGGGAATCTTAAATGTAATCTATTTTTCCTAATCATATACTTTTCTGGTTAAAGCTGGAAGTCTTGAGCATCGCTCTCAAGGTGAAAAATACCAACATTTCCTTTTAAACAAAAACGCACGTTTCTGGCGTCATGCAGCAGTCCGACTCTTCACGCCCGTTCTGGGACGGTCACGCAAAGCGGCTGACGGAAAAACGTGGACAGCCTCCACCGTTAACAGCTACTTTCCCGTTGAACAGAGCGGTGACAGACGGAGACGGAGGGGACCCCACTGCAAGCGCACCTGTGAGCCAGGATGCTCGCCTCCTCTGGGCTTTGCTGACCTTGAGATCCTGTTGATTGCACTTGTCTTCTGACTTCACCAGAGCCCTCGGCCGGCACCTGCTTGCAGGCTGGGAGGAAGGGGACTCCCAAGGGGGCCTCGTGTGGTAAGGGCTGTCGCCGTGTCTGCAGGGAATCCGGGCAGCGTCTGTGACTTGCTTTCCGTCGGAATGTCTGCAGAGCACCGTCATGATCATTTTCAGCAGCATCCCCAGATTTCCGCATCGTCTTTTGGTAAAGTTAGATCCGAGGTGTCACCCCTGAGGGGAGGGGCTGCAGTGAGTGAGTTCGACGACACAATACGGTGAACAAGTTTACTGTCTTTACAGGTACAGGACGTAAACATGGCTTGTCTTCTGCGCTTCATGATGGGGTGTCACCATGACAACGGGTACGCGTCGCTCGGCCGTGTCAGGTGAACAGGTGACACTCCCTCAGACCTGGCAGCACGCACCTGCTCCGCCATCACACACCCTTCTTTGGACCAGACAGGGGGTTTGGACCCACTCCTGGCCAAATCAAGGGCCAGTGTCAAATCCAGGTGTAGGTTAATTAGCTCACCTAGGGATGGTTCAGGCCAAGACTTCTGGAGATTTTAAGATAAAAGTGAGTGTACAAAACGTAAAAAAATTAACCCAAATCCAGTGAGTACCTTTGTTCAAGTCAGGATCAGAGACCCTGGGCTCTAGAACGAACAGTCCCCGTCCAGCTTCACGAGTTGTTGGTTCTGGGCCAGCTCGAGGACATGAGCTCGAGTCCGTCAGCTCCGGGGCGGCGCACACGCGAGCGGGCTGACGGGCGTGCGCGCCGTGTGCGTCTTCCCATAAACACCGACTTTCCTGTGGTTATTTCTAAAGACCTGTTCATCTACGTAACGCGTCATTCCTCACGTCCAGAACGCCAGCGCCTGCGAATCCAGGCGGATCCCGGAAGCAGCATCATTACTGGCTACACTCAGGGTCTAGGTGTTTATTTAGGGAGAAAAAAATGCTGAAACACTCTGGGGGACATGGGGTTCATTTATAGAAGAGTATTTCAGGGAATTTTTTTTTTTGCATTTTTAAAGGATATACATTCGTACTGATTTTTGCTTCCAAATATATTTTAAGGCTGTTTGGTAAACTATATACCAGATACGAGGTTCAGCTGACAGGGTTTTGTTCTTACAGGGAGCTCTTAACTACTCGGCTTTAAAAAAGTAGAGCTGTGAAGCTAAACGTGCGTTAGCGTCACCTGTGCTCCCACGAACCCCGTGCTCAGTGGGAGGGGACAATGAGGAGGAGGTGGGACGGGGGGGGTCCCTGCCACCCCCGCCCCGCGAGGACCTCTCCGGAGGCTCTCGACGACGGGGCCCCGGCCCGCAGGGAGAGCTGGGCGCGACTTAAAGTGCGAGTCGGGAGGAAAACAAAGTGCTGAGGGAGGGCGTCTGCCTGGGGCACAGCCCTCCTGGGCCGCAGGGGACCAGGCGCCGGGCGGAAACGCGGGGCACCGCAGCCCGGCTTTTACCTGGAGTCGCGGCGAGGACTCCGGCGTGGGGCCAAACAGATAAGCTGGTGGGCGCTTCCTCTGAAGACGTGTCTGAGCAGACAGACACCCTCGAATTGCAGCAATGGTCACATGGTCTGCGTTTAATGACACAGATGGAAATCTTCCACGAGAGCCCTGTCTTTTTCTCTGGTGTCAATCAGAATCACGAAAATGAATTTCTTTTCTTGAAGTCCCCGGCTGGAAGTCACACGTGATCTTTTTGCTTTTGTGTTTTGTTTTTCGTCCTGCCTAAAACAGGCAAGAGACACACTGTGGACTTCAGCAGTACTGCATAGGGCAAAAGAACTGTGGAAAAATGCAAATGTAAACGACGCTTCTCCTTGACCATTTAAACTGAGATATACTTACCACTCACATTCACAGTCAGACTTTTTACGGCATCACAACTGTCATTTTAAACGAGCAAACTTTTTTTTGTTTGTTTTTTGTTTTTGAGGATACCCTGGGAAGTTAACTGAGAGAGCGCTGGAGAGTATGTACACAGCTGTCAAAAAAATCACGAGACGCATAGAGGGTGAAACTTAAAAACAGAACCGTGTGTGACACTGCGAGTTACAAAGGAATAAAAAATAAAACGCTGTTTCATCCGAGCAAGGACAGTGTCCTTCCCTTTGGACTCCTGCCACCGAAGAGCCAGGCTTGTCAGACTCGCTGCTTCCCTCCGCCCCTCCCGGGGCGAGCGCGCGTCCGCTGCCCTCGGCCTGTGGAGAGCTGCGCTGGGGCCTGCGGGGGGCGGCCTTCCACCCCCGGGCGTCTGGAGACCACACGGCGGAGCTTGGTGGCTGGAGAGGCGACTTCCTCGCCAGGAACCTCAGTGACGGCGTGGCTGGGGCGGGGCACGGGGCCCCGGTAGCGGGGCGGGGGTCCTTCCTTCCTGCGCTGAAGCTGTAGCACCTTCCTCCTGGGGTCCCTAAAGCCTCGCGGGGCGGGGAGGCGCGCCCGGCCAGTTATTCGCTAGGCTTGCCTCGGGTGATCACACAATTTATAAAAATATAAATAACAAAGTGCGATCGGGTTCCGTCTCAAGAGGTGCTCCGTGCCCCCCGAGAACAGAGTGGGCGAGTCAGGTGTCCCCACGCCTCCCGTCGCGGCTGGCCAGAGCCGGCCATCTGGTCCCCAGGAGGTCCTCCTGGCCGTGAGCTTGCCAGCCGCGGACAGCACAGCGTTCCCGTGTGTTGACAGCACAGAACACAACAGCAGGGCGGACGCGGCGGAGGAAGGAGACAGAGTACAGGTGGGTGACACTGCGCGGGGTGCGGTCGGGGCGGGGGTTGCGGGGCCCTAGAGCCGCGTCTGGGCCTCGGGGATGTAGATCTCGATGCTGTCGGCGCGCTCGCTGGCCGAGCTCTGTCGGAAGGACGCTGCCCTCTTGGCGGCCGCCAGCCGCCTCCGGGCCTCCTGGCGCTGTCTGTCCGGCAGGTCCAGAGACTTCTCTCTCGTGATGGGGAGTTTCCCCTTGGGGGGCTTCTTTGGTATTGGAGGGGGGACCTTTCTTTCTTCCTGAAAAGCATCACAAATAAGAATTGGGGGTGTTGGAGGAGACCTGCCTTCCCCACCGCTCCCCTCTGCCCTCCGACCCCTCCGAGATGGCAGCTGGGCTCCTCTGTCCCTTCCCTCGGTCCCCCGGGTGGGGGAGGGTCTGGTGAAGTGCTTACAAATCAGGACGCGACCACGGACCCTTCCTTGGTCTCAGCGCTGCTCTGCCCGTGTCGCCAAGCGGACACTCCCCTGTCACCTGAGCCCCGGCAAGCGCCCGCGCTCCCGAGGTCTGGAGCCGCCCAGGGCTCCCGGGAGATGCCGCTTGACATCTCTGTCCCACACGACCGTCTTTTCAGCAGACCCCAATC
Organism: Camelus ferus; assembly: GCF_009834535.1. Classification (NCBI taxonomy): domain Eukaryota; kingdom Metazoa; phylum Chordata; class Mammalia; order Artiodactyla; family Camelidae; genus Camelus; species Camelus ferus. The sequence goes on from NC_045721.1 coordinate 26,907,197, forward strand.
TCCAGGGACGTTCACGGACACCATCTCACGGGGGTGTCCCGGGGACCACTGGCCTCAGTCTCTACCAGGGGCCTTAAGCCCCACGACACTAACTCCGTGTGGATACAGACTTGTCCCTCGCTGGCTGAAAGGAGGCAGGTAATTATTTCTGACCCTTAGCTCACATCCTCAAGTAAGCCGCACCCAGACACGTGTGTACCCTTTCTAGAAGATAGAGCCCACAGCTGTGCTGCACCCTTCTGCCGGGAGGCCTGTGGCCCGCCGTCGTGCTGTGGTGCGCTGGCCTCGCTGACCAGGGCGGACGTTCCTGGTGGTGGGATGACGCAAACCTGCAGCCTCGCCCCCTGTCGGGAAGGGGCGCACCATGAGGGGCCGGAAGCTTCCTTTTCTGAGCAGATACCTGGCTGGTGGGAGGGGCACCAGGTGCGTCTGAGCTTGGACATCGGTGCACATTCAGGCGAGTGCACGAGGCGGAACCCCAGTGACATCACGTCGTGTTTGGCAGGAAGAGCGTTTTGGTCTCTGAAACTTCATTCCTGTGGCTTATCTGAAGGTGACTTGGGCCAGAAGCAAGGGTCCTTCCTGACCCTGGGGCAGGGCTCCCACCAGGGGTAATTGATTTGTGAACACTTTCAGCTATTTTGGGATTTAATTCCTGCATCATGGGTGTGGCCCTGCTTCTCTAGCTCTTTGCTCTTCTTTTGGGCTGAAATACGGGGCTGTGAGGAAGGAGAGTCTCCGTTTACAGGCGCAGGGCAGGGGGGCCTGCAGGCCCACGGAGCCGCAGCTCAGCGCCCGGGGCCGGCGTGGAGGCTCGGCCGTGTTAAAGGCTGTGCCTCTCCTGGACGGGCGCACACCCTCGGCAGGACTGCGGTTTCGTTCTGAGGGCGATTCCCTGTGCGTTGTTTAGGTAGGAGGGGTGGCGTTGGCTGTCGATGACAAAGGATGGAGAACTGGAGGATCATTGCTCGCCTCCAGGCTGGTTCAGGGAGCTGTGCTCTCAGCGCTTTAGCGGAACCAGCACTTCATCATTTGGAACCATTACCCAGGACCTCTTTCACGTCAAGAGCAAACCAGATTTGCCGGGCTTGCTAACGGTCCTTCCACGGCTCACGCACAGCCTGGCCCCTGGCGTGGCCCCTGCCCATCACCTGTGGCGAGAAGGACTTTCCAGCCACCAGCAAGGGCGGCTCTGGCGTCCAGCCTGGAATCCCACCTTTTAAGGGAAATAGGTGATCGTGACGATGTTTCATTCTAATCATCCAGACGCACACCCTCAGCCGCGTGTGGCACACCACTGCCCCAGAGCGGGCTGGGTGAATTTTCTTCATCATTTTATTTTAATTGATAACGTCTGCAATTACTGAGGACTTCCCTACAACGCGCTAGGAAGCCAGTATCCCTGCTGTTAACTCAGACCTACTAATGGCCCCACTGCAGAGGCGTCTCTAAAGGAAGAAGGGAAACCCGGCTTTAAACTTCATGGACACTTTCAGGGCCGAGGCTGCCAGATGAAGAGGAAGCTTACACCCTCAAACCGTCCAGTCATGTTTAAAGCGCTTCCCCCTTTCACTGCAGATACGCAACTAGAAAGGGGGGGGGGTCACTGCAAGCGACCCGAAACCTTCCCCGCAGGAAGTCATCTCAGTACAATCCAAACAGAGTTTTGACGAAAATAATTCCGAGGCCAGGTCCCTACAGGAAACGAGGCTGCAGGTTTGCATGGGGTCTCTGTGAGCGCCTTCTCGGAACTGTCTGGGCAAGAAAGAGGCTGACTGCGAGCTGGTGGCGGTGCCTCCACCCCCACGCGCACACAGGTCTATACGTGGACACGGGGGCCCGTCTCGCTAACCAGAGACTGAGACGCACGTTGCAACGCGGCATGTGGAGCAGGCGGGCTGGACACCGAAGTGGCCGGCGGGGACGCGGTACCGGCGGGGCGGGCCCTCACCTCTCTCTCCGGGGACTCCACCGCCTTCCAGTCGCTGAGCTTCAGCTGGTGCAGCTCGTCGAACTTCATGCTGACGTCCTGCACCGAGAGCTGCAGCATGTCCCAGTAGCCCGCCAGGTCCTGCGACGTGGGTCTGGGCATGGCGCTCGGGTCCTGCGGACACACGGGCCGTTAGGGCTGCGACATCCCAGGGGAGAGAAGCACCACCAATTCAAAATCCAGTGCGAATATTCCCCAGGGCCCACGATGATGCAGTAACTGTTTACACAAGAATTTGCTGACAGCTGAAGAATCTGAAAAGGCCACACCCTGTATGACTCCAACTCTGTGATGTTCTGGAAAAGACAAAACTATGGAGCCAGGAAGGAGTTGGGGGTTGTCAGGGCTTGGGGACAGGATGGATGAACAGGTGGCACACAGGGGATCTTGGGGATGCTGTCATGTGGACACGTTACACATCTGTCCAAACCCCCAGGCTGCATGACACTGAGTGTGACCCCGAATGTCAGCCGTGGGCTCTGGGTGGTGGTGCGTCCACGGGGGTCACTGATGGTAACAAACGCACCCCCTGGTGGGCGTGCTGGCGAAGGGGAGGCTCTGAGTGAGAGGGAGCAAGGAGCACCTGGGCATCTTCTGTGTTTCTCTGTGTTTTTCACTCAATTTTTCTGTGAACCTAAAACCACTCTAAAAATGTCTATTAGCCCAACTAAAAACCAGCCACAGGATCTGAACAGACATTTTCCCAAAGAAGACGCACCGATGCCAACATCACAGGAAATGGGGCCCAGCATCCCTGATCATCAGGGAAACTCAACCAAACCACAGAGAGGTACCCCTCACACCTGTTAGACTGGCCTCAAAAAGACCACGAACTACGAGTGTCGCCAAAGGTGTGGAGAGCAGGGGACCCTCGCCCAGTGCTGGTGAGAATGGAAGTCGGTGCAGCCGCTGAGGAGAACAGTATGCGGGTTCCTCAAAAAATTGAAAACAGAGCCAGCGCACAGCCCAGCAGCTGCTCCCCAGGGCGTCATCTGGGAAAACAAGGACACCGACTCAGAAAGGCACGCGCCCCGGCATTCACAGCAGCCCAGACAGGGAAGCACCCGAGTGCCCGCCGACGGGGCCGGGTCAAGAGGTGCGGCATTTGTACAGTGGAATGCTGCTCAGCCGAAAAAAAAAAAGAATGAAATAATGACATGTACAACAATGCGTAAGTCAGACAGAACAGCAAGGTCCACTGCAGCACAGGGAGCTGTGTCCAATACTTGTAATAACCTAGAACGAGAAAGGACACGGAAAGGAACACATATGGATATTCGATACGTGAACGAGTACGACGTAAATCAACTATAGTTCGATAAAAATATGTCAGACAGGAAAAACAATAATGTATGATTTTGCTTATATGTGGAATCTAAAAATCAGAGCAAACAAACAAACATAACCAAACAGAAACAGGGTCACAGATGCAGAGGGCACACAGGCGCTTGCCCGAGGGGAGGGGCCGGGGGGAGGAGGCGAGGGAGGTGTAGACGAACGCACTTCCAGCTGCGAAACGGACGAGTCCCGGGTATGAAGTGTGCAGTGTGGGGAGTGCAGGCGACAATCCCGCGACATGTGTGTGGTGACAGGTGGGTGCTGGACTTCCCTGAGACGCGCAGAAGCGCTGCACGACCGGGTCGTGCACTGGGAACCGGCCTGGGCTGGAGGCCAGCTGCACCTCAGAAACGAGCGAGAAACCTCGCAGGGTGGGCGGGAGAGGTGGCCCGGAGGCGCACACTTCCAGTGGCAGGCAGACGAGTAGCGGGGGCGGCGTGCGCAGCGTGGTAACCGTACCAGCCACGCGTGAAGGTCGGGAGCAGACCCTAGGCTTCTATCACAAGGAAAAACACATTTTTCAACTCCCTTAATTTTGGATGTTCACTAAACTTATCGTGGTGATTATTTCATGGTGTAGGTAAGTCAGAGCCTTAAGCTGCACTCCTTAAATCTGCACCGTGCTCTGTGTTAACTAAATCTCAGCACAGCTGGAAGAAAATACAGAGAAGAAAGACACAGTCTGTTAAGAACACACACCGCTCCACTCGGGACTTGCTTCCCTCGGCCCTGGGCTGGTGGCATGAGCAATAGTTCTGAAGGCTTGACTGTGACAGCAGCCCCGGCCCGTGTCGGGGTGGCCTGCGGGGTCCTCAGGGGACGCTGCACAGGTCTGCGGGGGCTGGCGGTGCCGGGTGGCGATGAGACGGCGCTCGGAGCTGGGGCTATGTGTTTGTCTGATGGTCGGCGACACCCTACGGATGAACCACGGATTCCTCTGCTTTGCTCGGAGACAAGTGCATCTCCCGAGGGGACAGAGCCGTCTCAGGACGGTTCCCACCCTTGGAGGTGCAGGCCGTGCGACAGAGCCCCCGCGGCAGCCCAGGGCGACTGCTGGCCCTGGTAGGTGGGTTTTGTTTCTGCACATGGAACCTGACGTCTGGTGGTTTCCATGAGTCGCCTACACTGCAGACCGGGTGACCGCCCAAGATTAGACGGCTGGCAGCCTGGCCTCTCCCGCTGCGTTGGCCACTTCCCCTGCTGGTGGGCCCCTCAGTTTGCAGCCCCCCGGTTACCAGGGTGCATTTTTCCAGGTGTGGTTCCCTGGATTCAGTGGGGAGGGGGGGCTATCTGAGTAAGCAGCAGCTTTCTGGTGGGTGCACGCTAATCTGACTTTGCCTACAAGGTGCAGCTTCCGGCCGATGGGGCCCTTCGCACTCAGCACAGCAGGCCCTGCTCTCTGGTTTGGTCTGAACGCCCTTCACCCTTGGTCCTGGCCACTTGGCTGCTGAGACGTGAACACCACAGACGGGGCTGCCTCTCCCAGTTCTGGGGCTGGACGTCCGAGGTCAAGGTGCCGGCAGATGCAGCGGCCGGGGAGGCCCGTCCCGGCGCACAGACGGTCCCTGCATCCTCACGTGGGGGCGGGCTGGGGGCTTCCCAGGGGCCTGCTATCGGGCTCTCATCCACTCCCGGGGGCCCCACCCTCACGACCTCATCGCCGCCCAAAGGCCCCTCCTGACACCGCCTCGTGGGGGTTAGGGCTCCACAGATGAATTCTGGGTGCACAGACGCTCAGTGCTGGTTTGACATCCAGTCCACATGGTCCCTTTTTGAGCCCGTCCCTCCAGCTGGGCGGAGCCAGACGGCGGCTTGTGCTGACACAGAGGTGGAGTGAGAACCACGTCCAAGCCACTTGCACAGAACGCTCTCGTTTTCTCCTCGTCAGCAGTGGGGACTGCAGTCCAGAGCCATTTTCTGCATTTTGGGGCCTGTTCTTCTGTTGGACCACCAGGGGGCGAGCTGGGTGTGCGCGTCCCAGGAGCCCGCCGTGCAGGTGCAGGTGCAGGTGTAGGGACAGGGGCAGGGCAGGGACGGGACAGGGATGGGGGCAGGGATGGGGCAGGGACGGGACAGGGACGGGACAGGACCGGCAGGGGCAGGACGGGGGCAGGGCGGGGTCGGGGACGCAGACAGCACAGCGGGGTCACCCGGGCCGGGGCATCAGCCAGGCCTGGATCTTCCATGTACTTGCCTGAGCCTGAACTCAGCCGCTGCGCGTGAAGAAGCAGCGCCGGGGTCTGGCCTGCGGGGCCGTGTTCCGGGCGTGGAGGAGAGAAGCAGACGGCCAGGGCTGGGCGGCGGAGGGGGCTTCTCCCCCACAGGCAGGTCCCCTGCGGAGCGCCCTCTCCGGGTGACCTGGCCGTGCAGCCAGCTTCTCCCACAGGTGCCGCGTGACGGTGCCTGGCTGTGTGGGGAGTCGGGACGGCGGCTCCGGGCAGGCCCCAGAGCCGGCCTGCGCCCCGTCCTGTCCAGAGGCTGCGGCCAGGGCTACGTCGCCCAGGGCAGACACTGTCATCACTTGACCTCCTCTAGGCTGGTGAAACCTCTGTCCTCTGGGCTCCCACGGTGTGGAGGCCACATCCAGCCGCTGGAATGGGTGCAGCCAAGCTCGTGTCCCGCGTCCTCTGTCCCTTCTCGGGGGAGGTGGCTGCATCTGCGTCCACTGGACAGTCAGCCGCCCGATCTGTTTATGAATCTTATCGTTGGTGTCAGTGTGGTGTCTGCCAGGCTCCACGGCAAGGGTGCGGAGCCACCGATCTCCACTAGCGTGCAGGCCGGTGGACGCATGCGGCTCCCCGGCCCTGACGTCGGGGGTCCCCTGACGTGCGCTCTGACGCTCTGGGATCTGGAGCCTTCTGCGCATGCCCGTGTTGCTCTGGGAAGGGCTGAGAAGGGGCCGTAGGCCTTGTTCAGACGCAGTGTCCGACCAGCGGGTCTGAACGTGATTCCGTTTCTCCCAGCTCGCGGGGGAGGCTGAACCGCTGGACCAAGAGGCACACGTGTCGCCCCGCCAGCCTCGAGGGCAGGTCCTTCCCCGTGTGGTCTGGACGAGTCGCAGGCCGTCCATCCCAAACACACAGGGGCTCTGACTTACCAGCAAGGGTCACCCCTTTGGCTTAAGCCTAGTTCCCTACCGGAAGCGTCCAGCTGTGGACGGCCTGGCTCTGGCGAGCAAGGCGCTGGGCCACACTTCAGCCTCCCCGCTGCCAGGCGGCTCACAGCCTGCCCTCAACTCTCCACCAGATGCCTCGGAGGCTTTTGTCTAACCCCAGAAAGAGGTCAAAAGACAAGGAAGCTGCCGCGCCAGACTTTCTGAGTTTTCCACAAACTGCAGCCTGACGTGTGCAAAAGGCACTGAGGTTGCAGGGTGGGCAGGTTCGAGGCGAACACCAGCCGCTCCTGGCAGGGGCTCGCGCGACGGGCCGGGGGCTCTGGATAGTGGGTTTCTGCCTGCCCACCCTCCGCCCGACTCAGGGCAGTGGGCACCCCGCTCTTGAATGGCCTGAATCAACTCCCTAAAGATAAGCGTTAAACAGACGTGACCAAGGAGCCCGAGCACGCTGGCGACCTGACAGCTGAGCGTCCCTGCGGCTCTATGGTCCCACAGCCGCCCGAGCCCCCTGTGGACGTCGATTCCAGCCTCACATCACAGGCAGCAAGAGGGGGACGCCCTGCACTTCGTGATGAACGTTCATGGGACTCACTGAAAAATATGCGAGAAAACATACTTTTCAATGACCCCGATTTAAAGGGATAAAAGTGGCAACTCCGGTGCCTCTGACGTGGAAGAACAGTCTGCAGATTCACTTGCCTCCTTGGAAATTAACAACGGATCAAAACACAATCAAATCGCCTCGAGCCACCGCTCACAGGAGGCCTAGCAGAGACCCACGTGTGTTTTCATGACGCTGTTTGGCCTGAAAGGCGTCAACGTACAGGTGATAAAGAGCACGTGAAGTGACGTGAACTCTGTTTAGTTATTCCTCCAACTAATGTGAAGTGAACACTTTCTTTAGTTGCTAAGGAAAAGTGTGTAACTACGGACACTTACGTACATTTTTACGTAGATACAGTATATATGTAAGTACACGCACACATAATGTACACATGTGTGTATACGCACGTGTGCACAATACATAGTACATGTAAACATACGTACACGGAACAGTAGGTATGTTACATTATGTAATTTTTATTACATTATATATTATTCTTTACATATAATACATGTATAATGCATAATTGTATAATATATAAAGAATATCTATAAAGAATAATATGTAACATATATATTCTCTCACTTTGATTTTCAGGAAGATCGGAGCCAGGCCTGACGCCAGCCGTATTACCTACTTCAGTCCCTGGTATTTCAGTTCAGTCCTGACAGTAAAATACAAAGCCCGAAGTATTTCTAAAATCTCATCCTAGTCTCTGTGCTGCAGCTGTTCATGGGTTTCTTTTCCTGGCCCCCATCACCATTTCCATGTGTCATGTCTGCTGGGACAGGGTTTCCCCTCCACCTCCTTCTCAGGGCCCCTGGGGGACGGTCCAGTGGCTAAGGGGCACCTCACATGGCACCAGGGAGACCTGTCGTCCTGCCCACCCTCTGCCCTTGTCCCCGAACCCTGCAGCCTCTTGGCTTTGGCTGCACATTTGGATCGTCCCCAAAGCTAGGTCGCCCCCTCTGTCCACTGCAGGCTGCACACGGACAGGTGCCTCTCACGGGCAGGAAAGCAGTGAGGGTGGAGGGGTGAGCACTCGGCGTGGCTGCAAGGGGCCGAGGGGATCTGAGGGTCCACTCACCATGTTCTGCTGGCAAAGCCAGTAAAACTGCTGGAACTTCTGGGACATCAGAAGCTGGGCACTCCCGACAGCACTCCTGATTTTACCGAGAACTGTTTAAAAAAAACACAGGTTCAAAACTGGGTCCACCAAAACACAAAAGCAAAAGCGTCACACAAGGGGTGGGCCCCAGACGGCAGGCAGAGGCCGTGGCTCTGTCGTGCCGTCACCGGAGGCCGAAACGGGGAGTTTACTTTGGGGAGCGTGGCCACTGACTCAGGTTTCCTCCCATCTGCCCTGTTCCCAATGCACGGAAGGAGGTCAAAGACGACCAGATGCCAACTCTCAGGCCACTGCCGTGTTGGGGACGTTCAGCCTGGAAACTGTCTACACTGCAGGAAGTTCTCGTTTGAGGCGTCAAGGTGATTTTAGTGCTGACATTCAGGTGAGCTAGGAGACACCAAAGCGCGGAGTATGGGGGAAGCACACCTGCCACCTCCGGGCGCCCCGCACGCCCATCGCCCTGCCCGGGCCCCTGGCCAGCGTGAGCACCGCCGTTATTTCAGAGAGAATGGCTTCGGTGGATCCCAGCTCCCGAGAGCACTCAGGAGTCTGTGGGAAAGCTTTTCTTGCCACTCGGCCCAGGGCCCGTTTATCTCTGAGGCTTTACTTGCCTCAACGACAGCTCAGAAGCCATTCTGCCGAGTCAGAGCCTCCACCTGTGTGGGCAGAGCAGGTCACTCCCACCCGCTCAATTTCCTCTCTCCCTGGGGGCCCCCTCGAGACTGCTCGCAGGACACAGCTAACACCTGGCCACACGGACACCCTGAAACCCAAGGCGGGGCCCGTTGACTAGTCCGGCCCACCCCCTCAGGCTCCCCCACAAAGAGCCGGGCAAGCCTGCCTCCCACACCCGGGGGGAAGTCGCAGGTTGTCCGTCACGGGGCAGAGACAGACACTCAGCGTCACTCCCAGGACACCCACGAGCTCACGGGTGGTCTACGCCGGGGCAGCCCGTCTGCGTCCTGGAGGGCTGGTCTAGAGTGGAGCCCAAAGGGACTGGACCCATAAGCACCTGGGTCGCCTGGGGGCCTGGTTCCGGGCAGGTTCCACCTGAGGGGGTCTGCGGTGGGGCCTGAGACTGGACTTCTCACAAGCACCCAGGGGAGGCGTTGCACTGGACCACGGCGGCCTGAGCGTGTCCACAGGCCTGAGTGCACGTCCAGAGAAGCAAACTCAGTTCCGCTAGCGTCCTCCCACATTTCCCCAAACACCCGTCACTGCAGCGGGCGCCTTCCAAAACAACGGCTCGCGGCTCCTGCCACACGCGCTGGAGTCACACGCACGCACCAGAGCCTCTGGGTCCCGACAGCCCAGCCACGCTGCTGCCGGGACCCGCCCACGACCTCCCTCCAAGGGCGTGGGAGTGGCAGACAGTCACAGACCAGACAGTGACCAGGTGTCCATGTGCTCAAACTGATGTCCCAGAAACAGACCTGCTGCCATGAAGGGGGCGGGGGGTGTCCCAATGTGACAGAAGGCGACCACGAGCCAGGAGGTGGCGCGGCACACACAGCTCCGGCACGGCTTCCTCCCGCGTCAGGCAGTGGACGCAGCACGTCCTCAGCTGCCTGTGGTCTCACCCGCCTGCAGCGGACCCAGGGTCTTGTTCTCCAGTTTTATGATGACACATCTCACACACAGAGAATTTGCAAGGAGTGTCAGTAGCACCATCCCCCCATTGCTGGGAGTCAGCGCTCTGCACTGGGCTTCCTGACCCCCTTGCGAACGTGGGGCAGCCAGCGCCTCACCTGCTGTCACCCTGGGCAACCACGTGCCCTTGTAGCTCTGAGAAATGAGTGAGTCCCCATTAGCACCTAATTCTGGGTCACCTCTAAAATATTAAGGAGTTACAAATATACAATTTTTTAAAAACAGAAATTAAAGATTCTGGGGGGAAGATCATTAGATTTAAAAAAAAATTTACTTATCTTTAATGGAGGTGCTGGGGATGGAACCCAGGACTGCGTGCCTGCTACGCACGCGCTCTACCACTGAGCCACACCCTCCCCCCTGTCATATGCAACTTTTAATCCAAGAGAATTAACTGGATAACACTCAGCATCCTTTCAGACTCAGGGGAAAAAGAACGTTGTGCGTCTCGACCCCTGGGCCCTGGTGTCTGCCGTCAACCCACTTCAAGAGGGGCTCGCGTCCCCGGGGCCCTCCCGGTCCTGCTCACCGCCTCCCTGGATGTGCATGCCAGCCTGGCGGTGGGGAGGGAGGGGAGGGGGCAGTGGGGGCAGAGGCATCCTGGAAGGACCGAAACCCCTCCCTCCTTGTTCACAGTTCCATCTCCAAGTGGAACACGTCTCTGCAGCTCTGGTCCCACGGCTGCTGAGTGGAAACATTATCTTTGCTTTTGAAACGTCGAATTTCCGCTTGTCAAGCCCCATAACCTGCATGACTGATGAAAACCTTTAAGGAGACGCGCTTTAATCAAGGTGTCACTGCAGGCAGGTACAGAAGTGACTCGTGCTGAACCTTTGCTCTCGAAGGGCAACTGAAAAGTCAATTGCGTTTTACCCACTGGAAGTTCTAATCTCTAATTTTAATCTTCTTTTTAAAACGGGCTTCGACAGAAGTATTAATACACAGTTCTTCAGTGTATAGTCTTCAGCACAACGTGGGTAGGTGGGCGGCACCGTGGTGCTGATTTCATGCAGCGGAGCGTTGTTGTCAGGGGTGTAAACTGATTATCGCCAGAGACAGAATGAACGGCAGGTGCAGCTGGTGACGTGGCTGCTCGCGGCGGGAGCCACCGTGGGGCGTGATTCTCTCCGATCCCTATAACGTAAACAGCTTCCTATAATCGCAAAGAATTTGAAGTGAAGATTCAGTTTATTCTTTTCCACCCTGCTCCCCTGACTTTGTCAGAGTTTAGATACTTCCTTTCAGGAGCTGCAGACGAGGACTCCAGCTCGTCAGAAGCAAGTTTACTAAGAACCTGAGACACCCCTCGCCACTGATGGACAAAGGAATTTGATTAACTTTCTTGCCCCTTCAGTTTATCTTTCCCGCATCCTCCGCGGTTCCCAGCACTATGTAAATTCGCTACGCAGGCCAGGCCGACCTGTGCACGACTCTTTTTCTTCCGACTTGGAGGAGGGTTTTTGGAGACTCCGCAGGTGGTCTGCAGAGACGCAACCCCTCGGGCCTCCTGGGACCGCCTCCCCGACTCTGTGGTGCAGGCTGCCCGCGGGGAAACGGCTGTTTCCACAAACCTCGTCCCTCGAGGTCTTAAGCCTGATCACGTTCATTTTCTCTTGAGCCACGTTCCTTTTCATGCTCCGGCTTTCCTGTGGCCACTGGGCGGCTGGGACGCGTGGGGCCTCCCTCGGACGCGCACCGCCGGAGCCCGACACCACGGCTGGCTCGTGGGTCCCGTCGGAGGTCTGGACGCGGTGGCCGTCCAGGAGCTGTAGGACAGGTCAGAGTCCCGACGGCTGGTCACACCGCTGTGCACAGGGCGTCTGCTGTGCTCGGAACGACCGCGAGTCTGTTCTTGAACGCGGCGTCTGCTCTGCGGACGGGAGACTCCTGGGCAAAGTGCAGACACGGGGCAGTTTCCCTGTGGCCTGGGTCCGCCTGTCCCCTGCGTTTTGATGTGGTCCACGAATCCTCAGGGTCACTTCACCGCACAGCTGACCGAGCGGATGCTTCTCCATCCAGAGGCCACTGCACCTCCGCACGGAAGGAGGCCGACCTCTCACCCCAACTCTTACGTGAATACGACTGTGAAGCGGGGCCCTCACTCACTCGTCAGTCAGAGGAGGCCCTGAGACGAGGGCGTCACCAAGCCCCCCGCTCTGCGCACCCACCTGACCAGGTGACGCTCGCATCATTAGCTCCGTGGGCAGGGCTGTGTCGGGGGCGAGAGGCCCTCCCAGCTCCTCTCAGAGACCCCACTGCCGAGTCCTCACGGCGCTCATGCTTCGATGAACTTGGATGAGCTCTTTGTGGCTCTGGAACAATGTGTTTTCCTTCAGAAAACACATACTTTGTTTTGGTTTGACTTTGTGTCACTTACACACTTGGTTTAACAAAATTAATACAAACCCCCCAGCACCAGTCTAGGGTGGCCGACAGTCCCTCCAGCTCCAGAATCCACGTGTCTGTGTGTCAGCAAGAGGACGCCCGCTTTTCAGGACTCGCACCAGTGTTCCCTGAGCTCATCAGCCGCAGAGGGCAGAGAGAATCTAAATCCGTTCAATCAACTCAGTGACCCGTGCTTATAAAATTACAGCGTGGGAGACAAGTCCCCTCACGTAATGGAAGCGCCCACGTTCCCGGCTCAGGGTTTGCTCCAACAGCCACTGAGTTTAATCTTCACTTTAAAACGGCCGCAGCCAGTGACCCTGTGCCTGCCCTTTAATCTGGGGCTAGAACTGAAGGTCAGCCTCCCTCGCGAACACCACCAGCGAAACACTAAACCCGAACAACAAGGAGCCAGTTTCACGCGCCGAGCATACGGCTGAGACACGTAACGCGTGCTCCGTCACCTTTGACTCCAAAAAAGATACAACTGGGCAATTAAGGAAAGAAATTAAGGTGGGGGCAGAGCTCAGTGGCAGAGTGTGTGCTTAGCATGCGCCAGGTCCTGGGGACCCTCCGTTAAAATAATCTCCAGTCCCGCCATTAAAAAAAAAATTAAGGAAACCACAAAAGGGGCAAGCAGCTGTGTCCTCGGCTCTCTGTGCCCGAGGGGCCCAGAGGTGCAGGGACCCGGACTGACTAAGCAGCGCTGGGGAAGACTCAGCTGGAGTCTGTGGGGCGGGGACCACAGGGCCCCCAGCCTGACGAGGGCGACCGCGGGGAGTTCAGGGGAGGACAGAGCCAGGCGACGCCGAGAGGTCGGAGCCCGGCCCCTCCCACGGCAGGCGCACGGTCCGTGCCGCGTGAAGGACACCGAGGGAGGGTCCCGGTGGGCCCCCCGCCCAGCTCCCTGCCTCTGCCCGTGCCCTCGACGCTCCTCCCTCCTCACCTTCCCTCCCTCCTCGCCCGCCTGCGGGACCTAGTCCACCTCCCCTCCAAGGTCCGGCACAGACCCCACCACCGCCATGAAGCCCCTCAGGTCCCCCTCGAAAGCCTCCCCCAGACCTCGGGGGCTGGAGGCTTTTCCCTGCGCTGCTCTCATCACAGGTAACGTCTCTCCCTCGCTGTGAATGGCTTTGCCCCGGGCTTGCTTCACCCGCCGCACGCTGCCGCGGCTTCTGTCGCTCACTTGTCCCCTCCTGCAGCAGCCAGCAGCCTGCGGCAGGGCTCGGGGTGCGTGTTCAGCAAATGCTGCTGGGTGTTTACGGGACAGAAGGAGTCCAGAGGAAGATCCCAGAGGCTCAGAAAGGACCTTAGAAACTAGCTTAGGGACTACAAGGGAGGGACAGGAGGAGTTCACTTTCCGCTCTGCCTCGCAGAAGGAAAACTGTGCTCTCCAGACGCCTACCAATAGGGCGCCTGCAATTTAGACACTACGTCCTGAGACAGCGGAAGCTCGCTGGTTTGGGTCGTTGCAGATCGTCAAATCCAATTTCGTGCACAGCACATTTACGGCGTCACCCTCGCATTTTCTTGAATGCCCCCAGTGACGAGAAAACCACGACTTGTCACGACAGAGCTTCGGCACCTCGGAACTCCCAGCGGCGGCGGCGTGGTCACCCAGGCAGGCCTTCCTCCTCTGAGGGCTCCGCTCTGAACCCCAAGCGGGCATCAGGGTGAGGCGAAGGGCCAGGGGTGGGCCTCAGTGTTTCCTGAAGCAGCCGCGGCAACAGTGCACAGGGCACGAGAGGAGGGGCCGTGTGGGGAAAACGTCCCCAGAGAGGGAACGTTTGACTTAGTAACGTCAGCACAGCTTTCGGCAAGACAGCTCTGACTCTGAGCCCTGATTCCACCGCTACCTCTGCAGGACGTGGGGCAAGGTTTCACCCTCTCTGACCCTCCATCTCTTCTTCCCTACAATGGTGACAACACTTTCTAGGGATCACATTATGAGGCGCTGTCGAAGGGGAAAGTAGTGCCCTGAGCACAGCGTGTGGCACAGGGCAAGCGTCCAGTAGGTGCTGGCTCGAAGACTTCTTTAAAAAATCTTGACAATAATCCTTGAAAAAATAAAACCTGAATTAAAGGTACACAACAAATATGGAAAATCACGGGAGGCAGGCTGTGCTCTGCGCTGTGTCACCAACACCGCAGGCACGATGCCCCCACCTCGTCCACACACAGCGGGAGAGCGGAACCTCCGGACGTGTCCTGAACGGCGCACGTTCAAGTGAAGGCAGGATAAAAGGCCGGCGGCGTGCTGTGGGGCCACGACCTGACACTTCGAGCTCTTGCTGGACTTTCCCCACCGCCTCCCCTTTAAAGGCAGCTCAGAGAGGGGCCATGGGGCGGAGGGAACGCGACCCGACTGGCTGCCCCAGGCCGCGTGGCCCGGGAGGGGACGTGTAGTTCACCTTCCGTGTCAGCTTGGGGTGCTTGGTGTGCTGTGTTTCACCGTGTGATCAGGACGATACGTCCCTGTTGCAACACGAGCGGTGCTGACAACCTGAAGCCCTGCTGACCAGTGAAAAAACGCTGTGGGAGACAAGTGGGTTTCAAAGGTCTGAATGTGAGCAGTGCCAGCTTGCCGTGCCCTGGACGGACATGACGCTCGCGGACTGACGCCTGTGAGCAGCCTGCTCCTGCCACCTGCCGCGTGCCGGCCTCACACAGCGATGCGGGCACAGCCGAAGGCCTTGCCCCGGCTGCACGGCCCCAGGTCCTCAGTGTCTAATGTCAATTCGGGTGAAGCAGATGTGGCAGCTGATGACCAAGAGGACAAGGCGGGGGGCAGAGTTGGGGACTTAAAGGCCACCTCTCCTCTTCCACATTAACACCCTGAGTTCCCACCTCCAAAGACAGATGCACCGATCACTTTCTCAGCCTCCCCGGGTCCCAGGGCCCCTGCGCTCTGTGAGTTTTGGTCTTTTTCACTTCACCCTGAGCTTCCTGTCCGAGGGTCATCGGCACGTTCTGTCACAGCCGTGTGCAGACATGCGGAAATGCCCAAGGACACGGGCTGCCCTCCTGAGCTCCACAGCTCACAGCGGTCCAGCAAACGCACCAAGGACTTCGTGGGAAAAGAAAGCAACTCAAGAGAGCATGCTCTGTCAGGGGAGACGGTCGGAACTGCCTCTGCGACACTACCGGTGAAGACCAGCGTTAGCTCTGAGTGTGCGGCAGTCACCCTCATGGCCGTCTTGGTTGGCAGCAATTCATAAAGGGCGCTGCTCTGGGCCATCCTGACGGCAAGTTTCTCCAGGGACCTGGAGGCGGTGCCTTTCCAGAGGGGCCGAGACCCCCGGCCATAAAGGGGAAGCTCGGTGGGGAAGCCACGGCCCCCATGCAGCCCGGGGACCGGGAGCTGGGAGCACCCCAGCCCCTGAAGGGCCGGCCGTCAGGGGCTCCGGCTTCTCTTTGGCATAAAGCCAGAGCAACGTCTTACGAACACGGTTGGCAGTGAGTCTAGGAAATGGCTGAAATGCTCCAAGTCAAGTCATTGCCAGAACTGAAGAGAACTGGCACACGGAACAGGAGACAGCCCATCCCACCAAGAACACCGTTCCCACAGCCGAGCCCACTGTCAGCAAAGCAAAGCAAAGCAAAGCACAGGAGGAGCCCGCGACAGCGGAGCGGCTGCCGTCCTTCCTGGACCTGGTGGGGCGTGGCCGGACACACACTCACTTAAGGGACTCGAGGATCAAGGGGCCTGTCCGGCGGCCTGGTCGTGCGCCCGCTCTACCGAGACACCGCTGGCGCCTGCCCGGCACAGGGGCCCTGGGGCCTTACTTTCCTCCGAGAGGTCGTTTTCTTCGGCCTCCCGCTCCATCTCCTTGCACCAGCCCTCCATCCGCTTCGTCTCCGTGTGCAGCAGCTTCAGAAACCACGAGCCGTCCCTGCGGCACGGCGACATGCGGCCGCTGTCCACCGACTCGAGGGAAGCCTCCAGCCAGGGGTCGGCGGGGGGCAGGCTCGCCGCGTCCACCGGGGCCCTGTAGTCCTCCCGGTAACTGAAGAGGCCCTGGGTCCGGACGGTCCGGACCGCCCCGTACTGGGTGGGGGTGCTGGGCTCCGAGTGCCTCTGGAAGGAGGACCCGAACTGCAGGCCTTTGTCCTCCGTGGCGACGTGTCCCGGGAAGCCCTCCAGCTCCAGGTCCGCCTGCACGCCGGCCGTCACGCTGTTGGAGCGCTTGAAACGTCCGTGTCTGCAAAGGAGGGAAGGGAGACAGATGGGAGCCTCTCCGTGCTGCCCTCTCGGGACGGAACCCGAGCACACAGGCGAGGAGCCGCCCGGACCGCCGGCCACCAGCTCGAGGGGAGATGCCGCACGCGGCTGTGTTACCAACGTTCTGTGGTCTCGCCTGTGAAGGGCCACCTGGTTTTGCAGACAACCAGCCTCTGACACCTGCCTGTCAGTGTCGGAACAACGCCCACGTGAGGCTGGAGTTTCCTGCAGGACACAGTGAAGGCTAACGTGGCCCAGGAAACCACCATCCGCCTCTCAGAAACGCGCCACAAGCTCACGTACTTCTGTGGCCGCGTGTGTGTAAAACCACCGTTCATCTTTCACAGATGCCATTCCTTAACGCAACGGCATCGGTCTCTCCGAGTCTGGGTGACCTGTCACTCACCTTTCAGGACATGGCTTCCTCCCGTCTGAACAATGTGCTACCATCCTGATTACGTCTTTTACGCAGAATAATGCATCCAAACTCCAGCTTCAGCCGGTGTCTCACAGACACTCTCATCACACGTGTTTGAACGTCACCCAGCAGTCACCCATCCACACAGCCAGTTACTGCGCTGCTGGCAGGGACGAGCCTGGATTGGCGTCCAGGTCTAGCAGGGTGAGAACCGTGTGTGCGTGTGTGTCTGCACCCCCAGCCCCTCACCAGCTGGGCCCCGGCTGGCACCCAGCTGTGAGTGCAGCTGGTAGAGGGTCTGCCACGATCTCCGTCGCGGGAGCAAAGGAGACGAGAATCCCCTGCCCCAGCACCGGGGGGACGGCGGGCAGCAAAAGCCCAGACCCCCAGGTTCAGGAGACACTGGGTGCTCAGAGGGCCACGCCCTGGGGATGCCACTGGGTTGTGTCCTGGATTCCTGTGCAATGAAAATCTTTGGGGGTTGGTCCTGAAACCTTCCACTGAGAGCAAATTGCTGGGGTGTCACCAATCAGACGCTAACTGGAGATCCAGATGCAATGCGCTCATCAAAGTGTTTTTATGAAATTTACAAGATACGCTATTTTAAATATAAAATAAAGTGAGCACCCGCTCCTGTCACAAAACAACGCTCTGGCGTGGACCTCCCTGTGCTCTGCAGCTGGAGGGGTTCTTCTGAAGTGTAGCCGTCCCAGCACAGCTAAGGTTTACCCTTCTTTCAACCTCCTGGTCTGTCTGTCTGTCTTTCTTTCCACTTCTAACATTATACGCTGAGAAACAAGGACTGTGACCCTCCGAGCTGTCAACCACGGTGCTCTCATAGGTGGCAAATTACTTCAGAGAACACGGTCCCCACGCCGTTTGCAAAAACAAGGCGCAGAAGGATGCTAACTCATACCGCACGGCAGACATGGCACAGTGTAAACACATGGCCCTGCTTCCGCCAGCGGCACGACTGCAGGTGGCCGGTGCGGTCCAGACACTTGCCGTGGGTTTTTAGCCCACGGCTGTGCTGGGGAGACGCCGGGTACTTCGAGGGGCTGGACTCTCACCGTTTCTCGTCCTCCACCTGCACGCCGATGGAGTGGTACTCCCGCAGACCTCGGCTCTCCGTGTCAGAGTCCGTGGCTGTTTCCACCTGGTTCAACACAGAACATCTTATTTTAGACCTGAGACATGGGGCCTGGGCCAGGGACTGTTCGGTGTGTGTGAGTTCATTTGCTGTAATTAATTATGCATTTGTTTGATTAACACAGAGATGCACTGGGCCCAGTAAAATCACAGGGAGGGAGGTGCATTCACACCGATGCAATTACGTTAGCACCGTGTCTGGTCGGATTCTGCATCACTACTTGAACTCAACCGCACTTCAGTCTTTCAAATGTGTGCAAGTAAGATGGCTTAGTTCAGCCGGGGCAGACAGAGGCTCTGCTGGATCGCGTTGTTAGAGGACGGGAAAGTTCCTGTCACATCGCACGGGAAGGAAGGCAGGCGCAGCGGGAACCAGATACAGCTGACGACAGCGCGGAAGCGCTCTGCTGGACGTGTGCTGACGGCTGCGTCCACGCACAGGAACACACGGAAGGCGCTAAGCGTTGACCAGGAACGCCGAGGCAGCCTCTCCACCTGCTGCACCCAGAGCTGACTCCCGTCTGCTGACGGGACGCTGCCCTGGGCAGGGGGACGTCAGAGCAGAGCAGGGGCCACGCATCCTACACGGAACCCTCACTGCGGCTGTCTGCCGACGAGCCTCTGCAAACCCCGGGAGCACTGTGACGACCATCAGTGGTGCAAAGTTAATGCACGAGAGAATGCCAGCAGCATGCGCTTTCTAAAAAACCCACAGAAACTACTAAAGCCAAAACAAAAACTCTCAGTGTGAGAGTCTGCAAAACCAAAGGCTACTTTCGTCACAGACGTTAGCCCGGCTACTTGACTGGCCCTTTCCTGCTGCATCAGAAGGACTTGGGACCCCAGTCCGAAAATGCCAGAACTAAGCTGTAAGACACAGCTTTTCTTAGGCGTGAGCGCTACACGGGTAAGACACAAACCACTGCACGAATAATTGCGACACTGCCCCTGCGAGCCGTGAGAGAAAAGGGCAGACGTGACTGTGATCTGGGCTGCCCCACGGCCGAGCCTCTGTCGCTGGGGGCTGGCTCGCTTTGTGCGGAGTAGAAGTCTCCACACTAAGCACTGGTATCTATTTTCCGCTCACCACGCCCCGGGCGCGATGCTAACAGAACAAATACTTCTGCTCCTGGTGCACACGACCCCCCTGCTGTCCTTTCCAGCCACATCGAACACTCGAGGAATCAGACAAGGTGACTAAGTTGCCCAGGGGTGCACAGCTCGTTGGGGGCGGAGCCAGGACTCATGTCCGGTTCTCTGTGACCACAGAGCCCTGCTCTGCCCCGACCCGGTGACCAGAGTCAGTGCGGCCACGTGGAGACTAAAGCTGCCCATTAGCTGCTGAACTGTGGGCAGTGGCCGGGGGCGCCTGCTGTTCGCTGGGGTAATTCTGAAAACATGGACAGAAGCCTAGTGTGGCAGCTGGAAGAGGAAACAGGGTGGCTCCAGGCAGAAGGACGCCTGAACACAATTCCCAGCTCTGCTGTTAACCACCACTGCCTTGTCTCAAGCGGCCGTGGCTTGCACAGACCGCCCGGCTGGACGTGGGGACTGCTGCTGTTACAGGGTTGTGATAAAAATTAACACTGTTTTATTACTACTAGTAAAATTAGCACAATTAAAATTATAATAATAAAGTTAAAAATGTCCCACGCCAGTGCGGGTGGAGCCGCCCTCCACCTGATGGATGAAACCTGACCTGTTCGGTCAGCCTTCAGCGGAGGGACAGTTCGGACACGGCTGGTCCGCTGTCCTTGTCAGCGGCGCTGCCAGACGTGGGTGTCTGCACAGGCACGTGCCTCCGAGACGCCCCCCAGCCCACGAGGTCGCTGGGTCAAAGGCGCTCCACTTCGCAGGTCTGGGAGACGTTGTCAGATTTGGCAGATACACAATACGGGTGAAATCAACTCATTTGTATAGTTTTAGAGAGATTTTTTCCTCCTAAGAATGTTCAGAATATTTGCTTCACTTACTCCACTTTTAGGGCTCCAGTCGGAAGAGGTTACCTTAGATTCTGACAAAGTATAAGGTGAAACGGGGAGAAGAGGAGGGTGTACAGTAGGTTCTGATTTAGTCACGACACGGAATCGCTGTGCAGTTGTGCAGACGATGGCTACAGCATTCCACCACGGAGATGCTCACGATACGCGCACGAGCAGCTGGCGCAGTGACCGAACACACGCAGAACGCACGCGTCCACACAGATCCAGAAGCACACCCCAAAGGCACTGAAAGCACAACCCAAACACAGCGAACGAGAGAACGAGCTCCTGGAGCCAGCCGGGCGCTGCCCCCGCCGGCCGCGTGGCACGCGGCTGCGCCTCGAACGTCTTCTTCCTCATCTCAGAAGTGAGGCAACGTCGAACAGCTGGTTTGACTGATGCAAAACTCTCCGTGTGAGGCCGGATTCAGGCGCGTTTCTCCGCAGCCAGTATCACGCTCCGCTCCCACCTCCACTTCTACGACCATTAGATGCAGTAACAGTGATGTTAAATTCGAGGAATGTACATTTAATGAATTTTATAGATGTTACAGTGGTTGTCGTGGAAAAATGAAACCTTCTGTTTCTCAGAAGGTAACGGTGGAGGGGACACGAGAAAACCCTGTAAGTCCAGGAAGAGTAGATATTTATCAACTTCAGAAATCTGGGGAGAGCTTTAGAGATGTGGGGAAAAAAGCAAATTTAGGACCACGGAAAGGAATTACTATTTTGCACTGCGGAAGGGAAATCCAAGGAGTCTTTTCCCAGAAAATTCTGGCCAGAAGTGTAAGTAGATTGTCAAAGTTTCGCGAAATATATGCATATATTCACTTTTACAGGAACCACGGCGCCCCAGGCACTGAGAAGAGAGGTGAAGTCAGCAAAACCGCTGTCTGTGAAGCGAACTCCATGCGGAGCAAATGCTGTGCTCAGGGACCCAGGTGGACAGGACGTCACCCGGGGCAGCGGCGGCTCCTTCCCAGGGGAGCGTTCAGTGCCCGCATCCAGAAGCCCTGCCTCACTCACAGAGGGACTGACCCCGAGCTGCCGCGTGAGGAGGGGGGAGGGACGGTCCTAAACGTGCTCCGTCTAAGAAACGAGGAGTTTGGTGTGACTGGAGGGTTTGTGTGTGTGCACGCACATGTGCGGTACTTTAGTGCATGCACACGTGTGAGTGTGCCTGTATGTGCATGTGTGCATACGCGAGAGCATTGTGTACTGTGCACATGTGTGAGTGTGCACACACATGCATGAGCATGTGTGCATGTCAGAGTGCACGTGTGCAAGCATGTACAGGTGAGTGCACTCATGTGCACGCACATGTATGAACATACACGTGCATGTGCCCATGCACTGTATGGGCACACACGTGTGCACACGTGTGTGCATGTGAGTGCATGCACACGTGAGTGTGCACGTGTGTGTGGGTCCGGCTTTGTGGGCAGTCAGGGCTGACGGCCGCAGTGGGAGGGATCAGGGAGAAGGAAGCCGACCGGGGCCGTGACCAGCACTACTTGCTGGAGCCCCAATCTCAAGTGTCTGCTCTCAGCTGCGCTCATCTGAGGATCTGCCCTCAAAGCCTTGCACCCAGCAGGGCAGGTGTGCCTCTTCCAACACAGAGGCGCCGCACCTCCCTCAGGAACTGTCGTTAAGGCTGGCCCTGCTGTTGTGGGTGCTGAGGGCCCCGTGTCAGCCGATGCGGATCAGGGGGGTCAGGGTGAACCCGCGGGACCCCACAGAGCACATTTAAACCAGTGATGACCAGGCTTTTGTGGGCCACCACCTGGTGACCTCCCAGAGTGGGAACTGCTTCCACTTTAGAGATGGGGCGACTGAGGTCGAGGGGACTGAAGGGTCCCTGAACAGAAAAGCAAACACAGCATCTGGAAACAGGAGACGTTTCAATAGACACACACACACACACACACACACACACACACACACAGCAGGAACTCTGCAATAACAGACAAATCACAGAGAAAACCAAACAAAAAAATGAACACAAAGAAAATTGTTAAAGGTCACCATCGTCATGAGGAAAAGTGAGGTCGGGCCAGACAGGGGTTCCAGGTGAGACGACAAGGGTGCTGGCCGGGCTGTGTCATCAGGAGGCCCCGCACGCAGGTGCAGCCCAGATCTGCACAGCCTGGTGGCAGCGGGTCCTGGCAGGTGCCCGGAGCTGAGTGGCTGAGGACCCTACAGTCAGCGGGTCAGCCCAGGCCTGGGCACCACGGACAGTGGAGGCAGAAGGCAGCCCTCTGCTCAGCGTGAGAACAGTGTTTGAGAAGGGAAACCCTCCACCGTCTGCATCTGGATGAAACTCCGCCCGTTTCGCAGGTTGGCTGTGGTTCTGGGGGATCAGTCAGCGGCGGGGCGGGAACCAGTCCCTCCAGCGTGGGAGCAGCACTGAGAATGCCAGCGGCCCTTCCCCACGAGCCAACGACGGAGCGCGGGTCAGGGCGGGCTGGCTTCCCTTACGTGGGATGGTGGGGGAGAACCTCAGGGGCTTGGGGGGAGCCCGCACGGCTCGCGTTTCACCCCCGTCTTGGGGTCCCCCTCGCCCTGCGGCTGTGAACCTGCAGGCAAGTCACTCACCCCCAGCCTCGGTCTCCCTGTCCCTACGGGGGGCGGCCCCCGGCCCGCGGGGTGACCATCAGCATCCCTGCCACTCTGCGCCATGGCCCATCTGCCATCCTGGGACACTTTCCTAGACCGTCTTTGTATCTACGGGGGTCTGTCTGTCCCTCCCTCCCTCCTGTACCCTTGAGCCCATCTGTCTTGCACTCATCCTGGCCCTCAAGGTCTGGCTTTCCCGCTCACTTCAGTCTGGCGGAGGTGGGGTTAAAAGCTCACACCGTGCTCTGCACTCTTTGCAGCCCGTAGAAGACAGTGGCGTCTGGGCACCCAGTTGCTCCCACATCCACATGCCCGCCAGCCACGCGCCCCCCCATGTGCCCCACCACTCGCACTGCCGACATTAACCGCGCACGCTTGCTATGTGCCAGGCGCTCTGCTAGGCGCTGGGTTCGAGGGTGGCAGGGGCGGCTGGGGTGGGTCCGGGAGGGCAGACAGGGTGGGGGTCCCCTCCAGGGAGGCACGATGCCCGGAGCGGGATGGGGTGCCAGGCGAGCAGAGGCGCTGGGGGCTCTTGGGGTCAAGTGGAGGCAGGAAGTGGGGCATCCTGATGGTAAAGCGTCCTTTCTTTACCAGCTGGGGCAACCAGTTTTACTGGTTTCTGGAATTATCCGAAATTATGCAGAATATTCCCACTACTTTCAGGTAAAGTCAGCGACTCCACCTGCTCAGAAGTGGACCATGCCAGCCTTGCCTGGGGCGTGGCAGGCGGCAGGCGAGCAAGCCAGGCAGCATAGGTGACCGGGAGTGCGACCGCGGCCTCGTCGGTCTGGGGCCCTCACGAGTCTCCTCTGGGGTGTGGCGTCAGAGGCAGACAGGTCTGCGTGAGAGCGACGGTGGCCGTGGGATTCACGGCCCCACAGGGCCTGGGCCGCAGCAAGTTGCTTGCTGGTTCTGATCCTTACCTCTGCTGTCACCCCGGGGGGTGCGAGGGTTCCCTGCAGAAACTCGGGCACCTAGCAGAGGGCCTGGCATATAGAGTCAGGACAGAGGACGGTGACAAGAGCAGTCGTGTGAACAACCCAGAAAGGGAGAGAAAATAAAATTCATGCGTACTTGGCGTTGGGAGTACATTTTGGTACTTACATCTGACCTTGGGTAGGACTGATGCTCTGGGAATTCAGAGTCCTAAACAAAACAACGAAGCCACAGTGTGGAGACCAGGTTCAGAGGACCTAGGCAAGTGGGCAGTCTCCCCAGCCTGCTGTCCCCTGTCCCCGGGATGCCCAGGGCATTGCTCCCACTCACACCGAGCCAAGCCTGCCGCCTCTCGGTCAGAGCACTGCTCACCCTCCTCCCGGGCGCCAGCGAAGCCCCGGGATTTTTAAAGCTTCCGGCTGGACACAGGCTGGACAGAAGGGTGACAGGAGGTGGGAGGGGGCCATGCTGGCCGAGGATACCATGGGAACCCTGGGTCGCTGGGCCGTGCCATCTCACTGTGGGGGGCATCCACAGCATAAACCACGGGAAATGTCCGTGTTGAGGACTGTCCTGTGCAGTCCCGGGATGGGGTGGGGGCCGGACGGCCCTGCTGCCTAGCCTGGCGCCTTCCCCACCCCTGCGCTCACTCCAGTGGATGCAGAGATGGGGTCGGAGCAGGGCCACGGGGCAGGGCCACATGGCCGGGTCTCGGGCAGACTCTGGGGCCTGAGTGGAGCTGGGTTGGCCCTCAGTGGTCGGGATGCAGCCTGCACAGGCAGGCTGGGGCCGGCGTGGGGACTGTTGGGGCCGCCTTGCGTGGCTGTGAGCCCCTGCATTGTACAAGGGCCCCTCTTGCCTTTGCCTCGGTTCCCACTGCCTTTCCTCCCCACTCGCCTCTCTGGCTGCAAGGCTGTGAAGCTTTCAAAACCTCAGGCTTCAATGAAAAACACTTTCCTCTTTAGCATCTGAATAACCTATTTCCATACTCTGCAGCTGGCAGCCCCGGAGATGGCCCCGTGGGGGCCCTCCAGGTGGCGGGGGGGCCCCAAGACGTGCAGGGGCCTCCACTGGAGGCCTCCCCTGTGGAGCCTCGGCCCCTGCAGGGACCCAGTGAGGCCCCTGGGCCGAGGCCGGCTGTGCTCGGTCTGTGTCACGGTGGGACGCGCACGGGTGGTACCTGGACCCCGATGGAGGAGCGCCGGCTCTTGAGGACCTCCTCGGCCTTGGACGCCAAGATGGCCTTGTCGCTGGTCCGCCCCGAGCCTCCCTGGCCCTCGGAGGCGTGGCGCTGGGCCGCGGCCGACTCCAGGGCGAGGCTCATGGCCTTGGTGCTGTCCAGACTGTCCGTGGAGTCGTAGAGGCTGCGGCCGTCCTGGGGCCACGGGGACATCCTCTGGGCACGGCTGTCCTGGTAGGCGTCCTGGGTGGACTCGGTGCTGCTCTGCGCCGTCACCGAGATCAGAGGCTTGGAGGTGGTGCGGGGTGGGACGGGCGGCGGGGTTTTTTTGTAGTTTGTGTAGGAGATGGCTGTAAGAGAGACAGAGGCTGGTCAGCACCGCACGGGAACCTGGTCACACCCGTCCCTCCCCGCCAGCACCAGGCATGTCCGTCCTGACGTCCAGCCTAAAAAGACGGTGCAGGATGTGGGGGGAACCGCGTTACACTCGGAGACGGTCTACACGGATATGCTGGTAACAGCAAAAAACCCAGCCATGGCGACAGACTAGGTAAGCTGTGACTCAGCAGGACAGAAGGCGGCATCTCCCACCAGGTCTTGGCACCGAGGGAAATACTCTCCAGCTAAACTACGTTAAAAAAGACTGGGAGTTGATGCTGTTTTCAACCGTGTATCCAGGTGCCACCCAGGCTGCTCTTCCTTCGGACCACCAGAGCGGACGTACGGTTTGAGGCCATTGCTGCGTGTCCATCCAGAGCAGCAGGTACGGGCAGGACCGACGGAGCCAATTCTGCAGCCGCACAGAGAGATTATTCCTGACTGGTTTTGGCAGAAGTACAGCTAGAACTTTCCTGGAAGAGTACTATTCTCTTCTATGCCTGCAAAGCCTGGACGTCAAGTCTACTCAGGGTTCTCCTGAAAAACACTCCAGAAGTGCATCCACATACACGTTCCTGCTGCTTAAAAACATCAGCTCGCAGCCGCTATGGAAAACAGGACGGATACTCCCTAAGAAACTAAAACCAGAGTCACCCTACGATCCCGCAGTCCCACTCCTGGGCATGTATCTGGAAGGAACTCTAATTTGAAAAGACACCTGCACCCCAATGTTCACAGCAGCACTATTCACAACAGCCAAGACACAGAAGCACCTAAATGTCCATCAGCGGACGGCTGGAGAGAGAAGCTGTGGTGTATTTACGCAATGGAATACTACTCAGCCATAAAAAGTAAAACAACGCCATTTGCAGCAACATGGATGGACCTGGATTGGAGATCCTCATTCTAAGTGAAGTAAGTGAGAAAGAGAAAGAAAAATACCACATGATATCACTTATGTGTGGAATATTAAAAAGTGACAAGAATGAGCTCATTTATAAAAAAAGAAATAGACTCACCGACGTAGAAAACACACTTACGGTTACCGGCGGGGGGCAGCGGGTAGGGATGAATTGGGAGTCCAAGATCTGCAGATGCTGACTGCTATATACAGAACAGATGAACAACAAGGTCCTACTGTGCAGCACAGGGTACTACACTCAGTACCTTGTAGCAACCTAGCCTATAATGAGAAAGACTATGGAAGGAAGTGCATTTATGTATATGTGTAACTGAATCATTGCCCTGCGCACCACAAACTGACACAACACTGTAAACTGACTCAACTTCAAAAAATAACACACCACTTACTGGCACCGAGACCACACGCTCACTGCTCTCCACCGTCAAACCGCTGGCGGATGCTCTGCAGACATGGCGTCCGCCTGAGCTGTCACTGCAGGCGCTGTGACTGGGCGCCCGGGGCTGCAGCCCCTCCCGTGGGCACCAACGTTGCCGCTGCTACAATTCTGTGGGGCTCCCTGGGTTCAGTAAACAGGCCTCTGGTGGCCACAGTCAGACCAGAGGGGCAGGCAGTGTGAGAAGAACGGGGCGGCAGCCGCGTCCAGGACAAGCGGGGAAGCGGTGACCCAGGAGCAAGGGGGCCTCCAGGAGGAGGCGGGCTGGGCAGAGGCTGGGGGGTGGACGTAGCGGCCACGCGGGAGAGGACGGGCGGTGGGTGGTCCCGCAGGAGCCACGGCGCGTCCCCCCCTGGGGTTGCTGCAGCTCGGCGTGGGCGCACATGGCGGGATGCTGGGGTGCCACACGGGTGGAGAGGGCTCCACAGTCAGGCAGGCGGTCGGTGTTACCGATGAAGACTTCTCTCATCAGAAAGATTCTCCAACCTTTCATTTGATTTTCCCCTGGAGGTCAGAGGCTCTCACTCGGGGCGGAGCTGCGAGTGACTTGACTTTTCTGGGGACTCAGCCTACTGCCCTCCTTCTAAGTGCCTTGGATAGAACTGTTTACTCTTAAATGGCTCCTTAGAATTAGAAGCTGGGAAATAGAGTAAAGAAAGAACTAAAAATGCTCATTTGATCTTATTAATCTGCTGCCATGGAGTGAAATAAACAAAGACATCATTTTACACTTTCAAGAAAAATGCTCACTTGTTCAGTTGAAATTTTGGGTGACAATGATCGGGCTGATGTTCAGACAAACATATACGGATGAAAAGTTTAAATTTAATTTAGCAACATCATTCTATTGAAGTTTGACAGCTTCCAAATGCAGATTAATCAACAGAGAAATTTCTGGACAATCTCAAGATTTAATTAAATAAAACCAGTCTCATATAAATTTTGAAGTAAAAAAATGCAATGACTACCTGATACCTTTAGGTATCTGAAGACCTAACTACCCTGTTTTTTTTCTGTTGAGTCCAGGCACGCATGTCCGTTTGGGTTTAAAAGCTGTCATCAGTCACTTCACCACGAGCGTAACGCTGAGCAGTCCCTGGAGGCTTCCGAGCGGCTCCCTGATTCCGGGGAGCGAGGGGAAGAGCACTCACCTTCTAACCCCCTTCCTGACTCTGGATTCCGCTCCCGTCTCAGGGAGCAGAGGTGCTGGCGAGACTCACCCCGCGAGTAACCGGGGTAAGGCAAAGTGGCCGCTCTATAGAACGCCTCCTCTCCCGAGTCTGTCGGCACCAAGCACAGCGTCTGTGTCACCAAGGAAAGGTTAATTGCACTGTTTAAGATGGAGGGAGCCGTGCGTGTAATAGATTTTAGGAAGATTTCTATGAAAATTGCGTGAAACCCAAAGCAGCGATGCTTCAGAGAAGTCGTGTTGGTTCTTCTCTGTCAGAGCTGAATGAACGAAGCACTGAGGAGGCACGTGGGAACTCTGCTTTCCCAGGTATGCGCGGGTTGAGTTAATCTCCTTGGACCCTTTCTGAAGAAACGGCTCAAAGCCCTGACTCACGACCAGGAAGACGGGGGAGGGGCACTGGGCTGCTGACACGACTGACCCGGGGAAGCAGGGGGACTTACCCCACCAGGACAACAGCTGCTCCTGAAACCCCGTAGATCTGCCCTGATCACGAGATCCCAGACGGCACCGACCAATAGCCACAGTGCCAGTGGCCAAATTTAAATGATCTGCGCTTCTAAAACATCTAAACATCTGCATGACAATTGAAAACCAGCTCCTCTGCACTTGAGCTGCATTTCACGTGCTCCACAGTCGTGGAGACCTCAGGGTGACAGTACTGGTTGGCGGTCCCCAGACCCTCGCACCCCTGGAGCGAGCTGGTCTGGAGGTTTTCTCCAGGCAAAGGCAAACCAGCACCGACCCACCCATCTGTTCAACAGATGACATGAAGCAAAGGAAGTCGATCAGAAGGACTTTCCTCCTGGGCTTCAAAGTGTTGGGTTAGCGAATCTACTGAAGGAGAGTTTGGAGAAACACATTTTATTCGAGATAAACTAACCTGAATGGGAGGAAATGACGGCCGCCCAGCCTGCACTTTCACAGGACTTCGAATGCGAATCTCAAACATGAACACATTGTTACTTTAAAAGCATACCTAATTACACCTGGAATTCTGGACATCATCCCTGAATTCAATCCTCACAAGTCATTTGCAAGCCAAACAGAAAATTTAAAAATTAGCATTCTATCGTATAAAGCACAAGCACGCAATCAAGACAAAAGATATTCCAAAAAGCAGAGATCGACATTCTATGTGAACGTCGCAGCCACACTTGAACTCACCGCACTCTCTTAATTACAACTTTAGAGATAACAGCATGAAAGGAATCACAGTCATCAGCCCAGGAGTGTCTAGATGAGCCTGGGTGTTGGAGAAACCAAACCAGAGGCAAAGGGTCCCCATAAAAGATGAAAGCTATTTTGATACCTTAATTAATGTTAGTCTCAAAACGTAAGTGCAAATTAAGCAGGACTCAGAAATCACGTTCCACCAGTGTGCACACGGTGGCTTCCCTAAAGTTACAAACCCTGTGTGGGCCACCCAAGTTCTGGGGCAGCAGCGAGGGGCCGACGCAGGGCGTCCACCTCAGAGGTGTTAATTAGCCGGCTCTTAACAGCTCGCGCACGGTGGAGCGACGGCAGCTGTGTCCCGGCTTGGTACACTTCCTGTTCCCTATGTTTAAATATTAAAAAATCCACTTTACACAATAAAGACCTGCAGTTTGGGAAGAGGAAACTGAAAATGGACCAACTTTTAATGATGTGACGAGCCACCTAAGTTCCTAGGCACAGAACTCGGAGTGTTCGAAGGGCCAGGCCGCAGAGAGAAGGATGAACAGTGAATTCCGGTCTTCAGCGCGTTTTAAAGAGAGCGTATGTAAAGTTACGAAGTCCTGACGACCAGTAAACGCAGCGGCACACGCGGGACGACACGGTCGCATTCCTCCCATTTCCAGTGCTCACGCACCTTCTGCTTCAGCACAAGAACAAGAAACTAAATACAACACTGAGCGATTCGGTTCAAAAGCTTCGCTGCAATATTTCTTTGTTCCTGAGAGAACAAAATTCTTTTGTTTTCAGGGTTCTTAGAATACTTTATAACTTTGTGAATTTTAGTAACTGGTTTTCATTTAATGTTTTTTAAACTAACGTAAGGAATAAAAGCCATGGTACCAACGTTTCCTGAA
This sequence comes from Camelus ferus, assembly GCF_009834535.1. Classification (NCBI taxonomy): domain Eukaryota; kingdom Metazoa; phylum Chordata; class Mammalia; order Artiodactyla; family Camelidae; genus Camelus; species Camelus ferus. Next base: position 26,936,907 of record NC_045721.1, read on the forward strand.
CATATGGATGAGACGATGCGAGTACAAACAAACAGGAAATAGAACTCACTGCCACGGCCTGAATTCTTGGGCGTCTAGTATCTCTCCATCTTTAAAAGGGGAGTCCATTTGAAAAATATATGAAAATTAGGGTTTTTGTTTTAATAAATACGCACTTTTGTTTGAACTCACCTGATCAGGGGCTGGGAGGGGAGGAACTTACACTGGCACCTACACTAATCAGATGAAGAGCAAATCAGTGAAGGCTTCCTGGAGGAAGTGATTCCCGAGTTGACTCTGAAAGCATAGCTAGGAATTAGGCAAAAAAAAAAAAAAAAAAAAAAAATCCCCAAAATGCAAATTCTGGGCTCAGCAAATAGCATATACAGAAGCACAGAAGTGAGAGACTGTTTGGAAGGGTCTGTGCCCACGGGGAAGGAGGTGGCGGGGGCCGGGCCAGGCCGGGTCATCCAGGTGGCTCACTGACCGCGGACACCGTGGCTCTGACTCACTAGGACAGGAGAGCATGGTGGGCGCCAGGAGGGCAGAGTGGGGCCGGGCTGTGCTGTCAGAAGGAGGGTCAGAGGCAGGTGGAGGGGAGGGAGGCCACCAGGGACCAGCTGCAGGGCTGAGCAGCCCTCCAGGTGAGCAGGGCCAGCCTGCGGCGGAGGCGCAGGGGGAGGGGCAGGCTGCCGGGGTCGGGGTGTGGCTGAGAGGCAGATGAGACGGGTCCCAAGATCAACTGCGCGACTCACTCGTCCACCCGTCTGCTCGTGCACGAATCCACTGACTTGTTTAATCACTGAGGACTAGCGCTAGGGGGCCACACGGCGAATCTGGAAGGTTCACTTCTCCATAGGCAAACGACTGTTTCTCAAAGTCACGGATCCACCTGCCCCCGATCGCAGTGGCCTGATGCCATCACCAGGATCTTCACAGGGGGACACCACAGGGTGGGAGTCAGCGGACATGTCAGGAGGGAACAGGCAGGGTCACCGGCCGGAGCTGAGGAAGCCGGCAGACGCCCCCGGCTGGAGGCGGGCTTGGAAAGTGGCCAGGGTGCCGTGCCCCTGAGGGGCGTGCCACGACAGAAGCACGCACAGCGAAGTAAAGCCTGGCTGCGGCCGGCTCCCCTGCCACGCTTTGTGTGGACTGTCCCTCTGTTGTAATGGCTTCTGGAACCAGCTCTGACACAGGCTGAGAAAATTTGCGACCCAGAGAAAAACCACTATAACCTAATTTCATAGGTTCCATGGCCGTGCCCTCGCCTCCCGAGAGAAGTCGGGGCAGGTGTGTATTTAGAGGAGTAACTATCTGATGAATGGCTTCACAGCTGAGAAGAGCTGTGTGCGACACGAACGGCAGATGTTCTCAAAACTGCTTCACAGAGCGAGCAGGCACTAACCGGCGAGCGGCGTGTTTCACAGCCGAGGACGGATCACGGCGGGCGGGCCCCGCTGCCAGGCTCCCCGGAGGCTGGATGGAAAGCGTCTGTTTCAGCGGAATTGCTGCCTCACCGAGGGGCGAGAGCGAACACAGGCGGCCTCCGCCCGCCGCAGACGAGCAGAGCGCTCCCGCGCAGCGGCCAGCCCGTGTGCAAAGCAGCGCCCGGGACACGCTCTGGGGCCTGCTCGGCGTCCGGCCATCGCGGTGCGGACCGGCATCACGCGCTCGCTCTTACGCAGGCGAGGCCACCGAAGACCGCCCGCAGTCCATGTTTCACGCTCAGAAAGAAACACTTAAATCAACCTCCTTCTTCAAAACAATCGCTGGGAGTGGCTTTGAACAGAACTTTTTAGGGAACTGTTTTCAAAAGCAAGTTTCCGAAGCATGAAAGAAAACCAATCTGTCAAAATAACCTTTCTCTCCACACACATGCCCATCACGGGTGGCTGCTGGGTGCTGTGTGACCTTCCATGCAGTGTTTTGACACAAAATCACTGAAGTCCTGACTTGCCTCACGGACAGGAGGCTCTGAACCCCGCGGGAAGCTCAGCTCCGACAGAAAGTGCGCGTCTGCGTCGGCTCCGCGGGACGCTTCGGGTTTCCTGCCTCTCGGGACAAGGGCGCTTCCTTCCTTTGGAGGTTTTCACAGCCTTACTAAGTAGACTACTGTCGTGTGACACCTCAGCTCTATTTAGGGAGGAAATGTTGCAAGTACTCCGCTCACAACGCTTAGGGTAAAGCAGGGCACACAAGGACCTAACGAGGCGTTTGCACCTACAGGTCTTCAGAAAGGCAGCTCGCAGCCCCGCAGCCCCGCAGCCCCGCAGTTCTCCTACTGCTGTTCCCGTTTCCTCTCTCGTTTTCCAGAACAGCCCCTAACGCTGGAAGGCACGTCTGCCCTCCCCCCCCCCCCGCCACAGTCTAGAGGAAGCTTGGACTCCGTAACTAGGCCAAGTTACGGGAGAAACTTTGAACAGAAGCATTTGCAGGGTAACTTACTTGGCACATGCATTTTGGGAAGATGAGCTGTACATAAATTAGGGTGTTCGTCTGATCTGCACTGGTTCTTGTGCGATCTCCCTGCCATCTGTTCTACTTTAATTCTCCGCCTAACGACAGCTCTATGAACAATGAAGGCATTTCCCACCAGGTAATTATTGTTTCAGAGTGTTTCTGAAGACCACGGGAGTGCTTAACTTCACTTGCTCCTGAGAGACATTCAGCAAGTATTGGTGAATGTATCAGTGACTCTCTTACAGTGTGTGTGTGTTTAAAGTGCAGTGATTCTAAGGCTCATTACTTCCCTAAGTTTCTAATTTGCTCATTTTCCATGTTTCTTTCCCCACAAAGGGCCGAGCAGGAGGGGTGGTCCCTGACTTCACGAGGGGATGGAGCAGGGGAAACAGGACACCGGTGGCTCAGCCCCGCCGCCCACATCACCCCTCGGCTGCCCCGCCGCCCACCGCGGTCCTGGGCGCTGGCCTCCCCGACCCCGGGGCTGGGCTGTGACCACGGCGCCCACCAGGGCCCCTCGTTTCTTCAGAAGGTGGGGGCTCAGCTGTCGGGGGGACGGAGCATCGCAGACCTGCGCTCACAGCTGCCAGGTGACATGAAACGAGCCCAGAGGGCTCACTGCTCGCTTTGAACACTGACCCTGGGCCGACCTGGTCAATTACTCTTCCTGGGTGCCACTGAGAACCGAGAATCTGAAACGTTAACCCACCCACGGTCTCAGAGGGACTGATGGAACCAGGTTTGAATCCGGTTTCCCCTCTCCCGTCTACAGGCTCCATGCGCTGTAGTGACGGTTTTAACCGAAGCGGCATGAGTCCTGCAACTTGTGACCACTGATGAGCACCCCGAAGTCCTGCTCACTGTCTTGGCATCAGTCCTACCTGCTCTGTTCCTGGCGTGGTGACAACTGATGGGGCCTTGTCTCTTCCCCACACTGGGCCCCATGTCTTCATCATGAGCGAGGTCCTCCCCAGGCCCCCTGGAACTGTCCCTGGTCCCCCCCACACCCGCGCCTTACCTGTCTCAGGTCACCGCCCTGCAGCCCCACTTACCCCACTGCTCGCTGGCTGTGCGCGCTCCGTGGCCCTGCTGTCCTGAGGGCGCCTCCAGCCACGTTTAGTCATCATGTTACATAAACGGTGGCCGTGCGGCGAGATACCAGGCAGTGATGCTTAGTTCGGGTGGGACGTTTTGCAAGGGGTGGACGTGGTTTTCCCTAAGAGCCGATGGGAACTGTGCCCCTGAACCGACCCGGCCTGAGGTGATCCGTGAATGTACATCCACGGTCGATTCGCTCTGCAGCGCTGAATCGCACTTACAGATGGGGTCTGCGGACCAAGCCGCAGAGACCCAGGCCAGACACCAGGCTCAAGGACCCTAGGAGTCATCGCAGGTTGGCCGAAGTTTACTGCAATTAGTAAAATTTGGTCCTTAAAATGACCACCTTCCAAATGTCAGCACTTCATTTTTTTTCTTGGATAAGATCTTATGAAAAATCTACTTGACTATTTTAAAGAACCTTGATAATCAATCGATTTCATTCTAAGAAAAAGAAAGGTTATCTATGAGAGATGTTTCCGCTGCAGACAGGACGGCGGCATCGCCGGCCCCCAGGGAGGCTCCCAGCCTCGAGGACGGAGTCGCCGCCGTGGGTGAAGGAGGGCGCTGACCCCCAGGAGGTTACCTGTGGTGGGCCTGACGGTTGAGGCGATGTCGGAGGCCATCACGGGGATACATTCATCATCTTGGGAGTAACCAGCCTGAATGGCTCGGAGGTAACTGTGACTCCGCGTCCGGAAGCATCCAGGGAGGTCGAGGGCGTCCATGGCCTGAGACTCCACTTCGCTGAAGACGGACTCGCACACGGATTCGAACTGCCCGTTGAGCTCCGCCTCACTCATCTGAAACGAGCGACAGCAGGTTGACGGCCAGGTCCAGCCGCAGAAGGACCAGAGAGACTGAAACCCACCCCGTCTTCACTTACCGTCTTCGTTTCCAGCCTAGTTCACCTGAAATCCACACTGGGGATCGTTACACTTGGGGAAACACTAAGGTGAACGCCAATGCCAAGACGTCGCTGGACTCTAGGGCCCCCCAACCCCGGGGCAGAGCTGTAAAGGATGGCGGGCCGTCGTCACCATGTTTAAGGGAGACGGTTGTTTAAATGTGTAGCACGTGGTTCAAAATACTAGTCTATCCCTTCCTCTCTGTTTCCCACACGGCACCTTCATCTCCCCTGTGTTGACGGCACAGACGGCTCTAGGCAGCGAGGCTGTGCTTGCAAACCACGGGCAGGGGCACAAGCTGCTTCTGCTCTGCTCCTGCTCACGGCGTGGAAACTGAGCACAGCCCGGCAGCCAGCTCGAGCCCCCGTCCCGGGAGAGGACCCGCGCAGGCGGGAGAGCAATGGCTGGCGCAGACAGGAGCTCCCGCTCTGGCGTCGCTTCCAGGTCTGGGGCACACGCATCCCTGCCCCACCCGGTAGCTCAGTCGGTGAAGGAATTATTTTCAAGCCCTGAAACTTATTTCCAGGGACAGTCACCCTGGGAACCTAAAAGTTCCAACTGTATTTAAAAAGAAACGATCAGGCTTTGGAGACTGGAGGGGTCCTAAGAGACGTGCACGCAGGGGCCTGGCCGTCTGCAGGGGTGGGGGTGGGGGCGGACATGCTCTCCGGGTTTCTAGGTGGTGATGCGCGTCCGTTTCGCAGAGTGAAGTCTGGAGGTTCCAGATGGGAACCTGACACAGCGACCTATAGGGCTGAAACAAGGCTGCGGCCCGCGGGGCGGGGACGGAACGGGAATTTAAGAATGGAAGCCCCAGTTGGGCTGGAGATGTGCGGCCACTCCCAGGCCTGAGGGGTGGGGTTGGGGGTGGTTTTCGCCAGTGGGGGGGGACGGGATACAGATAAAGGCCCCACCCCCTGCACTGTGCGGAGGGCACATCCCTTGGGGGCACCTTCTAGGTTAAGGCGTAAGCGGGTGTGGGGTGCAGGTGGGGGTGCTGACACGCGGGGCCGAGGCTCGTGGGAGGCCCCGGAGGTGACACAGACTCGGAGCCTGGACAGAGGCCCCAGGACAGCCCCAGACGGCCTGCCGGGCCTCCAATGCCCCCTGCCCGGGAGCCGGAAACCTGGGGCAGGTGTCCACCTGCAGGTGGCTTCTTCCCGCTGGAGTGCCTCTGCTCGCCCGCGTCCCAGTCCCTCCTCCTGCCGGTCCTCATGGCTGCTGCCACCCGGTCCCATTGCAGCCAAGCTACCCACTGGCGTCATTCCTCCCACTGCTTAAACGTCCCCCCCCCATCCCCGCCCCCCTGAACACTCGGGGCACGGTGACAGGCAGACAGAGAGCTGCTGCTCTCATCGGCAGAGTAACTCTTTCCCCCTAACTGTTCTCAGAGTAAAAGCAGGTTTAAAAAGTCATATTTCCCCCCCGTAGGGATAAGACACCGCCTGCCCACCTCTAACCGCAGACCTACGCGTGGACTCGGCTCCTCCCTGAGATGTTCATGCGCTGGAACAACAGCTCCCTCCCTTTCGCTGGACAAGGCCTGCGTGAGCGGAGCCCAGCGGAAGGTGCAGAGGGGACTGAAAGCAGGACTGCCTGCCCGGAGCCCAGCGTGAGAGGGAGGGCCTTCGGTCGGGCAGAAAGGACCACAGGAAAGCGAACGGCAGCTGTGTTCATCCAAATGGTTCGAGAGTGTCTGGCGCTAGACAGAGACGCAGGGATTCAGGGCAGACAAGTGATGGCACCCTGTCCTGACAGTCTTGGGTACCTAGTGAGGGAGACATGCCCGGCACGCGTCCTGGCTCGAAACCTGACATTTTCTGGAGTGTGGGTGCCTTTCGGTGAGTTCTCCTGTCTGTGGAATTGCATCCAGGGGTCTCAGGCTGCCTCACGCCACTTACGTCAAGGAGCCACGTGGGACGACGGAGGTTGGCCGGAGCGTGAGTGACGTGCCACCGGCCCCCGGACACAGGGTCCCAGTGGTGCCGGGGGTGCCTCCGTCGGGAAGAGAGCCCTCCAGCTGGCCTTTCACAAGCAAGAGATGGACGTTCCAGGAAGGCCCGTTCGGCCAGCGCCCCCAGCTACAAGGCTGATCAGGGAGGGTCTAGAAACGAGGGTGACTCGTTCCCCCAAACTAACAAGTTGCTGAGAAGGACTTCAGATTGGCCTAGATAGGCACTGAAGTGACCTGTTCTCCGAGAGTGGGTGTGTTCACTTGCTCGAGGGAGATTTGGAAAAGCGGGTATTTTGCTCTGCAATTCAAGCCACGGCTCAGCCCACTGGAGGTGTCCCAGGAGGCGTTAAGCCAGCGGCGTGAGCACTTGGTGTGGTCTGAAGCACCTGACTTCTTCTGTGAACCTTAAACTCAGAAAAGCACCAAAAACTGCTTCGAGAGAAGCCAAGGGGAAGACTAGGACAGCAGCGAGAAGGTGACGGTCCTGGTGGGGCACAGGGCTGCGGGCTAACCGGGGGTCAGACGGACACCACCACAGGGCACGCGGGGCAGTGAGGTGCAGCCGCTGTTAGAACCACTGTCACCAGCAACGCCGGCCCTGGGTGTGCTACACAAGAGTTGACAACAGGACACGGACGGGTGTCTGCACACTGTGTTCACGGCAGTGTTATTCACAGCAGCCAAGGGCTGGAGGCAGCACAAGTGTCTGCTGACGGACGAGGGATAAACAAAATGTGGTCCATCCACACAGCGATCTAATTTTCAGCCTTAAAAAGGGCGCAAATTCTGACCCCTGGGCGGCATGGATGGACCTGGTAGGAAATGAAGTAAGCCAGACACGTAAGGACGAGCACTGTGTGAGCCCACTCGCAGGAGGGCCCCAGCAGGGACCAGACTCACAGACAGGAGGAGGCAGACGGTGGGGGCAAGGGCGGGGGCGGGGGGAGTCGGGGTCTGACGGGAACAGCGTCAGTCTGGGAAGACGAGACAGTTCTGGAGAGGCAGTGGGGACGGCTGCACAGCAAAGTGGATGTGCTCAGTGCCACTGGCTGGTGCGCTTAGAAAGGTCATTTTACCACAACTAGAAAAAGTGCGCATGTCGCAGAGAGGGGCTGCGATCACACTGAAACAGCTTTTAGAGACAAGGAGACAAGGGCCTGGTCCAGACTGAGGAGGGGACGTCTTTCCTGCAGGGAGGGTGCAGGGAGGCCCCCTCTGCACAGAGGTGCCGGCCCCGCGCCCACATCCCTGAGCTCCCCTGGTTCCTGGGAAAGTGGGGCAGTTGTCAGAATCATCCGAATGGAGGAAGAGAAACAAAGGAAACGTGGAGACTGTTGCGGGCCGGCGACCTCAGGAAGATGCCAGCCCGGGAAGAAAGCAGCCAGGGCCAAGAGCAGAGCTCCGCGGTGGCCTCGGGCTGAGAACCGGGCGCCTCGCTCCCAGGGAGCGGGCGTAGCTGCCCCGACACCAGGGCCCACCCACTCCCGCGAAAACGGCCACGCTGGGGCCCCAGTGTGAGACTGAAATCCCCGGCACACTCGAGGTGCACTGGGTCACGGAAGCACTGGGGACCAGGCACGGGAGGGGACGGAGGGTGACGAGGATTTGAATGGGTCGAGAGCACGCTCTGGCGGGGAGGAGGGGAGAAGGTCCAGGAACACACTGAGGTCCCTCCCGCTGGGCCTCCCTCTCCTGGAGCAGGAAGAAGCCAAGGGGAAGGTTTGGGGACGAGCAAAACTAGCCCCGCCCCCACGTACCCTAAAGGACCCGGGAGGTGATCCTGCTGGCTGCCCGGAGCTGCTAGACCCCAGAAACCCCTGTGAACTTCAGCAGTGGGTGCCGGGCAGCTCTGGGTGTCCCCTGGGGTGGGACGCAGACCCTCCACGTGGGGAGGGGGACGAGGTGCAGGAAAGGAGGTTGCTCTGCCAGGAGGGACGCAGAGGAGAGGGTGCAGGAATGAGACAGGCAGAGATGCCCCACTGATCTAGTAAAGTTTCTGGGTTTGTGGTCCCCCAAGACAGCTCTAGCTGGAAATTCGCCTCTGCTCACGGCCGGACCCAGTGTCCCGGCCAGGGGATGGACCCAGGCGGGGGAGGGAGGGACCCCGACCTGGCTCACACAGCTGGCCTGGCTGAGCGTGCTAACGGCTCTCATGTAGCTCTGGTTCCGGGAGCGGAACTTCGGGGAGTTGTAGTTGGCAGAGGGGTCCAGGCTGTGGCCGGCTGGCCCGTCGCTGGCCGCTGGCAGGTAGCTCTGGCTGCAAGAAAGGAGAGGAGAGGCGTCCGTGAGCATCTCTGCAGGGACCGTGTGACCCAGCGCCCAGAGGCCAGTGCAGAACCTCGTCCTGTGACGGTACCTTTGCCCCCTGTAAGTATTCCTGACAGACACGCTCATAAACGTGCGTCGCATCAGAAGCAGCGAGAGAGGCTGTTCTGAACCTGCTTTCAAGCCTGACTTCTTACGACCAGGTAGTGAAATCGGGACCTTTCCACACCGGAAAAAAAAAGAGCTGAAGGCACGGGGAACTCACCCAGCGCAACAGTGGGCTCGGCTCAAAACCCGAGTCTCATGAAAATCACGTCGGCTTCTGACAGCTTCACACACGCAGGAAAACAAAAGGTGAAAACAAGCCTTGCCTCCAGTTCCAACTTACGTGAAGTTGACCAGATTACACAATCCAGGCAGAGCAGACTGAGAAACCAAATCCATTTTGTTATCAAAATGATCTTTTTCTCCCCCCAAATAGCCTTAAAGTCAAAGTCCTCTGGTCTCCCTTCTCGTTATTTTGCAAAACGTTAAACGTACGGGAAAACCTCGAGGACGCCGGTCAGACCGCAGGTTCAGCTGAGCTCACACTTCTGGCTGACTGAGCTCCTTTCAAGTTCTGATGACAGTGTTTCCACAGAACAGTAAGAACTCATGTTATCTGACCCAGACAGAATGTGGACAGAAACAATTAATTTACTCTTCTTTCCTAGTTTGGATCACAACGGGACCATTAAACAGGATCACGGCACAGGCCTGTGCACACACGTGTGTGAACACGGGATTGCTCACTCTGACTCGTATTTGGCCAAAGTACGTTCCTGGCTCTTCAGAGTGAACTCTTGATGCAAACCGTTTCCTCTCTGACTTACTTCTTTAAAAATGGGCAGCAGAGAAAAAATTGGGGCTTGATTACAAGTTCTGATTAAGTGAAGCTCATTTGTTATAAAGTCAATGTTTCGGATAAAAGTAATAATAATTATTTTTAGCTATTAATAGAATACAATTCACGTTATAAATTAATATAATAATGATCTTTGTTTTAAAACCGAGTGTAGGTTTATTTCAGCTCTTCCCTCCTCTCCACTCAAAACAGACCAAAAAAAAAAAAAAAAAGAGAGAGAGAGAAAGGAAAGGAAATGGGGGAGAAGTGAGCTTGGAGCGGGTTCTGATCTTGCGTGTGAAGACATGTAAGTCTCTGCCTGACGCCCCGTCACTCCCGCTGCTGCGGGCAGGAGGTCCCGGTGGGGGTCCGGGCCGGGGGCTGGCCCAGCAGCGGGTCCCTTGGCTCCTCCGTGGCCCCGGGGCTGGAGACAGACAGGTGTGTGGCCACCCCCAGCGCCCGAGACCATGGCATGTGGGCCCGGGCTGGTAGGCCGTGACCATCGCCTGCCCCGTCTGCACGCGTGTTTGGCCCAGCTCCACGGCACGTGCGGGCGTGCGCGTCGCACCCCCGGGGGCTGCCCGGGCTCTGGGGCTCTTGGCTCCACGTTTGCTTTTGCAAAAACAGAAACTCCCTCTCCTCTGTGTTTCCTTGAAACCGCTGACTTCACACGGCGAGTTTACCAGCCAGCACGGAGTCTCGTTTCCTTCTGACGTAACGCTTCCCCTCGGAGGAATCTGCCTTCTCACCGTTGTACCCTCTTCAACGTCTGGGAGTCTTTCAAAGTGGCTCCGTCACCTTTACATCTGTGCGCAGGTCCCAGCGCCGAGCCTGGAGCCCCAGAGCGCCAGCGAGTGCCCCCGGGTGGCGCTGGGCAAGCCCGAGGTTTCGTGTGTGTGTGATTCTGCGGTTCAAACACGCCTCTGATCCCCGCTGCTCTCCTTCTAACGCAGGGCAGCCACTGCAAGCAGACTCGCCTCTGCAGGAAGCTAGTCACGCTGTTTTCTTTTAAACACAGACTCCCAGCAGTTAACGTCTGCTACACGCGGCGACGCTGGGCACTCTGGGAGCATCTGGCAACGTGCTAACCCACCCAGTGCTCGCAGGAGTCCCACCCGGTTCGTGGCCTCGCTGTGCAAACAGGACGACCGACACCCGCACCGCCCAGGTCCCCCAGGTGAGCAAGGAGCGCGCAGCGGCCCGGCGGTCTGGCCCCGGGACACACACCTCCAGCCCCAAGAGTGCACTGCCGAGACACGGGATCGGCGACCTCAAGAGGCTGGTCCTCCAGTACCACGCATTTTAAATTAAAAAAAGCCCCAACTTCAGCCTATTACGCTTAATAGAAAACACCTGTTGTTATGACAACGGCTCAGCGCCGCCCCCCCCCCCCCCCGAGGAGGCCCACGGTCCTCATGGCCGCGGCCTGGACACTGACAACCAGCAGGGAGGCCGGAGGTGCCAGAGAGACCAGGGGTCCCACGTGGGACAGGGCCGGGCCCCGGGGCCCCCGCTCCTCCCCAGCAGCCGGTCCTCGGGCACCAGCACCATCTGAAACTCCCTTCAGGCCCCTCAGTTATTTCTTCAAAATGGTGATTCCTACTGCAGACCCGGGTGCCAGGCACAGCGCAGACCTTCATGTGCAGACTTTCCGGTGGCGCAGACGTTCCTGAGAGGAAACCACAAAGAGCCTTCCAGAGTAACGCAAACACATGGTTTCTAGTTTTTTCCCCTTTGAGTGGTGCCCACGTCCGACAGTCACACGTGCACACGAGGCGGGAACCTGCTCCAGGAGCCGAGCGAGGAAGGAGGCGCGTCGGGAGGGCTCCTGGCTTCCAGCTCTCCCCTTCCCGCCTGCGAGCTGTGAGAGTCGGCGGCTGGACCGAGGCCACAGCCCTCTTCTGTGACTTCAGGTCATGGTGAAAACAAATCCACGTAACCAAACCCACACCTCACCAGGCCTCTGCGTTCAGCTGCCGGACCCGTGTAAACACACCCGAGCCCTGAGACAAAACACGCCGCCCCTGCGTTCCCGTCACCCGAGCAGCGAGGACGCTGGGCAGCGTGTATGAAGGACAAATAGGGGAAAACTTTTTTTTTTCTAACTCAGCGTGTTTGTTCCAGATGCAGAGGGCGTCCCTCTGTTTTCACACGTGGAGCTGACGGAACTGGCAGGAGCGTGGCGTCTTCCCTGCGCCACGTGGAGAACGGGGCCCAGCGTAACCCTCTCCGGGGAGACTGGACCCTTCCCGCCTCTGCAGAGGCTCCGAAGGCGGAACAGACACAGCGTCAGGCTCTTCCCTCGTCCTCTAAGGCCAGGAGGGCTCTTGGAAGAGGGGCCTCGCTTCCCGGAGATGAAACGCATCCCGGAGAGGAGGCGGCCGGCGTCCACAGGTGTTGGAGGAGCAGCTGCCAGGAGCCTGTGAGTTTTCTGGGGACGGACGGACAGACGGACAGACGGGGCCGCCCTCACAACCCTGGCGCCTCCTCCCACCACCTGTTCCTCTGCTCCTCACGTTTATTATTCTTATTTTTTAAATCTTAAAGTATTTTTTTTTTAGGGAGGTCCCGGGGATTGAACCCAGGGCCTCGTGCAAGCCAAGCACGCGCCCACCTCTGAGCTGTGCCCTCCTTTCTACGTTTATTCCTTTACTGACCAGCAGCCCCTGCAGGGAAGGGGCTCATTAAACCCTGCAGACTTTCTGGAGCAGGAACAGAGGCCCCGCGCCAGGAAGTCCTGGTGGTCCGGGGGCGGGGGGGTTTGGGGCCGTGGGAGGCAGTGGGGAAACCGACCTGGAGGACTTGGGCCCGACTGCAGGAAGGGCAGGTGAGAAAAGGGTGGTGGATGGGACGGTTTTGAACAATTTTCCGAATCTGTCAGAGAGGAGGGGATGCGGGGTAATTTGGAAAGGCTGTGAGTTTGCTGGGTGGTGAGGCGACCTGAATGTTCATTTGTAGAGAGCGAGGGCCAGTGCAGTGGCCAGCAGAGCCATCGGGGGACACATCGCAGCGCCCAGCGCAGCCTGGGCTGGCGCGGGCACGGCCGTGAAGGCGGCTGCGTTCAGGTCCCGGCTGAGCTCCCGGCTCATGTGTCACGTTGGACAAACTATGCCACTTCTGTGAGCACCTGCAAAACGCGGACGTCACAGGACTTAACTCACAGAGTCCGCGGATGTTAATTAAGAACATTCTACACAATGCGTGGAGGGTGGAGCCTGGCGCGCCGCGGGCATCTGGTTAATGTTAATAAGCATTGTAGTCGACTTGCCCGCAGAGGCCTGGACGGGGTCGGGGACCTGGCTCCCAGGTCAGTCTGAGGAGTTTGGTAGGACTTCTTGGGACACTCCTAGGGGAGCTGACGGGGGTCAGGGCTTCTCGGAGGGACCCCATTTTTCCACGTCAGATTCTGCCTGAACAAAACATTTCAAGTGTTTACTTTCTTTTTTTTTTTTTTTTTTGAAAAGAACAAACACTGGTGAAGTCGTCAGAAAGAACTTAATTTTTTTTCTAAAATAGAAATCATGGAACAGAAAAATTAACCCCATTACACCCCGTTAACTAACCGAGCCAGAGCTGCAGTGTGTGGGCTGCGCAGACCTCAGGCGCGGCCTCTGGACAGACGCCTCTCCTCCGCGGCTGCGCCCTCGGCCTCACCAGCCCTCTGCGTTGTCGTCATGCTCGCCCGCCGCAGCGCGAGCCGCGGAAGCCTCGCTCAGGTCACCTCCCGCTTGCTAAGGGCTGATGCCGTGGTGGTTGGTTACTCGTGTGTCTTCTTTTGTGGAGTGGCTTCCCTAACTTTTCCCCATTTTTTCCCATCAGTTTGTCTTCATAGTTTTATTTTGTGGGTGTTCTGTATATATTTTGCATGAAATCCTTTGTCAGATACACATTTCAAATATTTCCCTTCACTCTGCAGTCTGCCTTTTCATCTTCTTAGTCCTTTAACGAGCAGAAGTTCTACCTGTTGATGGCGAGAGCCTCTCTCCCGCACGCTGATTTATTCTGTCGATTTGCGTGGCCCTTAGTCCGAGAGGTTTCACCTCCCAGGGGATATGAGGCAACGCCTGGAGACGCTCCGTCGTCACAGTTGCTGTCACCTGGTGGGTAGAGGCCGGACATGCTGCTGAAAGTCGTGCACAGAGAGCCGTCAACTCAGAAGAGCCACCTGGCCCCAGACGCCAGCCGCACACAGGCTGAGAAGCCCTGGTCCCCCGACGCCACCCTCACTCTGTCTTAAGGACAGAGGGCCTCCCACCCGCAAGAACATAATCCGCTTTCCCCAGGCGAGGGCCCCTTGCACATCCACCAAGACAGACTATGTTCTGGGACATAAACCTTAAGAAATTTGAAAGAATAGAAATCATACACAATACGTTCTTGGACCATAATCAGTTAAACTAGAAATCAGCAACAGGAAGATTTCTGGAAAATCCCCAGGAATCTGAAAGTTAAACAGCAGGCTTCTAAACAAGCCGCGGTTCAAAGAGGAGGTCTCAAGGGAAATTGCAAAATGTCTTGTTCAGATAACCAGGGGGAGGGAGAAAAGCCAGAGTGAACCACGTCGTGTCAAATTACAGTCAGAGACATCGGTATGGATTCATGCTTAGCTTAACAGACGCGGACGGGAAGGTACGATGAACACCTGCACGTACGCCGGCTCTGCCCGCTGAGGAGCTGGCCGTGAGCACACCCGGTGCCCCACCCAGGATTCTGAATGCCGTTCTCCTAAAACGAAGCAGGGAGCCTTGCAGAGACGGCTGGGTCTGGGGCTGGGAAAATCAGATGGCGAGAGGCGTCCGACTTGGTTCTTCTTTGTCAAGGGTGTCCTGGCTCTCCTAAGGTCCTTTGCATCTTCACACACGTTTTGGAATCCTCCTGTCAGTTTCTCTAAAAACAGAGGTTGCTTTGAATTGCGTTGGTTTTGGCTGAGGTTGCGCTGAAACTACACCCTAACCTGGGGAGAACTAGCAGCCTGACCGTGCCGAGGCTCCATCACGGTGTCTCTCCATTTACGTCGCTCTCCTTTCATTCCTTGGAGCAGGGTCTTGGCCCTCGGTGCAGAGTCTACAGGTATGCGTGTACGTCTCAGGTGTGTGCAGTGAATCCCCAGACGTGTGCACCTCAGGCAGATTTCTGGCAGACAGGTGACTAGCACATGCGTGTTAACTGTTCTCCAGAACGTGCCGCCCCAGGATGTCTCATTTTCACGTTGTGTTGTGATGGTGCCTCTGTCATCTGCTTGGCTCACTGACACCTCGGGGCCTCGGGTGGTGGTGTCCGCTGCGAGAGGCGGAGACGGACACCTATTACAGGGCGACACGGTGGCGGTTTCCCTTCCAGACCCTCTTGGAGCGAGGGTATGGGCACATGACCGCCGCCCCTCAGATACGGTGCGTCTCCCCCAGACTCGGGGTGCAAGCTCAGGGCACAGAGGAGAATCCCACCAAGAGCAGCTGCAGCCGCCGCATCTGGCGTACAAGGTCGCGGGCAGAGCTCGGCCTGGGTGTCGCCCGCGAGGCGTGTGCCCAGCGTGGCTGGGATGGCGGGCTTCACCAAAGCAGGCAGATCTGAGGGGGGCTGTTCCCGGCTGCAGAGCCTTCACTCTGCCTGCTTCTGTCCCTGCTGGAGATTCTCAGAGACGCCCTTATTGTTTCATGCATTTTCTTTCTGCTTAGTTACAGAGCCTGTTTTTCGTGCTTATTTAAGCATCCAGAGCGAGTCTGCATTTGAGCCTCCCCGCCCCCTGTGTGACGACGCAGCCGTTTCCTGGATCCAGGTACTCGAAGTGGCAGCTGAAGCCACGCCCGGACTTACCGCAAACAGGGTCCCCGAGGTCCACCTGGTGCCACCGAAAGGCCCCTTGGGTCCATTTTCTTAAAAACACTGTTGATCTCAAGACCTTGCAAGTCACACATCACAGAGACTGGCTCAACACCGACGCGTGCGCCAGGACTTGCGGGCGCGCCTGCTGCAGGGGGTCTGCTGTTGACCCGCCGACATTCAGAGCGTTTGAGGTTTATTTTTCTGAAATTCAGTTTGCTGACATCTCTCCCTGTAATTTATTTTTCCAAAGAGACACGAGTGGAGGCCAGTGTGCGTGAGCTGCGACACAGAGGAAGCGGGGGCCCGGGGACCAGCCATCGGCCGGGACCAAGGCAGGGCTGCTCTAAAGGGACTTCCTTGGGGTGAAAACGCTCTCCCCAGGTGTGTTTACCCGGCAAGTGAGCCATTCACCTAACACACACTCACTGGGCGCCCAGAACAGGAATGAGATGGCTGAACCTCGCCCTTGCTCTCAGGAGCTTCCGGGGCAGCAGGCTGGAGTCTGTCTCTCGGACCTGCCCCGTCAGGTCCCCCGCCCAGAAGGCAGAGGGAGCGAGCATTCGGGACCTGGGGGGTCAGGATCACCTGGGCAGAGACGACGTCCGGCTGCGGCTCTCACCTGGGCATCGGGCCTTGGGGGCCACATTAAACGCAACATGCCCGAGGCTGGACTCAGCCACCCCCGACCTCTGCGCCTCCTTCCAGCCCCTCTGCCGCCCATGTCAGAGTCCTGGGCGGGGGCGTCTTCCGTCCCTGCTCCTTTTGTTCAGCACCATCCCCTATCAGGTCCACTTCCCGACCCATTTTCTCGGTCCCCCTGCCATTGCCAGCACAGTCTGCTCTCCCTCACCGGGATTTCCTGACAGACACATGACCGTGTCCCCCAGTCAGATCCATCTTCCTAAGACAGAAACCGTCTAGGCTACTGAACCCCTTCAGGGGTTCCCCAAGACCTTCAGGAGCAATTTTAGGGCATTTATTAGCCTAACAAACGAGGCGACTGGAACACGAAGCTGCAGTAAAAATCACCACTAACACCCACCTGATCAGCCCCAGTGACCACTTCCTGACGAGCAGTTCAGGGCGTCAGACACCACTGAGCACCTGCTCTGCGTCAGGATAGCTCAGCCACGGTCTCTGCTCTCGAGGGACCTGGAGCAAAGTCTGGCCAGTGAGACAAACAGAAAACTGGATCGGTTCCCCGTCAGGTGGTGTGTGCAGAGAAGACATTCTGTTCCACGCTGCCACCGCTGCCTTTGTTCCAGAATTTCTCCCGTTAGCGCTTGAAATTAAATATCACTGCGGCAGTTAAATACGCGTTTCCATTCTCCTCACTCCATTGTATTTTCTGACTGCTGATTTTATAGGTTAAATATTTGATTATCTACCACCCTGTAAAATGCGAGGTACATGCTGCTTAAGAAGAAAGAGTTCTTTCGCCGTTGCAATGTTTAATGATAAATGCTGAATTTAGTGACTATTTGAATACGCCACCATATACATATAAGACCCTACAGGCAGTAAGATCGAGCATCCTATTGTGATTGGAGAGAATCACTAAATGCGCATCCATCTGAAATGAAAAGAGCAGTGTAACCCGTCATGGAAGCGATCCGACGTGGTGCCCCAGTCAGCTGACAATGTCTGGGGGACTGCACGGCAGTTATTGGGGTAATAAAAAGAAATGAGTGTTCACTGCCATTCGAGGGAGCCGTAATTTAATCCGGAACTAGAGACAAACACAGAAGATGAAGAAGAACGAGGGCACCAAATGTGCAGGAAGATGGCTAATGGGAACCTCTCAGTACGGGGACATCCCGGGAGTCAGAAGTCACCGGTAGCAGACGGGGGCAGCCCTGGGAGGGGAGACTGTGCTGGAAAAGCCCTGGGCTCTCTGGACCAGGGATGCTGAAGGCCCCTGCCCCCCCCGTGCACGTCGTGGTGCTAGAGCTGGAGGCGATTCTCGGGACCAGTAATGCTCAGCGCCCACTCCTTTCACTCCATCAAGGAAGAGGGGTTCCCTGGTGACAGCTTGGGGACGTGTCTCTGCAAGTCTTCTTTTACTACATCTCACGTAAAATGACCTTGGAGACACAACACGTGGGCATACTCCCGGGAATAAGTTTCACTTTATGGCTTTAGAACACACATAAAACCATACTTCCACTTGTAGCAGAGAAGTGTAATAAAGTCACCGAGCATAAAGGTATTACTCTGGTAACTTTGCAACACAAGGATTGTTTGCTTTAAATGCAGTGTTATTACTGGGAAAACAGCACTTACCGGTTACGAGGGGGCTTAGAAGACAGAGAAGCCGATTTTCAGTATCTTTTAACACTAATATACGCTTTTGGAAAATTTTTAGGAAATATTTGAAAAAAGGTAAAACTCAGCTGCAACTCCACCACCCAGAGATGACCATTCCTAACACGTTGGTGCTTCCGTGTATTAGTTTTCCACTGCTGTGTGTGGCGGTTAATCTTATGCATCAACTTGGCGAGAATGCGGGACCCAGATACCTGCTCAAGTAGTAGTCTAGACAGTACTGTGAAGGGGTTTTTTTGAAGATGTGATTAACATTTAAACTGGTAGACTGAGTAAGTAGACTGCCCTCAGGATGCGGGTGGGCCTTGCCCAACCAGTTGAAGGTCTTAAGAGAAAAGATCAACCTCCTTGAGGAAGAGGAGGCGTCCAGACGCCTTCAACTTGAGCTGCAGCAGCATCTCCCCTGGGCCATCAGCCTGCCAGTCTGCCCTCCACAGGCATGGGAGCCAGCTCCTCACAGGCCCCGTGTCTCAGGAGAACCCTGACTAACGCCACGTTACCATGAACTCAGTGGCTGAGCGCAGCCCTCCTGTGCTAGGTCACGTTAGAACCGTAGGTCACAGTCTGGCGCGGTGGGACCGGTTCTCTGGCCGCGGCCCCACACACGGACAGCAAGGCGCCAGCCAGACTGAGTTCTCTTTGGAGGCTCTGGGAAGAAATAACGTAAGTATTTTTCATACATACATATTGATACATTTCACAGTAAACGAGATTTAAACAACATTTATCCTAATAAAGTGGTTATTGCAAAAGCAATTCAGGTCATCAAACCCTTATTTTTTTAACTGTGAAAAAGAATTCTGTCATTTTCAGTTGACTGGTTTTTGGTGCCTCGTTAATATCCTGGCAATCTGTATGCTCATTTTTTTTAATTCTTACATTTTTTATTTCTATTTTCTATTTTTGGTACATTTATTTATTTATTAATGTTGTCTTATTTATATACTTAGTTCATAACACACACTTATTTCTTGGATGACTAAGCATGTGAATTCATACGTGAAGCATCGTTTACCAAGGAAGACGGCGGTTTCAGGAGAAGAAATCATTTTACTGCATTTGGGAGAACCGCACACAAGGCACTTAGAACAGCCACTGCCGGGCTTGGTGTTATGTGACTTCGCCCTCAGATTTTACGGCCTCTTCTCTCTGAACTCTTTACTCAGCGCGGTCCCCGGGAACACAGCAGACGAGGGCAGCCGGGGAGAAGTGCAGCCCCCTTTCAGCCCCAGGCCAGCGTCTGCTTCTCACCCCAAAGGGACTGCGTGCACTGTCACCGCCCTCTGTCCTCAGTTTCGCCAGGTGGGGCCCAGCTGCTGGCCGTCCGTGTCCCTCGCCGCCTGCACAGCTCCGGGGACCGGACGGAGACGCGCGTGGGCTGTCACAGCGCGGACGCGGGCCCTCGGAGCCCCGCACGGCCCCAGGAGTCCGTCTGGCACCGCGCTGTTTAACAGCCACACTCGAAGGACTTCCTGTAATTTTTCTCACGGTACCAGGTCTGCTGACAATGCTTTTCTCAACTTCTGTTTTTGTGAAAAGGTCTCTATTTCATTTTCATTTTTGAACGGTACTTCCTCTAAGTCTAGAATTCTGGGTGAATCAGCTTCTCTTCTCATACTTTAAGCATCTCCCTTCGTTGTTTCTGGCTTGGAGAGTTCATGCTGAGAAGCTGAAACTGTCTGTTCCTCTGTAGGTAGCGTCTTGTTCGGTAAGAGTCCCCTTTACCCTTGGCTTCTGGTGGCGGGAACGTGATGGGGAGACGGGGTGAGGCCTTTTGTTTGTTTCGTCGTTTGGGTGTTCATCTTTCTCGAGAGTTCCGCGCTCTTCAGTCTCTGACTTAACGTCTCATGACGTTCAGGAATTCTTGGACGTTACGTCTTCTGACGTCTCTTCCCTCCGGGGCTCCTCCGTGCTGGACAGCTTGACGCCTCCCCGCAGCTCTTAAACGCGCTCCTCTGCTTCTCGCGCCCTACGTTTTCTCCTTCGCGTTTCAGTGCGGTGGTGTCCGTGCACCTGCCTTCGAGTTCACTGCTTACCGCTCAGTCACGTCTACCGACGAGCCGGTCAGCAAAGCTCGTCGTTCCTACACGTGACCTTCCTTTACAGCACTTCTCGCTGCCCCCGTCCTGTAATTTTCCTGTCTGTGGAGTCCACGCGTCCCCTTAGACCCTTTACTGCAATAATCTGTTATTTCAAAGTTTTCTTGGCAGTCCTGTCGCCAGTGTCACCTGTCCATCCCGTGGCCGCTCTGTCTCCTGAGAGTGGCTTTACCGTCTTTCACTGTGTCTTCGAAGTCCTGGTATTTCTGAGTAGACGGCACGTTTGCACAAACGAAGGTCGGCATGATATATAAAAGGCACATACTGAGACGTCCTGGGCCTTCCCTGCTGCGCCTTCCTCCTCCTCACTCCTTAGAGGTAAGCATGTTTTATTAGTTTCTTACTTATTCTCGTGGTTTCACTACGTCATAGAAACGGACAAGAGCTGTTGTCTTATTTTCCCATTATGTGAAAGGCGGCACGTTATTTAGTAACGCTCTGCACTTGGCTGTTGAACGCGCTCTGATCGCTCCGTGTCGGCACACAGAAGTCTTCCCCATTTCTCACAGCCGCCTAACGTTCTACCATGTTCCATTAGTAACATTCTACTGTTTGAACACGTGTATATCTGCTATTCAGTCAGGACTGTAATGGTGAACTTGGGGTTATTTTCAGCTTTTGCTATTCCTGGCCACGTTGCCACGAATAACATGTTACTACTTACAGGTGCAGGTCTGTCCAGGGGACACGTTGTTCAAAGTGTGGTCCAGCAGCCCTGCCTCTCCATCGCTCCCTTGGGTTTTGGGGGAACTTTTACTGTATTGGGTAACGAAGTGGGTCTTACAAATGCAGACTCCTAACCTGTCCTCTGAGCACTGTCAGCGTGGGCGCCTGGTACGAGGCCGCGGGCCAGCCCCTGAGACGAGGAGAGGGACGGGCTGCAGGTGCTGAGGAGGGAGGGGACTGAAGTGCCCGAGGGAGGGGACTGAAGTGCCCGGGGGAGAGGTCAGGCGTGGGGACAGGACGTGCGAGCGCGGGCCAGGGGGTCCGCAGGCCAGGAGGGGTACCTCGTCAACAGGAAAGTAAAGTGCATAATCCTTAAGGAGGCCTGATGCCTGCTCGCGGTCACTACACTGCTTGCTTTTTTTTTTTTCTTTCTCATGGTTTTCTTTTAATGTGCAAGATCACGAAATGAATGACACACTTTTAACACGAGAAGTTATGTTGGCAGCCCCCTACCCAGGGGTTCAAACCCCACGGCCTGCTCAGCACAGCTGGCGCCCAGGGAGGGTTTCAGGGACCCCACGTTCTCAGGTGTTCCCCAGCCCCCCCACATCAAGGCGGGGAGACTGAGGTCTGGTGCAGCCCTTGATGCGGGGGGCAGGGTCAGTGATGCCTCTGGCTCCCCCCAGCACAACTTCCCAGTGAGAACCTCTTCCAAGCCTGGGTTTCTCTGTGACCCGTGCCTCCCTCCCCCAGTTCCCTCTGTGAGCTCCAAAGGGCGAGGCTCTGGCTGGGCTCCCGGCCACGCCCTCACAACCCCCTCCACCGACCATCTTCTCCGTGAGGCAGGGCCTCAGCGGACAAATGAGAGAGGCGGCAGACGGCACTGACAGTCACCCCTTCCTGCCTGGCGTCCCCAACGCAACTGCTGTGGCACTTAAGGGAGGCAGGCCACAAAGGTGTGGTTCACGTCTGCAGGGTTTTAGTTCCCATCCTGCAAGGAGACTAACAGGTCGGGGGATTTACTGGGAGAAGAAATCACACCTGGTTCCACGTGCTGCCGTGTGCATGGCGGGGGTGGGGGTGGACCGACACCAAGGTAACACCCCGGTCACAGCCTCATCCTCTGTCCAGGCTGCAGCCGCTCTGGACACAGCACCGGCAAATCTCCTCAGACCTTCCCACGGGATGACAGACAGCTCGCGGTGGGAAAAGCAGGCAGTTTTTGCATTTATATCCAGACTTAGCCAATCGGGCCAGATACACACAGCACGGTGACAGTTAAGGGTCAGTCGTATGTTCACAGTTCACAGAGGAGTAATCGAGTTCCTCGTTTCCCTGGTTTGTATTTTGTGAAACAAGTTGCACACGTGGACTGTGTATTTCTGGACAAACATACAAAGCGTGTGCTGTTCTAGCTGTGAAGTGGACCCATGTCCTGCCCCTCCCCTGCGGACGGCGTGCGGCCTCCACAGGCACGTGTAACGTTACAGTAAACAAGAAATACTCTGCTGTGATTTTCGCTCACTCACACTCACTCACACTCGCTCATACTCACACACTCACTCACACTCACACAGACGTGCCCCTGGTCAACAACCGGGGTGCTCTGAGGAGGCGCCGGTGCGCCACCGGCAAGGAGAGCTGCTTTAAAATTAATACTTGACACAGACATGGCCCAGGTGTACCTCCGTAATTACTCTGCAGTAACAGCGCAGAGTCTGATTGTTTTATGTGCAGTCTAACATTTTCAACCCAGGACTTTTTAGGGACAGCTGGCAGTGGTCAGCCGTGCGGAGAGGACACTGGGGCCGGGGTGGGGGGCAGCGTGCTGGGGCTTACGTTTGGAGGTCTCCCAGCGGCCTCTGTCCGAGGGGCTGGAGCAGGGGCCCTGGGGGGGGCGTCTTGGGGCTGGAGTCCGACTCCCCGCTCTCCTCATCGCCCATGGCTTTGATGTAGCTCCCGCTCCGCATCCTCCGGCAGGGGATCTCGTCGTCTCGGCCCCCCGTGGGGCACCCGCCCCACTCGTCCTGAGGCACCTAGGAGAGAGCAGACACGGTCAGCCTGGCGCCGACCCCGTGCCCGGGAGACTCAGCCCGGAAGGGCCCCTGGCGTCTCCTCTCGAGGCAGGTGAGGGCAGATGTCCTCAGAGCGCTGCGTGCGGGTCCCCAGGGACACCAGAGCCAGTTACTGCCTTTCCCCGCACTGTAACGGTGAGAGGGAGTCCGTGCCGGCAAAGCAGGACGGGGAGACATCCCACCTGCCGTCTCAGCACCTAGGAAGGAACACCAACATTCAGATTTATTTCCTTCTGGTACAAAAGTCACTGAAACTTGAGAAAACTGGAAAGAAAGAGGTCTCCGGCGTGTAGGAGGAGGAGGAGGAAAGAGAGGAGGAAGGAGAAGGAAAAACGGAAGGAGGGACGGAGGAGGGCCTGCCGCATGCCACGGGCTGCACCACCACATCGAGCCAGGGCCCGGCATCCCGGGGGAGGCGCGCTGGGCCAGCTTACCCCACAGAGCTGACCACTGCCCCCGTCCCGCGTCCCAGCAGACACCCACGGGGGACACCCCTCCGTGCTGCTGCATCAAGCTTCCGGCCTGAGTGCTGGCTAAGCCACAGACAGGATAAAGCCGGCCCATCTTTCGGTGTCCACCTCCCCTGACACACCCAAGTCACGGACCTTGTCTGATCCGGTGTCCCCACCACCCACCCCTGTTCTGCGCAGCTCAGCGTCCCGTCCCACACTACCCCGCCGTGCACGTTTACAAAAGCAAACCCACACCAGGCAGTGGTCTGCAGCGCGTGGAGGTCGCACAATTCCATGGACGCACCCACAACTCACGGGGTTCCGTGCGCCGGTCATGCTGGGGGAGGGGATCTCCCACATGCGCTTCACAGAGACAGAGGAGGAAGCGATGCCACATTCAGAGTCTCCCGGGGTGGGGCTCTTCCTGGTGCAAATACCGAGGGACTTCTGTACCCACATCAGTTCATCTGAAACCGGGTCCTGCCGTCCTCCCAGTTTCGATGTTGCCGATGAGCCGACTGCCACCATCCCCACCGGGGAATTGCAGCCTGGCTGGAAAGGCAGCATTCTCAGCTGAAACCCCTTTCCTCAGAACACGTGGTCAGACACCTCCCACGTTACAGCCCACGACGGGAAAGTCAGTTCTCAGCAATCAGAACAAATCGCCAGGATGGAGAACGATGTGGCACCATCTCACGCCAGGCGGGAACGGGGGCCCAGTCTTCATGGAAACGTGTCAGAACTTCCGTCTATCCATGCCCTCTGACCCGGCAATGTCGCTGCCATGAAGGTGTCTCCAGACAACAGGGCTCATGCCAGGGACTGTGAATTCTTCGCTTGGGTAAAGGGAGGAGACACTCTAATATCTGATCGGGGCGGTGTGAAATATTTACTACAACCGAATCACGGATCCGGCTCAGAAGACACACTTAGCCGTGGAAAGATGTCCACGTGGCGGGGTCAATATTTAGAGCAGAGTAGGCCCTCCGTGTTCTTACACTTTAAAGACAGGCGTGCCTGCATTTTGCAGAGAAACAGCCGGAAGGATGTGGAACCATCACTGGGAGACAGTGACTGTGGGCTTCCCAGTAGTTTTTTCTTTAAGCTTCTATTTTCTCAGTTTTCTACATGGACCATATATATTGCTATTGTAATTAAAAGTAAAATTTTTTTTAATTTAAGAAAATTCAGTCCTGAATGACAATATCTTTCAGCAGAGGAGACTGGCATAAAATACAGTAAATTATGGTTTAATTAGGACCAAAGAGGCAGGTGCAGAGGGGATGAGGGATGGAACCAAGCCATCCACAGAGAGGTGGAGACCTGGGAGGACTTCCTGGAGGTGAGGTCAGGGTTCTAACTAACTGGGACTTGACATGAAGGTGGAAGAAAGAGGCACCCAAAGGCACAGGCTCCAAGTGTCCCCGCTTAGTGGGGAGGAGTGGCTCAGCCACGGGGCGGGCGTTCTGGGGAGGGAGGCTGGAGGCTGGGCCGGGACAGATGGAGAGAACTCGTTCGCGATGAAAATGCGTTCCCGTTGGCAGCTTTAGGGAATTTTTGTGAATTAAAAACATGTTTCCATAAAAATAACAAAGTAAAGATTTTTTTTTTCCCCAGCAGCCTGTGAATTAGCTAACAAATGAGACCAGCTTGTATTTTTTGTTTCTGATTTAAGCAGCCAGTGTCGCAGCCGTTGACAGAAGAGGTTTCAACACCAGAGGAGGGAGAGCAGACCCAGGCGCAGGGCACGAAGGCCGCTTCCCTGCAGGCGCCTCAGGACCGTCGAGAGGACGAGGGGCGACGCTGGCACGCACTGTGCCTCAGTGAGTGACTGCTGGGCAAGCGCCCGTGTCAAACACCTGCGGCAGGAGACGTCCGGGGGGCCGACCTGGGGGAACGCAGGGGTGAACCTGCGCCCACAGGAGCCCTGACCTGCGGACCCCGTGTGGCCTCTGCTGCAGTGAGTGACAATTAATTACCCTAATTTCCTGTCTGCACAGAGTGCTGAGTGAGATCTGTAACTTCTGAAAAGCATTCCCCGGAGGTCGAGTTTAGCGTGCATTTTGGAATCTCCTGTTTCTGGCATCAAGCAGGCTTGAATGCGGCGTATTAGCCTATCAGGTGACAAGGGCCAGGGCTTGGTAACAATACTCTCTTTCAGGGGTGGAAATCAAGGAAAAACGCCCCAAACGCTGTGAGTCCCCACAGGGAATGTCTTCTCCGCTCACTCCATGACTTGCTTGCTTGTTTTAAATGCATGCCAGGTACACCCGCCTCTGGGGATATAACTGAGAGCAGTACGGCTGGGCTCTTCGGTTCCAGGTTTTCGAAAGGACAGCGGTTCCAAGCGGGGGCGCCCGCCGGGGCCACCCCGATCTCCATCTGGGGCAGCCGTGACTTCTGCACCCCCGGGGAGCGCGGCCCGCATCCCGGGACCAGAGATGCTCGCTCTCAGGAAAGCAGGAAGCAGTCCCGCCCCAAGAGCGCCTGGCGCGTGCCTGTCTGACGCTGCTGGCGGCTCTTCCGTCTGTCATGACCTGAGCCTGGGAGCTGACCCTTCTTTGCACGCTAACCAAAGCTTGCTGGGTTTTTGCCTTTTCTTCTGCATGGTTTTAATGAACAGTGACTTTTTCAGGTATGCAACTTACCATGTAAATCAAGGGAAAGAGAACTCGGTTCGGTGTGATGCTTCCCTGAGAACCGTTTACCGTTTCCAAAAACCCCTCAGGCTGGCGCATCCGCGGTGTGGCTGGTCATCAGGGCCCCTCCGGGCGTCTCAGTGAGGTCAGTCTTCGGCCAGAGACGAGCTTCCGATCACCCCCTTCAGTACATGTTTGTCGCGTGCCAAGACGCTTTTACGTTAAAACTCATGTTCTTGGATAAAAGTTACTCCCTTTTTTAGAAAAAGAAGACAGCTTATTTTTTTGCTTGAAGCAGAGCCAGTTTACAGTGTTGTGTTGGTGTCTGGCCTGCAGCACAGTGATTCAGGTTTATGTACACATGTTCCTTTTCATGTTCCTTCCCATTCCAGGCCATTGCAAGGGAGTGGATACAGCTCCCTGTGCTGCGCAGCGGGACCTCGCCGTTCATCTTCACCTGCCTTTAGTTTCTCTGTTTTATTAGAGTCCGGGCACATTATGTAATTAAGGGGGTTGGGGGGCCGGACCTCCCTGCAGAGGGAAGTCCGAGTGCCACGCACCGTCAGCCCTGTGCACGCACGGTGCAGCCCCCGGGTTTCCCCAGCCGCGGGCCACCCCGCCCAGCACAGGCGCGTCTGCTGCTGAGAAGGAGTCTGCCCGTGCGTGGACCCACGCAGCTCAAACCCGCGTCGCTCCAGGGTCAGCTGCATACTCAGAACATGCGTGTAGGTTGGTTACACAGGAATTTCATTTTAGAGCAGTCAAGGCGGCACTGTGAGGTATTTGTTACAAGCAGGAGCCTTGGCTGGTCAGTTTGGGAGCCACTGTTGTGGCAGGAAAGCTGTCGAGACAGTTGCGTGACGGGCCGGGGTTCGGAGAGCACGTGGTCAGGCGGTCAGCAAGCCTCGGGGGGCCTGGGAAGGTGTCTCGTAAAAAAGTCTTCCCAGCCGATCCCGCTCCCCGGGGAGGCAGGGGTGCTAGGCAGGGCGGCGGGGGCGGGGATGCAGCGGGGGTGGGAGGCGCGGTGGGGGTGGCGCTTGCTCCCCGGCCCAGGGGAGCACTGGCTTCTGACGAACCCAAGTCCAACTAGCGGCGAACCTCGTGCTCTGTGGACGACCCTGTGGCTCCCAGCCGGGGGCACTCCTTTCCCGGGGACAGCGGGCAACGTCTCCACAGTGGGGGTGCCGCTTACCGGCCGCTAGAGGCTCAAGACAGTCCCCACGGGAGACAGGCCCGGCCACGTGTCCTCCTGTCTCTGATTTCCTACCACAGACACTCCTCACCGTCCTTCGTCACACACAGGCCGCGCCATCTGTAACCGGTGAGCGTGGGTTACGTCCACCCACACGGCATCAGAGGGCTAGGCGATGCCGATGATTTTCAGAGTGCCTTTCTCACCCGCTGCTGAATCTGACCACAAAGTCTGATGTACATGAGATTAACGAGGCAGAAGGATTCACCAGACTCACAGCTGGCAAATACTCAGAACCCCACCATCACTCAGTGAGGAATTCGTTTCAGTGACATTCTGGACCGCCCGTCACAGGCACAAGCCACACCGGGAACCACAGACGAAGCACTGGAGGGGGTCCAGCTCGCCGTGTGCCGGTCTCTGTCCGCGGTGGGCCGTGTGGGTTTATTTCAACGTGTCCTGGATGGGAAGGAGGGTGGGGCGTGGGTGAGACAAGACGAGCCAGGAATGGATGGTTCCAGAAGCTGGGTGGCGGGTCTGGCTCCGAGGGACCCAGCACCACAGCTGGAGATCCACTCTGAAGTACTGAGGGGACACCGCGTTAGAGAGTTCCCAGGTACAAACAGAGAAAGACGAGAGAGGTCTGCTTCTCTAAGAATGAGTGCACGGGGCCCTGGACGCCCTCATCAGGTCCCTTTAGACGTGTCCAGGCAAAGCCGCCATGTTTATGTCTTACCAGAGCTCGCTCACTACAAGCAGGACTTGTCCCTTCCATTGCTATAAAAATAATATTTTATCCGACTACCAATTTGTCTCCTTGAATAAATCAGCCAGCAAAAGCAATTTGGTTAACATTTCCGTTTAAAACAGAACCACTGGGTTTTGGACAAGGTACCAGATGGCAGTCGGAGCTGCTAAAATGATCTGCAGCCACCTGATGCCTGGAAAGACTCCCGGTTGTCTATAGTCCCATTAATTGCCCGCCTGGTGACTCAGCCGGCACTCAGCACCGTTACCCGTTGCTCTGGGAAGATCTCTAACCCGGTGCGCAGCCCTCAGCAGCTGCTGTCGGGAGAGGCGAAGTGGCTGAACTGGAATCCGACTGCACATGTTCTAAAGGGAAACTTCAGACCTTCAGTCTTTGCTGACAGCACTGTTGCACTGACAGAAGTCAGGGCAGGAGCTCCTTAAAAGAGGTGGGTGCCTCTCGGGGCGCCCCCAGCACACTCAGCCACAGCGTGATGAGGCGCTGAGATGGGAAGGAAATTATACAAAACGGAGTTCCACGGTGCGCCTCCTCCAGCCACCCACCCACCGTGTTTAGTCTGTTTTTGCCTTTGGTGAATGTGTTTCATCCGCACCCCAGAGGAACAGGTGCATTCTCCACAACCATGCGCCTCGGTGTCCTGAAGGTTTAAAGATGCTCCTGTCAGGGAAGCCAGCGAATCCCCTCTGGCCAAACCCGCCACTCTCCAACGAGAAAAAGGACGCGGGCTGAGGCACTGCACAGTTGCTGCCAAGCCCTCGGCCTTCAAGGCGCAAAGGCGGCTGCGGGCTAGAGGAGGGGGCTCCCCCAGGCCCCCGCCCGCCCGCCCGCCCGCCGCTGCCGGGAGACCTTACCTGCAGGTAGTGGCAGGGCCGCAGCGGCGGCTTGGTCTCCGGGCGCACCAGCGGCTTGTCCAGGTGCAGCGAGCTCTTGCGGTAGGCCTCCTTGGCCTGGCTCACCGTCAGGGTGGACCAGGAGCTCCGCTTCATGTACCTGGTGTCCGGCGTCATGGCCACGCCCTCGCAGGCCGAGCACTTGACGTCGCTGTTGCTCTTGGAGGTGCGCAGCGACAGGTCCCCGAAGGGGCCCGGGAGCGCATCGGGGTAGCAGCGGGCGAGGGGGCCCACGTGCTGCCTGCCGATGGCGCCGGGCGCCCGGTAGGCGCCGTCGCCATCCAGGCTGTCGTCCGAGCCCCACCGGCTGCTCAGCCCCGACCTGAGCCTGGGCTCCGGCCGGCGCTCCCTGCTCTTGCTCCGCTTGCCGTGCCTGGCGTGCTGGCCGTGGTGCTGGTCGTCCGGCCGGCCGTCCCCCTTGGTCCCGTTCACGCTGCTCTTGGCCGAGCCCTCCAGAGAGTGGGACTTGGTGAAGAGCTTCTGCACGGAGTGGACGAGGTGCCGGATGCGCCCCGGGCTCTCGCCGCGCGGCTCGGCGCCCGCGGACGTCCGCTGGTACTGCAGCGTGTGGAACCCGTCCCGGTGCAGCGGGAGCTGCTTCTCGAACTGGTCCAGGAGGTTGGCCGGGATCCGGTTGATCTTGGCGCTGACGTGGGACGCAGCGCAGTCATCCCGGGGGTCGTAGTGGGAGCTGTAGTGCATCCGGGGAAAGGTGCTGCTGGACACGTGGTCGCCCAGAGCCACGGGCATCACCACGCAGTCCGAGTGGACGGAGGCCCGGGGGGAGCAGCGGTGGTGGTCCACGGGGCAGCTCTCTGCCGGGCGGAGCAGGTAGGGCTGCCGCCCCTCCTGCCCGTGGTGGAGGTGGCCGTGGCCGAGCTCGCAGTCCTCGGGGGGCGCCAAGCCCCACGTGTGGCCGGAGCACAGCTGCGGCGGGTTCCGACTTCCGGGTAGCCCTTTCATAGTCCTGGGCGCAGGCGAGCGCCTCTCCTCATCGAAGTGCAGAGTCGGGGACCATGAGCACTGCTGGTCTGCGGAGAGAGCACAGAAACGCCAAGTGAGGCTTGTGCGAAAGCGGGCGGGCGGCCGCCCGTGTGGAGAGGTGAGCCACCTGAGACCCCGCCCCTCCACACGTGGGCCGCTTTCATCTCAGACCAGTGGCCACTCCTGGTCTGAGCATTCATTTGTGAACAATCGTTTTTTAAAAGAGCACCACATTGATGGCTCCAAAGTACGAGAATGTTAAAAACTCTGATGCTCCCAGGTGTGGTTCTAGCAACCACAAGTATTTAATGTCCAGCAGATTCACCAGGTACCCTGACAGCAAGATTTTGAAGTATTAAACAACGAACAATCTGCGGGGAAAAACGAGTTACGTTTCAACTAGAAGTGAGCATTGTGGTTCAGTTTAAGAAGCTAAAAGTCACCACCTGCTGTTTAATCAGTAATACCGCCTGGCAGGCTGCTGCGTGTCAAGCTGAGCTGTTGGCCACGAACTGTCAATGCCATGTTCTCCCCAAGCAGGTCAGGAGCGGAGGTGGCCACTGCTTCTCAAGGCCACTGTCTGTATCAACACGAGGACTAAACCAGGCTGTCCTGACATCCTATTTCAGAGTTTTGATTTCCATCTGTAAGGTTCTACTCAGAAGAAACAGGATAAGAAAGCTTATTTTGTAAGCTGCAGCGTCACACACAGACCCTCAGATTGCAGGTGCCAGCTCGGGGAGGGTGCTGGCTTTGCTGCTGCTGGATGCGGACCCCAGCTGCGCTTCCTGGTAGGAAGGCGGCCGAGTCCAGTGGCTGGAACGGTGGCCTCCGGACATTGACTAGTTAGGGTTAGGGTCCCAGTGCTGCCACCACTGGCGTGTGGCCCTGGGGGCTCCCGTCCCCTTGACTGTGTGCTGGCAGAGCCGCGAGCAGGTTCCAGGAGGAGGGCACGCTCCGTGTCACTCATTGAGCTGCCTGACTGTGACTGTGGTCGCTGCCACCCTAACTTCTCCCGGGCCAGCGCCGGTGAAGTTCAGGGCTCACTGGACTCCAGGACCAGCTGGGGACGCTCCTTCCGTCACTCTGCTTTCTGTTGTCCCAGGGCTTCTGCTTGTGCTTCTGTTTCTGTTGCTTCCAACTGGTCACCGAACAGACGCAGAAAATACAGGCTGCATCCTGGCACAGGACACGCACCCGTGGTAGGTACACACGACGCACGTGTCCATACATGACGCGCATGCACAGTGCATGGTGTCCACATAATACACACAGGAAATGAGACTGTTACAGACGACCGCGTACACGTGTAACACATAACACGCATGCACGCCACGTAATGTCACATGTACAGGAAACAGATCCTACTGGAGCATGCAACATGCACGTAAACGTCTATGTACAATGCACATGTAATGCATAACACACATAACATACATGTATTATGACGCATGCAGGAAATACAGGCTCACAGTGTACAATATGCATGTACGTGGTTTATAAAGCACACATACACCCATATGTAATATGCATGTGCAGTGTGACTTGCATGTAATACACACAGGAAATAGCGTCTATTACGGTGTGCAGTGTGCACATAACATGTACGTATGGTATATAATATGCACATATAGTTTATATATAAAACACATACATGTCCACATGTAATATGCATGGATAGTATATGATATGCACATACTATACGTAGAAAGCAGCCTACTGCAGTGTATAATGTGCACATACGGCCTGTGAATACAACGACGTGTTCACACATAACGCGCACTTACGGCACACAACATGCATATACAGTAAACAGAGTCTATTAGTGTGTGATGTGCACGTACAGCAGGCATAGAAAATGCACGTACACATAGGCAATATGGATAGATAACATATAATATGCGTATGTTGTGATACTTGCGGGAAATGCACTCGTGTAACATGCACCTGTGGCTTATACATAACACACACCCCACAGACGGCACGCGTACATGCACATAACGTGATGTAATATGCGCAGGAATAGGGTCTGTTATGTAACGTGCACGTGTGCGTGTAACGCACATGTTCACATAATACGCACACATGGTATGTAACGTGCACTACACACACCAAGTGCATACGTGTCCACACAGCACGCACGGGTGGTAAACAGCACACACACCACGCACAGGAAACGAGACTGCTATAGTGCGCAACGTGCACACACAACGCACATTCCTATGTAATCTGCGTGTACTGTAACACACGCAGGAAACACAGACTCAGGAAGCGGACTCCAACAGGAGAGCGAGTGGGAAGGTAGCCTGTGGGCTGCGGCTGCGCCGCTCGCGGGTTCTGGGCGGGGTCTGGTGGCCCGGCCTGCGTCGCCCCCCTGGGGTGCTCGGGTCCCTGGGACAGTGGGGGCCTGCTGGCTGCCGGCAGGGCTGCCCCCGCTCTCCACCCCACATCTCCTCCTGCACAAGGACAAGGCTGGGCTCCTCCTGCTGTCGGCTGACTGTCGGGCAAGTGTGCTCTGAACTGCAGGGCCTGCCTCCGGCCCCCGTGACACAGGCTGGCTGGCGTGGTCCTCTCTCGGTGTCGCCGGGCCACGGAGGACCTGCCAGCTCTCTTCATCTGTCTCCTCACCCTCTCTCCTCCCTGCCCGGCCCTGGTCCTCAGCTCACCTGTCACTCCCGGCCCACCTCCTGCACATGTGGGGAGGCCCCGCCCTGAGCCAGGCCCTGAGTCCTGGTTCACATTCCCCCTCATCCGTGGAAACATCTCTGTATGCCACGCTCCCCAGGCCCTACAACCACCATGCCCTGCTCCACCACGTCATCTGTCTCCTCCTCCTGTGACCCAAGCCACCCCTGGGCAGGCTCGTGTGGCTCCCGGCCGGCTTCAGCCCGGGGCCGGGCACGGAGTAGGTGCTCCGGCCGCGTGGTGCCCGATGAGCTGCTGGGCCCCGTTCTCGTTCACCTCTCAACCATCCGCGAAGGGTCCTGTGTTTGGATCACATCGAACTACTGCTACTCCTAAAAGTTACCCACAGGTTCTGCTCACGTTCTGCTCCCCAAGCTGGAACGCGTTTCCAGGATTTGTCCTCCGAGACTCGGCTCCAGCACAACCCGAGCCTGGTTCAGACGCCGCCCAGAGGGCCCTGCGCACAGCGCTGAGCTGCAGCTCAGTTGCAGGTAACAAGATCAAAGACAAAAATCAGTTGTGTTTCTGCTCATGAGCAATGACACATCTGTAAATATTAAAAACTGTTGAATGGTGTATCTTAACGGCGAGTCGTGTGGTACGTGGATTACGTTCCTACAAAGCTCTTGCAAGAAGGACAAACGCACGTGGTGGAAGAAGACAGAGACAACCAGGAAACTGAACACATACAAAGTTCACTTCAAAAAATTTTTCCTCGTGTGTTCAGAGCTCAGTGAAGAGTCTGTGTAGTAAAGTCTGCCTGCCTCTCCACGTCCTCTTTCTCGACAGCAGGACCTGCGTGACCGAAGCTGACGCCACAGCCCAGAGCCAATGTGGGGGCCACCGGGAGCCTAGTCCTTCCTTCTTGCTGAAGCTGCTCGGGTCGTGGTTTTGCATCTGCGTTTGTATCCCATCAGTGTGATTTACACGTGCTTGTCATTCACGCTTCAGACGCTTACCAAACGCGCTGAGGTATGAGTTAGCGACTAAATTCTCTTTAAGTGATTTGATAACATGAGCTCCAGTTACACAGGGACCTGCGGCAGCTGTTTCCCCAGAGGCCAGATTCCCGCTGGTGGAAGCGCGAGTGGGCACGGCCACCCTGGGCGCAGGGTCTGGACTCCGGCCTACCTGGGGCCAGGGCTCCATCACCCAAGTTGTCCAGGAGCGGGCTCCGCGACGGCTCGCCAGCACCCCGACTGTCCTTGCTCATTCGCGGTTTTGCCTTCATTTCCCCAAAGTGCAAAGGTCTTCAAACCCAGGCACCAGAACCACTTGGGAAGCATTTCAACGGCAACTTCTGGGCGTTACCCCAGACGAGGTGGGACTCGGTCCCTGGGGCCGCAGCTCACCCACCTGTAAACATCGAGTCTGCGTTTGCGCCTCCAACTAGCGTCCTTCCTCTCTTTGGGTCACGTGGGACTCGGTAGGCTCCCCTGAACGGCCACCCCGTGTCCGTCAGGCTTGTCGCTGAGTAAAGATGCAAGCGGGTCACTAACAATGAGGGCTTGCGCCCTGGGGCCCCGCTGGGGGCAGGCCGGCCTGCAGACACCGCGGGGCTCCCAGGCAACGCGGAGCGACTCTGCCGACTTCCGAGGCTGGGGCTGCGGGAGGGGCGGAGTCACACCTTCAGGCGCCGGGAGCCCTGCCGAGGGGTCCTGCACAGAGCCCTGGCAGGTCTCCAGGCCCTGAAGCGCTGGGGGCCCAGCTGAAATGCGTCTGCTGCTGCTGTGATTTTCAGCCTCTCCTCTCTGCTTTCTCTTTAATTTTTTTTCCTGCTGTTATAAAATCACGGCCCTCAATGGACAAAATCCTCAAAGTCGGTGTGGTCTCCACCCGTTTTCAGAGTCACAGCCCTGTCTTCCCTGGGGTGCTGACGTGGCCGCAGTTCCCACTTGCGAGGGCGGCGGGGGCAGCCGGGGCCCGGGACCCTCCCCGGAGCCTGGGACCCTCCCCGGAGCCTGGACGCACCGCCCGTGGGGCGACGCCGTCAGCTGCTCCCTGGCCTCGGCTGGCCAGGAGGAGGTCCGTCTTGGTTGGGGTCAGGTGTCTTTCTCTCCCTCACGGGGTCACAGACGCCAGGCGGGGCGGGCGCTGGGATGGCCCAGGCAGGGCACCCCCGACGTGAGCCTCCGTCTTCCTCCCTCCTCTCCTGCCTCCCCGCCTTTACCGCGTGGTTCGGCCGCCGTCCGTCCGCACAGCACTCCCAGGACCTTCAGGACGCAGGCGGCAACAGGTGGCGGGTGAGACCGTCCAGAACCATGAGCCGGGGAGGGGCTGGCCGGCGTGGGGGGCCTCTCCCCTCCTGCCAGGTCCCGGGGGCTCAGGCAGAGCTCGCAGACTGGTGGGGGCCTCGTCAGGGCTCGGGGAGGGGTGGCCGGCAGGGGATGTGAGGAGAGGCGGGCAGCTGCGAGGACGTGGCCTCACTCCTGGAGGGAGGCGGCCAGAAGAGCCTCGAGGCTGCGGGGCTCTGTGTCTCCAAGGGCAGCCAGGGCCTGGGGCGGTGGCCAGGGCTGGGGACTCAGAGAACAGCAAGTGTCTTCAGCAGGTGACCCTCAAGCCTCCTCCACGCCCCAGCCGAGGGGTCAGCGACAGGCAGGGCCAGGCCCCGTGTTGCCCCATTCACGGTCTCAGCCCTGACCCCAGCGTGACTGAGTTTGGACATGGGCCCTGTGAGGAGGAGCTGAAGGTTCAGTGAGGTCGTGGGTGGGGCCCTGACCCCCCAGGACTGGTGTCCCCACAGGAAGAGGAAGGGACACCAGGCTCTCTCTCTCCCGGTGAGGACACAGCCAGGGGGGCCTCCCAGCACCTGACCTTGCACTCCCAGCCTCCAGAGCAGGAGATGGTGAGTTCTCTGGTTCTAGCACCGGCCTGTGGCGTTAGTTGTGGTGGGAGCGGCGCCCATGAATGCAGAAAATGCCTTCTACTCGGGCGCGGTTTGACCCTCAAAGCAGTCCCACAGGGCTTTGCACTAGGAGGGTCAAACCCAGTTCCGGGACGAGGGGCCCAGCACCTGCCGCATCTCAGTAGAGGAGGAGGTGGAGCCCACAAGCCAGGGGGGTCACCTCCACGGTCCGCGGCACCTGCCCCGCGAGGCCGCCGGGAAGGGCACTGCTCCTCTTACAAGTGTTCCCCGAGCTGGTGCGCTGAGCCCTAGGGGATCGGCCGGGGGTTCTACAAGAACTCCCCTGGGTTCAATTCTGGCCGGTTTCCGAGGAAGGTCGTGTCTGTGGAGGGAGCACATTCGGGGGGAAAAGAGGGCACAGCCTTTAGGAGGCACAACCGAATCCGGGGAGGGACAGACCGGGGCCTGGAGAGGATGGCAGACATAAAGCAGTTTGAACGTACTACGCAGATTTTTGTGAGTTAAGAAGTATATTTTGGGTGGATTTTGATGGAGATGAAAACAGAGAGTCCAGCAGAACAGCAGGGAAACCGTGAAGAGAAGGAAGACGGGGAGGGGAGAGGGGACCATCTTGTCAGCTTCCGGCCCGCGTCCATCTCCTGGAGGCTGGCGCATCCCATGCGTACGCAGACTGCCGGAGGCGGCGGCGGCAGGTGTCCCTGTGAGGCCACCACACCTTTATTCCTCTCTCTTTTCCGCAGCGATTAGGCCGGAGACGCAGGGACCCGTCTTAGCAATGCCTGCTCATAGCTGGGCCACGTGGTCCCCGCCGCTCTGCCCCCAGGAGGTCAGTGTCTCCACTCAGAACCTCAGGGCTGCAGATTCACACCCCAGGCCGGCATCAGGGCCGCTGGGAAGCCAGATTAGAAGCCTGGACGGCGACGCTTCTCTAGCCACACACACACAGCTGGTCTACTTGGCCTTCAGGTTAATAACCGAGAGATACCAGAGTTTGCTGGTTCTGCTTCACGGATCTGGCGGCGAGCACAGACAGCTGCAGTGAGCACCAGTCTGCAGAATTTTCAGCAAGGAACTGCCTGACTCGCCCGAGCGCTATGTTGTTTAATTATTAATAGCCTCAGGGCCAAGTTGTTGCTTGGTTTGTGGAGAAACTGTCAAGTAAAACCCATCTTCTGGCATGTCCCCTGGACTAGCCAGCATCCAAACCTTCCCTACAGCCTGACGGCCCCCTTTCCTGCGTGTGACACTGGCTGGTGTCTGGAATCCTCTGAGCAGGTGGGGAGGCGGGCACTGAGGGTCCTGAGGGGCCTCAGAGGAGGAGGAGGGCAAGGAGAGGGCCCTGAGGGAGGGAGGACGGGGGCAGTGAACGGATACATGGTGACTGTGCAGACGGAAACGTGACCCAGCACTGTGCTCACTAATTCTAGAAACTTCTAGAAGTTTCTCTGGAGGAAATGAGCAGGGACACCCATCAAGTTGCAGAGCTACACCTCCCCACGTGCGCCTGGGGTGTTTATAAAATGACACAAAAACAAACGCCTAAAAGGGGAGTTCTTTTAAAATTAGCGATGTGTCGCCATCACCGTGAGACACTCATGCAGCTGAGCGGTGTGCAGACCTTAACCCAAAGCCGCGGAGTGCCCTTCACAGAAAGATGTCTCACAGCACACGTGCCCGTCCCGAGGAGCTCTAAGCGTCAGGAGGTTATCATTCTACATTCAGGTGTTTGTAAAGCTGCACAGTGTGTCCGTTTTCTCAGTGTTGTGTCTCCATTGCTATCTGCCTAATATTCTTTGATGGATCATTTAATCTGCCTCTTTTTCATGTCAGTTTGCAGCTGACTTGCCATTGCAGTTTGGTTCAATGCAGAAGTCCTCATAAAGGCTTATAAATCGCAAAGTCCTTACGGCTGACTTAACCGTGACGTCGGCGGGGGAGCAGAGTAGCCGCCGTCAGAAGCCACGTCTCTCAGAGCGAGCCAACGCCACAGAAGTCCCCGGCAGGGCAATCCCACTTCAATGTGTCTGCAGGTCATCCCTCAAAACGCGTCTTCTGGAGAAGGTGGGTTTCCTCTTCCGCTGTGCTCGTCTTCAATGTGCTGCGTGAACCCACTTTTGTCAGAACTTAGGTTCATTTTATAGAAACCTTCACCTTCCTCAGTCCACAGCCACTTTCCTCATCAGAAAATCGCTCTCCGTACCTGACACCGGGGGGCGTCAGAGGTGCGTGTGCCCTAGCCGGGAGCGGGTCGTGGGCTGTGACGCGCTTATTTCTAAAAGACGATGTTACTACTTGGTCCGTCACTGAGGAAGATTTTAGGGTTTTCAGTAAATGTCACTTACCTTTCCTTGGAGTTTTTAGAGGCTGAGGCCAGTTGAAAAAAAAAAAAAGATTGGTATTTTGAATGGGACCAGGGGGCAAATGTTCCTTGTTTTATGCTGTAAAATGTCCCTACGTTTTCTGGAAATGATAATGCTCATTTCACTGCAACAGCACTATCATCATCGTGCAGTGGCTTTAATTTCAATGCGGCACAGCAGAGCCAGAGAGCCATAAACCGGAGACCTGACAGAGCCTCAGAAAATCCGTCCAGTTCAACCCCCTCGATTTAGAGATGAGGAAACGGGAAAACCTAGTTTGTAAAATAAAATGTCTCAAATTATGGCGTTTGCTCCAAATTGGTTATTGCAATAACGTTGGGAACACAAATCAGACCTTGTCCCCTCCCTCCCACTGCCCCTTCCTCCCTCCATCCTTTTCTCAAACCTGTCTACGAACTACCCTCTCACACACTTTACATCAGCGTCCTTGACCTGCTACACGTCAGACCCCGCGGGGAACCTGTACAGGCAGTCAGGCCAAGTCTTGCTTCACACAAACAGAATGTCCGGGCTGGGGACCGGGGGTCAGGACTTTAAATGCCCCCGGGTGACAGTGGCCAGCGAGAACCAGGGTTGAGCCCCAGTGTTTCAAAGTCTGATCAGGTCACAGGACCCGGGGCGCCCTCCCCTGGCAGGGCCACCTCTGCACACAGTCCCGCCAGGCGGCCCCCTGGCTCCCCGCTGGGTCCTGCAGCCCCGATGGCCCACATGTGTCCCCTTCCCCCACCACCCACACTGACTGCCACACGAGGGGGACAACCAGCCAACGTTTCGAGAGCCCCTTCGCAGCCAGCGGCCACCAGGTCTTCCTG
The DNA here is from genome assembly GCF_009834535.1 of Camelus ferus. Taxonomy (NCBI): domain Eukaryota; kingdom Metazoa; phylum Chordata; class Mammalia; order Artiodactyla; family Camelidae; genus Camelus; species Camelus ferus. The sequence continues at coordinate 26,975,112 of NC_045721.1, forward strand.
TCAGTTTCCTTCCAAGTCCCTTAAAACCTGTTTCATTCTTGTCACCAACCATCACCCCGCGGACAGACTGTAAAAACAGCCACTAAGTACTTTCCATCCCCAAACAGTATGGTGACCTCTCAAAAAAATTAAAAATAGAATTATCACGGGACCCAGCAATTCCTCTAGGTTTACACCCCAAGAATTAAAAGCAGGGCCCTCCGTGCTCTCGGGCTGTGCCGGGCCAGGTGCCGGAAAGTCACCTCCCCGGGCGGACAGCAGCCTCCTGAGTCAGCCTCAAACCCCTGCCCCTAGAGAAGCGCGGCTGCAGGGAGCAGGCCCCCCTTGCCCTGGAGCTGCCCCAGAAGAGAGCTGTCACCACAGACCCAACGTGACGCTGAGAGTCTGTGAGCGAGCACGCCGTGCGCAGAGACCAAGCCACGTGAGCTGGCCGTTCCTCTGGGCGCTTCGCAGAGTGAAACAAAAGTAGCACATGCTCCTTCAAGTGCGGCTTCACTCCTTCTAAACAGGCATGAAGATGATTTCCTTTGCCTGTTTCCAAGTAGAGAGAGGCTTGTTTAGACTGGCAGGTGGGAAATCAGTTTCTGACTCAGTCATAGTGGGTGATACACTGCCATTCTCAGGACGATACCTGGCTTCGTAATTTTTAAATTGAAAAGCAAACTTTTTTGGTTCTCATTTCCTTTAAAAGAAATCACTGCTTTACGCAAATGGACTCCTGTGACTTTCAGAATTATTCTTTAAGCCAATCAGATGAGCCCCAGATTCACTGGCTGAAGATCTGTAAATTAAGAAAAATTCAAAAGGAAATAGAAATCAAACTTATGGTCACACGGCCAGCAGCAAGCTGACGAGGGAGCAGCACATCCCTCGGGCTGGCCAAGGGCCCACAGCCCCCCGGAGGGCGAATTTTCTCAGTGACAGATTCCTGTTGATGTCACTTCGCCGTTTGACGTTGGATTTACCCAACGCTTTCCGTTTCTAACAGAAGCGTTTGCCCTGTTCCACGTAAGCATGACTCCGTGTCAAACCATGATGGCCAAACACGGCACCAGCCTCACGGTGTCTGTGGCAGCAGAACAATACAATTTCCACGTGACTTCACCTCGCACTGGGGAAAATCGACTGTGACAGCGATTCGAGCTCCCCTGGAAGAAAGCGCGTAATTGTCCTCAGCTGCCAAACCACTGAGAGCTGGGCCTGCCCAGAGAAGTCGGCTGTGTCATGTCAAGCAATGGAGGGACGTGAAAGAAATGCAAATTAAAACGCTTTTCCTTTCCTTAGATTTAGAGTTTTTGTCACAAAGGAGAAAAGGAGAGGCGTCATTTCACATTCGTAGACACGTCTCCATCATGTTAACACCAGCCTTAATAATTAAGAATGATAATTATGTTAATAACGTCCTAAATAATTAATCCATGATGATCTGGAACAATTGTGCTCCCACCTAGAGCTCCCATAATGTTGACAAACAACTATTTTTTTTTAATTCACCACATCTTCTTTAGTTCTTATGAGGACACTCTGAAGTCAAACATATGCTTAAAACATTTTTGTGGGAAGGGTCACCGATACAGACGGGCAGGTGGTCACTCCAGCCGGGAGCGTCCGGTTACGTCTAACCTGGACATGCGCAGGGCGGAGGCGTGCACCCTACCTAGGTCCTCCTCTGCCGGCCCCGGAAAGCTGATGCCCGACTGGGCCAGGTCCCCGCCCTCTTCCTCTGCAAAGAGAGAAAAACGTCACTCTTCACTGTGTTTTTGGTGTGGCTCAGTCTCACAGTGCACCCCCCACACTCCCCACCACAGTCATGCAGACGTGCGAGGTGCTTTCCCTGTGGCCTGAACGCCCCTGCTGGGAGCTGGCGTTCTGGGCAGAAACCTCAGGAAGCACCTTGTCTGAGAACATTCCTGCGGCTGCAGGGCACCTCTGCCCCACCCAGGCCGCGCGTGTACGCCGGTCTCGGCGGCTCCTCAGTTTGCTTCAGATTTATTAGACGTGGTCTGCGTTCAAACAGGACTCTGCACACTTGGCCCCACTCCTGCTGTCCAGCTGAACCCCGCGTGGGCCCAGCGCTGCCCCGGGACTTCCTCTCGTGTCTAGAACGTCTTACGCTCTCTGAGGACTCAGGCAGCAACATCTGAAGTCTGCAGTGGCTGCTCTAATCTTAGCACGAGCTCATCTTAGGTCGCTTTTGTCTGGGCCCTTCTCCTTCTGCCGGGAGAACATTCTAGGTCACTGGCATTGATTTTCAGTTGCTCGCTCTGTGATGCCTGCAAACCCTGATACCGCTTTCTTAGGTCTGGGGGTCACCTCGCACCGGCCCTCCCTTCCCAGATGGGGCAAGGACGCCAAAGAGACAGAGGCCTGCGCTGTAAGTCCAGCTGGAGCTGGACACAGAGACATCTAGAAGCCTTCCGTCCTGGGCTGGGCTCGGCAAACCGGGCACCTTTCTCTGCAGGCTGCTCGGGGTCCCAGGGGCACTGCTGGGCCGTTTAGACCCACTGGATGCCCAGGGAGTGTCTGCCCCACGCTGAGTGGAAAGTGGGAGGTGCAGACAGCGGGTCTCCATGCGGAGACGGCAAGTTTCAGGTCAGTTTCAGATACGTGTGGCATCGTCTGGGCACGCATCCTGTGAACATAATCCTACATATAGCAGCACATGCAGACTCCCGTGCCCTTATACGGCTTCCAACATTCTCAGACAGGCTTTGGGCAAACACTCCAGTAATCACATCCTTCTGGCAACAGTGAATACAGTTAGCCATGTTACAGTCTGCAGAAGGATTTGCTTCAGGGCAGTGTGGCCGGCCTGCTTACATTTGCAACATCTTCAACTCAGCAAATAGGCCTTGTCCACCCTCGGTAAGTTTACAGGATGTTAAGAAAGGGAGGTGGACGGTTTGGCAGTGAAAGGGCCTGGGGAGGCACGCTCACTTCTCAGGCAAATTTGTGGTAGAATTTCATCTTTTGGGATCTCCCAGTTACTGCTTTAAAAACACATGTCACACATCTGTACGCCGTAAGTGTCTGTCTGGACTGGGATAGTTCACGGATGAGCTGATTTGAACCATTCCGCCTAATTCAGCTGTGCCCCCGTGCCGGTGATTAAGAGCCCCCTCTGCACGTTTGAAGTCGTGCTTTCGTGCTCACGAGCTGTCCACCACAAAGCTGGCCGGCCAGACGGCCACACTGAGAAGAACATAATGCAATGTGACACTCGGTGCTAATTAAACACGGTTGCCACGGAGACGGCGTTCACGTGGCCCGTGTTGTTCGCTTGAAGCCAGTCCGCACGAGGTGGCCTGGAACAGAACCAGGAGACGCCCAAGGCCTCTGGGATGTCAGCTCCCACTCGCTCTCCTCAAACACGCAGACACGGGAGAAAGGACGAGGCTGGCGGCGGGAACGTGACGGTGAGCTGACGTCACAGTGTTGGACCACAAGGACGGTGCGCAGCTGACACAGACACCCAGCACAGGAAGACGCGGACAGGTGGACGGACGGACGGACGGACAGAGCCCAGAGCGAGCACCCTGCCCTTCACGAGAGGCAGGGCCTCAGGACACGGAGAACAACACTCCGACGGAGATGCGCGGCCGTGCGAGGGTTGGCCCTGAACTTGAAGGGAGGACGTGATCCCTGCCGTCCCACCTCGGCTCTGCCCTTCATCAGGTCGGGGTGAAGTGGGCCCGGGAGGGGCTTCAGTCTGGCAGAACCTGTCAGCCGAGCACCCTGAGCACGGGTCGAGGGTCAGCGACCCCCACGCTTCCGTGTCTGGTTTTCCCTGATCGGGTGCCATTCGAAGCGCATGTCAGTGTCATTAGTGGCTGCGATCCTCCCGCATCCGACAGCTTTGTCTCTTCAGCTCAGAGTTTCTGTTTCTGCCCTATTCCTGCCACGGCACAGAGCGCGCACAGGCAGGCCCGACGCCCTCAGTGTCTGAGCCGTGGGCCCGGGGAGGAGGCGGGCGGGGCGCACGAGCGCATCCTGCTCTGACAGCTCTCAGAGCAACACCGCTCAGCGCAGGCGGCCCCACCGCCAGCCCCCAGACTCAGGGCACTCACTCTCCTGGTCTCTCTGCCTCAGCTCGGACTAAGGAGAGGAGTGGCTGCCCGCCAGCGCTGACAGGCGAGCAGGGTGCCGGGAGCAGCCTGGCTGGGGCGCGAGGTGGCAGTTCAGTGCCGCGCGTGGACCTGGGCACTGTGAGCCCCGTCCTCACTGGCCTCCATCCCCACGGACCCAGCACAGCCGGAGGGCTGGGGCAGCCAGTGTGCGGCGGACACGTGTGACAAGCCACGCCGTAGGACCAAGAGCGCCTGCATCTGACACCACATTCAAGTTCCCGCCGCAGTTTCTTCCCCAAACTGACACCTGCCACTGACTGAAGACGTCTGGAAACCACCCACTGACCCCTCTGCACGCACCTAGTGAGCCCTGGTCTTCACCAGGGAGACAGCCTTTCGCTGCCACGACCCCCATGGGACCCCTGACTGCACACAGGGGTTACAGTCCTCTCCAGATGAATTCACTTCATGGTTAATTTTTTTATATGTCAAAACTGTCTTGACCCAGCCATACGGTAACCACCTCTGGGTGAATCGTGTGTAAAGAGGGTCTGCCTCTCACTCTGCGTGGGCCCCCTGCTCCTCCCAAATGTGGCTGCAGCCGGAAAATCCGCATGCAGAGGGTCAAAGGCAGCTGGTGGAGCCGAGAGGGAGCTGATCCGCCACCAAGGGAACGGGGGGCACGTCCCTGAAATCACCTGCACACCCCAGACAGACGGCCGCCCTGCACGCCGCACCTGGGAGCTTGTGAAGCTACCTGAGCGAACTGGTGAGAATGGGGAACAGAACACAGGCACGGCCATCACTCGGGGATGGCGGTTCTGCCTCCACCGGTCACGGGTGTGCGCACCACTCACATCCTGGGGGACAGGGCCAGCACTGGGGTTCCTCACGGTCAGTCGGGTCAGTCCCCACACACACGTGCAGGTGGCTGTGGCACCAACATTGTGCAGTGAGCACACTGAGGGCCAGAGAGGCCACTGTGTCACCAGGGGACTCAGTCAGGGGTGAGGACCAGAGAGGCCACTGTGTCACTGGGGGACTCCCAGTCACAGCACACCTGCTGGCTCCCTTTTCCCCCAGAGTTTGTGAGATGCTTCCACTGCGACCAAAGGGTCTGATTTAGAGGAAACACTGCACTGAACTTCCTCAACAGGGTTTCCTTGGACTGACAATGGAATGAATTAAAATCCCCCAAATATAGAGGCAGAGTTCATGAGAGAAGTCATCGGGGGCAGCTGAGCTCCAGGCGGGCCCACCTGCCAGGAAGAATCCAGCTTCCTGCTTGTCAGGCAGCCCGAGGTCGGGCCGTGGTGGCCGAGCCCCATCCGCACCGTCCAGGGTGCTTTGTGTGCACAGCTGACCTCACTTCACGCCCGACCCTCCGCAGTTACGAGGACTCAGCCCCCGGCCTGGTGGAAGCAGAAATCAAGGTCTTGGGAGGCAGTGGCTTCCCCAAGCCCCACGGGGGCAGACTCCCGGGGCCGAGCCTGCCCCACGGGGGCAGATTCCCAAGGCCGAGCCTGTCCCACGGCGGCAGATTCCCGGGGCCGAGCCTGTCCCACGGCGGCAGATTCCCGGGGCCGAGCCTGTCCCACGGCGGCAGATTCCCGGGGCCGAGCCTGTCCCACGGCGGCAGATTCCGGGGCCGAGCCTGCCCCACGGGGGCAGATTCCGGGGCCGAGCCTGTCCCACGGCGGCAGATTCCCGGGGCCGAGCCTGTCCCACGGCGGCAGACTCCCGGGGCCGAGCCTGCCCTGACGGACGCCCCGGGCTCTCAGTTGTCTGGCGGCACCTGCACTGAACAATGCTTGCTCTGTCAAGCGCTGACCTGTGGACGCCCACCGCAAGGCTCGGAGGAGACGCTGGGGAAACACGCGCGCAGCCCTGGGGTTCACACCCTCTGCCGCACAAGCACAAACTGCACCTTTTGAGGAGGAGCTGCCTCTGAGCCGCGCCCACTTGGAAGCAACAACAAGACAGTGATGGTCGGGCCAGAAGGGAAAGCAAAGTTGACACAGGGAAGGGGACGGCTACGGGGAAACACCGGACTTCCTGGCGTGCAGGCACACAGCGCCCCATCACCTCACAGCCCGCGAGAGGGAAAGCGGAAGCCGTGCCTCCACCCGCGGGCGGCTCCGGACGGCGCTTCCCTTCACGCACCGAACCACCCCCTCCTGCCCCCCACCCCTGCTCCCTGCCGGCAGCCCTCCCTGACCAGCGGCCACGGGCCAGGGCGGGTGGGCGACTCGCCCACCGCCCCCACCACACCGTGATTTCCGACGGTGCTGTTTAGTTGTGCGGTCCCAGTCTTCAAATGAAACGCACACAGAGCTCCAAACGTGACACAGGACGCTACTGGCTGATCCGGGAGAGCTGGCATCAAGGCGGGGACGTGCTGCGGCGTCCGCTCCCCCGCCGTCCCGCAGCCCTCGAGGCTTCCCCGCAGACCCGGGCCCCCAGGACATGCGGCCGCCCGGGGACCACAGGAGAGGAGCGGCGCTCACGCTGGGGCTGACGGGGCAGAAAGCGAGGCTTCTGCTATTGGATCTGGGTCCCCAAGACCCTCCATCAGTGCCACCCCGAGCAGCCGGGCCGCTGGGTCCTGCCGGGGGACAGTGCCTCTGACGGCCACTTCCCCTCTGTCCCTTTTCCCCAGGGGTCAGCCTGGCTCTCCCGCCCCCACCCCAGGCTCCACCCTCGGGGCCTCTTCCTGGCCCTGCATCATCTGAGCCGCCTGGTCTACCTGCTCACTTGGCGCTCCCTCCCACCTCTGACCCATCCTCCAACTGAAGAATGTCGCTTGCCATCGGCTCTTCAAAGGTGGAGTCACGAGCCGCTGCAGCTGCGGACCTGCAACCCCCCCGGAAGGAGCTCAGGGCGGAGGCCAGGAACGGGGTGCTCTGCGCTCTGGGGAAGCCGCAGAGCAGGCCTTCGGGTGGTCAGACACTTTCAGGAGAAAAGTGTTTGAACCCAAACTCTTGTATCTTCCCATACTTACAAAAGCACTAAAACCATTAACTGAGACGCTCCCTCCTGGTGATGACGCGTGCTTGGCTGCACGCTCCCTTTGCCAAAACCTCGTCGTACACGTGGCCCTCCCCGCCGCCTGCTCCAAGCAGCCCCTCAGAGCCGCTGAGGGGGCGTCTGCCGGGCTGCGTCCTCGGTCCGTCCCCCGGACAACTGAACTCTGCGCTCACATTGCACGTCCTTCCCAGGAGACACCTGCCAGCCCTCCCTCAGGGCCGAGCCTGCCACATCCCAGCACGTGCCTCAGGCCTGGCGTCTCCTCTCGTCTGGGGAGAACGTCCTGTGTCAGTCTCCCCGGGGAGCTCTCCTTTCAGCCGTCTATCTAAAGGACGAGATGGGGGTGGGGTCAAGTTAGAACCTCTGCTTGTGGAAATGCTTCCGGACCGTGTGCCTGCAGACAGGACGCTCCCTGTGGGCACAAGGGACGCAGGACACAGAGCTCACAGAGTGACCTGTGATGACCTCGAGCAGGGTGACCGCAGGGCAGTGACCACGGGCATCTCCAGGGTGCGTGGCGTCCTGGCTCCAGGCGTGACATTTCTGGACGCACCCTGGAGATAATCTGTGAATTCAGTTCGCGGAAGGAGCAATCCACAAAGTTTGACGACCTGACAGTTTGCCCAGTTTCTAGCTTTTTCTTGCTCTTTAAAAGTTTACTTCGGCAAAAAGCGATATATTTCAGCCGTTCCCCTAATGACAGGATCTGAAGCTGCTTAAATTAAGGATTCATCTCTGCTCCACGAGGACAAAGACACTGATTAGCTGCAGGGTTCCCTCCTCCTCCGTTCCAGGCACAGCTGCGCCTCCAGCCGGCAGCCAGGCACGGCCGGAACTGTTACTAATGGCTTTTCTTTGAAACTTGTAAAAATGCTCATAATTTTATTTTGGACCCAGGATCAAGTCTCAGCAGACGCTGCCCTGAAGTCTGCAGAATTTCCACTCTGTTGAATGTCACCTAAGTCAGGCTGAGAGGAGTCACGGGAGGTAGCCCCCTGGACGCAGAGTGGGGACGCAGGCTGGGGACGCAGGCTCCCCGAGCAGGTGGCAGCAGAAGCCCCGACCTCGGGTGTCGGCATCCTCCCCTGCTCACCTGAAGCAGGGGAGGCGCCCCCATCCCTGGTCTGCCAGCTTTGAGGACCTTACCAAGTGAAGTCAGCCACCACCCTGCATTCGAGCAAACCACAAAATCATCTTCCACAGACACCCACTTATAACAAAGAGCAACACGCACTTAACTCTGCATTTCTCTAGACTCGGGGTAAAAAAATCTAAAAATGTGGAAGTAAAAGGCAGGCGTTCTCATTTAAATATCTGAAAGCTTCAAGATGAAACTGTATCTGTCTGCTGTTCAACCTGAACACGATTCACTTCCAAAGTGACATTAATTACTTTCTATATAATGTGTCTGAAATCTAAATTCCAAATGAATGTAGGGTCAAATGTTTTGCAGGACCATCGGTATTTAATGAGGTTTTACACCGAAGTTTGCCGGAAGACACGTCCACCATGTTTCAAATGTAATTTTAAAGATGGAACAAAGGCATTTTATGCAGCTTAGGAAGAGCTGGCCTTTGCAGCAGAAGTTACTGCTGCCTGGTCCCTCTGCTATGTGATCGTCTCGGAGATGAGAGATGGGCTGGAACGATGAAGAAACCAGACGCACCCTTTGTCTCCGGCGGGGTTTGCTGCTGGTGCGTCAGACGTGCCTGGGTGGGGCGGCCACGTGAGGTCCTGGACGCCAGTCAGATCCGAATTTCAGATAAACAGAGAGCAGTCCTGCAGTCTGCCCCCAGCTGTGCATCTAACATCCAAACTTACACACGGCATTCTGTGCCTTGATTTGCTAAATCTGCCTCAGTACCCTGGGGGCATCCTTTGAGAAGGACGTGGGGGCTCCCGCCTCACTCCCTGAGTTTGTGGGCGGCCCAGGGTCAGTTCACCTCACTCCGGAGGCGACTCCTGCGCGCTGGGCTGAGAACAGCCGACTTCACGGAATGAACAAGAGCAGTGTGTTAAAGGCCCCATCCCACCCTCCCCTCCCCCGACTAAGAGCAGGAGACCTGACCCTCCAGCGCCCACGGAGCCCGCGCGGCCCGCCAGCGCCCCCTGCAGGGCACCCCACGCGGCCCCCGGGGGCTGCGACCTCGTCCCAGGACGAGGAGTGGGATTCTCCACCGGGAAGAACTCTGTCCCACTTTCTTTGTGATGCCAGCTGCTTTCTGAGGGGAGATCTTCAGGCATACCGATATAATAAAAAGCTTCAACGTTCACTTGTAAAAACCCGAAAATCCTTTGTTTGCCATCTTGTCTTCATTTTCTGCACTCGGGGAGTTTCTGGTGGCGCCTCCCTCCTGCGCCCTGCAGAGGGACGCCTCCCACCCGGGGGAGGGGGCTGACGAGGCAGGAGGGGTGGGAGCTCCAATTATTCTGTGCCTTTTCCTGGATTTTGTGCAAATGACTTGAGGGTAAGGAGTGACGTCCCGTTTTTCTTTCCCTTTTAAAAATTGGCAAGCGTTGGTTTTCAAATATCCAATTAAAGCAGAATGGTTAAATAAATTACGGAACAATCACAACACAGAATGTTAGAGAGTTTTTAACCATTATAGAAATCCCCAACGTGATGCTGAGTGAGAGAGCAACACGCAGACTCTGGCTACGTTACAGTCCTCGTTCGCTCTGGAAAAAAAGACTGGGGGCAGGTTACCCAGATGCCAACGGTGACTGACTCCACTGGAGGAATTACGGCCACATTTGATTTTCCTCTTTCTGCGCTTCCCAGGTTGGCTTCAACCAGCCAGCGTGCGCTTTATAAGCACCAAAGAGACGGCAGAAATACTCGGTCCAGCAGGGCCAGGATCGGCGTTTGCTTCCCTGTCAGGACTAGACGGCCGGGGGCGGGAGCGGCTCCGTCCCTGTTCTGCATGCGGCTTTCACTGCTCTTCCGTTTGCTGAAACGGTGCAACTGACCTGGGCTTAGGTGGCCGCGAGGGCTAGGATCCGTCTTTGGGAAAATGGGGAGGAAATGCCACTTTCACTGTCCACGATCCCAGTTCCTCTTTAAAACTCCTTTTCCTGCACGGAAATCTGGGCTCAGAAAATAAATGCGCTAAATTCACTCCCACTCAAGTGCAAACAGAGGCTGTCAGCCTCTCCCCGTCAGCGTCGGAGCCTGTCCCCCTGTGGCCACGTCTGGGGACTCTCCGCACCCAGGGGACAGGCTTCCTGTGGGCACCGCGGAGCACAGCGTGGAGGGTCTGAGCCACCCAGCAGCCCCTCTGGGCGGCCGAGCCGAGAGCCCTGCAGGACATCCTGCGCTGGAACCTGCCTCGTCACGGACTCGCCTACAACGACTGAGATTCCCTATGAAAAGCATCTTTCAGAAGGTGCGATGTTCACCTTTGCTATGTCACCAAACCTAGTGCTTCCTGGGAAGGGACTTGAGGGGGAGGACCCGGGGACAGGTCCCGCTGGCCAGCCTGCTGGCTGTGCGTCAAGGATGCAGTCACACAGCCGTCCACACTCAGCCCCGAAACCCCACCCCCCTCGCACGTCCAACCCACACCTGCCGACGGGGCGCTGGGGCCGGCCTGGGACCCTGAGGGATCCAGGCCCTCGAAGGGCCACAGTCCAGCAGGAAAGTGACAGGAAGCAGCGACCGTGGGGCCTGGAGGGGAGTCCGGTCACAGGCGTTTGCAGGACCGGCGCCCTCCGTGTGGCTCTGTGGGACGCTGGCACAGCGACGCTGTAGGACAGGCAGTCTAAAGGTACGCTTAACTCTGGAGTGAAAATGTGTTATGTTCAGTTGTTACCCAGACTTGAAAAAATCCAGTTACTGTACACAATTCACGACACAAACCTCTGTCTTAAAACATTTCATGGCCAAAGTGTCACGTCCGCTCCTGTTTTCTAACAGAAGGAAGCGGGATTTGGCTTGTGCTGGACTGTCTCAGAGCCTGCGTCTCGTTCCAGACCCACCGTCGGTGCCCCACGAAGCTGAACTCGCTGCCTGCCCCAGGCCTGGCCATCGCTCACTACCCCGCCCCCCGCCCCATATATTAGCAAAAGCGAATCGCACTTGTCAGAAACGATGATGGGGTGACCACTGTGCGTGGACAGACCACACCCTGGCATCACCCTGCTTCTTTCAGACACCTCCCACGTCAGGTTTGCCCCCAGGAAACCAAACAAGCACAAGGATTCACGGCGGCTCCTGGACTGCAATTCATTTTAAAGCGCTCGGATCGCAGGCCGATTCTGGTTTAACGAATCATGTAGTCCTTGCCCTGAACCCCAGCCAGCAGCGGCCAGGCCAGGCTGCAGCAGCTTGGCCGCCCCAAAACAGCTGGTCTCCCGGGCCACCTGGTGACCTTCGGGGACAGGGGACGCTGACTGTCGCACCTGGTAGTGCTTCAGGAGACCAGCAGCTGCAGGAACGTGTGCATTTTAATGCCCTGTTTGTGACACAAATGCATGACTCTCAGCCACTTGGCTTGCTGGCAGTGATCTTGCCTTCAGCAATTTGTGTTTTCTGTCACGAAAACCCTGGCAGCTTTATCCCATTTGGCAGGAAGCCCTTCACTCTTTTGAGTTGGAAGAGCCACAGTGCTGGATGGCGGGGACCGATGAGCAGCGCTGGGGCCAGGGGCTGAGGGGCGTAGGGGCCCCTGTTCCTGAGGACAGCACCCGGCTGGCCTGGGAGACGGTGAGCAGACACCCCACCCCCTGAGGACCTTCCCCTCTCCAGGTGACCACTCTCAGAACTGCTGGGACACGATGGACTCCACCCATGTCACAGCGCCGCGTCTTTTTGAATCACAGGAACCAGACTTCCCCAGCTCTGAACTGAGCGTCCCCACCTGGTCCCGCGCACACTTCCTGGCTCCACCTGCCTCAGCTCCCTACCTTCTGCAGACACCCTTCCGGGAGCACGCGGACCACGGCTCCTCTGCCCTCCCTTGAGGGCTGGCCTGCTCAGATCCAGGCGGAAGCACTCCTAGCTGTATGCTTGGGGCAAGTAACTTAAGCCTGACGGGCCCCCCACAGCCCCCAAATGAGGCCGACAGCAGGAAGTCCCAGGGTCATTTCACAGACGAGGTGAGGAAAGCCCACAGGACGCCCCTCAGCGAAGCATCTGGCACCAACACATCCTCATCCTCGGTTTCCTCCCTGGATGCCGACTTCTCCACAAAAACCCAAACGGCTCTTGGAAGATGCCACTCCTCTGTCACCTCCCTTCCAGCGTGAGGCCGAGCCACAGGAGGAGGCCTGGCCTGAGCAGGGGGCCTGGCAACGAGGGCCCACAGCGGGAGGGAGTCCGGAAGAACACAAAACAGCCGCGATCTTGAAGACGGGTGCCGTCTGCTTACTGATCTCCTGTGGCCCACCTGACCTTGTCCTCCGTCTGGGCCGGAGGCCACACCCACCCTTGGGCAGCTGGGCTCGGGCATCCCCAGGAGGACCAGGAGGCACCGGCCCCACGGAACCATCTTCCCACGCACTGACCCAGGGGCGCGGCCTCCTCCCAACCTCATCAGTCGTCTCTACTGCAGAAACGTTCACGGCCTGAACGTCCTGCTGGAAACAAGCCTGTTCCACTTCCCGGTCCCGCACGGAGTGCCGCGGCCGTTCCATTCTAAATGGCTTCCCACGAGCCCGCAGAACGCACGGCATCTGAGTGATGGCCAAGTCCTGCCTGTGCTCTGGGTGGGAAAGCTAGACAAAAGCCTGCAACTCATCAACCGTGTTTACAGTGCAGAGCAGGTCTGGCCAGTCAACCCACTCTAAATTACACTCAAAAGTGTGTCATAATTACCTGGCAAGACAAGAGGAAAGGAAGACAGAAACCATCTTTTTTAAACAGAAAAATGACAGGGTGGCTGCATTAAAACCATCCCCATTTCCTGGCTCATTCCTGCAGCCTCCTGTCAGGGCGTATCGAGTGCCCACCCGGTTCTCTGCGGCTCCGTGAAAGACACCGTGGAAACGCCTGACATAACGGGTCATTTTCACCCTCGAGTTATTCATTCTCATCAAAATTTAAGACAACGCCTCCTTATTGACACTGTAGCCACGGCGGCAAACAAAGCTCCAACAGGGCAGACGCTGGCGAGGAAAACGGCGGGGCGGTCAGGGAGGGAAACTCGATGAGCCGTTAAAGGGGCAATCACCTTTCTGTTGCCAGAATCTTGATGGCCTGGTGACTCCGAGTGTGGGCCTGGGAAATCTCGGCACACGCGATGACCCATCACCACCCCCGCCCCTCAAATGCTTACGGGAGGTCAGGGAGGCTTTGATTTTCACGGAGCTTCCGTAGGAGGTTCTGAGCTGGCGATATGCATGTTTACATCACATGCTTCGGCCACTTTGAACAGAAAGTCCTGCTGCTTAGCCCTGGGTCTGCGAGCTTCCCCGGTGGAGTGAGCAGGGACCCCGATGGTTCCAAGCCCGTCTGACCCTCTCTGAGTTCCCAGAGCGGAGTTCCACCAACGACAAAGAGTCGATGCCCCAGGAAGGACACTCGGGGTCCTCGGGCTCTTGGGGACAGAGACTCCCACTGCAGGTCTGAGCCACCAGGTTTAGAGTTTTCTTTCTTTTCAAGTGTTTCTGGCCAACAAGGATCTACGGAACTCATTTTGGCCTCTTAACAGAATCACCCTTCAAGCTTCTTTTCTGAATTCTGTTGAATTCTGGACCTCCTCGTCTTTTCACCCGCGAACCAGGGTCTGGCTGCGGAAAACCAGCACTTCCAAAGTGACAACAGTCCGAGCTGTGATAAGCTCGTTGACAGTTTATCCGGAAATCCATGGAGCCCCGCGGGTGGGGCAGACCCTGCAGTGATGATTCATAAAGCTGGATTCGATCACTTCCTCATGAAAAGCTTCTGAGATCCCCCAGAGTCACCCAGAGACGTGGCCAGGTGACCGCGGCTGGTCTGTCCAGGAGGACAGAAGCTGGGGTCAGAGGAGGCGCCCGAGATGAGTTTAATTTCTGGCCTGGCCAAGGAGTCAGAGGTTCTTAAAATCCATTTTCTGAGAATTTAGTGCCTCAGAGAATGAAATCCAGCTAACTCACCTAACCCTGACTCTTCCTCCTGAGACTCTTCTGTTAAAAGCTTTGCCATGGGAGGGAAAAGTGCATTTCCTCCTCAGCTCAGGCCGGTGTGGGCTCGTGGCCTGGTCAGTGGTCTCGTGGTCACGTGGCCTCACTTGGCAACCACGCAGAAGCATGTGAAACCCACACCCAGAGACCTTCCAGACACGCTGATCCATTGTCTTTCATTTCTGTGGTTTTTTGATTTGATTTTGTCAACACCAACTCTCCGCTTTGGCAAATTACTTATAAATGATCCAGCGGGCCAGTCAACAGGTCAGCTGTCCAGCATGTTTGCTTCAAGTAACTCTTTCTTTCTTTCTTGGTTTAAGCTATTTTAAAGCAAAAAGTGTGTGTGTGTGTGTGTGTGTGTGTGTGTGTGTGTGTGTGTGTGTGTGTGCAGGCCCATCCCATGCATGGAGCGCTGCCTGGTGATGCCGTGACCCTGAACATCATGAAGAAAGACAGGCCGTCCTGGACCAGTCCCATCTCCCACTCCCCCGTCTTCCAGGAAAATGCGGAGACAAATTCATGGATGTCGTGTGTGGGCCTCGAAGAGCCGTAAAAACCAAACCTCACCCTGGAGACTCGGAAACCCTCGCGGCCTTGAATCATCAACAGTCAGGAGGCGGAGAGGGGAGGCTCACTGTGGTGATGACCAGGCGTGCAGATGGGCTGCCCAACTGCAGGCTGTCCTTGGAAACCATCCTTCTTTCTGGGACCTGGAGAGAATCATCGTCCTGTCCTGCAGGGTCTTGTAAGGACTAGATACACTAACATATGGAAAACATTTAGAACGTGGACTGGGGCTTTTACTGAAAAAAAGAAGTCACACAGCACAACCCAGTTAGACGCGCAACTGAGGTGCCTCCCGGTAAACCCTGCACACCGAGTCCTACCCGGTCTTCCATCCAGACGTGCGTTTCCATGGCAAACTCCCTTGGCCATTCACATTACTTTGCTGCAAACAAGATGCAGCAGAGGCAACGTGAGACTAGGAGCCAGCTTGGACCTCGGGGGCTTCGCATGAGGCCCAAGGAAAAGACTCCGGCTTAACCGGCTACTTTCTCCAACTCAGGGCTGACAACCCCTCTGCGTAACAGGAGGGACGAGGGAGACAGAAATCGATGACTCACCAGCAGGAAACAGAAGGATGCGGTTTACTGCCCCCAGAATCAATCCCAAGGGGAGTGGACGGCATGTTCCCTTCTCTGCTTCTAAACCAAATTAATCAGATTCTTGGCTGAGCAAACTCTGTCCCCACCCCTTCAGCGATGGGCCGGATTTCCAGACTCCCATCTACAACTGTAAGAGAGATGATTCAGCACCCAGACAGCAGGCGCAAGAACCGCTCAGGGCAGAGCCTCCTCGTGCAAAGACACCGAGGCCACTTCTGCCCTGAGCAGCTGCAAACGGTCACGCTGCTCGACTCCTTCTTCTGTGCGTACTTACAAGTCCTGTCTGCGTCCTTCGGTGGCCGAGTGCAGTTCAGGAAGTGCCTTCCGTGATCGGAGAGGGGACATCGTTTCAGGCCGCTTGCCCCCATCACTGGGAGGACCACCGGGCCAGCCACCTCGGAGCTGTGGTGCTGCCTCATGTGCTCTGGGGTCTGACGAGGCTGCTGATTGTTTTAGTGTGGTTTAGGGAATGTTCATAATACTTTTGCGAGTTTCTGTTCTGTGAATCATACTTGGCTGACGCTGTCCGACCTTCGACTTCTCCCTCAGTCTCACAACCTTCCTTAGTCCATCCCCACCTTCCTTGGCGCCTGGCTGATGACTCGTCTGCATTAAGGAGTGAGACGGAACAGTAGCCCCTCCGTCAGGAAGGCCTCCTGGGTTACCAAGCACAGCCGTGCGCAGCTCTGACCCCGAGGAGACGGCGTCAGTGGAGAGGTTAATGCCATCAGGACAAGCCTCACCCGGAATTCAGGAAACCCACGGGCTCCCCCAGGAGAGCCAGGAGTCAAAGCTGCGGCCTTGACGTTGTGGGGAGTCTTACGAAAGCCTCACGGGAACCTGAGACGGACTTTCTGAGAAAACAGGTGATGTCTCCACACAGCCCGCTTTGCCTGAGCCCAGAGGGTTTCATAACGACTCCCTGGGCTCTCGTGTCCTCTAGGGACACATTCTCAGCACACAGGGAGGGCAGCCTGCAGCCTGCAACGGGCCGCAGGATGTCACCTGACGTCTCAGGAAGAAGAAGAAATAACAAAGACAGCAAACAGGCTCTTTTGTGAGAGAAATGCGAGGAAACAAACAGGAGCTGAGGCTGAGCAGGAGCTCTTCCATTACCAGCACTTAAGGTCACACACGTGACAGCTCAGATACTGTCAACAAAAATTGTTTCTTGAAAACTTCGCGCTGGATGTCAACGGCCACAGCTGCCTACTTGGCCAGATTTGCACACTAACCTGCGCGTATCCAGTCGGAAAGCGGGCAGGACCCTCAGCCCACGGCCCCCCAGCTGTCAGATGGGGATGGCCCCACCGCCGTCAACTCGGGTCAACTTCAGACGGCCTCGGCGGTTTAAAAGACTCGGTGATCGCAGTGAAAGATGACAGTCAGGGACAAGGAAGGTGGGTGATCTCCAAAGGTCCCGCTGTCCCCTCGTGTGTGAAGAGTGAGAAGGATGAAGCACAGCGGCAGAGGAGACGGACCAAACATAAACAGAAGTGGACCCCACGCCTCCCACCCCCGCTCGGTCCACCAGAGAGGGAGCAGGGGCTCTCTTCCTGTGGGCGGCTGCTGCCTGAACCAGGCCTGCTCTCCCGCTGTGGGTTGAAGGCCATCGGCCTCATTTTTAGTTTCCCACTTTTCACGTGACTCTGGGCCACATGATCTACTTCCTGGTCGCTCCGAGTCTGTGAGCCCCTAATAATCCGCATGTTTAAACCTGAGAAAATAAACGTCGGGGAAGTAAGTAAGCTATTTTGGGTCCACGTTCCTCCCCAGCAGGTGGGAGAGTGCCGCTTGTCATTGGCCCCGACAGGTGGCTGCTGAGAAATTCGACTCTGGATCAGAGAGATGCTCAGCGATGGTTGACAGACGTGGCCCCGGGCTCAGCCGCGTTTCAGTAAAGGAGTGTGACTCCCCGGAGTGGAGCCCCGGCGGAGCGAGTCCACGCGAGCCGGCCACGGGGGACGGTGAGAGGGAGCAGCAGGGGAGTCACAGGCCTGGGGGGGGGGGCAGTGTGCGTGGATGCAGCAGGGCCGGGGGTGGCGGCCAGCTGTGCTCATTCCCGCCCTCCTCCCAGCACTGACCACAAACACGGTTCGGGGAGAGAGACTCCTACTACGCGTCTCTGATTCCACGTGATGGTCCGTCCCTTCCAGCCCTTAGCCAGAGCCCTGAGTGAGGCAGGGAGGGCGGGGTCCGAGGCGCAGCCGGGCGCCCTTCCCATCCTGAGCACGGGGAGCCCCAGGGCCCGCAGTGCGCCCCCAGCGCCGCGGCCCTGCGGCTCTCCCGGGGGACGACCTGGCCCCTCCCGGAACAGGGGGCTGTCCCCCCGGGGCAGGCAGGGGTTAAAGGGGAAGTGCTGTAGATGGTCGGTGCTCCACTCTGCCCGGCTCACCTCAGACTAAGCCTGCCCTCACGTGCACTTAGACTCCAGAAGTCGGTGACGCTCGCAGACGGCGAGGCGTAGTGTGACTCAGCAAAAGCGGGTAAGAAATCGGACAGGGGCACGGGGTCACGCGCAGCCTGACCCAAGGCGAGGCACCGAGGGAAGCCCGGCGTCTTTAGAGTGTCGCTCTGATTTCAGTGACTCTGACACTTGTCTGAGGGAGGCACCACGGGGAAGCCTGGATCGAAACAGCCGAGCTGGTCTCAGTGGAAGTTCGCTTGACTCAGCTGAGAACACGCACGCTGTGCTGAGCCGAGAAACGAAGAGGCCCCGCCTGGGAGAGTGGGTCCAGGGATACCCAGGAGCCCGGAGGGAGGAGGCAGGAGATCAGCATCACAGGAGCAGATCTACTTCTTAACGTGGCTTCAGATGCGGTGTAGGAACGTCACAGGGTTACGTTATCACCCATGGATGTATGTGTAGTAAGACTTCAGGAGGATGTTAGAAAAGCTCCTCAACGCCTCTTCAGGAACTCACCGGCTCTGAGCGCGAGCACCTCAGGCCGAGAGGCTCACCAAGTCGCCCACGCTTTCAAGGGCACCATCCGTCCTGAGGTCAGAGGGGGCCCCCAGGTGCCCTGAACCCCACCCCACAGGGGGCGCTGCGGCACGGTCTCTTCCAGTCCTGCCGGAGGTGCCACCCCTCGAAGGTTGCTCGCGGGCCCCGCCTTTCCTGGCACTGAAGGAACATCACCGCCCCGTCCACTGCAAGGTCAACCTTGGGGAGAGTAACGGCAGAACAGTTTCGTCTGCGACGAACAGAAGGCGCCCCTGAGATGTCCCAAAGGGAAAGCAAAGGGACATCGGAAAATCGAACCTTTCCATTTTAGTAAAAGATCTAGAATCACAAAGATCTTGAAATATCATCAAGTAGTTGGTGAGAAATAATGCAATTTGGGAAATGTTTCCTCGACCTCCGGACGCCAGCAGGATGCTGCCTGGGCCCTGCCGTCAGACGCTGGGGAGCGCTCTGGACTCTGAGCAGAGGGCAGTCAGTCCCCACTCCACGCCTCCCCCTGAAATGCCCAGCGAGGCCCCCGTGCGGCTCCTCCAAAACCAGATGCGGGAGCCGTCTTCCTGTCTCGATTTCTCAGCAGATGAGAAGCGTTTCCTCCACCAGGAAGCTGCCACTGACTCAAACCCAAACGAGGGTGCAGGAGGCAGTGCAGGTGCGCAGACCCGACTGCACTCACAGGCACCCAGTGCCAGAGGGACCAGCGGCCTGGTGACTCCGAGATGTGCAGGGCTGGTTGGGGCCGGGCGGGATGAGGGCCAGCTGCTGGCATCACAGACAAAATCTGCACGTCGCTTCACACAGGGGACAGAATTTTGCCTCAACTCACAGACACAACCAGGTTACTCGGACTTGGTGCAAATATGGGCTAACATTGTGTTTATTCAGTGAAGGGTTCATGCATGAATTGGTGATGCCCTGCTGGACAAGGAAGTCGTTAAAACCATCATCATTTATAGACAGCGGGCAGGGGCCAGGTCACCCACACGCAGAGCTTGCTCACCTGCCTCCCCAACTAGGAGGCAGGGGACGAAGCCGAGGCTTGGAGAGCTGGGTCTGCCCACACGCACGGGCTTTAAACTTACGTTTGGGCCCACAGGTGAGACACACAGAGGTGCATTCAGTGCTGGGGGAAGAGGGGGCTGAGAAAGGACGCGGAGTCAGAGGTGGTGCCAGAGTGACCGGACGGGGAGCCCCCTGGGGATGGTCCGGGGCCAGCAGTCACCGGGCAGTGGGATCACAGGGATGGGAAAGCTGGTTGGCACACCCTTCATTACAGGACACCAGCTCGGGACTAAAGCTCACAGAATGGCAGGACGGCGCTGGATGGCCGCTCACTGTCACTTTCATTCTGGTAAACCACTCCACTGCTTGAGGACTTAGTCAAGCAGCAAATATTTAACAGAAGATAGAATGAAGGGCAAAGCGTGCTTCTGTTTGCCACCAGCCCACTGGTTTGGTCGGATCTGAGCTATTGTACGAGGGTATGGAGAAGCGAATGCTCGACCAAGTATTGTGTTTCTGCAGAGGTGGAAATAAAATTATTTACCAGCTCTTCTGTCACAGCGCCAACCACTCAGAATGAATTCCACTCCTGCGAGGGTGGACAACGAGGTCTGGTGGGTGCAGAATGGCTGAAAAACGGGGACTCGAGGGCGCATCCGAGTCCTTCACGGGGGGACCAGGAGACACTCACGGCCGACAGACCCGCAGGCAGCGGGAAGCAGCCACCACCGGCAGAGCTCGTGCCCGCGAGTGACCCTCTATGACTGAGTTTTACAGGGTTCCTGCGCACGCAACTCCTGGGGGAGGAGACGTGGGCCAGCTGGCGGGGGAGGGTCACAGACGGATCTCTGTCAGTTAATTCCCCATATGCCGTGGAAACACTTCGGCGAGGCCCGATGTTGGAGGATAATTTTATTCACGGCAACAAACCACACTAGTACAATAACGAATTCCTGGGTAAATACAGAGGAGGCGTCTCTGACACAGAAAATAATCTTGGGGTTAGAGCAGAGCGATGCCGCGTTGCTGGAGAACTTCCAGTAAAATGACGTCGGAGATGTCCTGAGGAAGGTGAGCCTTGACAACGGAAGGATGGGTAAGGCCTCAGCAGCAGGCCTTTCTCTCTGAGCCACTTTCCCTCGTCCTTGGTGAAGATCATCCCCTGAGTAGAACTAGGGAGGCACAATGGCGACAGTCGGCTGCGTGTGGTGCCCGGTGCTGGAGGACTTCCTGGAGGAGGTGGCGGCCCCTGCAGTCTTCCTGGAGGAATCAACACAAAACAGCCTTCTTTCTCGGACAGGGTTCTCTCTGCGCATCAAGCGTCTCAGAGTCCAGTGCTGCAGACCGTTCCCTGGAGCTGGGGGGCAGCTGGCTGTCGCTGGGTAGCCGGCCACGGCCACTGCTCTTTTCTGTGCAGGAGCTGGACTGAGGGACGTGGGTCTAGACCCAACGGGTCTTCCCCCGAAGCTCCAGGGCTGGGGCTCTGCCAGGTCTTCACACCCCAGGAGCCTGACGTGCAGGACGTTTGCAGGGTGTGCTTCTTACTTAGACTGATGTCAACTGCCGTGAGGACAACCGTGTCCCCCATGCCCGCCCCCGCACCTGCACATGTGACCCTGGTCTTCACAGGTGGGATCCAGTTCAGGTGAGGCCACGCTGGGTGGAGGGGGGCCCTGAATCTAATGACTGGTGTTTTAAGGAGAGAGAGCTTCTGGCAGAGACGCAGGAAGACGACCACGTGACCCCAGAGGCAGCGACTGGAGCAATGTGTCCACAGCTGAGGCTGCCAGGGATCACGAGCAAACACCCGGCGCTGGAAGAGGAAGGGAGGGTCCCTTCCTTGGAGCCTTCGGAGGGAGCTCGGCCCTGCTGACACCTTGACGCTGGGCTTGTGGCTTCCAGGCGTGAGAGGATACACTGTCGTTGAAGCCCCCAGTTCTCATCTGTTGTGGCAGCCACAGGACACAGATCCGTCCAGGAAGGCACTGGCGAGCAGGACTTGGGCGAGGCTGGGGTCTCCCCATGTCACGTCTCATGGGACTGGAGCTACTAGGGGCTGAGATTCCTTCAGTGTGACGCCCACACCACCGGGGTCACTGGCTGGAAACGAAGTCAAAGCCTCAGGTGAGACTGTCCCTACGCTACGAGTGGACAGGGAACCAACACAGTGGCCCCGGGGGGATTCCTGGGGCCACAGACAGCGCAGCCGACGCGGGAGGGCTGTGCGCGCAGCTTGTTCAAGCGTCTCCAGCGCACTCGGCGGGTGCGCGCGCTTTACAGAACATACGGCCTCGCGCTCGGCGCTCCGCTACCGCCAAGAAGACACCAACTCGTGGGGGCCGCTGCCTGAGTCCACGCCCGGACCGATTTTCATTGTTGCTTAAAATTCCTCACGGAATGAGATGGGCATCGTCTGTTTCAGTCATTTGCTGGAAAGTCGCATTTGCTCCTGGAACCAACCCACTGAAAATGCCACGGACCCTCCAACCTCGCGCGGCTGTGCCCGCGGGCGGGGCCGGGCGTCGTGCCTCCCGGAGTGGCCGCTGGCCGGGCGCCCCGCCCGGACGCTCAGCCCCGCGCCCGCCCGCCCGCCCACAGCACCTGTTGCCAAGCAACCGGGAGGTGCAGCCCGAGCCGAGGCCGAGCTCCGCGCGGGAGGAATTAAACCAGTTCACATCCGCCCGCTGCAGCCACCAGCCGCGGGAACTCCGGGAACCGCGTCCTCGTCAGCGTGAATCCGGCGCCTCTTTCTTCCTCCTCCGTTGCCGCAATCTGTCATTTCACCACGCGCAGCGACGGCTTGGTTATGGGACCAGGAAACCCGGCCTAGGTTTCCCAATTTCAGTTCTTTTAAAATTTAGCTTGCTGTTCTAGACAGTGTTTTCTGTATCCCTATAAACCCAGACTTCTGTGTGGAAATTACACCGAAGAAGAAAACGCACAGGCGATACAAGGGGACAGATGACTAGCTTCCTTCCACGTGGGTCCTGCAGTCTTCATCCAGAGGATATTCCAACTTAAAAAATAATAATCATTCTGTACTCAGCTCCACTGCAGGTTCTCCAAAGGACTGCACCACAAAGGCCACGTGGTTTCATCTCTACGAAGTTCAGGAAATACTGCCCTAATCCAGCGTAAAGGAGTTACCTACACGCATCTGTCTGTAATGGGAAGGACACACCTGACTCCATGTTCGATCTTTTCCTGTGGCTCCAACCCTGTGCTCCGTCTCCTGGGCTGAGTCCTGCTGGTTCTGCACCTTTTGTAACAGAATGTCGCCTAGAGCCTGAAACACACAGGAGAGCCCACTCTCAGGGCTCTGACCTGTAAGGGCAGAACACTCTCCCATTCAGAGAGAGAAGACGTTGCAGGACAGAGAATCACACTTGTCTTGTTGGAGGTTTACAGGGACGCCAGGACCTGACCCACGCGGACAGCGGACAAGCGGCAAGAACAAAGGATTCCGACACCAAGAAGTTTGCCACCACCAAGCACCCGCTCCCCTTTCTAGTACAAGAGGGGCCTGAATTCTGCTTGGGGACACTGGTCCCCCATCTTCTCGGTCTGCCGGCTTTCCCAATGAAGTCGTCATTCCTGCCCGAGCACCTCGTCTCCCAGTCTACTGGCCTGTCGTGCGGTAAGCAGGAGGAGTTTGGCCTCGGTAACGATATCTATGTATAGAGACGACTCAAGGTCACCATTCCTACAAACTAAAAACATACCATGAAATCTCTGAACGGAACAACCATCAGTCACGGCAGTTTGACCCACTGTGTCTGCAGCTGTGAGGCGGCAGAATCGGGAAGCCCTGAACCCCTGTCCCCCAAGCCCGGGGCTGGGGGGGTCACTTCACTTCACAGGAGCTTATTTTCTTATCATCTTAATCCTCAGGGGCTGTGAGGACAATGTGAAATAGGATGAAGAAGATGTATTTATCCTAGCAAGTGTCTGGATAAATATTTGTTTAAATAATTTTTAAAAATTAAAACAAAAACTCCATTAACATTTGTTTCTCCACAGCTAACCAAAACAATTAATTACAAGACACGAGTTCAGCGCCAACCTGCTGGATACAGGGTAGCAATGACGGTGTGTTCGGGTGAGTGGTCTTAATGTAAAATAGTTTAAGGTGGACAGACCCGATTCTTAAATGGCTGGGGACGGGCACCCAGAATTTAAGGACTGTTTCAGATAACGTGTTAGAAGGTTTTCCCGTTGTCCAGTCACTACTGGAGTCGTTCTATCAAAACCAGGACAGGAGTGTTTCCTAACTTCATTCCATTTAATGCCAGCAGGGCTGCTAAGCCTTCCCTGCACCGTCTGCTCCTCCTGACGAAAGTGCAGGACTTAAAGCCGGAAGAGCAAGTCCAGATGGAGCCAACAGACCGTCCCTGGGCTCAGCCTGGTCGTATTTCCCATGTTCACTCACTCACTCAATTCTACAGATAATACCTGCTTGGTATGGCGGCTAATTTGGGGGCAAAATGGACCCCAGTCCGGTCAGCGTTTCCCAGCAGTGAGTGGCCAACACGCTCTCTCGGGATGCAGCTGGCTCCAGACTGGCTCCCGGGGAGGAGGCGTGTGAGTTCCCAACCCCACAGCACTGGAGACGGCAGAGGCTCAGCAGAGTGCGGCGACCCCTCGCGTGGACATGTTCCTCCAGCCCAGGATGGGCGTCAGTCAGGGAAGCAGGCACAAGAGCTGGCCAGGGTGCCCAGGGGTGTGCCAGCACCGCAGAGCGCTCCCTGAACGCCTGGCCCTCCTCTGCCTGAAATCCCCTTCCCGGCTCCCCTTGCCCATTCCTCTTCGCCCCTCCAGGTGCCGGACAAGCCCCCCAAGTCCTGCTAAGCCTGCCGTCACGGTGTCCCGGGGCTGAGGGAGGACCACCTGCATGTCTAGCCCCTGCAAACCCCAGACGGTCCAGGGAGACACCCGTGGGAGAGTCGGAGGTTGCTCAGACTGACACAAAGTAACAGACATCTCCACACCATTCTGCAGAAAATTTTAGGGTTTCATGAACTCCTGAAGCCCAGCCATTATGCACAATGCCAGCCAACACCGGCATCTAAACACGTTCGGGTGGACCACGGGATATGCCATTTTGAAAGGTCAAAATCAATGAAATATGTCACCGTTCCTGTTCGATGCACTAAAAGGAGAGGATAATACACATGAGGGTAACTTCCGGCTGGAGTCAGAAAACGCAGCAAGGGTTTGTCCTCCCCGTGGGAAAATGTGCAGTGACTCAGAGCACTAACCTAACGGAATGACTAAATTACTAAAAACTTTAAAATGTTGGCTATTTCCAAACACACGGCAGGAAGAACACATAGGTCTGCTGAAGACCAGAGAACAGGCACAAAACAGGAGTGGCTGCTTTTAGCACCTGTCTGCGTCACTGTGAGCCATGGAAATGTGCGTTCCCTCGAACACGGGACGCGTGAGGAAGGCGGCAGCGTGCAGCCCGTGCCTGCAGACAGCAGCTCTGCTCCGCTCTCGCGAGGACGGCCTCGGAGGGAGAGGACGTGTCTCAGGACGAAGGGGCGGGGGTGCTGAGGGGGGCTGGGCTGCGGCTCTTCACCAAGAACGCTACACTTTGCATCAGAAGGACAGAGCAGCGTGGCAGGTAACCCAGAACGAAGGAAAAACACCAGCAAGAAAGATGCCATTTTTAGTAAATAGCGGATCTCGGCTTCTCTGGAAATAAAGCTGGTTGAAACCATGTTTGCAAGGAACCATCTGTCATCAGAGCTGAAGCCTTGATTTGGTGCCATCAGCTTGTCCTATTAGTATTCGAAATGGATCTTTAAGCTACTAATTAAGGCTATAAACCTATGTTTCTAGGAGACAGGGTACAGACTAACAGGATGGAATGCATTTCTCATTACGCTTTTTCTCGTCCTAGGGCGTGCGCAGCCTGAGTGAGAGCTCGGGGCGTCGCTTACAACAGGACAACGCAGGGCTCACAGCCTGGTTTCCTCTCTGCAGCTGTTTTTATGGTGACCACCGATGACCATTTTTGTGCTTCACAGCCAGGGCCACCCTTTGGATTTAGACCTTTTAAAACATAAAGAAGCAGGATGAATAAAATGGGGTGAAAAAGAGCGCACACAGAGGCCGGCTCTAAGGGGTGTGGTCTGCTTGGATGCAGGGAGCCCTGAGAAGTCCTGCAACTCCACGGAGGTAAGGGTCTTCTAGGAAGTTACCCGAGGCCCAAAGAGGACAAAGCCCAGGGCCGCAGGCCGGGGGCGCTCAGGGAGGCCCTCAGGCCTGAGCACGGACCCGGGCACCTCCTGGGCTCCCGGGCCCGGCTGCAGGCGCGGGCTCACGGCGAGAGCCCGCCAAGGGCCGACCACAGAGACATCCGCTGCTCGGCGATCATCAAGCACGAGCGCTAGACAGCTCACCAACAGTCTGTCTCGTTTCATTTTTTAATAAACGCAGTTTCGTTTCTTTGGCAGCCCTATTTTTTTTTTAATTAAAAAGCTTAGTTTGCTGCTCAAAGGTGATCCTTCTTGGTGTGCTTTTCTGAAACCGTTTTCACCATGAAATCGGCCACTTCCAAGACTACACTGTAATGGTCCCAAGAGCCCCTTGTTTGCAAGCAGCAGAGCAGACACCGAAGCCAGCGTGGACAGCTGTGTGACTGCCTTGAGAACCCTCTGCTGTGATGCCCGCTCTGTGTTACTCACTTAGTGAGACTGACGGGATTGCAGTTCTCCTTAGACGAGCAGGATGAGCAAACGCAGCGCTGGCAGCCGGAAGAAGGGAGGTGCTGCGGAGCGAGCGTCTCTCTGGCCGGCGAAGCCGCTGCGATTAGGAGACGGGTCCTCCGCTGAGCGGAGGGCCTCGCGCACGCTGCTTCCTGTTTGCAAAACAAGCAGAATCTGCCACTTAGGAAACCGTCCGGGAGGTCGATTCCGAATGAAGTGCCAAGCGGCCGCGGGAGCTTAACCCACGAAGCTGCCAGGCCGGGCAGAGGAACGGGTTACTGTTGGGGTGAGAGTCCACATAGTGACTTGGGTCTTCTTCAGTGGGATGTCCTGTAGGAGACTGGCCACGAGCCGGTCCTCGACTGGACCTCCGCCCACACACGGGGCACGGCCACACCTGGGCTGAGACCCGCCAGCTCCTGTCTTCGCCGCCGCAGGTTGGCTGGGACACCCGCGTGGACAAGAAACCAGGCGGGAGTCGACTTCCGCCTGCTCCCCTGGGCTCCTTCCTGGTGGCTCGGCCCTGCCTTCTCCATGGCTCCCACCTGGAGTTCCCGCCCCAACGGGAACACACGTGGGTTAGAGGGGAAGCGAGGTAACAGCAGTGCGTTGCCTGCCTGCACCTGCTCCCTTGTCTCCTGCCCCTGCCGAGGAGCTCGAGAACCTGTAGGCATTTTATGTAAGAAAAATCTGTTTTCCTCGAAATACACACTCAGCTCAGCAAATCGCTACCACCCACCAGAAAGCAGGCTGGGGCTCTGTTTCCCTTTGCACCAACAAATGCCTTGCCTTCAAATGCACTTAAGGACGGGAGGTTTCAGTATAGTCCAAAAAAAAAAAAAAAAAAAATCAAAACTTTACAGGGGAAGCAGGAGCCTCACTGCAGGCCGGGAGGGGACGCCTTCTCTGACTAGCAGCGCTGTTGGCGACACGGGAGGTGACGTCCCCAGAGAGCCTCACTGCTGACACACGTGTCGCACCCAGTGTGGACAGCTGGTTGCTGAGAAGCCCCGGCCCCTCCCCGGCCAGTGTCCGGAAGGCCCTGTGGCTCTGTCACTCCCCAGAGTCCGCGCCGGAGTCAGCCTCCCGACAGCACAGCACCGTCCTGTCTTCTGGGTGAACCCCGTCGCCCGACGTGCGCCTCACACACTGCGCACTGCATCTGGCTTTTTGTCTGCGCACATGCCCAAGCTGCAAGGCGTACAAAACTCCAAAGACAAAAATATCTTAATGCGTCTGAACATCCAGTTTCTATGGAGACGGAAATCAAAGTGAACCGTCTAATGAGAGGGCTTTAAAACCTTTTTTTTTATAACTCCAGCCTGGTGCTTCACATTTTGGGAATATGTTGAAATGCCTTGGAACTGGTTATTATTCCAAACACATTTTGTCAAAATGCAATACCGCATCCTAATGAGAACTGCTGATGCCAGCTCATCTCCACTGCGGCTCCCCGCCCCGACCCTGACGAACGCTCTGATTACACGGGGAGGCAGCGGTTCCAAAATCCCCGGCTCTGAGAGAGCATCTCTGTTCCCTCTCAGGCCCGGATGCAGTGTCACACTGGGTCACAAGTGCCACCGGCGAGACTGAGCACGCTGCCTCTTTCAAGGGACCCCAGGGGAGGTTTTGTAAGATGTCACCAGGTTCAGTTTGCAAATGACTGCACTCCAGAATAATCCACTTAATTTCAGGGCCTTCGGTTTTGAATACGTAATGACTCTCAAGGCCCTCCCTCGCACACCCTGGTGTACACGCCACTCTGTCGCTCGTGTTGTGGAGGAACTGGGTTGACCCTGACAATAACCTACTCAGAACAGCAGGTCGCATTACGTTCTGAGCTGCTCTCGGACGTATCCGGGAAATCACCCCAGAGAGTGGGCCTCTCGTACTCGTAGGTCACACGACGGGGGAAGAGGGCTTCCTCACACTTGGCCAGCCCTCCGGGAGCCTCCCCACAACCCCGTCTACACCTGCCACGAGTCTGAGCTCAGCAGGGCTCCCCTCCAATCCCTGACGGTCCTCACTGCAAACACTGGAGCCCAAACCCACCTCGGGGACTCAGCTCGGGGCTCACCTCCTCCGAGAAGACCTTGCCTCCCGCGCATGTCCTTCTGTGCACCTGACCCACTTCCCACGCTCCACGTACGTGCTCGCAACTTGTCTCTCATCTGAACTGCGGCTTCCTTGTGCCTCACTGCCTCTGTGGCCTGGACCCCAGCACAATGCCTGGCGGACTTTGAATCTCCACAGTTTGCACATCCATGGATAACGTCCCCCCGTTACCCAAGTCCTGCTTCTCCAAACCGGCCAGGCCCCGTCTTCATGGAGTCTGATCGGCCGCGTGGAGCAGGGCCCGGGAAATTGTCTTCTGAGATGCTCTCCCTGGTCCCGGCCTCAGCCCTGTGACCGGCCTCCACCCCGGCGCCTGTCTGATGCCGCACCTGCGTGAGTGTGGCCCTTCCCTGCGCCTGCGCCTGACGGACACAGCACCTGTCCTCCTCTCCCTCCTTGCTGGGGCTGAGGAGCCTCCTGCACACTCAGGGTCCACTCTGTGTCCCGTTTCTGACAAACTCCTTTGTCTGGTGGGTGCTGCGTGGAGGACACGTGCCTTTTCCAGGACCCTCTGTGGCGAGGAGGCACCCCAAGATGAGGCAGGCTTCTCCGTCCACCCTCGGCTCAGCAGCGCCTCCGGCCAAGCGCAGCCTCCTTCTACAAGTGCTGCTCCCCGCCGGCACCCTCCGCTCTGGTCCCCCAGCCCCTCCCCCAGCGGGCTGACACCCCCAGTTCCCGAGGGCCATGTGGACAGCCACCCGGTGGTCCAGCCCCAAGGAGCCTGCCTTCCTTGGCCTTGGGCTCCCTGCCTCCCCCTGCTTCTCCTGGAAGCTCTGTGTCTCCACTTCTGGACACCACAGCTACCACTCCTGGTTCCTGTTAGTTTTCACTGTGATGGACACGGAACCGCGGACCTGGTACCTGGTGCAGGAGGCCCCTACACTCACACCCCACCCCCCAAGCTCGTCTGTCCGGCTCCTGCAAGAAAACAGTGGGCGGGGAGCACACTGGCCATGGCATGACCAGGATGGGGTGTGCCCAGGGGACAGGGGGAGGGGACATGGGGACAGGCCTGAAGGGCAGGCAGGCGGGGCCAGGAAGAACCCGCAGCGAGGACGGTGGGGAAGGGTGTCAGAGGAAGAGCAGACACTGTGACGAGCCAGGAAACCACAGGGCTCAGGGAGGTGTGTGGCTGGCAGTCTGGCTGATGGGCGAGGCTGCAGGTTAGGGACTTCGAGGGCTGGCATGTCGTCTTACTGCCAGTGCACAACAGGACAGGAGTGTCCAAAGGCCTCTGAGCCACGACAGCTGGGAGGGACCATCGCACTTTCCAGGACGGCCCAGCACACTGCACGCTGCCCGAGCCCCTCCCCCTCCCCAGCCCTACGAGGCGGGCAGCCCTAACCCGTTTGACAAATAAGAAACTGAGGTGGGGGTGCGTGAGGAGTGGGTGGAACCCCGGAGTTCAAGGCCCAGGAGCCCTCGGGGTGGTTCCAGCAGGGAGATGACAGCCGCCTGGTCCTGGAAAATACCGCTGCAGTATTTTCACTGTCACCGTCCACGCTGCCCGGGGCAGCTCGGCTCTGCTCCACCCTTCGGCCACAGTGGAAGCCTGGCCAGCAGTTACTCCAGCTTCGGGTTCAGCATGAAAGTAAAGACAGAAAAATCACGCGGAAAGTGTAATTCCGTCCCTTACACTAGACTTTGCAAAAGCGCCAGACGCGGCGAGGCCCGCAGGGAAAGCCGCGGGCTGAGTCTCAGCCGACGGCGACGGTGCAGGGGCTGACGACGGGACGTTCCCGTGCGGTCTGACGGTACGACGCGTTTTCAAACAGAGAAGGCAATTGTGTAAACCTGCAGCAGAGCTTTAGCTTCAGAGCTGCGAGAACGCACTTCGCTGGCACTTCCTAAAGGACTGCTCATTACGGTGCTTCTCTGAAAACCAAAAACAAGGAACTGTTTTCTGTGCTTCACTAGTTCTCTCTCCCTTTTCTAAGCATTTGCCCAAAGAGCATCTTCCTGCCTCTCAGGCTTTGGAGCAAAAGGAGGCACAGACATCAGATGAGGAGAGACTTTTCTCTGCCGTCCAGCTGCAGGGACAGCTGGCATCCTCACGCAGCTCCGTTCTGGAGCATTTCTGTCCTCCCGGAACACTTGGCCCACCCAGTATTCAGAGCTGCAGTGCCCAGTAATTACAGTGGGAGAGATCTCTCAGGAGGAAGGGGAGTTTGGAACGGAAGACAGGGCTGTGAGAAGGATGGATGGGGCAGGGGGGGCAGGTGGCCTCACTTAACACAGAGGGACCAAAGGGACAGCCACCACCCAGCGGGCCTGGCTCGGGGCCTCTGCACACCGTCAGCTGTGCTGAGAGGTGCTCCTTTCTGGGAGACGGCCTTCTTCCTATGAGACCAGGCTCAGCGCTCCCTCCCTAAGGTCCAGCCCTCACGGCGAGGCGGGAGCCTGGTTCTGATGACATCTGGGTCCCCTCGCCCCATTTCTAAGTGTGGCTCCGGGGCCAGCAGCCTGCGGTCCTGGGAGCTGGTGAGACTACAGACTCTCAGGGCAGCCCAGGGCCTGGGATCCAGATCCCGTAAGTTGGCAAGAGCCTCAGACGGTGGGAGACACGCTGCTGTGGCCGTGGGGACGCACCAGGCCCAGGCCCAGGCACAGGGGCCCTTGCTCGGCCGCCTCCCCGGGCTCCCCTCCCGACACTGGCTCCACACCAGCCCTGCCCGTCTTGAGCCCCCCCGGAAGCCAGCGTCAGGTCCACACTGTGCAGACTTCTTGGACCTGCTCCGGCCAAGCTGATGGCTGCCTGAGCACCGGTCACGCTTGGCTCTCCGCCCTGGGGCCACAGCAGCATCAGCCCGGGGCTGGGGACACTCTGGGCCTGACCCGGCTCAGACAAGCGCGTGGGCATCGCTGGCGGGGGGCTGTGCTCCGGCAGGTGTGAGACTCCCCAGGCGATGCTGGTCCCAGCCCGGCTGAGTTCCGTGCTGCAGGTCAGGGTGACCGCGGAGCAGCTTCCCACCCAGGGTGGTCTGGAGAGGGACGGGGCAGCGGTGAGGGTCATGCCCGGATGCAGGCAGAGCCCGATCCCCGGGGCACGTGGCTCCTTGTCTGTGCCAAGCCTTAGGGGCTGGCTGGGCCGACCTGGGTGTCTGCCTCAGCTTCCTCAGGGCACGGACCCTGTTCTACGGAGCTCTGAACACCCAGACCCACCGTGATGCCCGATGTCAGCTGACCCTCAAGCGGCGCTTGGAAAGTGCACAAAAGGTCGGGTCAGGGTCAGCAGGGGTCATCGTACAGAGTGACGTCAGCCAGAAAGAGAAAGAGAAACACCACATGACATCACACGCGGGACCTAAAAACATGACACCAATGAACTTCCTTACAGAACAGGGACAGACTGACAGACGCAGAGAACAAACCCGTGGTTACCGGGGTGGGGAGGGTAAGGTGGGCGTTGTGGATTTGCAGTCACTAACTACTGTACATAAAACAGATAACCAGCAGGTCCTACTGCAGAGCAGGGGACCTGCACCCAATACCGGCAACGGCCTGGAACTAATGAGAAGGAACGTGTATGTGCACGCAGAGCTGAGCCATTGTGCTGCACACCAGGAGTCAACACAACACTGTGAATCAGCTCTGTAAAAGTAAAAGACAGTTAAAACTGACTCTAAAACAAGAGTGTCAGGGTCAAGATTGCCACTTCCTCACTGTCGTTCCAGCGCTTCATCAGGGCGTCAGCTGGACCCAAGTGCACACCCTCAAAGCTGGGGTTTACATTTCATTCGGGGGACTTTCTGAGGACTCAAGCCGGGATGACAGCCCCTCCGGTTGCTCTAAGATGCTGCTCAGAAGAGGCAGGGGAGGAGCCAGGATATATAGGAGTTTCTGCCACAAAGACCAGGTAGTCGGAGCATCAAGAGACGACTGTTAATGACAGAAAACCAGATACTCCAAGTTAGAGAATTCAGTGCTTCTCTCTGTGTGGGAAGGTGCAAAACCTGGGCTTGCTGAGATCACGCCTGTGACGTGCACCTGGGCCGCCTGGGGCCGGCGTCCTGTGCACTCCCATCCTGCATCCCCTCGGGGGCACCGCTGGGGGCTGCAGAGGCCAGGCCGCCTGCCTCCCTGAATCCCGGGGCCCCTCCTCGCCGTCAGGGGCGTCAGGGGCCGCTGGTGGCTTGACGGCGGCAGCCTCCTGTGTTTGCTGACGTGGCTGCAGTGCTTCTCAGCCACATGGGTTGTCAACGCCGTGCACCAGGTTGTCAAGGTCGTGGAGGGAACAGCAGTGCTGAAGGAGGCAGTTGAGTCTCCGTGTGAAAAGCAGGTTTAAAAAGAATGGCAAAGAAACATCAAAGACTTCAAGACGCCTGCTCTGAACGCATTTGAGTTCATTGAGTCGTGCTCCTGTGGGCTGCGCACACGCCTGGTGTCTGAGTCCCGGCTGCTGGCGGTGTGATTGTGAAAAGACCCCAAAGGCCAGCTGGGGGTGAGGAGAGAAGACGCTGCAGCCAATAAACTAGTTAAATTACAGGATCTTAACCCTGAAAGGTGGGAGACTGAGACACTGTGGCGGGCGCTCAGAATGTTCTGTGGGGGTCTGTCTTTCTAATCCAAGAGGGAAAACCGAATCCCACCGCAGAAAAGGAGCCAGAGGAACGGGGGCAAACACAGCAGGGCAGGGAAGACCTTAAGTGCGGAAATAGTTCAGACTCGGATCTCCGGCAGCTGCAGTCTGGGAAGCGACCTGAGGCTGCACCGGTACCGTCTGCAGTCACTCCAGAGCGTGACCCCCGCTTCTCCAGGCCTGGGAAAGGACGCCGTGGCGCTGCTGGCAACGAGGCAGAGCCGAGCCCCGGGGTGGAGGGCGGAGGGCGGAGGGCGGGCAGAGGGCTGGCGCTCCCCTCCAGCACTAGTCCCGCGGGGGCGGGAAGGTCAGGAGCGTTGGAAGAGCCACAGGACTGTCAGAAGTGGGTCAGGTATGACCCTCAAGGCGCAGCTCTCTGTTTTGTGATGGACTTAAGATTGCAGTTTAAAAAAATCAAGATAGGTTTTTATTCTTCAATCTGCTCCACTTGTAAGTAACGTGACCCTGAACATTTTAGTCACGCCACGTCTGTGTTGCAGAAAAGGACTTGGTGACAGGAAAAGATATTGCTAAAACATTAAGTGCAAGTAGTAGAAATAAAGAATAGTATTTGACACCATAATTAAGTCCACGCGTGGGAGGCAGGGGGCGGGGGCGTAACGCCCAGGCGTGAGCCAGGATCGTCTCTGGGGGGAGCTCTCTATCTGTCCACGTTCATCCCTGTCATCTGAATTTTCTAGAATGATTATGAATTAAGTTTGCACCATGAGAAAAGTCTAAGGTATTGTTTAAGTATCTATCGAGCTACCCAGTGTTGACCCACCACTGTGCGTAGCGGCAAAGTGATAATACAATCAGTGTTGGTCCAGCAAACAGAAATGCACCGCGTGCTACGTGGCCATCAGTGAAGGTAACTGAAGTCGCAGCTGGAAGATTAACTGCCACTGACGCACGGGCTCGCTTTCACGGCGCCCAGCACGGGGAAGGGCTCGATCACACTGCACGACGGACGTAGCAGACGCGGCGGGGTAGTCTGCGCGAGCGGCGGGCGCAGCCGCGGCGGCCGGGCCCCCCGACGCGGGAGCGGTGGGTCGATGAGGCTTCTCGTCGTCTGGCTGAGGAAAAGCCAAGGTCACTCTGCGTCTCCAGAGTTGAAGAAAGTCCCCGCTGGGCACGCGCACCGTCCCCAGAGGAACTGGTCGAACTAGCAAGGCCCTCCTTCACTTTGCGCTTGAGCGTGGGAAACGAGCTTCGGCGAGAGCAGGGGCGCCTATCGAGAGACGCCGTGTTGCTCGGCAAGCACAGACGCGGGAGGCGTGGTTTTATGCAGCCGCGTGACACAAGGACAAGCAGCACGCCCGTCAGTCAGTCTCCGGAATCTCTGAAACCTCAGAAAGCGCTTAATGAAGAGATCAGCCCGACGTGCACGCCGCGCGCCGACCGTCCGGGCACAAGCCCCGCGCACACGCCGCCCCTCGGAGCTGCGCTGCTTCCGGCTCGCGGACGCCTATCCTCGGCCTACATTCCTAACGGCCTTCCTTTCAGTGGCTCTTACGTCCTGGAACTGTGACCGCGGAATAGCTCACTTTTCTGCCTGAGCACCGGCCGTTTGGCCGGAAATCCGAGCGTGGGGCCGGTCATCGCGGAGGCTCGGTTCTTTTATGCTGGGTTCTTTCTACAAAAGCTACTTCAGGAGTTACTCCTCCGACCTGGGCATCAAAGCAGCAGTTTAAAATGTGCAAGTAAATGAAAGGTCATCAAAATCTGTGTTACAAAACAGTACTGCACACGCCAGTGAGTTCCTGAGCTACAAACACGTAGAAGGAGCTGAGGTCACTGTGGATGGAGAGGCACCAGGTCCCTCGTCTAGAGAAGCTGGTTCACTGGCCGACATCAGCCTCCTCCTGCCGCCGGATGGGGCGACCACGGGACAGGGCGACCACGGGACAGGGTGACTGCTGGAGGGGGCAACAACAGCAGGATGGGGTAACAACGGGACAGGGTGACAACAGGACGGGGTGACAATGGGATGGGGTGACTGCCAGATGGGGTGACTGCAGGACGGGGTGACCGCTGGAGGGGGCAACTGAGGAATGGGGTGACTGTGGGACCCAATGAACTGACGTCAAGATCTCGGAGCTCCACCCAGGACCTGCCTTCGGAGCAGAACCAGCGTCGCTGGCCAAGCTTGCACTGAACCAGCCACGTTCCCATCAGAATGGCCCACAGTCTCTCCGAATTCCTGCCGACGTCCCCTCCCACCTTCAGTGATTCTCATGGCAAATGCACCTGTGTCGCGTTTCCCAGCAACAGGCCTCCTCCACCTCCTCTCCTTTCCTCCCCGTGGGTGAGGAGCTCCCAGTCCGCCCACCCTCGGGCGAGGAGGGCACCCATGACGCTCCTGGGAAAAGGCAGCTTTGACACAACATTCAGCGCAGAAGACAGTCCCTCGTGTGAGTCCTTTTCAAAGTTAGATCCAACAGACCCTGCAGCACAGAACTTCACGGCAGGTCACCATGAAGACTGAACGAAAACCAGCCACCCAACTAGCTCATAGCGCAGCTGGGACCAGGCCTGTGACTCACACGTTGGGTGGAAGCTGTATTAGGATCCTTTTCCCTCTCACTCTAACAAACTTCTTTTTTCTTCTTTAAATTAAGAAAGGTAAGATCCAACACCTCCCTTCCTGCGAGGATGAGATGGGAGAGGCTGAGGCAGAGGGTGGGGCCAGGTGGCGGGTCTCCGCCCTGCCCTGTTGGTCACGGGGCCCCAGACCTGACAAACCTCCGATTCCCCGTCTGAACTGAGACCAGGGTCACGAGGCGTCACGGGCGCTGAATGAGTTAAGCTCTCTAAAGCATTCCTTGCACACAGCAGACACTCGATACCAAAATATTCTGCCACCTTAAAAAAGCCGGATTCAGGCTCACGGCCAGCAGTGGACACAGGAGACCGGCCACAGCCTCAGAAGTCCCTCCAGCTTCCCCTTAACACCCGCCCTCCCGGAGCCCTCCCCTGGCCGACTGGCCCAGCACACGTTCGGCGGAGCCCAGGGGACACACGGAGCTGGGGATGCGGGCAACGCCGCCTCTGTCGCTGTTCTATTTCCACGCTCTCCTCCTGGGCTCACACCAGTCTGCTGCTGCAATGGCCGCAGTATTTGTCTAGGAAAGAGAGCAGCACGAGGTACCTGCAAACACGAAGGTCCTGGAGTGGAGGAGCCCCACCCTGAATCCCAGCTCTGCAGCGGAACGATTGTGTGACGTTGAAAAAGTGGCTGAGCCTCTCTAAGCCCAGGTCCCTGAAGTCAGTGAAGGAGACACTGTACCCACCTGCCTGGGTGCCAAAGGGCTTAAACCCAGGGCAGGGAAGGCAGCGGCTGGGGTCTCCCATGGTACACCGTCACCCCGACGGTGGGAAGGTGTCGGTGTCCGTCCGGGAGCCCGTGACGCCCACTGTCTGCCCCTCCCTGCCATCTCCACACACACACAGCGGGCCACAGCCCTGGCACGGCTCCCTGGGACTGGTACCGGGCGAAGGTGCCCGGCGGGCCTCACCAAACTAAACCCTGACCACACACGGCCTGTGTGGCATGCGTCCTTTAAGTCTCAGCTCCTAACCCGCTCTGCCCAGTGAATCGCTGCTGAAGACGAAGCCGCGCGCTTCTGGCACAGACAGCCCCCATTTCTCCCCTCCGCACCCATCCAAACCCAGACCGAGGCTGGGGTCTCCGTACAACCAACAACCACATTTTAACAGATGCTCCTATTTTCACGTTTGTGCTTGACAGTTGTGAGAGTGACGCAACTTCCGACATAGAACATCGATTAATGGCAGGATGTTGATATTAGACCCGTCTGAATCCCAGCGAGATCCACGCGGGAGACGGCTGTGAGCTACAGTTCCCATAGCAACGGGCAACGGCTGTTCAGCGAAGGCGCTGCTGTCTCTTCTGTGAGCCGCCGTGGCTCCACGGTCTGCACTGCGAAGTGACTCCTGAAGACGCTCGTGTCGGGAGAGGTCAAACGCCGCCCTCGGGACAGATCTGAGCGTGTTGCCGTTTCTGCTCCCCGTGCAGAATGTTTCTCATTTCCCTTGCTGTTGTTAGTTTCACTAAAACATTTTCGACCCAATTAATTATTTTTAAAAAGAAAAACTGCTTGGTCGAAAGCGAGTGGTGGGCCCCCACTTAGAGACGGGCGGCGGGTTTTCCTCCCAAACCACGGCGATTTGCGTCTTGGTGTGGGTGCCTGAGATCGACAGTTTCATCCTCTGGAAACATCCCCTTGGCAACAGGGAAGTGTCTCCAGAGCTAAGCTGGGCAGCTGGTGCTGGTGGGACGACCCAGGGCGCCGGCTGTGCCTGGTTCTAACTGCAGGTCAGGGAAGGCCAGGAAGGGCTCCCATGCGGCCACCATGGCGCTGGGCTGTGATGCACATGAGGCCTGCCTGACCCCCAGACCCGCTCGTTTTCAAGCACACAGCTCCCCCTGCCCAACCCCCGGCAGGGAAAGAGGGAGAGAGGCCACAGCGTCGGAAATACAAACACACAGGCAGCAGCTGTGTCTCTGCAGAGTTCCGGGGGGACGACCAGAGTGGCCTCTGGGGACAAAACAAGTATTTTAAGGTGGAAAACAGCCCATGATATAGTGAATCCTCTGCACAAAGTATTCCATTTTCTCCACTTTTAGCAAAAATATTTACTTTTACTGTGTAAGCTGGGTGCATATTTACCAAAAAAGTTGGTGGAGGTGGAATAACCTGTCCCCTCAGTCAGGGACCAGTGGAAGGACCCATCGCCGCCTACCCCACCCGAGGTCGGGTTCCGTGAGCTCCGACGGAGCGCCTGCAGGTGGCGGGAAGCACCCCGAAAGGGCCGCCGGCACCCAGGGCCCCTGCTAAGTCAGGTCCACCTCAGGTCCCGCAGAAACTGGGCGACTGACGGGTGCCTCGTGGAAACCGTGTTCTCACGCCTGCGTCCGAGTCAGAAGAAACCAGTGCTCATGCCAGCTCTAGGGCTCGTGAGGCACCCGCATCCTTATCACCTTGGCTGAGACACAGATTCTCAGGAGAGAGGCTCCCTTCCCCCCGGGGCGCGGCAGGCGCACGGTCCCCAACGTGAGCAACGGGACGAAGTCACACAGCTAAGGTGGAAAATCCGGGCTTCGACTGCAATGTCCTGACCTCGAATGATGTCCGTCCTCTAATTAAGAGGACAGGTTTGAAGGCACTGGGTCTCCATCTCGGAAACGGCCGAGACATTCTCAACAGGAAGAGGGGTTGACGTGGCTGTTAAAATGTTGGCAAAATAAAGTTTGAGAAAGAAAAAGAGAAACTCTCTATGTCTGTGCATCCAGACACATGACATCACGGCTCCGTTCCCAGCTCACAGACCACCCGTCGCCACGCAGCGCCCCCCCGCCCAGGACGCCAGGCGCACGGGGGCTCCCCAGCTCACGTCGATGCAGCATCACTTTAGTTCACCAAGCAGGATTTTCACAGCCCTGCAGTCGATGCCAGGAAAGTGGGCCCACCCCCCTAGGGACGAGGACGCTCCGGCAGCCTGAACACGGAGCCTGGGGGATGTGTCCCCCCCCTCCGCCTTCCAGGCCGGCTTCTCCCGTCACCCGTCCTGGCAGCTCAGCGACCCGTCTCGAGGACTCTGATAATTGCCAGGGACGCTAAGTGTGATTTCCCCAGGGTCCCTCCCGGAATGCTCCATGCTGAGCGAGAGGACACCTCCCCAACAGAGCGGGGCTGCCGACACCTGCGATTAATCCCCTGACGGTGGAGACACCGTGGCTGCAGCCCCTCCCTCCCCGAGCGCGGGGTGGGGGGCTCTCCTGGTCGGGGCTGCTCCGCGGACTGTCTGCAGACACGCTTGTTTGGGGGCGGCGGGCGGGCTTGGTGATACCCTTTTCCCTTTTTCTAATAACACTTACACAACGACCTCGGCCTGTGGTTCTGACGGGCATCGCCCTCTGCTCTTTGAGGGCTTTGAGTCCCCCCCAGGGACTGCAGGGCACACGCGTTGTACCAGATCCCACGTGCGTCGTGGAGAAAGGGTTGTGACAGATCAGCAGGCGTCTGCAGGGTTAGATGACCTCTCCTTCCTGCAGATACAACCTGCTTTTTGCCCACAGTGCTCCTGGGGTCCCCAACCCCCGCTCAGAAGCCAGACGGCCCATCCAATTTCTCATCCACTTCCTGCACGGTTCCCGCACCTCGGGGGAGGCTGCTGGTTTGCTGGATGTGTGTTTCTGGGCACAGAAAAGTTTCCCGCTTCAGTAGGTCTGTGGTTCCACTGCCTGGCTCTGTCATACTGGCCACGAGTGAGCCCCAGACGCGAAGTCCGTCCTGGGAGGCACATCAAACACCATCCCCTCCAAGGACCACAGCCCTCTTGCGAGCTCAGCAAATCCTCTTGCAAAGGTTTGTTTCCAAACCACGCTGTTGAAGGCGAGGCCGCGGCCGTCTGTGCACGGAGAAGGCTGGCGGGACCGTTCACCTGTGGTTTATCCCTCGCTGTGGGTCATGGGCTTCTGTGACCAACTGTGCTTCACCCGCGGAGAAAGCCGGCTGGCACAGAACTGAGAGGTGGGTTCTGTCACCCAAATTGCACGAAGCGTCTTACACGACTGATTTTCCAGACAAACTCCTTTGGGAGCTGAGGGAAAGCAAGCCCCGCAGACTTCCCGGAGGAGACTGTGAGCTCGCTGCACCTCAGAGCATCATCGGAACACGTGGTCCAGCCGGGGCAGCCCCAGAGTGTGCTTCTGGAGTCCGGACTAAACCTTGCCGGAATCAAGAAGGGAGGGGGCTGAGGGGTCACCCTCCGGGGGGCAGTGGTCAGCTCCCTCTGAATCCAGCATGACCCAAACACACCGCAAGGGCAGTCAGACGCGTTCTCCAGGCTAACAGGCCCAGGATGCCCCCTGCTGCCCTGGACTTCTTCTTCCAAACTCCACAGCACGCGGAACGCAGCAGACACGCAGAGCAGCTTCGTGTGAGGGCTTTCCATGTGAAAAGCGCCAGCGTGTTTTACTATTAATAAAAAATGACTTTCTAGAAACAAAAATAAAAAGATAAAGTTTCATAAATTCCATACCCAGCATTCTTTATTCCTTCACTCCCCCCTCCCCGGCAACAATTTCAGAAGGCGACGCCAGCGCGAATCCTTTCGGGACAATTAAAAATAAACGTGCAGACACAAGTGTGCTTTCCCTGACTGGACTAATCTCTTCACGCCCAGGCCTTCAAATTAACTTCATGTTCCAGCCTCCGTCTTGCAGCAGTTCTGGGATGTAAGAGCAGTTGCTCAGATTAAATCTGGCAGCTGCTTTTGTAGGGAAAGCAAAGCAAATCAATGAAGAATTTTTAAGCGTACAATCTTGATCTTGGCAACTGGCCTTTACAAACAGTCTACGCCAGTGGAATAAGAAGGAAGGAAGAAGCGGGGGAGAGACACCTGCTCCCGTCACGAGTGTGTGGTGGAAGCCACGCCAGGTGATCAGAGCCCCCGTCGGAGCCGGGGTGACACGGGCGGTGGCCGGTCAGAGCGGGGCCTTCACCGCCCTCAGCTGATTCAAGCACCGGAACAGCCCGTGAAAGGGATCCGCTGATGGCTGGTCTCTCCGCTCTATGGACGAAAACACCAGAGCAAAGAAGGAAGGGGGACCTTCTGGGGAGAAGCAGGCCGAGGAGGACCAGCCTGAGGTGCTCCGCCCCAGAGGGACAGCCTGCGTGGGCGAGGGCTCCGTCCTCCCAGGGCCCTCCTTCCGCTTCCTTTCCTCTTATCCGGCGCCTCCTGACTCCAGCTGCTTCTGCTCAGGGCAGGACCGGCCCAGCCGGCGGTGCTGACACACGTCAGAGTGGACAAATAAATGCTCTGCTCACGGCTAAAAAGTTAAATGTAGTGATTTCCAGCCTTGGGAAACGTCCTGAGAATTTGAACGGGGCCTGAACACAATGGTTCTAAGTAGGCGTCAGACTGACAGGAGATGCAGTTTTTATCAACGGCCTGAAGATGTCCAAAGGCGACTCCGTTTAGCGCCCTGCACCTAAGTCCCGAGCGCCGAGACCTGACGTGTCCAGCGGGGCCGCACTCGCCTCGTCACCTGTGCCCTCCGGTTACAGGGTCACTTGTTCTGGTGTGCACGCACTTCCAGTGCCCTTTCCCTGCGGGGTGGGGGTGGGCACAGAGACAGACAGCGGTCCTGACGCCCCGGCGCAGGGGCCCGGGGACAGGACGGCAACGAGCCCTCGTCACCCTCCTGTCCTGGTTCCTTGTGCCTGGTGTTGAAGAAGCTGCTGTTCCGTTCTTGGTCGAACGTTGTCTTTTGTTTCTAAAGACAAACAGCCATTTAATAACCACTAAGTTTCTTTTTCCTCGGACGCTACCACTTAAAGCTGCTTCTGAGAGGAAACAAACCGAGTGGGCTCCCGAGACAGGGCTCGCTTCAGACGGTCAGCTGCGGTCTGTCTTCAGCCAAGCCTGGGAGGCGGGCGCAGACCTCCCTCACTCTTACAGCAGCGACCGCTCACTGAGCTCGCGGTCTGACCCTCACCGTAAAGCCGAGCCCCTGGGCCCGGAGCTGCTCCGGGTTTGCCGAGGGCACCGCGGCCGCAGGGCAGGAGGAGCCACGTGCTCCGAACGTAACCCCGGGCTCCTTGGGCCAGGAGGCCTCCCGCTAGTTGAAAGCGTCCCCCACCCGCAAAACACGTCAGCACAGACGACGTCCCCGTGTTGCAGAAAACACACACACGTTCGACAGACACGCCTCAGTTCCTCTGTGTAAATGTCATGAAGCCTTTAAATATTTAAACTGTGTTATTTTCTTATTATTTGTAGCAAGGACAATTTCTAATGCTTATTTAAAGTCCAAATTAAAATCTAACCAAAGGAATCGCAGCTCATTGGGGAAGAAGAGGGATTGAAATCTTTTGCAGACAATCTCATCTTTAACTGTGCACTGAAACCGATTAATGAGTCATAAAATTATCCCAAAGGCAAATTGCATCTCAGGGGGGTTTATCTGATCACA
Organism: Camelus ferus; assembly: GCF_009834535.1. NCBI lineage: Eukaryota > Metazoa > Chordata > Mammalia > Artiodactyla > Camelidae > Camelus > Camelus ferus. Next base: position 27,016,851 of record NC_045721.1, read on the forward strand.
CGGTCCCACCGCCCGCCTCATTAAAAGTGAATTATGTTTTCACACACACTCTCTCCACCTTCTACTGGCCCTCCTTCCGCAGCACAAGCCCACTCACTGGTGCGCACCCGGGATTACGCAGAAGGCCAAGAAGCACCCACAGTGCATCCGGTGCGGCGGGCAGTGAGCCCTGGAGCTCTGACGCTCGGGACACGGCCGCAGACACAGCGTCGGGTCATGACCTCAAACTCGTGGAGTGAGCAGGACCTAACGGTTTCAGCCACCACAACGAGGGGGGGCTGTGCAGCCTGACAGGCGCTAATTATCCCCACGCTGGCAGTCACACCGCAGCGCACAAACGCACTGAAAGGACATGCCATGCACCATGAATCTGCACGTTGTGTGTCCAATGTATTTCAGAATAAATAGACAGACAGACATACACTCTTCAGTCCAGAACTGGTGGCCCAGTTATCTTGGCTGAGGAGATGAGTGTCGTTTAAGTCTTCTTTTTTTTTTTTTTTAACGAAACCAAACCATCCTTTTCTGTCTTGGAGCAAAGGATGCTGGGGGAGTGGGCAGCGAGGCCCCTCTGCACGTGGATGGACTTAGAGGGGTCTGTCTCCTGAACACCAGCCGTCCTGCACTGAAGGCGGGTTCTCATCAGTGACACACATGCCTCGGGGCGTTTCCTCAGCACCCCCCGCCATCCGTGGCCACAGGCGGCCGCCCTCAGGAACTATTTCTTAGTAATTTGTCGTTGTCGGGACATCTCACACAGGGCCACACCTCGCACCACTGAGTGGTTTCCAGGGCACGTTATCCATAGGTCAGTGCAGCCTTCCTTCCACTGACACGTCCTCAGCAGCTCCTGTACCCTGATCTTCACGGGGCGCTCACTGCGGGCGACCCCGGCCGTCACGGCAGCAGCCACAGCTCCTGGAACAGGACAGGGCCGCACGGAACAGCTGCCGACGTGAGAGCCAAGTCCGTGCGTTGGGAGGGGAGCACAGGGGCTGAGCTGGCCTTCGCGCTCGTCCGCGCTGAACCTGTGGCCGTCCGGGCTGCGCTGGGTCTACAGCCCGAGGTCCTGTTGCCTCAGCCCACACTTACCACATCACGGTTCCTCCTTCATGGGACCTGGAGGCACTGGTCCTGATCCTCTCCCACCAGGCCTCATCCGGATACAGGAGCAGAGCCAGCCTGCCGCCTGGGCACGCTGGTATTCAGGTGGTGGCCTCCCGTGGAAGGGACACCACACCAGGCACATGTGGGGCTGCGGAACGGGAGAGGCCAACTCCCCCGACCAGCCAGCCGGCCTCCCGTCCTGGGTCCCTGCAGGGCTGTGTGTGCCCGGCCGTCAGCCCTCGGCTCCAGGCCTTTAGAGCAGGAGGAAGTGTTCTCGAGCAAGTCAGACTGAGCTGGAAGCGCCTCCTCGCCAGGGCCCTCTCCTTGGGAAGCTCCCCTGCAGGGAGGCCTCAAAGCAGCCACTCCAGCTGCTGGGGTCCCAGGCAGGAGCATTCCCGCCAGAGCCGAGGGAGCCGGGTGGTGGACAGAGCCAACAGGGTGGAGCAGATGGCGGTGCCGACAGGTCCACGCCTGGACGACTACGGGGTTTTAGTCGAGGAGGACGAGGGGAGGGCACCACTAACAAAATTCGTACAGAACCAGAGTGGGCGAGTATGGGATGTTCTGGAAGCAGCAAGAGGCTTGATTTGGGTGGAATAAAGGTGGTTTTGGCCGGAAGGAACGCCGCTGGAATAACAGACTGGGCCGGGACAGCGTGGCTTCTCGGTTTAGAGACCGAGGCACCTAGCGAGGCCTGACGCACAACCTCTTGCACATTCAGGACACACCACGGGTGTCAAACACCTTCCGCAGGACGGTGCCACGCATGCAGTTGTAGCTCAGAAATGTTACAGAGGGTGAGTCAGAACGGGAAGAAATCCCTGGCAGGGAGGAGACCGGGGCTGCTGACACGGTCGTGGGGGGAGGGGTGACTTTGAAAATGTTGACAGAAATAGAATTTTTCATGTTCATTCACCTAAAACACTGTAAAAGCAGACTTAACTCACTGGATCTGGGGTTCTGGCTGTGAACCAGGCTAAGTGACCGGAAAAATAATTACTTTTCCAAAACACGCCAGGGTCACACCCATTTGCTAGATTCTTCTGAAAGGCCTGAGAATATATTCTGAAGCGTAGGTTTTCAGGTTTCAGACCCCTGACAGTGAGGTCCCTGGTTTTCTGGAGCACACGACTTAATGCCGACCCGGCCACAACACATGAGCACCTACCCTTCACTGCTCAGGAGTGGGGATCACTGCACACGGCCTTTCCTGGCAGCCGAGACCCAGCGCTGTGAGAGGGAACCTCAAGAATAATGCAGTGCCTGGGGCGGCAGTGCAGACACGGGATTTGCCGGAGGAGCAGGACTCGGGCGTTCCCGCTAACGAAGCCTCGGGTCCTGGAGCGTGTGGACTTCCCCGCCCTGCGTTCAGGGCTTGACTGAAGCCACAGCTCCGCCCCCCACACACGCCGTGTCAGGCCTTTCGTTCTCCTCCTTGCGACAGACGACTGTGCGTGGCAGCTGTGTCCTGAAAATAAAATACCTCCCGAGAGCCGAAGGCCCCGGGCTCCTCAGCTTCTGTGCCGTGAGCCTCGAACCCTGTCAGCGAAGAGGAGGCCGTAACTCAGCCCCACAAACGCAGACGCAGCTCGACTTCTCTGAAGTCATGCCAGGACCCTCCGCGGTCTGTTCAGAGACCTCCATGGCTTCTCTGCACGGACCCTGCCCAGGGGCCGGCAGGGGCTGCCCCACACTGGGCGAGTTGGGGGGACACTGAGGTCACGGCTGTCCCCCGTCCCAGCACCACCCCCCACTCACTTCCCTCTTGCCTCCCAGTGTCTCATTTCGCTGTTCCCATCTGTATTTGTCCACGACACTGACCTGGCGAGGACCACCTTCATGCCCCAGACCTTCAGAGCAGGAGGGGAAACTGACATGAGTCAGAGAGAAGCATGTCCTGGACCTCAGTTTTCTTTATCAGCACGAGGCTGTGATGGTAACGTGGGCTCCGCGGCTTCGTAGAGACGACCTGGCAAGTCCCCGTGGGAGTAGCGTCTGCAGGTGACGGGGTGGGCGGCCTGGTCTCCCTGCGCCCCTGGTTTTGTTCTGGGGGTGAGGGGGCCCCGGGCCTGCAGCACCAGGACGGGCGGCTTTCTAACCAAGTAAACCTATTGCTTGGAGCAGAAGCACATCCTTACAAACTAGGGAAGCCTTTGCGCTGAAAGGTTTAAAGCAGAGAACGAATTTATGTTCACACTTTGGAACAAACACCTGAAGAAACACGACGGGCAGAAGGAGGGCTCTGGCGGGATGTTCTCGGCGGGACGCAACCGCGGGGAGCGCCCCTTCCACACAGCACACGGGAGGCCGCCGCGTCTGCCGCTCCTCTCACGCTGAGCTCCTGGTGGGCGCTCTGCTGCACGGCCTTGGCGTCTGTCCATCTGGACATCTTCACAGAAGGAACCAGCGGCGGAGACCACGGCCTCCCATGGCCTCTCTCCCAGTGACCTTGGGGGATCTCTCGGCACCATTGGAGCCCCGTCCTCCCCCCCACAAAATGGCTCACAAGAGGGCCGGACACATCTGTGTCTTAGTGGAATAACCACACAACGTGAAAGGCAGTATCACCGCCTGGAAGGTTTTTAAAACCTCACTCCCACGGGGAGGTCCAGCTGTCACCACCAGTCCTCGGCTGGGGCGCGCGGCAGAGAGAGGGTCAGAGAAGCAGACGGAGGGGAGGCGGGTGTCTGCTGGGCGCGTCTGCTCAGACCCCGCCCTGGAAGCCCGGCCATCCACCGCGGCTCTGCTTCTCCCGTCCCCCCGGATCCCCACTTTGCTTTCAGGGTGTGGGAGCACGAGGCGGAAAGTTGGGTGAGACGGTGGGGCCGTGCACACCACACCCCAGGTGCGCTGGGCACAGTCGAGGGGCACAGCTAACGGGTGGCAAGGGCAGAGCCCGTTACCAGAAAACTCTCTTCAGATGCAGGGACTTGATGCTTCACTCTCTATAAATCTGAGCTCTGGAAAATTCATGAAAATAATTTCGGAAGGTACTTAAGTGAAGGTAGAACAGCTCTGGGCTTGTGAGACAGCGGGGAGGAGGTGCTGCCTGAGGTGTGACAGGTGGTTCTGGGTGGAGGGGACGTGGAGGAGGGGTGGTGGGTCGGGGAGGAGGGGAGGGAGGCCGGGCCAGGGCACCGCGTCCCGGCACCCTGTCTAGTCCTCCCAAGGGCCCACTGGCTGAGCTCCTGCCTCCGTAGAGGTACCGAGGCTCCCAGACGTGAGAGCCACTTGGCTGAAGTTAGAGACTCAGGAATCGCAGCTGGGGCTCAGCCCTGCTCCCCGGCCCCAAGGTCGGCGCCTGTTTGTGCTTTTCTGGTGTTTGAAGTGGAAAATCTCTGTTAACACCAGAATCCCCTGCTTTCAAACCACATACATTTTCTGGTGTCTTGATGCTACGTGAGCCTGTTTTCTTCCAGGTCTAACAGCATGTAACTTGGCTGCTCACTGTACACTGTTAAAGTTCATGATAAATTCAAACAGACACAAGCACTGATCCTCAAGACTGAACAGTTGACATTAATGATTAAACAGAACAATCAGCCTAAGGTGCTTTTCATTAAGGGACACGGGCCCCGGTGGACGTCGGTGTCTCTGCGGTGACGCCCGCGTCACATGTGGCCAAAGCTTGATATCCTGGAACTCGGTCACTAAAGGCCAGAGAAACACTAAATCAGCTGCCGAGTCGAGGTGATTCACAGCACCGCAGAAGTACAGCAGAGTAACGGCTAGAACACCTTAAAATAACTACTTTTGCATCTCCGCCAGCACTGACTGTTCCTTCCAGGAGGAGGCTGCTCAGGACAGGAAGCAAAAAGGAACCGGCAATGGAGCGTGTGCAGAGAGGCTCGGGATGAGGGATGATGGCAACTTGGGGAGACCCTGAGTGAGACCACGGGGCCTGGAGCCCAGCTGCTGCGGGCTCGCTCTCCCAGGAGCAGGGTCTGGCGCCCCCACGGATGATCGGGGCAACACGACGCTGCGAGTGCGGCGACTGCTTCCCACTGACGAGCGACCTGGGGTTCACAGTGGTGACTCGGCCACACTTCAGTCCAGGAAGAGAGCCGATCTGAACCCGACCAACTTGTGAAATGGAAGAGTCTGCAAGTCAGCTCCTGGGGGAGACCTCCTTCAGGCACCCTATTAAACTGTAGGACAGTAAAATAAGTTATTTTTGCAGAAATAGGGGAAGGGGGCATAAAATAAAAAGGGCGAGCCTAAAGGACGCATTTAAAGGGATAAAAGTTCACCAGTATTCGTCGTGACCTCCTTCACCACGAGGGCAGTGGGAACACAGCAGGTCCCTGGACACTACGGGCTCTCTCACTGCCAGTCTCCTCCCAGTCCAAGGATTCTGTCGGTCCTGATGCAGGCGAGACCCCGACAGCCCCCGAATGACGGGCCCGGAGGGGAGCTGGAGGGCCACGTGGAGGGCTGTGTCCCCTTGTCCGCTCGGTGTCAGGGCCCAAGCCCCCGGAGGGAACGCCGTTTGGCTTACAGACGAGACAGCTTTCTTAGTTACCAGCCAAGGGTCTGCAGCGATCGGCTCATGGACGGGGAAGGTTTTGAGCACCGTAATCATACTCATCTCCTTTCCTGAACTTGCGCCTGGGGAATTTCAGAAATCGATCCTTCCTGAGTCCGTCTCCTCTGGTTCTCAGTCTGTCCTGACAAATCTGTGCTCAGGACGATGACCACCAAGGTGAGACAGTGCCCGCCCGAGACCACAGGGAGGGGTGGGGGTGCTCAGGAGGGAGGCTGAGCTCTGGAACCAGGACCACGGGCCCCCTTTGTCACAAGTGGACTCGCCTTTCAGGGAATTAGCTGAGGACCGAAGGACACAGATAACGCGCATCTTCTCCACATCGTGGTCCCGGGCGCCCAGCGGGTTGTGGGAATCGGCGTCGTGCACCGTGGCTGTCGGCACCACACTCTCCGCGCCTTTAAAACGTTAGTGTGGAAACGGCACTCGGGGCTTGTAATCAGCACAGAGGAAGTAACGGGAGAGTGGTCTTCAGGCGCTAGAGATGCAGAAGTTCACCACCATCCCCCGGCTTGGTTTCATCAGAAAAGCCTGCATTTTCACATGGACGCTTATAACCCAGTCACGCCGGACAGTCATCAGCGCTGGAGCGTTTCAAAGTCACGAAGCTGCATCCTGATCATCTCGGTGCACCGGGCAGTTCTCCAGAATCTCGGTGGCAGAAGCCCTGCAGGACGCCAGGACTCCACGTCACCGACACCCTCAGTTATGACACCAGCTCCTGGGATCGCTGAGGGGACAGAGGGGAGGGACATTCTCAGAGGACAGAGGTGAGCTGAGAGTCTGGAGGTATTCCAGAAAAGACAGCAGATGTGCTTGGGGGGCAAATGGAAACCATCCAAAGCTCCTAGGAGGGAAGGAACACATCCTGACTTTCAGGAGGAGAGGACGTGCACACGGTGTTGAGGGAAGCTGGACTGTGGGCTGGACGAGTGGGGCCGAGTCTGTAAGAACACAGCGTTCCCAGACAGAGGCATCACTGTGGGCTCGAGAGAAAGGGAGAGCTGGAGAACAGACCGAGATGAAGACCACACTCCACGGGCTGCCTTCCCCGGGCGGCTGGCCATGTCTGCGTCACCTTTGTTGCCATGACCGGAAACTAGCAGAGGCGGCCAGAGACGCTGCCAGACCTCCTGCCACGTGCACGGCAGCCCCTCCCCAGTAAAGAAGCTCCCGGTTCAGAACCTGCACGGCACGACTGCTGGGAAACTCCGCAGCAGACCGTTCAGCATCCGCGAGCCTCGCTCAGTAATTCTGGGTGACAAGGATCCTGTGCCATCCTCACAACCCCGAACGCCCTCCTGCAGCCTTTGTGCCGTATTTACAACAGACCTGGAGTGTGTGCACTTTGGGAAAGAATTGCAGAAAAAGAGTCACATTTGATGGAGATTCAAGCCCCACCAGACACACGTCCGTGTGTGCACGTGGGCAAAGTCCCTCCATGGCTGCCCCGTGGCACCAACAGTGGTTTCCATGAAACGGAGCACCACGCAGGGCCGGCTGCTGAGCAGTGCCGAGCCTCGTCCAGCGTCCGCAGACTGGGACGTGCTGACCGAGGACTTGCTGTGTCTCTGGAGCTGCAGAGAAAGCGAGCCGCTCATCGCAGGCCCGGGGGACTCCCAGCTGGCTTCAGCCCTGTGCAAGGTCACAGGTAAAATTCAGAGTTAGTAGGGCAGTAGCCAGGCCATTTCAGGCAATTTCGGACAAGGATCGGCTTCCACTCCGTTGCATCCTTACACGGGGCGGTAAAGCACAGCGGGATGACGACACGAAAAGAAGGGCCGTGCGCCGGGAGCGTCAGCACACTGAGTCCTGACTCCGTCAGAAAACGAGGCTGACTTGACCCAAGCTTCCCCGAGCGCTGCGGGCTGGTGGGAAGATGGTGAGCTCTTCCTCCTGAGAGAACAGGTGACAGGCAGCCCCACAACCGGTGCCTCCGACTGGTGGGAGGTGGACGCGTCTTCCCGTCACCTTCTAAGCGGCCCCACCAGGTGCGTGGCCAGTGGCTGGGGGCGCCTGGCCTGTCCTCCCCCACCCGTGGCGCCCAGAGTCCCTCCTCTGGCAAAGGGCCGGGTAAGGTCGTTAGCACAGGTCTCCGTGCTCCGAGTCCTGGGACCCAGGCTCTCCTGGGAGACGTCACGGTGTTGGAACAACCTGCTGGCTGCACAGTGATGCCTCCGGCGAGGTGGACCCGGTCATGGGGAGGGGCTGGCAGACAGAGCAGCCGGAGTAACGCAGCTGCCTGGCTACTCCATCGGGCAAGTGAGGGCCGCCCCCCCCCCCCCCCCGGAAGGTCAGCCGGCTGAAGGAAGGGCTTTCACGTAAACGAGAAAACGCAACTCCCCGTTTTCTGGTGCTGGCTCCTCACACGGCACAGTGAAGGGAAGAAGGGAAGATACGCCGGCAGACCCACCCCAGGCGCCTGCCATGAACTCCCCACCTGCCCTCCTACAGCGCTGCCTCGCCCCGCACGCTTTCTGGGCCCCCGACAGGACCGCTCTGCAGGGCACTCAATGCAGACCGCCTGCCAGACACGCTCTGACGGCTGGGAACCCCGGCGCTCGGGGCCAGGGTGGCGCTCACGTCAGCGCGTGGTGCTTGCATCCCCTCCAGTCCCTGAACACCTTCACTCGCCCCACCTTGGGATTCCAGGCGGAACACACATCTCTGCTCCCGTAGAAACGGGCCCCTCCCCCTGGACTCCCGCTCCCGCCAACTCCCCCTGCAGTCCTCTCTGCCCCAAACACTCGCCCCGAGACCTTCCATGTGGTCCCACCGCCCAACCCTGAAGCTCTGAGACACAGTCCGGGACGCTTCTGGGCGCATCTCTCCCGGCTCCCCAGAAGGAACCCTCCCACCAGCGGGGCCGCTCACCGTCCCCAGACATCTCGCCCCGACGGCCCCTCCTGCTCTTGGGACGTCTTCCCGTCGCCCGAAGATCTCCCCACCTGTCTTCCCAGGTCGAGTCTGCACTGGTCCCTGGGCTGCGTCAGTTAACCCCAGCCTGGAGCAGCCGGCCCCCTGCACCCTCTCAGAACTCTTCGTGCCCGTCCCCGCCCGGGGGCCCCCGGGCCTGCACGCTGGTCATCTGCCAGGGCAGGGACGTCAGCTTGCAGTTCCTCACATCTCCCTGCGCCCCTGCACTGTGTTTACACTTGTTACACAGCCCAGTCTGGGGACCGAGAGATTCGAACAACAGGTTTACACAAAGGTCGGGGCTGGGGTCCACCTTCTGTGTTCTGGGGCAGACCCCTCGGCCAAGCGCCACACCCCCGCTCTCGGCGTCCGCCTGGGAGCCCGGGATGCGGCCGGTGGTGGACAGGTGGTGGAAGGGTGGGCTGGACGGCGGTCAAAGGGCAGAACCATCCTCCTGGCTGGGCAGGCCGGGGCCGAGGCGCGCGGAGCCCTCGCAGGGGGGCCGTGAGGTCCAGACAGCAGCACTTCCGAGCTGTGGCGCCGGACATGGAGGTCTCAGGAGGGGCTGCGGGGCTGCGCAGGGCACCCGGAAACAAGCCCCAGACTCAGAGGCCACATCAGGTTCATTTTGAGCCTCCATAGAACTGGGTTCATTTTCTCCAGCAAAAGGGGCAGCAAGAAAGAAACACAGAGGTCTTTTAACACAGATGAAAAGAAACCCGTGCAGGCCTGGTGCAGAGGACGGACGTGGAGGGAACTGCGTTCTCTGTGTCTCCTGCGGAAGCCCCGTAAACGGCACGCATCAGCCGGTCGTCCCCGAGGCTACTGCTCACGGCAGGGGTCCCCGCAGACCGGCCTGGCTTGTGACCCTCTGCCCCTCTGCTGGTGTTGGGAGAGCGGTTCCTCGAAGCGGAGCCCCACACAGGGCACCTGGAGCCCTGTCACGTGTGGGGACAGCTCTGTTCATGTCAGGCGGTGCCACGGGCATGTCTGCCCACACGAAGGCTTGCCTTCCTTGTTCCCAGTCCTGCGGCGGACCCGGGGCTGTGGGCCGGGCAGGGGGTTGGTTCCTGGTTCAACCCCACTGACATGCAAAATGACTCTGCAGAACACGCCTCCTGGGCTTTATCTGGACTCTCAGCCAGAGGAAGCGGGGGCTGAGAAGCTGCCTGTCACATCAGCTCTATTTTAGACACAGAGGAAGGATATTTCTTCAAACATGTGCTGTGTCTCTCGTGTGAACTCCAGGTAAGAAATGTCTTTAACCCGAGAATCAATCTTCTGAAGAGCTGGCCAGCTCTCTGGGGTAAGTGACCACAGACACCTCGTGACCGGGCACGGCTCCTCTTTAGTGCCCTGGCGGCCTGGACGCTCAGGATCTAACTTATTCCAGGTCACGGGAACCACATCACGTGTCTGTTTTCACAAATCTGCACTTGAAATGCTACCGCAATGAATTCTAATCGGGCGCCTTCACTAACAGAAACTTAAGCCAGAGGGTACGCTATTCCAACATCTGGAAGAAGTACTGACCCGCGGACACTCTGTCCCCACGTCCTCGTATTTCATCGCTAACTAGAGACACAGAGTCTCAAAGCAGGTCTGCCGTTATGACCACGTTACAGCTAAAGGGAGGAGGCTGAGAGCAAACGACCTTCCGTCTCCAGAATCCACTGCCGAAGGCGCCCACAGCTAATAGGCCCTGTCAGCCATGAAGAATAAATAGGATTTATTAGTTTACTCAGCTGGAAAATGCTGCTGGGAGCTGCTGGTGGTCACCTGACCAGGAATTTAATTCATATTTCCTGTCACCATAGAGCCAACACGGGCTGCGATGTGGCCATTCAAATGCCCAGACGTTTCCATGAGCGTGCAGGGAGAGACCCTGAAGCCAGGAGGGCTGAGGGCGGCGGGACTGCGTCACGGCGGGCAGTGTGGCAGAGGCGAGATCCGGCCAACCGCTGGACGGCTGTGGTGCCCCCTAAAACACAAGACCAAAGACGGACAGTGTGTCTTCCCAGACTGGGAGCGCCCTCACTTTCTGGGTCACCGCCTCGCTCCTCTCCACGAGGCGGTCAGCCCACCCTCCGAACCCCGGCCCGCGGGCCGCAGCGCGTCCACGCCCGATGCCGCCCCACGAGCGCCCTCCGCACGACCCGAGGGTTGCCATCCTCAGTAGCTTTCCCGTTCTAGAGCTCTGACACAGGCGGCCAGCGCAGCACTGGTGTTCACGACGTTTCCATGTTTGAGAACTTTAATACTTTGTTCCCTGCGTTACTCAAAGTACTTCATTATTTTTTTTCAATAAAACAGCCTGCTTCCTGGTTGCGGACCTGGTGACCTCCAAGCCGGGACAAGTCTAAACTGGCCGAAACGTAGGAAGGAGCGAACCCCTGCTCCCTTCAACACGCGTGCACACGGCCCGTGTGCCGGCTGACGCTGCTTCTAGGTGTTCTCCGCGTACGCGCGGCGCTCGGATTCATGTTTCCCGGACGTGCGATCACACCGCGCTTGCCGTTTCTTCAGCCCAGCTAACACACTGTCATAGACACAGTTTCTGCCTTACTGGCATCTTCCAGACACACGCTCCCCGCGTACACGGGTCCCCGCGGCCTCAGTTGCCGGCTGAGCCCTCTGTGTCGGACGTGCCGCAGTCACTCTAACCCGTCCTCTTTGACGGAACATTCACCACCACTTCCGGTTTCCTGCTGCTACAAAGTAAGCCATGTATACTTCAGCAGCTACCTCCATGTGTCTTTGGCCTTTTTCCAAGATTCCATAAACACCGAGTTACGGCTTTTCCCGTGTGTTTTACCGCTCCACGTGTGGAGGCCCGGGGGTGAAGGCAGTGTCCACATTTCACGTTCCCTTTACGTGCACCTGCCAGAGTGGAATTCCCATCTCAAGGGCTGTGCACACTGAGAGAAACGTTTCGCGTGCTTGCATTACTCACTCACTTAGCACACACGCCAAACGTGAGTGACAGCCTGTGTGCCTTGTCTGTCCTGCTTTGCCGCGTTGGCTGTTACCAATTTCCGCCAGCTTGACAGGGAGACACCGGGCGCTCACGGGCAGGACACGTGCGTGATCTGCGGCGATGCAGTGCCTTCTGACGGCAGGCACTCATGTTCTGGGTGTCTCTCCTATTTCCCCTGTGCATCTTTGCACCGTATCCTGTGAAGCTTTTCCATGTGTTAACAGTTTTAGCTCTTTGTCAGTATCTTCTAGTGATTCCTCTACTTTAAATTTGCCTTTTAAGTCTAATTTTGGTTCAAAAAATCTTTATTATTGTTTCATGCAATCAAATATAACAGCTTTTCCATTGCACTGTCTCTTTCTTGGAATCATGCTCAAACCGTCCTAACCAACTCCAGGATGATACAGATGGTCCCCAAATTACTCTCCTCAGTTCTTATGATTTTAACTTGCTTACATTTAAACCCTGAGCCCCCCCCTCCCCGGGATTTGCAGTTAAGACGTCAGGCAAGAATCCAATGTCAGGCAAGAATCCAATGTTGCTTTTTTCCAAATAGCCGCCCTTTGTCCCACGTGGTGGGGCAGGTAATGAGAGAACTCAGAGTGGATGCAGGACATGAAAGGCTGGGGGTGCCACCCCAGGTCCCCTGGGACACAGCCGCCTAGGGGACCTCGCACTTCAGGGTGGGTCAGAGCTCCCAGCACCCCCTCTCACGCTCATCCTCACGCACACAAACCTGGTGACACGGGAAAGGTCTGGACGTTCTCGGAGGAAAGGCTTGTCTGTAACACGTCTTCTGTGCAGCAGGTTACTGTTGGCACCTGTCGAGATGACTTTTACGCACTGAGTTGTGCTGTCAAAGGCGGCGGCTGAGTTCAGCTCAGGGATGGTAACTGGAGGGTTCTCGGGGGTACCTGTCAGCTCCATCCCATAATCCCTGCAGAGGTGGCAGCCCCGTCGCCCAGCTGCAGGCACTTTCAACACGGGAAGCCACAACGCTGGAAACGCCCCGGCCATGCCTTACGCCCAGCTTTGCAAACTCTCGGCTGGAGGAGACGTCGGGAGACCCCCATGGATCCCTGAACTCTTCCTACAGACGTGTTTTCGTCCACATTCATTTACAAGAATTCCCTGAACCGCTGCTGCAACCCTGCCTGGCAGGACCCGGACGTCAGGCAGAAGGAAGGAGGCACTCACCTCCGTGGGTCAGTGCTGGATGGAGCTGTGCTCAGCAGGGGCCCCCAGACGGGAGTCCATCCTGGAGGAAGGCGGGCATCACCGACAGGGGTCAAGAGGGAGGGCTCCTAGGGTCACGAGTCGGCATTAGGTGCCCCTCACCCGCTCTGCACCCCTCCCCTCTTTTCAGTGCTGTGCCTCCCTGTCCCTAACGAGAAACTAAACTCTCTTCTCCACCTGTGTCTCTCCAGGACCTGCCAGACCCTGGTTAATAGCAGTCACAGTGGTTCCTATTATCCTAAGAAGACAAGATGAAGAAAAGCCACACACGGGCTCCATCAGCGACTGGTTGAACGAACAAACGGACGGACGAGCGAACGAGAAAGTGGTGGAGGAGAGAAGGGGACAGGCTGCCCGGCTCTGAGTCCTGGTGACACGTTTTAACTCCTCTGTCAGTCTCTCCACCTTTCTGATCAGGAATAACCAGAGCGACTGCGTGAGTCAGCGAACTCGCTCCAGGCACCAGGTAAGAGCCCGCAAATGCCAGCAGACGCGGGGTCGAGACGCCAGGGATGCAAGTCACGTGACGCAGGGTGAGGGCCGGGAAGGACCCCGCTGGTGGTGCCTCAACTCAGGCAACAAGAGCCTCGCCTCAGAACCCAAGCGTCACACTTCCTGGTCACGCAGCTATTGAAATTACACATTTCTGGTAAAGAAGTTGACTTTCTTTTTCATTTGAACTCAAATATGGAGTAACCCAAAGCACAGGCACAGCCCGGGAGAGCAGACGCCTTGGTGGGCCCTCCGGAAGGACGTGCCCTGCACGGTGCTGAGCCTCCGGAGTGGAGCGGCGGGCGCTGGAGTTCGGGGCGCGGCTCCCTGATGCAGCAGCACCACACTGAGCCGGCGGCCGACTCTTTGGAGGGCAGAGTCAGAGTTCAAAGTGACCGGGGGAGGAGGAGACGTGAGGGGCGCACGTCCCACGGAGGTCTTGCTGGTGTGGACCACCACCCACGCCACCAGTCCCCTGCGCCATCCCAGCTGCGTCTCCTGTCGGTCAGCGGCCCGAGAAGTGCATTCTAAAGAGCATCTCTTCCCGGGAAGGCTCCTCGTGGTACTGGTCCTACTTTGTGCAGCGAGAGCCAGGTTCTGAAGTGGTCAGTCCCCCTTCCCAGGGATTTCTTCCGCCAGCCTGCGGGCAGCCTGGTGGCCACGTGGAAGGGCTCGTGGATGGAAGGTGCTCTCCGCACATCCTGGCTGATTCTATTCGGAGGAGCTGCAGCGCCAGAGAGCTGCAGATGGCGTGAGAGGGAGGGCCCCGGAGCCCGCTGATCCATGTGGGCGGCCGCACGCTGAAGGTCCTCGCGACAGCAACAGCCCCGCGATGCTGGGTCTCCTGGGCTGTCTCAGGGTTGCGACATTATCCAGATTCCCTTTACGGTGATGCCCATCTTATCTGAGAATCACTGACGCCAGATTTGGGAGGTCTGATTCCATTCTGATGTTCAGCGAGGTGACGTTGAGAATCTTCTCAGGGAGGCTCACAGAGGTGAGGAAATGGCCCTGGTGGCCACATCGGGCTCAGACCCCTGTGCAGAAAACACATACGTGCCCTGAGGACACAGCCCCGACTTAGTGCCTGACACATGGAGCCACTTGGCCAAGTGGTATGAGACCACTGAGCTATTAAATCAAGTGACTGAGTATTTTGCAGTGATGTCGACAATCTAATCATCGCGTTCGCAACATAATGCCCTGACGACACAAAAGGAAGCTGATGCAGGTAAACAAGATGAATAACTACAGAAGCACAAGCATTCAGCAATGAACTCGAACTTCCAACGTCTCACGCCCAAATCGATGCAAACCTCCCCGCACGAATGACAGGATGGTAAGAAGGTTAATTTTCAGAGATGTAGTTAAGCACAGCGGGACAAATCCTCCCCAGATCCTCTTAACAAGTAAACTGGCGCAAACAGAAAGATCCAAAGTTCCTGCTGTTTTCCAAATGACTCTTGTAACCTTTAGCTCAATTATCCTAAAAAGGACGAAAACTAAGCAGTGGCCCAGGACACGGGCCGACCTTCCGAGGAGGGAAACGGCACCACCTCAGCTATTAACATGTGCGTCTGGGGAGGTAACAGGGCGTCCTGGGATCTCCAGCGACGTGGCGGCTCAGGGAGGCGGCTCAGCCAGGGCACAGGGTCTCCACAAACGTGCCCAGCCCCCCCCAGGTCTCAGGTGCCTTTGGCCCTCACCCTCGCACACAGCGATCTGCCTGCTGTTTAAAACAGCCTTTGTGCCTGTTATCTACGTGAGACTGATGTGGGGGAGTCAGCGCTGTGGGTCGGCTCCTTGAAGGAGGTGTCGTCTGCAGAGAAGGCGTGTGGAAGGCAAGCCGGGGAGCTGGATAAACTGACTGAATGGCTCAAACAGAAGGAGTGTAAGTACCAAAGCAACCAAGCCCAGTTTCCTCCTTAGAGGCTCCAAGGTCCACCACGTCCACGGTCACACACACTGTCGGGGTCACTCCCTGCGGCTCAGAGTCCCCGACCTCCAGCGGGAGAGATGCGGACGGGCATAAATGGCCCTTCGTACACTTAATGTGTGAACTACACTATTATTCTGCACACGCTACGATTTACTTTACTGGGTAACCCCACGCTCCTTTCACAGAAACATTCGATAGCACACTCAGAATACTGTGGATGGGTGTTTAAATTTAATTCCTAAGGTTCCATGCTGAAGAAACAAACACTCGTTAAGAAATTCTTGCATGGGTATAATTTCCAATCTGGTTGGTTCCAACTCTGTTCACTTGGGAAAATGCATCGCCTCCCAGATTGGTCGTAAGACACAAGGAACACACTCAGGTCTACATGCCTGCTGCTCCATCCTCCCCTGCCCTCCCTGTCCCTTCGCTCCAAGAGCTCAGACCGCTCGCTGTGAAGCGGAGAGCTCTGGGTCTGCACAGGGCAGTTCATCATGCTGCAGGCCTTCTCTGTGCTTCTCTTCGACGAGCTCCCGGAGTGTTGTGGGCAGAGGCCTGGGACGTCCCAGATGCCCCGGGATGCACAGCACGGCCTCGCAGCAAAGGAGGCTGCAGCCCTTACCTCAACGCAGTGCTTCCTGAGGAACTGTCCATGCCCTGAGACGGAAGAGCAGGGGTGGGTGTCTACTCACCTCAGAGTCGGCGCCCTGGTGAACCGAACAGTCGAGGGCTTTCCCACGGCTCCCTCCGCCCAGAGTTTCTCTCCAGAAAGTTCATCGTCAACATTGAAAACACTTTTTCCTACATGTGAAACGGTTCCCATCACTCTGCTGCTTGACATCCAGCCCCCTGCTCCCTGCTCACGGCTCACAGCTCAGGCGGGTCTGCAAGCTGCGGTCCAGTCCGGCAGCAGGAGCGTCTGCTGGGCACTGCGGGATGTGCCGACTCTCAGCCGGGAGGCGCGGGTGGGACCGGCAGCGTGCAGCGTAACCAGGACCTCGCTGACCCCGGTGCTCACTGGGCTGAGAACCACTGGCCCGAGGTGAGGTCTGCATGCCTGGTCACCTGCTGCTCCCTTCAGTCTCTTCCCCCATCACCTGTTGCCATTTTCTTTGCCACCGGAGGTCCCCAAACACACCATGATGTCTCTCTCCTCGAAGCCTTGCTGTACGCTGTTCTCTCTGTCTGAAATACTTTGTTTTGCTCCTTAGGGAGCCCCCACCTTTATTGAAAGGGACACCCCCCCCCCCAAAAGGCTGCTCTTTCTTCTAATTTCTTCCGTTTTACCCTGGTTTTATGTTCTGAACCGCAATCAAAATGACATTTGTAAATTCTGTTCTCGACACAGTTTCCCTACAGCTTAGACGGGTACGTAGACACGTAGGTTCATACGCAGAGATCGAGGCACAGACACAGACGCGAGAGAGGCAGGGCCGAGACGGACGGACGGACAGATGGAGACGCACACAAACTCTGCGGGAGTCCTGCTCCCCGGTCTGGGTCCAGGAAGGGAGGAGGCGGGAACGGGTGGAGGGGAGGGAGGGTGACGATTTGAATGCATGCCATTTAATACAGCGGCTTTTCTGATTCAGCGGCTTATATTTATTCATGATCTTTGAACAAAAATTATTTTAAAAATGCCACTCACCTGAAGTATTAAGGAAACCAACCGCAAGGAGCCCTGTTGGATGGTTACTGTAATGCTCTTAATTATGAAATGAGGCCTCACTGCGTACAGCTTGCAGAGCCCTCACGCGGGCGGGAGGCCGGGGGTCCTCGAGGTCAGGCACCTGCCACCCGGGCGCCCGCACCCCATCCCAGGGGTCTCAGAGCCCCGCCCCCTTGGTCTTAGAGCCCCACCCCGGGGCCTTAGAGTCCCGCCCCTGGGGACCTCAGAGCCCCGCCCCTGGGGACCTCAGAGCCCCGCCCCCGGGGTCTCAGAGCCCCCCCCCCGGGGATCTCGGAGCCCCGCCCCCAGGGTCTCGGAGCCCCGCCTGCCGGTTCTAGAGGCTGCTCGATCGGGTTTGCTTGTTTGAAACGCCAAGTCTCTGCTTGTGAGAAGTTCTCTCCTGCTCTGCCTGCCTCCTCTTTCTGAGGAAGGCGATACAGTCAAGAGAACATTCCCGCTGAGCTGTGATTCTCCGGGGCCCAGCGTCCCGCCCGGAGTGTGGAAATGCCGAGCGGTTCACGCCCGTCTCACGGGGCTGGTGTGGCAGCCACACGGTCCGGAACAACGCACTCGCGCTCCAGGAAGATGCAGTATTCCTGTCTCCTTCCCGAGCCGGCAAGGACAAAGCTGAACACGCCTGCGCCGATTCCAGCCTTTCCGCGTCGGGCCCTGAGATGTCCTGTTAGCACTGATTTATTCGCCTCAAATTTCAACATCCAGTTTCATTACCATCAAATTTGAGAACACACAAAAGATCTTTAAATTCCTCCTTTTGCAATCGCGCCACGGGACGTGAGAGAGAAACAGTTCAGCCGAAGAGATTTCCAATTAGGAAGCCACAGGCGCCCGCTGAGCGTTAACCCCACGGAGGCCAGCGCCGGCGGGGGTGACCGCTGGCCTGAACCGTCCTGCCCGCCTCGTCTGCTTCTCTTGTCCCAAGTCCAGCAAACGCCCCTGGCTTCTGTCAAGCCGACAAGGTGCACCTCTGGTTGTAAACTGGGTGCTGGGACCCAACCCGCATTTAGGGTCCAGGACAGGAAGTTAACGCGGAACCGCGCACATCAGCTCGTTCGAGGTTTACTGCAGGAAAGAATCTTATTTTCACGCTGTTCAAGGTCGAGCTAAAGGTTGCCTGTTAGGTGCGGTGGTGCTGCTGGGTACAGGGCAGAGAGCAAAAGGAAAACGAACCTTTCCCTCCCCCAAGCAGCTGACACGTGTATCAGGGAGAAGTGCCAATCAAGCAGTTAGAGACGTGAAAGCAGACTGGAGACAGGCCTATGTGCTTCAGGTGGTTCCTGCAGCGACAGTCCTGACAGAAGCAGCTACACCAAAAAGCTCGCTCCCAACACCGGGGAGCAGACTGGAGGGAGGGAGGCCGACAGCGGGGTGCGGTGGCCTCACAGGGCCGGCTGGGGACGGAGCATGCTAGCTGGGTCCCTTCCCCCGACGCGGCAGCTCCCTGAGTTCCTTCTACCTCCAGCTACCGTTGGACGGCAAAGGACAGTTGCCCTGGGGTTTTTCTTCTTTTTTCTTCTTTTAATTTATTTCTTACCCTTTTCATTTGAAGCAAAGTGAACAGAAGTAAATACAGGGCTGACTACTTGTGTGAAGACAGTTTGACGTTAACAGGAGGTAAAGGAAAAGCAGGACCCCCCCCCACCCCCCGCCAAATCTGCTTGCGTTTTCCATCTCAAGTTTGTAACAGTGAAAAATGCGCCATCTACCGTGAGTCCTGGAGGCCCAGGTGGGTGAAGTGGGTGGGAAGGGAGCTGGGAGGACCCACCCACCCAGCAGGAGTGCTGGCGGGGCTGGGCCGCACCCCGAGGTCCATCAGACCCACTGGCTAAAGGCCGCGGCCATCTCCTTGGACGGGAGACGGCACTCACCGTCCACCACCGAGCTGCTGCAGGGCAGTGCCCAGAACCCGGGTGAAATGCTAGGGGGAGGTGCCCGGAAGAACTTTCACCCACCAGAGGCATCCAGTAATGGTGCAGACGGCTGCCCAAGGGCTCTGCTAGCCAACCTGGCACTGGCCAGCGGCGGGACCACCCTTGGAAAGCACGCTGCTGAGCGGGCAAATCCCAGGGGCCCTGGATGGAGAAAGCACGGCAACCCCTCCCTCCAAAGAATTCAGTTCTTCTGGAGGTTTGGGATCCCAGAGAGAATCCAGAAAAACAGGCTTAGACTTCAGCTCCTGGAGAGAAGCTTCCGAGCTGACTGGCTCTGCATCACATTACTCAGCAAGCACCACCCCTCACTCCTCGGAGAAACTCTTTCTCAAAATGCGATTTGCAGCTAGAAAATCCCACTGGTAATCGGGTCTGAGGTCAGGTTAGCGTGGGGATTGCCGCACACTTACTTATTCTACAACCTCTCTCAAAAACTCGGTGCAGGCCTCATTATTTGTTCTGAGAAAACGCACTGCAGGAACACCTTAGAGAATGTGCGCCGTGGGGGTGGGCTTCTGTCTTCAGCCCCGGCGCCCTGGGACCACCTCTCTGACTGTTTCTCATGTCATCCTCGTCCACACGCCGGGCACACACTATGCACATGCTGAGCACACACCATGCACACGCTGAGCACACACTGTGAGGTTTCCTGCTCAGAGTCCCTGCTCCTGTGTAGTCCTCCACCTGGAGATGTTTTCCCAACATCTCTACCCTTTTCACTGGCCCACCTCCATCCCTCCCTGAGCCTCGGGTCTGGCACCACCTCTCCCAGAAAGCCTTCCCTGGTTGCCCCTCCTTGAGGTTCCTCAGTGTCCCATCTCTGAACCTCCAGAACCCTGTGGGCAGACTTCCATCAGGACACGCCCTTGCAGGAGTCTAGGACCAGCCACTTGGCCTGTGGCCCCCACTGGACTATGGATTCCCTGACGCCAGGACCCAGGTCTCATTGCTCTCTCTCCAGCCCTTGGCACTGAAGCTTTATTTTATGAAGAAAGACATGCGAGAATATTGACAATTAGGAAATGACCTGTTAGAATTCACATTAGAAAGAGGGCAGAGGGAGAAAGAGGGAAGAAAATGGGACACTTTTAAACACTGTGAGGACTTCCTGGGTTCTGAGTGCAGGTCTGGGGGTGGTCAGGTAAGTCAGACCGGCTCCCAGGCGGCTTTGGTTTGCGGGGTTGGCACGTCCCTGGCAGAATGGGCTCTGACAGCAGACGAGAGGCTGGTTTTGATGAGGACACAGTGTGGTGGGACACTGTCCCTAATGCATCACACACCAGGCACTCTTCCTGCACGGAGCACGTGGCTCCTGCCAACACCCCTTTTCCTCCTGGGCAAACATTTATCCTGGGCAGCAAACGATAGGGACGGGAAGCCTGACTGCGTCCCCGCATGTGGCTCACAGCATCCTGGGCTGATGCAGAGCGTGCACCCCTTCCCACCTGCCCTCCCGTGGTCCTCCCCCATCGTGCGGCGGGAATTCAGTATCATGGGCTGCAGCGGCTCTGTCCTCGGCTCCCAGGGGACCTGGCGTCCTTGGCTTTCCCGACAGGCCAATGCCATTAGCAGGACATCCGGGTGGCAGCTTTCTGTCTAGTGAGCAGGCTTCGCGAAGGGCGGCTCCTGGAGCCTTGCAGAGCGTCTGTTCAGTGATGTGCACTCTCCCTTTCACCACGAGAAGCATGCGAATTCAAAGTGAGCTCCCCTCCTGCCTCCTGATCCATGGGGCGTCACACATGCCATGCAGGGATGCAGGGAATCCCCGTGTGTGTCTCTGAGTCCCCATGGCTGTCAGTGTCCCCTGACGTCTGGGGACCCTCAGGGCACACACCTGGGGTCTCAGTCACCTGGGTGTCCCCCCAGGGCCAAGCCCACTCATGCCTGAATGAAGGGGCGGGAAGGTCGCTCTGACACGGGGCTCTGTGCCTGGGGACAGTGGAGGGTCTCATCTGCCCGCCTGTGGGCCGTGAGCCAAAAGGCGCTGCCCAAGGTGGCCTTGGTCCCCTCAGTAGGACTGGATTTCCTGACTCCGCTTGTGAGGGAGTTCACTGTAGAAAACTAGTCACTGCACAGCCACTCTCCATCCCTTCGATATGCATGTCAGTCTCTTCAGAAGCCTCATGCCACCTTCACAGCCCAGGACTGTCTCTCGAGGACCTGGGAGCTGTCCCCCTGAAATGTCATCCTCGAGGGAGGTGGAGCTCCAAATTGCAAAACCACGGGTGGCTGTGAAGGTGAGAGGAAGTTCACTAATCCGCTGGGTAAGGCTGGTCGCCAGCCCAGCCCCTCCGCCGCCACCCCCTGGTCCCCGCAGAGACAAGCTCGGTTCTCTCCCCGAGCTTGAAGCCCTCCTCCCCGCCACACTGGCCAGCACGGTGCCGGCTCTAACACAGGCGCTCACGTGCAGGGACGAACGACTCCGGGGGCAGAGCTGGGGTCAGCATGGCACCGAGGAAATTTGGCTCAGAGACGTTCACTCCAGGCTGGAGCCAAGCTCCTCTGGGGCCCCGGGGGCTTTCTAACAGGATGGGCAGCCTCAGTCCGGAGAGGCTGCCAACCCCAGGACCCCTGAGTCACAACCCTAGGACCCCTGGGTCACAACCCTCTCTGATCTCCTGTGATGGCGGGTGGTTGGTCTGTCTCTGTGAAATGAGGCATCGCTGGTGCTAGAAGACTTGGGTGGGTGAGACAGGGCTCCTGCGTCCCCCTCACTCCACCTGCCAGTTGGGAGTCAGAGAACATGGTGCGAGGGGCCAGGGACCACTGTCCTGAGGAGGGCGGTGGTCTTTCTCGCCGGCCTGGGCGCACCTGTTCCTTCACCAGAATCTCCCTTCCTTTCTCTAAAGGGAAGGTGAAAACTTACAGGCTGGAAGCCAACTCTACCTGCAGATGGAGTTCGTTTGCCGAATCGTGAGTCCCTGTATTTTTTTTCCCCATAAATTACTTGCCAACATCTAAAATGAGGAGGTTTCCGACAGAAAGCAGATTTTTGGCTTCTCTTTAAAGCTCAGGGCTCCCGCAAGGCCTGAGTCACAGTCACGGTGGGGCTGGCAGGGCAGAGTCTGCGGGCGAGGTGCTCCCTCCCCGGGGCCGTCCCAGGGGCTGCCCGCCAGGCCCGAGCGCTCGGGGTCGCCACCCCTCTGTGCAAAAGGGCAGCACAATAGAGAGAGACTTGAGAAATGGGAGGGAAGAGGGAAAGGCCAGGGAAACCACCCATCCACCTCGGGTTTCACACTAAATTACCTCAGAGAAGTTCTGAAAATCACGAGGTCATGTTTCTTAACCTGGAATGAAAATCACTGAAGGGAGTCACTGCTGCTCCGTCAGTTAAAGCACTCATGAAGAGACCGGATTCTCTCAGCGCTTGGGGCCGCCGGTGACTCTCGTGGGGAGAGAGCCCCTCCCCTTGGTAACTGGGTGAAAGACACTCGTCCCTGTCACTAGTGTGGAAACCACGGCTTACGGGAACTGGACGAGAAATGAGGGAAATGAGGAAGTAACTGAGGTCTGACGGAGCAGCCCGCCTGCACCAGGCACCTGGCCGCCGCCTCGTGTGTAAGGAGCCCGGGCACCACGGCCTGCACCTGCGACATGGGAAACCTGAAGCTCGGAGAGGTCACGGTTAGAGACGGAGGTCGGGTCCAGACCCCACGCACCTCCCCACCTCGCCCACCCGGCCCGGGCTCGCCAAGGACCCGTACATCCCATACCGGGGAGACGCCGGCTGGTCTCAGGATGGCCCCGGGGAGTCGGCGGAGCTGGTGTCTGGCTCCGGCGGGATCACTGTCATAAATCTTGCCTAGAGAGTCCCTGGGGCAGGAGCAGCGAGGGTCACTTTAACTTTTCTGTTCCATTAATAGTGCCAACCTGGGTTCTGGCCCCGAGCAGAAGCAGCCACGCGGTGCTTAAAGGGAAAGGATCAGAGAAGAGTTTCCTCCTGCTCTCAGGATGGGAGTTCAATCTGCTGACGCTTTTTGGTAATCGCATGTCTCCTCTGTAGACACAGCGAGTGTGTCTGGAACACACGTGACCGAGAAGGAGTGTGAGTGCCATGGTTTCGTGTCTGGTGGGACCAGGCGGCCACTTGGAAAGTAACAGGGTCATGACCAGGAACTGACTCTGCAGCCAGGAGGTGGCTCAGACCTCAGCCTCCTGACAGGGCGGCACCGGGGCCGTCGTGGGGCACGGCTCGTGGCGCTGGGAGCGTGGGCGTCCCCATGGGAGGACACGGAGGCTCCGTGGTCCAGGGCTTCAAGATTGACACAACTGTCGCACCCCCCTCCAAAAGAAGGAAACCAGAAGACTCAAGGGTTTGGTAAACTACCCTTGGGGGACAATCCAAACAGGAGAAGGTCATCGAGACACGGGAAGACTGGGCAGACATCACCGTCAGAAGCAGAAGAAGAGGGGGTAAGGACACTGGACTGATGCCCGCCCTCGGCTTCTCTCCAAGTTCTCGGCCAAGGAGCTGCCCAACAGCCTCCTGCCACCCGCCAGCCGACGTCACGGTCACACCTTCCCTACAGCACGAGCCTCCAGCAACACCCCCACCTGTCTCTGCTCTTCCTGCTTCATTGCGTTCAGAACCTTGGCTCCTTCCTCCTGACCTCTTACTGTCGGGGGGCCCAGGCCATGTCCTTGGTCCACTCAGCCCCATGAGCTTTCTCCATCTCCCAGCTTTTCCTGTGTGAACCAGACGCTGGAGACTTCCAGGTGGAGCGTCTGCACAGGTTCACTTACATGCCCAGCTGCCTGCCGGGTATCTCCATGTGGATGTCCGGAAACGTCCAAACCTGACAGATGAACTTGAACCCCAATCTCTCCCCCAGGAATGGCACAGAATGGCAGCTCCAGAAATGAGCATTTTCCAGGCCTCCACGTAGGTGGGACCCGTGCCCCTCAGGCTGCAGGCATCACCCTCCTATGACACAAGTGGGGCCATGATGCATCTCTGTCCTCTGTCTCACTAAAGGCCCCATTTACTTTTCTGTGGCCCCCACCTCACCCACTGGAACATCAGCTCCATGGGCGGGGCTGTCAGAACTTCCAGACAGATCCCAGCACTTACAGACGTCCCTGACCCAGAGGAGGCATGGGATGAGTGCTTGTGGAACCCCTCAATCTGAGTGTCTGTGTGCGTGTGCGTGCGGGTATATGTACGTGTGCATGTGCACATGCACGTGTATCCTTGTACATGTAGGTTTGCATGCGTGCATGTACGTGTGCATGTGTGTGTGTACGTGTGAATGAGTGTGCATGTATGTGACTATGCATGCGTGTAAATGTGTGGGTGTGTGTATCCATGTGTGCATGGTGTGCGGGTTGCTGGAACACACCTGCTGACCCAGTCAGTGTAGATGCGGTGACCACCGGGCTGGTGTGCTCTTCTGGGTGGGCGATCAGCCTGAGGTACAGTGTGAATGAAGCCGGGGAGTTCAGTCATCCTGACTTCCTTCCTGGGACACACCAGCCTGCTCAGGGACCCCTCCCCGCACTCCATCCCCCACCCACCCAGCACAGGCTCCACGAACCGCACAGAGAGGCCTTTACTCGCCTGCGTGGGTCCATGTGCCGTCCTGTCAAAGTGCACTCAGGGCCCAGGAAGCAGGACCAGGTTCCTGCTTTGCCACAAGATGACAGTGACAAACGTGAGTGTGAAATTACATCCCCTTTGAAAGCCGCCCGCAGGATTTCAGCACATGTCATCAATGCCCTTGAATGAAGACATGAAAGGAGGCAAGGGGCTGTCCCTCCCTCGTTGGTTCTCTCTAAACCCAGGGTGCTGGGGGGCCTCACACACAGCCGTGGGCGGGCAGAGCAGCCCTGGGGACTCGCTGATTAAGCAGACTGAGGCGTGTGCAGATCACTCACCGGCCACAGTGGCAAAACACAAAGGCGTTTTCAGTGACAGACTGGGGGGAGGGGGGCACTTTATTTCCATCCAGCAAAGCTAGGCGCTGACACAAAACTGCAGGGAGAAAGGCATGAGGTCTGTCTGTGTTTCCAGCCACAACAAGAGGGGATGAGAGCAGTGTCCTCAGTGTCAGGTTGGACGAGAAACATGCAGCTGTGAGAATGGCAAGCTTGCACTCGGCCCAGGGGACAGCCCCCCGGTGGCTCTGGCAATACTACAGGGCACCTGATGGTGACGTCCCTGGAGCCGGATGCCAGGCTCCAGGGCGGCCACTGACAGCTGCACAAGGGGCTCTGTCTGAGTGGCCATGCCGGGGCCCATCCCTGCCTGGACTCGGGTGTCCCCACCGACCAGCCCGCAGCTCCAAGCTCCACCTGAGCCCACTTTCCTGGGCTGCACCTGTTTTTATGTGGCATTAAGAAAAGGCCAGGGAAACACCCTCCCCTGGGAAGCCCAGGACGGCGCAGGCCTGCGTCCCCTCCTGGGTCCACGCCTGCACCCCGGGCTCCTCCCGCAGGTGCTGAGGCCCCAGGTCACCTTGGAAGCTGGGCCGCAGCACAGACAGAGTGGAATCCAGAGTCAAGGAGACCTGTCCCGAGGGACCTCTGAGCTGCAAGTCCCCCGAAACCTGCTCCCACAGTTTCAGATTTTGCTTTTTCCTGTGGGTATTCTGAACTTAACGTGGTTTCAAAACCCAGAAAAGAGAGGTTTTGTTTTACTTCCGCGAACATCTGACTGTCTCTGTGAGGCTGGCAGATAAATGTTATCACCCACACAAACAGGGCAGCTGACTCCCGGTGTCCTGTCCCTGCCGAGGAGACGTGTCAGGGGGGCCCCGAGGGGTGTTGGCCTATGGTCAGCAAGCCGTGGGGGCAGCAGACAACATGAGGCCCCGTAAATGTCCAGCAGGGGCTGCCCCGTTCCAGGTGTGTAGCGTCTGGTGACCAGGCGAAGACAGATGACGCTGCCCCAGCCATCCAGGGGTCTGCAGGTGGGTTTAGGGTTGGGGGAGACCAAGGGAGATAATACAAACCCCCAGACGAGGGCCTGGGGTGACATTCCTCCCCCGCGTTCTGGGAGGGCACGCACATGACCTGCGGCCGGTGTGGGCACGAACCTGCAGCCACAGTCTGGCACCCGGTGACCCTGGAGTGGAAGTGAGGGATGGGCCTGGGGGTGGCGCGGCCCAGTGCGGGGAGGGGCCGGGACCCGCAGAGCCGTCGGGGGGCTTGTCCCAGCACACAGGTCCAGGCGGGGGGCTGCCAGTCCATTAAGCACTGTTTCTGAATAACAAGTTTTTTCATTTTAAAATACGAACACTTGCTTAGGCAGAGAAAAGCAATGTCCTACAATCGCCACCCAGAGCCTCACCGTTTGGCCCTCGTCACCAGGACACAGGTCCTCCACCACACGCCTTCCCGCACAGACGTGACCCCCGGCCGTGCGGTGGCCGGCGTGCTTTCCCCACTCCAGATGTGAACGTGCCCGCTCTTGTCCCTCACGACCACCTGCAACCGCCTCCACTGGCCGCCCCGCGCTTTGTTACATAAACGTTTTCTTTTACTGGAAGAGCCTCCCGAAAGACGCTGAACATCCAAGCAATTTTCAACTTTTCACGCTAAGAGAAGGTCCTTTCCAGTGACGATCCAGAACCAGAATTTTGGGGTCAAAGAAAACGAACATTTTCAAGGCTTCAGATGCCGTTCCCGCCAAGGCCGCGTCTGAGTGTCCCCTCACACGCTGCGGTGGCGGCTGCCGTTAAAAGTTAACACCACGGCGAGCAGGGGGACTCGGCTCTGCAAGCTCTGCTCTCAGTCTCCGCTTACTCCGTCTCTGCTCGCACGGGGACTCTCTCCGCGGCTTGCTGCCTCTGTGCTGCGCGGAGTGACCGTTCTCTCCATCGGTGACTTCTCCCTCGAGGGACACTGCCTCGTATTTCCCATGTTGATCTGAGATCTCTTTTCCTATATTGAAATTTTTGTGTCAACGTGTTGCAAATATTTTCCTGCTGTGTTTCTGCCTTCAATTCTGTTTGTGATATTTTTGACCGGGAGGAACCTGACTCTTCAGTTATTATCTGCTCTCATTGCTACCCCTGCTCAGTTTCATGCCTAGAAAGGCTCCCACCCAGGAGCCGCCTCAGCTTCCCCTCGTACCTCTGTTGACACGTGCTCATGAAAACCTGCAACGTACGTCAGAGACGGGAGGCAACTGCAGAATGTCCCCACCTGGCCCCACCTGACCACCCGAGCAGGTGCGTGGGGCCACCGGTCACTGGGGCTGTACGTCCTCCTCCATCGCCTGTGACAGGTGGTCACCGGGCAGCGTCGTGGTGACCGCGGCACAGCAGACAAGCTGGGGTTGGGAAGCCGTCCCCTAAATGCAGTCGCCATCCGCCTCCTGGCGATTTCCACGTGTTGGGATGGGTTCCGAGAAACACCAGGCTCTTTCCCCGCCGGGAGGTTGGCGTGGGAGACAGAGCGCCACTTCTGCTGTGATCCCGAGACCCCGCACTTGGAATCTCGGCCCCTCCTCTCCTGCTGTCCCTGGGATACGCTTGCCCCTCCCGTGGGATTCGTCCTGGGGGACGGGTGGACGGACAGCCCTTGTCTTCCACCTGTGAGTCCTCTGGGAGAAAACGCCCAGAGTGACCCCGCGAGCTGGGTCAGCGGCCCTCGTTCCCTGGCACCGCCGGCTTCTCGGGGATGCCGCTGGGACACGTCAAGCCTGTGCACAGGCAGGAGTGCCAACAGGGGAGCTCTGCTGAGCACCTCCCAGCGTCACAGAGACGGGTGATTTACGAAGGCAAAGCTCAGTTACCATTTGGCTCCAAAGTCTTCCTGCTCAAGAACCAGCTACCAAAGTTATTGGCCCGTGAAAAAGAAAAGCTGCCACGAGAATTAAGCAGAGCTCTCCTGGAAAGTGCGGGTGGATGTAAAAGAATGGAATTTTTTGGAACAAAAAGGAAAATACTTGAAAACTTATTTGGCATGTACCCCCGGATGTCACGGCGTCTACACAGAAGGCGTTCGGACTCTTTCCCATCTACACCTCAAACGCGGCAACGTGACACTTTGTGCAGCTTCCCGTGAATGTACGTTTTGTCACTGAATCATGAGATCCTGGAGAAAAAAAGAAAAGGCTTTACATTTTCTCTGTTGTCAAAACTTCTACAGAATTCCCACCAGCAGTGCTGAGAGATCAGCTTCCACGTTTTTAAAGCGACTGTGCCGATGGGAGCCCGGGGGTGGGAAGACGGCTCAGGGCTCAGACCCCCGTCTGCAGCAGGTGGCAGCACGTCACGTAACCCCCCCCTCCGAGACCTGGGGCTCTCGGCCACTGAACGAGGGGATGACGTCCCCTCCGAAGGCCACTCCAAGCACGAAAGGAGATGATGCAGGTGAAGCCACCCCTGCAGTTTCCACACCAGTGTGAGGACACACTGCACCTGCCGGTTCTCCTGAGGGCCACCTCCGTCCTCGTGAGGCTCAGCTCAGGGAAGGAGCCGCGTTCAGACTCGACCGTCCCGAGAGCCCTCGCACCCCCCGTTTCTGCTCTGACCGCGATGTTTCCTCGGGTCACTGACCAGACGGTTCCCGCGATGTGCACCCTGCGAGGCCAGCACAGCCCTGCACACCAGACCCCCCACCACAGACACACACCCTGGGGCACAGGCGGGTGCCTGGTCCTCTGGTCCCTTCCCTCCTGCCCTGGACCCTGCCTCCTGCACGTCGGATTCTCACAGTTCCCTTCCTCTCCGGGAGGCCCCGCGGGGAACCTGATGTTTTGTGTCGTGTTTGATTACCAGGAATACCTGGCTTTCTTTCCTCTTTCTCTTTCAGTTTATATTTTTTCTGAGCCATTCTTTGTTTTTGCCACCTAAGCATTCTGAATCCTGTAGCAAATCCAGGACACCACGCCCGTCCGTAGCACGCGGACAGGTCACTCATGACACGTCATCGTGCACCTGCTGCGCTCCCGGCTCCGCGGTGCCCAGCACAAAACCGGAGGGGCAGAGAGCTCACCCCTGCGCAGCGGCTCGCAGCCTGACTCTCCTAGTCCCTCCCCTACTCTCTGTCTGCACGGCTTCTCTGTCTATCTGAAATGCCTCATTGTGCCCTAACAAATCCTCTTCGGAACGAGGCAGGACACACTCGCACCTGACGCGTGCTGGGCTCCCCGCGCGTCCCCGAGCCCCTTCCAGGGTCGCTCCTGGCTCTTCCCCCATCTGTCAGACACCTGCTTCGCCCGTCAGGACCAGCTCAGGAGCCCCTTCCTGGTGGAGCCCCCCTGCTCTGGGTCCCTAGGGCGGCTGGCACGTTGCTCTGTGAGGTCACGTCTACACTGCGATGTAAGGATTATTTACCACCTTTTCTCCAGAGAAGAAACTGCTTCCGGATAAGAAGAATCAGAAGGTCACCGTGTTCTACACCTGCGTCCTCATGCCTGACAAGCCAGAGGCTCCCTGGGCGAGCGTCCCATCCACGGACAAGTCACCCCGAGGTCCCCAGGCCTGACTGTCCCTTCAGATTCGCCCTGGATGTGCAGACAGCCCAGCACCAGCCAGAACCTAGGACGCCTGCGTTTTCAAAGATTGACTGAAGCCCCTGCAAGGTCTGGGTCCTGGGACTCCATCGGATGAGGGTTTGGCAAACTGACTCAGCAGGACAAACGGGGGAAGCTGAGGGGACAGGAGGGGACAGGAGAGATGGGGACAGGAGGGGACAGGAGAGATGGTGGACAAGAGGTCAGAAGGGGATAGGAGGGGACAGGAGAGATGGGGACAGGAGGGGACAGAGGAGATGGGGGACAGGAAGGACAGGGGACAGGAGGGACAAGAGGGGATGGGGTACAGGGGGACAGCAGGGATGGAGGGACAGGGGACAGGAGCAGACAGAACCAGAGGGGACAGACAAGCCAGAAGGGTGGGTGGCTCCCGGGGCGACCTGGGTGCCCTCTCCTCCTCCTCGGCCGTCGGCACATCCACCCCGGCTCCCGGATGGTCAGGAAACAGCTGCAGCAGAACCGTGGCTGCATGAGGCCAGAGGCGAGGCTGCTGTGGGAACCCCCACCGAGGAGGAGGCCAGAATGCCGAGCCACAGGCCCAGGGCTGCCCAGCGGGTCCGACATGCAGTCTACAGCTCGCTCTCCCCTGCGTCTCTGCGTCGGGAGCAGAGCTGGAGGGGAAAGCCCACCTCCCAGGCATCAAGTCTGCACGGATCCTAAACTGGAAGCTGCTTCCTGGACTTACCGGTGGCTTCGGAGGAAGGTTAAGCGGAACAAGAAAGCAAAGTGAGAAACCCGCAGCACGCCACCTCACACGTGCCTGGAGAAAAGGCACCGAGCCCTTCAAAGTCCGCACTGTTCGGACGCGGGCTCTGCGGCGGCGTCTGGGGGTCGAGGAGACGCAGACCAGCGCAAGGAAGGGCCCCCCTCAGGCGGCAGCGGCCCCGCCGGCCACTCCTGAGCGCGGGGGCTGCCTTAGCCTCACCGGCGGGCTTGCAGCTGCACAGCAGACTTGTCCTTTGCTCTCAACTCGTGGCTTGCAAGGCAGCCAGTGACAACTTCCAGAATGGCACCGAGGAGCCATCTGCCCAATCCTGGCTTCCCGGGCATCCCCCACTCCGGGCACAGGAGGGGCTCTGGGCGCAGGTGTTTCCCGGCTTGTCGAGTCTGCGGGTGTCTTCGTGGAACATCCTCCACCAGCAGAACAGGCAGCCTCTGCCCTGTCCCTTGCCCCCGACACAGCCGCGTGGGTCAGGTCCAGGGCAGGGGGCAGGAAGATGCCCAGAGCTGCATTTCTGTGCCCTCCACGCTGCTGTCACAGTCTGGGGTAGGACAGCCCACCACCCCAGCCTGGCCCACGTGGAAGGACATCCCTGGTGTCACACGGTGGCGGCAGGCAGGTTTCATCTGGAGCTGCACTGACCCCAAGTCCCAGGAGTGCAGGTTCAGAGCCTCCCTGGGTGCTGGGGCCACCCCTTCTGACCGCATAGCCTCGCTCCCCACGTGACACCAGCCCCCTGGACGTTCCTGTGATGAGGGTCACGTGGACGACACACTCCCTGCCTGAACAGAGACTTTGGGAGAAGTCCTGCCTGCGCCTGCGTACTCTGTATTTCAAGCAGCCTGCCTCTGTCTACGTGATCAGATAGGCTTTTACTTCAAGTCCAGTTGAGTGACCACCCCACCTCCTCCTGGGTCGGCATCTGAAGCACCTCCTCCTGGGTTGGGGGAAGCAGGTGCAGGGAGACGCCCACGGCCCAGTCTGTGCACAGCTTGGGCTTTGCACCTCTGGTGTGTCACTGCTTCAGGGGGACCACAGTGTCCCCGGCCCCCCATGGCCCCTCCACCTGGAAGGGGCCCCGCAGCTCAGTCAGGCCATCTGTCCTTCTCACTCCGGCTGTGGGAGGGGTTCTGGGCACCTCCCCGAGGCCTCACCCAGGGCAGGCCTCTCTGCCCCTTCCCCAGAGCCACCTCCCTCCTGGAGTCCCTCGTCCCCGGCAGGACCTCGGGTGAAGGACCACCGCTCCCTGTGAGCTCCAAGCCCCAGGAGGCCGGGGCCGTGCAGCTCCGCTGTGCCCTCAGGACCTCCTGGACGCGTCCGTTTGCTCAGTATCGGGGTGTGAGTGCTCAGGCCCGGCCTGGGGCACAGGAGTCGCGCAGGAATCTGGCCTGCAACTCGCGCACCCTCCCACCCCCGGGTCTGCACGGGACTGCGTCACTCTGCTGCAGCGGACGCTCGTGATTTACTCAAAGTCTGCGGAAAGTACAGACAGCTTAGCCGTGGACTGAGATGCCCACACAGGCACCACGGGAAAGTTAAACACAATGCTGGTATCAGCGGCCCCTTTTGGGAAACTCTGTGCTTGCAGAAGTGACTCTGGGGCACAAAAATCCAGATGATTGCTGTCACGTGGTCTGTGTTTAAAAATACCCTCACCATCTGCGTGGAAATAAACTGATCGCTCAGCTTCTCCGAGAGCTGTGGCCGGCGCTCACTCACCAGTGAGGCCAAAGGCCGGAGCTGGGCGCCCCACCTGGTACCACCAGGGAGGCCCACGGCCTAAGCACTGCCACCAGCTCACGTGGACACCCAGCGAGCCAGGTGGGGACCCGAGCCTGGGCGAGCTGGACGGTCCCTCCCAGCTGCAGACCCCCCGCCCACCTGGCTAAAACGGTCCCTGAGTGTGTCTCTCACTGAGCACTTTGTTTCGAGAGTGTGTGCGTGTGCATGCACGTGTGTGTGTGCAGATACACACTTGCGCCCCACTGGAACGCAAGCCTCGAGGCATCAGAGGCGTCTGTCTCCTGCCCCCTCCCTGCAGGGCCGGTGCAAGGTGAGGGCCTGCTGAGTGAATGGTGACCCCCCCACTCGGCGCAGAGATGAGAGCTGCGAGAATCCACCCCCTTACTGGACTTCCCCGCATCTCAGCCAGGAAGGCGCCGCCGCCCTGCCCCAAGGACGAGGAAGCTGATGTGTCCCCGGAAGGTCCTCTGTGCCCCTCTGCTTTTTGGGGTATGAGCCCGCCTGCCGACACAGTTCCAGGCCCAGCACAGCACTCCGGCCCTGCAGCTCATGCGCACGTCCACACACAGTGTCCGACGGGCTCTCGGTTCAGGCCGGACTGCAGGCGCGCTCAGAGCCCCGGGGAAGGCAGGGACCGTGGGGGCCGGAGGCTGAAAGGGCCTCGCTGGGCCCTGTGGAGCCAGGAAGGTGCAGGAGCAGCGGGAAGGAGGAGGCTTCCGGGCGTTTATGACAAGCTGCCTTGAGAAGCTGCCGCAGAAAAAAAGGGCACAGGACAGGGGGGCAGCCACAGACCAGCGCCGGGCGGTGTGAGCACGGCTCCGCTGGCTGGGAGCCGCGGGCCCCCCTCCCCTCCCGTTCCCTGCGTCCTTGCAACGTGCCGGGAGGTGGTGCGAGATTCCCGAACACTCCGTGACTTGTCTTCTTAGACAGGGCCCGGTCTGGTTACGAGGAACGAGACCCCGCTCCTCTCGGAGCCCTGCCTCCGCGCAGGAGCAGGAGGAGCAGGACCCCAGAGGCTGCCCGTCCACACCCGGAGACGCTGCGCAGCCAGCTCTGGGCCCGCGGACCGCTTCACCGCCGCGGGGGGTGGGCGCTGCTTCGGGCGGCCCGTCTCTCTCTGGAGATGCCAGGAGGCGCGTCCCGCCCCTGCGCAGCGGTTCTCCAGCACCAGCTGCTCCGTCCCCAGCCCGGGCGGGCCTGTGCCAGCTGCGGTTTCACTGCTGGCCTCCTTCCCCAGGCCCCGACTCCTTGCTTGGCTATTCACAGTCAGATTGTAGAAGCTCCCACAGCTATGATGGCCCTGAGCTGCTCAGGTGAGGGGGAGGGCTGTGCCCCGGGGGCGAATTCCCACCAGCTCCGGCCTGGAAGTCAGGGGGAGGCCCAGGGCCCTCAGGTGAGGGTGCGGCTCAGAGTGCGGGAGGTCAAGAGGGAGAGAAGCATGCGGGTCCGTGCGTATCCTCTGCAGGGTGGACGCACATGTGGGCAGACACACACACACACACACACACACAATTACTCACACTCGTTTTGCCCCAGGGCACCGGCTGGCTGGGACCAGGGTGGCAGTGAGTGTGGGGTGGGGGTGGGGCTGCTCTGTCCTGCCGCCTGCACGCATCCACCCAGCTCTCCAGCACAGCGACAAGAGCCTCGGTCCACTCTGCGTCCTCCCTCGGTGACCTGGAGCTTCCAGGGAGCTGCCCTCCGGGATGGGTCTGGGACACTGTGGGGCGGAATCCTCCTGGGGGGGCACATGTTCTGTGGGGACACACCTGCCCTGTGGCTCCCCAACCGCGGCCACTGCCGAGTCTCACCGCCCCCGCGGATAAACGTGTTTACAAGTATCCGAGAAACAGACGAGGTCATGACACAAGGTGCCAAGAACAAAACAAACAAGTCCTCAAAGTCAAAGGGACACTTTTGTAAGTGGAACCATCTTCACACAGTTGAGAAAACATCACCATGGTTGTCATTTACCCAAGATGACGTTGAAGAAACACGATGAACACAAAGGAAGCATCCAGAACACAACACGACAGGATCTGTTGTCGAGGACAGAGGCGCCTGAGAGCAAAGACCCGAAACGCAGAAAGAGCTCACGGAAAGCGTGGGGACGGCTGATGTCCCCAGTCAGAGCGGCTTCCTGGGAGGGAGGGGCTGGAGGTTTGCTGGTCACGTCACACACAGTTTCTGGGAGGGAGGGCAGGCCTACACGCGGGAAGAGGGGTGCCACCAGGTTTCAGGTTGTGGGGGTGGAAGCGTGGCTGGGGTGGGGGCGGGTGGAGGAGGCAGCTGGGCGGGTGAGGAGAGCGGGGGTCGCCCGCTGAAGCCAGTGCCCTCGGACAGCTGTGGGCTCCATGGTCATTTTGCCTGGGGGCGCTGCTGCGGGGGTCCCCGGGCCCCTCTATGGGCATGAGCGTAGCTCGGGCACAGCAATCTCATGGGGCACTTCACCTGCTGACTGTGAACTGAGCGTTCTCCCCCCGCCCCGTGTTCCACGATGGTCTCTGGATTATGAACAAACGAGAGTGTTTGCCAACACCCTCAAGTGGCTGAGCGCCCGCAAGCGGGACGAGCCACTCCACACAGACTCCGGATTCCCAGCCCCGTGCCAGCACCAGGGCCGTCGGACGCTCGCACCTGTGGGAGCCAGCGGTGCCCAGACCCCGCCCGGTCACAGCAGCCTCTCCCCCAGGGGCGAGGAACCGCGGCCACGGATGACTGACCACAACCGCCCACGAGCACGTGGCGTGGAATAAAGTCGCTTTAAGGGAACCCATTCTGCCCGTGGGGCGACCACGGTTCACTTGGTCCCAGCGCTGTCAGACCGTGGCATGGATGAGACCAAGGACAGAGGCGGTGACAGTCAAGAGCCATATGGCTCCTTTTTCTTGCTGTGCTAGAAAATACTCTCAGGAGAAACTGCATTTCACTCGACACAGACTTGTAATCTAGAAGAAAGTGATGATCAACGAATCAGGAAATACAGACTCTTCAGGCACCTGTTAGCTGGGCGCCCACTGAACGAGGCGTTGCCGTGGGCGCTGGAGCACAGCCGAGGACCTGCTCTCCCCCGGAACTAACGTTCCAGCAGGAAGGAGGGAGGGCAAGCCGCACACCTCTTCTACTGCGTGTGTGTATTTGCAAGCTGGGGTCACTTCTACAGGGCAAGCAAAGCCGGGCGCGGGGCCCAGCGCGCAGGATGAAGCTGCACGGAGATCGGGAGGCGGTCAGGGCGGCCCCTCACTTCCTGTCCCCAGAGCCCTGCCCGTCCAGACTGTCACAGGGCTGGAATCAGTGTGCAGCCTTCTCAGACGGGCTTCCTTCACTGAGCCACGTGCACTGAGGTTCCTCGTGTCTTCTCGTGGCTTGAAGGCCCATTTGTTTTTTTGTGCTGAGCAATACTCCATTGTCGGGCTGTAATCCAGTTTATTTACCCACTCGCTTGTTGAAGGACATCTTGGTTGCTTTCAGCTTTCTTATGAGTAAAGCTGCTGGAAACGTTATGTGTAGGTTTTTGTGCAGACGTATTTTTTCAGCTCATTTGGGTAAGTACCAAGAAGCGTGACTGCTGGATCACAGGGTAGGAGAGTGTTCAGTTTTGTAAGAAGCCGCCGAGCTGTCTTCCAGAGCAGCCCTGCCGAGCCGCGTTCCCCCAGCAGGGGCGAGACTTCCTGCTCCTTCACGTCCTCGCAGCACTTGGTGGTGTGGGCTGTGGGGTGTGGCGGGCTTTTGAACATGTTAGGGCTGAGATGCCTGTTAGACACCTAAAGACTGCAGGAGACGAGAGTCGGGTTCTGGGGAGACACTTAAGGTGCGCGTACCAATCAGAGAATCGCCAAAAAACAGACGCACGTAAAGCCGGGAGGGGGAGGGGGTGACTTGGAAGATGAATGCAAACTGGGAAGAGAGAGCTCGGTATCAAAACGTCCAGCAGCTGCAAAGATGAGGAGGAACTAAAAAGGGCAACTGAATAAGCAGCCAGTGAAGTAAGAGGGAAAGAGAGGAAGAAAGCGACAGAGAGACACAGAGGAGAAGGGAGGGGGTGGGGGGAGGTGTCCTGGGGCTGGAGACGCTGTGGGGGTGAGGGAGGACGTGGGGACACCAGCCGGGCCAGTTCCAGTCCCCGCTGAGGTTGCAGAAGGAATTCTTGTTGGTCAGTGAGGATGAAGGCCTAGGGGATGGCCCTCAGGGAAGGGGGCGGATCCAAGCCGTTTCTTTGGAGGAAAGCGGAGAAACAGACACGGGATCGAGGGAGGAAGCTTCTCTCTGAAGGTGAGGGGCGCTCCCTGCTCGGCTGCTGGCGGAGACAGGAGCAGCAGGGAAGAACAGGCCAGGGGTGCAGGGCAGGGCCTCGGGGGCAAGGGAACGGCCCTCACACGAGAAGGCCGGCTTCGGGGGGAGTGTGTCCCCAGGGTGGGGGTGTGTCCCCGGGGCGGGGGTGTGTGGGCGCAGAGGCGGCCCGGGACTCCGCGGATGGACTGCACGTGTGTCCTCAGTGCGTGGTGACCAGGAGACGCAGGGTCACCAGCTGAAAGGAAGGAGGAAGAGTCGGAGGTTTGCATCCACAAGAGAAGGTGCGAAAAATCAGCGGGCTGGGTTCTGTGAACGGCCAGGTTCTGTGAACGGCCGGGTTCTGCGAATGGCCTGGAAGAGTGGGCCACCCTGCCTGGGCGAGAAGTGCGGCACCCGCAGGGGTGCACCTCTGTCCGGCCGCTCAGCTGCCGGGGTGGACACGGAGCAGCGGCCAGTTACCCACGGCGGGGACTGCGCCCACGGGGTGAGGGCGTAGGAAGCATCCATCACAGTGACCGGGCTGACCAGGTCTGAGAGGTGAGGGGCACACGGAGGGGAGGGCGCTGACAGGAGTCAGGGCCAGGCGGCGGACTGGCCCCAGGCCTCCTGGGGACCCAGCCGGCCTGGAGCTCCGTATACACTCAATGATCACTGGCTGAACTGGATTTCCCCCAAATTTCAAAATAGAACCTACTAACTGAACACACACACGTATGCATGTGCACACACACAAAATGAAATACTTTTAGGAAGAAAGGACAGAAATGTAAAATGTCAGAAATAATTATATTTTGGTCTAAAATGACCCTCCCCAAAGAGATCTGGCTTAATCTACCAACTAACAGAGCCCTGAATGGGGGCGTCGTTCTAAAACAAAACGCCACTTAGGCTCAGCTGGCAAAGGGCTTTGAGACAAACATCCCGTCATCCTTCTGTGATTAGTTGAGAGTCTGCTTCTTTCATGAGAGAATTTGGGAAATTAAAATCACCTATAAAGATGGACTAGAAGAACCTTCATTTCTCCCCCCAGTGCGAAGTTTTCTCAAAGTCTCCCAACTGCTCCGCGGCTGGCCGGGCTTGCTCTGGGCGCAGACTGTCATCCAGCTTCGTCATGTCCCCATGGGCGTACTCTGTCCTCCTCCTCTCTCGGGGTTGTTCTCCGTCTTCTGGTTGCACATTCAGCCAGGTCACCATAACTACTGTCCACAGTGACCCCCCCCTCAGGACACAACCGTGTGTCTGGCGTTAGCTGTCCTGGGCTGAGAGGAACCTTTCCTGTAAACCCCACAGCGTCGCCTCCTCGGAGAGCTAACCTTGTAGATAATCAGACATTTTGCTCTTCGTTACACTCAGCTTCCCGAAAGCCTCCAGCACATTCCTCAGCCTGAGAACAAGTCACTGACGTCTCAGGGCAAATCTCCTCTCTGCAATTTCTCAGCAGCACAAGTCTGGAACGGGAAAATCCAAATGTGTAAGCAGGTTCTGGCACTTCCATTGTACCTCCCATCACTGCGGGGCGTTCACCTTGTGGTCGTCTTTACTAACGGTTTTTAAGACGATGAATAATACTGATCGTTGAACTGAGGAGGAAAATGTGTTAATTGTGGAAGATTATCACAATGGAAGTGCTCTCGCATTCACGTGTGAAATCTGAGAGGCTCCGTCCCGTCTGCGTAGACGCGGTCCAGCCCATCTGTGCCACCTGGCGCCCCTCAGACGACAGAGTCCCGTCACTTCCATGTCATCTGAGGGAGGGCAGCTAGACTGATGGAAACTGGAGGCTGGATTTGTTTACAAGTTTGCAACTTTAGGAACCAAACAGCGTTCTTTAAAATCTTATATCCATGCAAATAGGCATAAATATAGGAAGTATCGCCCTCAAAAAGAAAAAAAAACTATAAAAAAATTACCCTGTAAAGAATGCACCTCTGTCACCAGGACTGTAATTTGCAGGACCCAGCGCACAGTGAAAATGCAGTCCCTTTGTTCAAAAATTAAGAATTTCAAACAGTGACCGCAGAGCATTAAACCAAGTGGGGCCCTCCTTAGCACAGGGCCCTTCCCTCCGATGGAGGCCAAGTGCCTCGGACCCGCGTCCTGGGGGAGAGGCCGGCCCCAGCAGCACACGGCATCACGCCAAGACGCGAGCTTCCCCGCGTGGGCGGTCTTCACTCCAGACTGTCAAGCCAGAAGTCTTCAGGCAGGTCAGAGGCAAATTCTGTCACTCTACTGACTAAAATGATACAGCGTGTTACTCGTTCTAACGTTTGCCCAAAAGCAACGGACAGAGGGCTTTCAAACGGGGCCCCAGCGCGTTTCCACTGGAAGCCAGTGACCGTCAGCTGGTCATCTTCCCACAGTCAGGGAACGATTTTCTTTCACTCACGCAAGAGCACGGGAGTCCCTCCAGGAGCCAAGTGGTTGTTCTTCTGTCTGCATAATATAAACGATTTACACTGAAACTGTCTGCAGTCACGGGTTACAGCTACCTTGTAAACACACTCACTCGAGTTCCTCGTTGTGTCTTTTTCTTTTCTACGCTCTTACTGATAAATTTGCTTTGCCCAAAGGCATCATACAGCAGGCATTCAATTTTAGCACATGTCTGGCTTGGGTTTTACCTCCCAGGATTTCCTGAAATGCACTTTCAGATTTTCCCTTCCCAGTTTTGCTTTGTGTCCTGGGCGTGGCTGGCCATCACTGTAGCCTATGTCTGCAGCCAACGACTCCCAGCTGCCGTGG
This sequence comes from Camelus ferus, assembly GCF_009834535.1. NCBI lineage: Eukaryota > Metazoa > Chordata > Mammalia > Artiodactyla > Camelidae > Camelus > Camelus ferus. Next base: position 27,055,661 of record NC_045721.1, read on the forward strand.
ACCGAACGTCTGTGTCCTCGCTCCCCAGACCCAGGTGGCGGTGCCGGTGGGGGCGGCACGGGAAGCGATGAGGTCACAGGGGTGGGGCCCCATGAATGGGTTAGTGCCCTCGTAAGGGAGACCCCAGAGAGCCCCAGCTCCTCCTCCATGTGAGGACACAGGGAACTGGGAAGACTAACAGACTCCACACCTGCCAGGGCCTCGACCTCAGGCCTCCTGTTCCCAGAACCATGAGAAGAACGTCCCCGCTGTCTACAAGCCTCTTGCTCTGTAGGAGGGACTGGCAGCGGTGTCTGATGATTCTTCACTTTTCTCTCTGAGTCAACAGACCATCATCCCCAGCTAAGGCCTAGGTTTGCTGCTGGACCTCACGACGCCTGGGGGCACCTGCAGGGAGAACAGGTGTCTCTGCCCCTCGTGTGCACGGTGGGCGGAGGGGAGTGTCTGCTGTGTCCCCGACGGCTGGGCGCTGGTGCTGCTGCGATGACCGAATCGACCCCTGGCCCCCGGCCGGCCTCGGGCAGACCGGAGCCCGGCAAGGCACCGTCCGTATGAAAACGGCCTTTCCCGGCGCCTGAGGACCAGTTCTGTTGAACGCTCTCCTCGTCTCGTCCTCTACTGCACTTCTGTACTCCCTGCAGAGAGTTACGTCTTCCAAGAAGGTCAAGCTCGCCTTCCCTGGGTCAGCGTTTCGCAAACAACAAGGCGGTGATAACCAAGGGACCGCATGTCACAAAACTGACTGATGAGACGAGGGCCTGCAGACAGCGACTCGGGTGAAACGGGGATTCCGCACGAGACACAGCCCCACGGCGGAAACGAAGTTTCGTGCGTCTCCACTGTCCCGTCAGGGACAAGACACCCACGTGCATGTGACCAAGGAAATACAAACTGTATCATTTCAACAATCTGCACGTGCGTTAAACGCGCTCTCATTTTTATTTAGAACCAGCATTGCACCACGTGAAGACAGATGGTCAAACTCGTGCAGGCAAGAGACCGCAGGAAAAAGCAAAGCCTGAATCTGCGGTACGTTTAAGGGCACTTTTTCCTGTTTATTGAACAAACGGCCCCTGGTCTCCGTTTGGCACCAGCCCTGCAGGTTAGGGGGCAGGAGCTCACGATCTCTCGGCCTTAACAGCTTACGGCCAAGGACGATGATAAGCTTGTGACTTAAACTGAGAGTCGCAGGAAACGGCAGGTGGGCTTCCGTGGTGGGAGATGAGCTAAGTCTGTGGGGTTCCTGTCCACCTGTCCTTGGGGACACTGAGCGAGCCCTGCCCGTGGTTCCTCTCTGAGCACATGTGTCTTCCTGGTCCATTCAGGGAGAGATCCGGCTGCATCCCAAGTACAGAAGAGAAGTGGTAATGAGGCTTAATTTGGGCTGAGCGAGCGGTTTATGCAGATGAAGTCTGCGCAGAAATGAGCTCACCAAGCGCCCTGAATCTGAGCCGATGAAGGTCACAAGAGCTCAATGATGTGACTGAGTGCGGCCGGTGGGCAGGGCTGCCTCGGGGCAGGTCACAGGGTCAGAGCACGTCCACCGCTGGGAGGCCGGGCCGGGCCGGCTGTGTCTGCGAGCCGTGCTGGACCCTGCCTTGGCTGAGGCGTCCCGTCCCTGCTCTTTGACAAGGAAGTGGGCCAGCTCCTTGCGTCTCTGCCGTCAAGAGAAGTTTGCTTTAGGTATTACTGTTCCCATTTCTCTCTTGACTGGTATTTTAAGGAAAAAAGACCAGAAAAGGGAACTCCACCTGCCCAAGTGTCTTAAGCATATCAATTCTCAGTAATTAGAGTGTTGATAAAAGGCTAAAACACCGCAGCCAAGTAAGCAGGATTAATCCCCGTGAGGAGGAATTTGTGGTAGGACAACACTGTTTCCCACATCATAACATTTGAAAAAGAAAACTTTCATGGAAAACGTATGTGATATTGTGCCTTAAATAACGTACACTTGGAGCAACGTTAGTGCCTTAAGATGGAATCAGAAGAGCGCCTTGCTGTGAACACTGACACCCGCAGACCGAACGCCGTAGCTTAATTACAGTGACGGGCACCAACACCACATCAGCTCTAAAAGGGCGGCTGTGACACCAACCCGGTTCGCTCACAGCTTTGTAGACTCGAAGCAGGGCTGAGTTTGCAGGCAGCGCAAACGGGCAGGGAGAGTGTGGACACGCTGCCCAGGACCGGGCTCTGTTGGTCCCCGGGGAACTCCGACGTCGTGGAATTACAAACAAGACGTCGTCAGGGGCCCAGACAGCGGTCTATCCTGACTTGGAAAAGGGAAACCAAGGCTAAATGCCGTGTAACAGAAACAGTGCTTTCAAAATGCAGAGACAGGAGACGTGCCCCCCACCCCGTCCTCACAGCTGCCTCATCTGACGAGGCCCGAGCCCCCGAGAGCCAGGTGCCACGTCCGTCTCTCCCGCTGGGGGTCGTCGCAGGCACGCATGTCAGTCGGCAAACAGAACTGAATCCAGGCAGAGGATTGGCAAGCTCTCCACTCGGCTGAAACCTGTGAGTCCTGGAGTGACAGCCGGGCTCTGGGGAAGGAGGCGGCGTGTACACCGCAAGCAAGGAACCAAGGAATGTGGTCCACGCGGGGTCTGTGCTATGGACCACACGACAGGGAACAAAAGCCATGTGAGCTGTCCCAGGGGTCACCGCAGCCACCTGATGGCTGAGCAGAGGCAAACCCTGGTTTCACGGACAAGTTTGTGACCACGCCAGAAAACGGGACCCTCAAGACAACGGTGGGTGATGACATCAGGGTGACACGAAACGCCTGCGGGAGTCACCTGCCTGGAGGTGAGGACGGCGCCCGTGGGGACGGGATGGAGACACACGCCCTCCCGTGCGTGCGGTGACCCAGACCCGAAAGCCAGCGTTGGCTGCACCCTCGGCCACGGGGGACACGGCGGTGCCCCCGGCTGCTTGAGGAAAGTCTGAAAGACTTTTGGCTTAATTTAACACAATCAGTCCTTGCTAAGCACTGTTCTTTGGGGCGTGGAGGGGGAAACAGTGAACTTAAAAACAAAAACCCTGCCTTCAATGAGTTCAACAGTCTAGAAAGTGAAGCCATAATGAACGGTAACTATCGTCCCACACCGCTTCAGGACACGTGCAAGTCCACAAACGGCGGAGGGCTGCACGGGCGGGTCACTTGGCCTGTCAGGGAAGGTCCTGATGTGAGAACACGTCCCCTGCTTTCTGTGAAGAAAAGCAGCTTCCAGGGGAGAAAACGTGGGGAAGTGACTTCAGGCGGAAGGACCGGCGCGTGCCAAGCCACGGGGCACCAAGCGCAGGCCGTGCGTCCCGGGCGGGTTCCTTTACCTCTAAGCGTCCTGACCAGCCTCAGCTGTGTTTATCCTGGTAAAAAAAAAAAAGCGTATTTTCAGTTTGGCCTTTCAACTTTTTTCATCACGCTGGGCTTTTAACTGGAATTAAATTTTGTAAGATATGAAACACTCTGAACTTCTGTTAAATTATGGACACATGAAATGTCTCATGGCTAGAAACTGATTCTAAATTCAACGCTCACCCGACATGAAGTCAGGTGTCGCCCCGGTTCACCGTTACCTGCTCCCTCTGCTGACCTGCAGCCTGTTCCCGAGACGAGCCCCTCAGGGAGCTGGGCAGCTACACACGCTAACTTAGAGAACGAGACTACAGTTTGGGGTTTGTGCTGCATTCTACGCCATGCAGTAAAATTAAAATGGTTGCACTTACTGTGCTCTTTTGCTTAGTTACTGGGTCTAAGGAAGCTGCTTCTACAAACAGAAAGTAGAAGTGCTCCTGCCCCCAGAGCCCGAGGCATCGCCAAGCACAACTAACGAGGCTCTCCTCCCCCAGAGCCCGAAGCCGGGGAGCCGCTCAGTCTGGGTTCTACAGACAAGGAGCCTGAGCGCCAGGGAAACGCACTGGGGTTACGTGTGTTTTTAACCAGCCTGAAAAGTACCGTGCAGTTCTTCTTCTTACACAAGAGCAGGACATGCCAGGGGGTGACATCCACGGACTGCACATGGTGGCTGGGGGCCGGCGAGGGGTCCCCGCTAACTGCCCACAAGGCTGGGCGTCCCCAGCTCCGCTGGGGGAAGGGGACGGACCTGGGAGAGCTGGGGCGGCAGGACCAGGGGGAGCTGGGGCGGCCTCCCCGCCCAGGATGGGGAGCCCAGGTGTGCAGGGCAGCTCTTCCACGCAGAGGAGGGAGAGAGGCAGGTGCAGTCACTTCCTCGAGAGGACGTGACAGAGGGACCTGGGATGCAGGGAGAGTCGGGTTTGGGAGAGCGAGCAAACAGCGAGGCCGGCGGCTCTGCAGTGCCTGCCCCGTCCTCGCACCTCCGCCACTCACCACTCCCTACTTTCCCGACGTCTCACAGTCCCCCTGGGGCCACGCCTTCCTGCACCGTGTTCACCCTGACTGATCTGACTTAGTCCCATCTGCATGGTGAGGCCCCCCGGGCAGTCATTCCCGGTCCTGGCTGCTATCATTAGCTGCCTCCTTGACGCCTCCACCGCTGGGGTCTCAGTGCCCTCGGGCGGCTCAGAGAACCAGTGAGCTTCACTGCAAACCTGCCCTCCTTAGTAAATGACAGCGCTATTATCAAACCACTCAGATGCTCGGCTCAAAAGTGAATCAGTCACCTTTTGTTAGAGCAGCAGAGAGCTAGACGTGAGCAGAGAAAGGGGGACACAGACCACATGGCAGGAACTGGGCAGAAAGGAGGGGCACAGGCCAAATGCAGGAAACCACACCTCACGTGAGCACCAGGGGTCCCTGGGCATAGAGAGAAAAGCTGGAACCTCTGGGCTGATAAAGGATCACGCTCTTGGGGGTGACAAGTGGCCTGGAGACAAACAAAGAAAGGTGAGAAAAGGCAGGAGTTTCCAGTGTCCGAATGTAACCTTTTGCTCATTATGCCCTCATTTCAATAAAATCAGCCTTGCAGATCAGAAGTCCCCATCATTCACTGACACCAGGACACTTCCCGTCCAGACTAAATAAGGACAAAAATCCCTCCTCCCTTTGGGAAGGTGCAGCTGGGATGACAATCAGGGAATACGACCCCAAGCCCTTCCCTCCCCAGTGAATATTCCGCGCATTCATTTTCTCACCCTGTGTAACCAACTTGCCAAAGAAACTCAGGGCAGCCGCTCTCCTGAGCCTGCCCACTCCCCTCTTCAGAGTGTACCATCCATCCCTTAATAAATCCTCACTTTACTTTTTTAACTGCTATGTCTTGTCTCTGAATTCTTTCTGGGACTGAGACAGGAATCTGGAACACTGGTTGCACCCACCAGCAACACTTTGATCTTGCTTCTGCCACCCACAATAAATCCAACAGGAAGTACTACATCTTTGCCTCCAAAGTGTCCAGCATGCAAACACTTCTGAACGTGGCCTCCAGAGCCCAGGCCACAGCATCTCTTGTCTTGGAGCCAAAGCCTCTGGTTTGTGCCCCCCCCCCCGTGGGGGCGGAGCCCGGGGGCCCTGCCGTGTGACCAGCACCGGCACCACCACCACCACCACCGGCGTCCACCCGGCGTCCACCCTCGTTCAGAGTCCAAGTCACACCCACAGCAGGCTCTGGAAGGCCCTCCTGTGCGCCTTGCCCCTTCCTTGGCCAACTGCTCTGGCTCCCACCTGGCCACGCCACGCCAGCAGCACTGGCCTGGGCCTCCTTACGGCCCAGATACCCCTCCCGTTCCTGGTTCCTGACACTCGATGTTCCACTGCCTGGGTGTCCTTCCTCTGAAGCTCCCCAGGCCCTGCTGCCTCCTGCCCTTCCGACATCTCCCCGAAGGTCAGTTCCTTGAGACGCCTTACTCCCGATCTGAGAACCCCACCCCCTTCCACAAGGGCTCCATTCTCTGATCCCATCACAACAGATGTTGCTTGTGGACAGGACAGCGCACTGCGTGCCCACCTTCCCAGCAGAATGCAAGCTCCTGCAGTCAGCGAGCCTGCCTCTTTTTTTTACTGCTCTGCTCCTGTAATGAATGAGTGTTTTGTCTGCTCTCTGCATTGGCGGACTCCACGTCCCTCCCAGTCCTGTCTGGAGTGCGGATGACGGACAGGTGGGAAGATGTGGTTCATGGATGGCAGACACGTAGACAGGAAGACATGACAGACACACAGAGGCATCTCCTGGTCCTTGCAGTGAGGGCACAGACGTGGCGATGTGACTTCTGCCCGTGCAGGAGCCTCTGAGGTGAATCTGAGTCAGAGGAGACGGGTTCTGAAGTTCAGGAATTCCCTTTCACCGGCACCGCCTGTGACAGAGGCGGCGGGGTGACCCCCGGGAGACACATTCGCACCTCAGCAGCTGGTGGAGCAGCAGAGCCCCGGCGCAGGCCGGAGCCAGAGGCTGTGGCTGAGTGGTGGTGGCCACGAGCTTTCTCGGTCACTGCAGAGGTGGAGGCGCCCAGGGAGCCGGCCGAGCCTGCCCCGCAGTCCCAGCAGCCACCCTGCGTGCCTCTGACACCCTTTCCCTGAAGGCGGCCGGCAGAAGCTACCATTTGCACCCGAGCCCTCGCCGACGCAGCATCTAAGTCCCCCCCAAAATCGCAAAGGAGACACTATATTGGTTCCTGTCTTCCAGGTGAGAAAAGTCCGTGCTGCATTTTAACTTCAGCCTAAAATCTGTGGGGACCCACTGAACCCTTACAAGTGCTAAAAGGACATAATTAATTTTGCGTTTTGGAAAGCCTGCGCTAACAGCTGCTGGAGGATGTCGGAGACGCCAGGGGCAGGGAGAGGAGGGAGGCGGACTGTTAACAACGCAAATTAGAAAGACATCAAGTACGCAAGTCCTGACAGACACCCTTTCCTGCTCACACACTGGGTGAATGAGGTCTGCGTCTCGTTAACCTAATGCCGAGCCATTTCACAAGAAAAGAACGCCAGAATTGGGCACGTGCTACGTGCTGACTTCTCGGGGCTGCTCTGTATACCGACGGAAGCGACTGCCCACGCCAGGGTCCAGCGCTGACCTGAGGAAGACACCTTCACAGATGCGCAGCCTGGCATGCGGGAGCTCGGCTCGAAGGCCAGACCCGCTCCGGTGGACGGGGTTCTCCCCACGACCTTTCCACTGCTGCTTCCCCACCGCTTTGTAGCAGCTCCCTGGTTACTTCACACACACGGTAACAGGCCAGAGACCTGATGCCGGAAGAATGGGGGCGTGGGGTCACAGATTCGGGGTGTCTAATCAAGCAGAACACATGTTTTAGCAACGCTGACTGAGGAAATGACACCCTCATGCAAATCATCACAACTAGAGACTCCAAACCCTTTTCTTCTTGTGTCTGCACAAGGGCGTCACTGAACCACGCATTACAGATTTTGAGAAAAATAACAACCTTTACCAGCTACCAACATTTGACCGAGTGGTCGCACCACTGACTGCTGCCCCGGCCGGCCCCCTCCTGGCCAATCGCCCCAGGGCTGTGCGGGCAGGCACGTGAGCTGCCTGCCCGTGTGATCAATTTATTAACTCCTGCATGACCACAGGCAGAAGTCAAGCGAAGCACCCTGCTTTGGTTAAGTTGAATCAAACTTAGAAGAATCTCTTCCTGTTCACAGGCCAGAAGAACCTCCAGTTAAAACCACAGAACTGATTGCAGATGTACAAAGGTTTATTAGCTCACTCGTAAGATCAACACTTAACACACACAGTGACAGCATGTGGTAGAGACACACGTCCGACAGCCACCAAGTGGGGGCCGGCTGTCTTCCTCTCCACGCGCAATTTTTGCTGCCAGGTTTACGGGCATTCCTTCAGCCATGTTTCATGTTTACACAGCGCACACACGAGTGAACAGCCCCGAGGACTGACATCCCAGTGCTGGGCGGCCGGGCAGGCCCAGGCACCCGCCACCTGAGCGGCACTGGTGCCGTCTTCTCCCCGCTGTAACCTCAGCCCTGCTTCTACCAACGAGGACAAGACACACGTGGTTCTGGATTTACTCTCTTTTTAAACGAAGCATAATGAAACGTATCGCAGACAGGGCCCGACCTCACTCATGCGGCTGGACTCCCAGCACTCCATTAAACAGACGCACAGGGAAGTAACCATCTTCTTACAAATGGAAAATTACATTCACTCCCAGTCTTCCTCTCCTACGACCCCTCCTGCAATAACAGCTCTCCGTCTAGGCATGTGACCGGACGCGTGCGTCTATGGAACGAATGCCAGTTTAATTAACTGAGTGGAAAGTTGTGTGCATTTTGTTTTATCTTTTGTGACTACTGTGGTAAAATAGATGTATCAGAAAATCTACCGTTTTTAAACCATTCTGAAGTGTGCTGGTTAATGGCACTAAACACATTGGCCACGTTGCACAACCACCACCGTCTCTCCCTAACCCTTCTCATCACCCCAGACAGAAACCCTGTAATGCTGCAACAGCAACTCCCCGTTGCCCACCCAAGCCGCTGGTAACCATGGGCCCACTTTCTGTCTCTCTGTTTTCCTACTGTTGAGTTTTAATCGTCCTTTGTATGTTTTGAATACCCGTCTTTTACTGTAACTTGATGTAAGATCCAAGTCTAGATTTTTGGCCCAAATATGGTCCTCGTGGGTGACTGTTCTGTGTGACCGTGAGAATGAGGTGTACTCTGCAGGTGTTGGGCGAAGTCGTCTGCAGGTGTCGATCAGACCCCGCTGACGGATGGCGTGCAGCTCACCTCGTCCTCGGGGATTCTCTGCCAGCTGGATCTGTGCGTCGCTAGCAGTGGGGTGTTGAAGTCCACAGTCACGGCAGTGGATTCATCTATTTCCCCTGCAGTTCCATCACTTGTGCTTCACATTTTGACGCCCTATGGCTAGGCACGCAAATGTTAAGAACTACGACGTCTCACCGGAGAACTTGTTCCTGACTGATGAGGTGACACCGCGCCAGCACTGAAGTCCCAGCTCTGGGCATCTCTGAGAGTTCGCAGTCGTGAAAGTTTATAAGATTCTGAAAATGCCTTTTCTGCATCAATTGAGATGTTCAGGTATCTTTTTCTTTCCTTCTTTTTCCGCGGTGTTACCGGATTGCTTACGCTGAGTCACCTTTGCATTCCTCTCGTTTTTGCCCTGAGATTTTCCTCCACCTGTGTTGTGCTATAACTGACCTGCCTTCCTTGAATAAATCCCACCTGGTCACGTGTCTAATCCCTGCAACGGTCTGCTGAATTAAGTCTGCTTGTCTTCTGCTGAGGACTTTTGCATCTACAGTCGTAAGGGATACTGGTCTGTAAGTTTCCTTCCTTGGGGTCTCTGCATCCAGCTTACGTGCCAAGGTGATGCCGGCCTCGAGGAATGTGTCGGGAAGCGACTTTCCGGAAAACTTCAAGGATTGGGTGAATGTTGTACATGTGTTAACTGGTGTCTGTGTTTTGTAGGAGTCAACAGTGAAGCCCTCCGGTCCCGGAAATGTCTATCTTGGGAGCGTTGTTGTAACTGCCAGTTTGGGCTCCTGCCCTGTTGGAGGCCTCCTGAGATTGGCCACTCCTCCTCCAGTCACCCGTTTGTGGGAACGTATCCACTCCACCCCAGTCATCTAGCTGTTGTACCACTGTTCACAGCACTCCCTTACAATCATTTTTATTTCTATGTAAAATAAGCAAAGCCTCCACTTCCACCTCGGATTGTACCTGCTTACGGCTACACTCTTTTTTCTTTCGTCAGGCTAATTAAAGGTTTGTTCATTTTTTGATCCTTCAAAGAATCAACTTTCAGTTTAGTTGACACTCAGTTGCTTTTCTCTTCTTTAATTATCTCTACTTCACTATTGATTCTTTCCTTCCTTCTGATAACTTCAGCTTCCCCTTGTTGCTCAAGCTACAAAGTCAGGTTATCAATCTGAAATCTTCCTTCTTTTTAACGCAGGCGTTCATAGCTGTCAACTGTCCTCTGAGCACAGGCTTTGTAACGTCGGCACATTTTGTTACGTGGCGCTCTCATTTTCACAATCTCTACGCGTTTTCTATTTCCCTTATGATTTCTTCTTTGCCGCATTGGTCACTGAAGAGTGTCTTGTTCAATTTCCACATGCACATCATGCTCATCGTGCATCAATCTTCCAGTTTCCCCCTGCTGCTGGTTCCTGGCTTCATTCCTTTACGGTCAAAAGCAGACTTTGTATGATTTCGATCCTTGCAAACATATGAGACTTGCTGTGTAGCCTGACGCACTGTCTGTCGTAGAGGAGGTCCCACGAGCACTTCAGGAAAGTGCGCGTTTTCTCTCTTTGGGCAGAATGCTCTCCATCTGGACGTGTGTCACATCCAGCTGGTCTACGGAGCTGTTCGAGTCCTCTGTGTTCTACTGATCTTCTATGTAGACATTCTGCCCATTATTGACAGTTCGCTTCACTCAGCTGTGACGGCCACACTGTCGACTCCTCCCCCTTATTCCCCCAGTGTTCGTTTCCTATCTATTAGGACCCTGTTTGGTGCATATACTTCAAATTGTTACCTTTTCTTGTGAACTGACGCTTTTATCAGCACGTAGATACCCCTGCTCCCCCATCTCCTCCATAACTGCCGTTCGTGTTTAGCTGGTTTTCACTGGTGGTGAGCCGTTTCATTTCCCTTTACTTTCCTTTCGTGTATACATTTCAAGGGTTTTTTTGTGGATAAATTTAGGATGCTGGGATTACGTTTATCATTCTAAACTTGTAACAGATTAGTGCAAGCGGATGCATTATTAACCTCAACAGCACACAAAACTCTGCTTATACAGCTCCATTCTTGTTGTTGTTCTTCACAAACTACACCTAGATACATGTGCTCAATAGCATAGATTTATAACCGTCTATTATGCAATCGTCTCTTAATTACGATAGGAAATAAAAGTGGGTGGCTTTCCCATTTCCCCATGCACTACACTTCCCGGAGACCTTTCTTCATGGAGTCTGGAGTCGCTGTCCACGGTCCTTTCACTTCAACCTAGAATTAGTCCCTTCAGCATTTCTTTCAGGGCAGGTCCAGTGGTACCAAAGTTTCTGTTTTTCTGGGAACATCTTAATTTTGCCTTCGGGTTCAGTGGGTACAGAGACGTGACAGGTCCCTTCCAGCACTTTAAATGTCACCCCATGTTCTGGCCGCCGCGGTTTCCGATGAGAAGTCAGGTGATGTCTTCTGAGAGCCCTTTGCATGCGATGTGCTGCTTCTTTTTCCCACCCTGCTCTTTTTCCTCTCAATGGTTTAATTATAATGTGGGTCTGTGTTTAGCCTGCTCGGAGTTCATTAAGCTTCTTAGACCTGTAGATTCACGTCTTGCATAAAAGTTTCGTAAGTTTGTGGCTGTAATTCCTTCAAGTACTGCTTCTGCTCCTCCCCGCCCCGTCTCCCGCTGGGACCCCCAGGACGTGTGTGAGGTCTGCCTGCTGGCGTCCACAGGGCACTCAGGCCCGCACCTCCCTTCATTCTCCTGCTGCTGCCCCTCAGCCTGTGGCTGCAGTTGTCTTGTATGACAGTTCGTGGACTCTTTCTTCTGTGTCCAGATGTGTCGTTAGATCCCTGAGCTGCATGCTTCATCTCAGTGGCTGAGCTTCTTCTTCTCTAGAATTTGTTTGGTTTCTGTAACTTTCTATTTACATTCTCATTTTGTTCCTACATTGTTTTCCCAATTCCTCTAGTTTTTTGAGTATACTTAAGACAATTGTTTTAAAAATATTTGCCCAGTAAGTCCAATGTCTGGACTTCCTCAGGAACGGCTTCCTTTAATTTACTTTGTTGCTTAGAATGGGCCATATTTCCTCTTTTAATATTTTCTAATTAAAAGTTTAAATTTTTAAAATTTAAAACTTTCCTGTATGCCTTCAATTTTTTGTTGAAAGTAGGACATTTGAAGATTATCCTATGGTTACTCTGGAAACCCTTCCCCAGCACTGGCTTTTTTGTTGTTGTTGAACAGTCTTCTGTTTAGTGATTTTCCTAGCTTTTTTTAAAAAAACAAAAACTGTATTTGTCATGGTTTGAGGTCACCAAGGTCTCTGTTCCTTAGCTCGAGACCAGCTAGTGTTCTGACAGAGATTTTCTTGAATGTAAGGAGCTAAGAAACAAAAAACCAAAGAACAAAGAAAATGCTTTCCCAGTCTTTCCAGCTTTTCCCTCTGCTGAGCTACAGATGTGCTTACAAAGCCTAGGGCTCAGCCTGAGGCAAAACTCAGCCTCTTCTCAGGTCTTTTCTGAACAGACACACTGACCCGGGTGTGTGTGGCTCTCTAGGTTGCTGTGCTCAAACAAGGGCTTTTTAAAGGTATTGTGGCAAAATACACACACCATAAAGTCTGGCAAGTGGGTGGAGCCAAGGCAAATGAAAATTCCACACAGTTTTCTTATTTTTAAGTTGTTTTTTCTCCACTGAGCATCTTCCTGGTTGCTGTAAACTTCTGGCTATTTCCCAGCGCTCTGACAAAGTTGTCTGACTGTCACTGCTCGGTCCTTGACGTCCGTGGGGGCAGACCGGCATTGGGAGCTGCCTACTCCACCACTTTGCTGATGTCACTCCTGTGTATCTTAAATTCCCCTCAAAGAGGCTGTGTCAGTCACGGGGGAGCGCCTCAGGCCTTCACCGCTGTAGTGCATTTAGAAATGCTTTGATCTTTGCCAATTTGATGAGAGAAAAGAAAACGTTTCATAAAAAGATGTTTCTTTCATCATTAAAAAGGCTGAACATCTTTTCCTATGTTTAGAAATTATTATCGCATATTTACATAGGGAAATACGTACCACTCAGCGATGTAGCTAAATGTAGTAAATATTCAAGATGAATCACGGTACCTGGTTCAGGAGGTAAGGCAGATGGAAGCTCGTGTGTGGTGGGGACACTCAGGAGGGTAAGGAGGGGCTTGAGGGCAGAGGGCACTCACGCGGTGGAGGGGTGACTTCACGGTGGCGCCGGCACTAAAACCGGCATGACCTGGGCACGTGCAGCGAGGAGTGCGATCTCGAACGACTGCTTTCCTACGAGTTCTTTCTGCTCTGTTTCATCCGACCTTCTTTCCAACTTTTTTCCTGGAAATCTTTAAGGTATACAGAGGCAGACACAACTCACTGGCTGATTCTGCAGCTCCCCTACCTCTCTGCTTTGGAATCGCGGTGAAGGAAAGGGGACATCACTCCTATGACAAGGTAAGGAGAGGGCCCTGACTTCAGAGGCATTTCCCTCATGGAAGGAATGGAGGGTTTCTGTGCCTTCTGCGACAGCAGGGGGACCCACGCTCAGAACACCGTCTATCATGTTCCGAGGGACGCTGGACTTCTAGTCTCCGACCATCAGTATCAATTGCTTTCTTTACCCTCTGGTGCCGCAGCAAAGCCCTGGCAGGGTTTGCACGTTGCTGGCCTGTAAAGGGCTCCAAGCCACTTAAGTGGGTGCTTTAAAACCGCAATTATCCTTGGAAGTAAATAGTAAATCCTTGGTGAAATGACCCACTTTGGAAGGTCCAAACAAACACTTCTCTGATGACTGTCCCCAGTGGAACAGCAGCTGGGGCTGTACCGACAGCAAAAAGACACACAGAATAATCTCCAAGCAGGAAAGAAGGCTGAATTCCGAGGAGATTTGCTAACTTGCTGATCGTAGTACCCAAAATTTAGAATTAAAAAGAATATATTAATAAAATAGTTTTGAACACCAGTCATTTGTGTGTTGCCTTGCTGGGCTCCGCGAGGAAGACTGAAGAAAAAGAAACCACTGCCGTTAAAGGAATAAAAATACTACCAGACGCACACACAGGAGGTCGCACGTGACGACCAGAGCCGTGTGAAGTGAGCGCCACCTGGCACCACGGCACTTCTGCGCTGAGTGCTGCTCGGCAGCCCCGTGGGAACCCGTCTTCGAGGGGGAAGGTGAGGCCCAGGGAGGCTGGGAACCCACAGAACTTGTCAAAGGCAAAGCCAGAATTTTACCAACTCTCCTTCAGACCAACAAGCTGTTTTAAACGCACTTACATAACTGAACACTAGGCTTACACACCATGAAAATCACAAGGACTCATTTTTACACCTTAAGGAAAATGTGACACAGATGCAGGATTTACATAAACCAAGCAGGGCAGTGCCGACGACCCCACGGCTCCCGGGGCCCCAGGAAGTCACAGGAGCCACCACTGCTGTGTGTCAAGACCACCGGGGCCGCGAGCTTCACAGGGGCTGGTGCTGATTTGCACGTCACCCTCAGATGGATAGGTTCTATCCCCATTTTTTAAAGAAGGAAACTGAACTCAGGGTCATTAAATCAGTGGCCGTGATCGCAGAGTGGGGAGTGACAGCGCCAGCGCTAGCCCAGCACCTCTGGCTCCGAAGTCCATCATGCAGTCTGACCTCGCCGTGCACCGGGCGTCGGCCCGGACGGGAAGGACACCACCCCTGGGCTCCCCTCCAGAGGAGGACGCCTGCCACGTTTCACCCTGTGTCACCGCTGAACTGGGGGAGGCCACCCGGACGCCCTGCACGTACTTACCCTGAGTCACGGCCGTCAGCCCGCAGCCGCCTCATTTCACCTGAGTGTATGTAACGGTTACCCCATGACCTGCGTCTGCATGGATGACAGACGACTGTGTCAAACGTGACCTCAGACACGCGCCCTCTCAACGCATTCTCGTGATGCTGGAGTGTTTACTGCATGGTAATTAACAGCGGTGGCGACCCGAGAGGCCGACGTGCAGGTCCCAGTGTCCACGCGGCGAGTGCGCCTCGGCTCTCGATGAGGTGCTTCCCTGCGTTGTCGCACCATCTCGGCTCATCCTCTCTCCCGCGCTTCGTGCGTCTGCGCGCAGCATCACGCAGGCTGCTGCAGGGCGGCCTCACAGGTCGGGTCACTGGATGGACCAAGGGGCACAATCACCACGGGCGCCATCCTCGCTCTATTTTCTTCTTTTCAAAGAAAAAATGTTTAATGGTCTCAGTTATTAATGATCTGCCCTCATCGTAGTCGTTCTCCTTAGACATCCTGCTCCTGCGATCAGCTGTTTGTTGTTTATGTTTGGTGCACACGTGTCAGCATTATTTTTACATTTTATGTTTTTATTTATTTCCCTTTAACAGAGGCGCTGGGGATGGAACCTGGGACCCGGTGCGCGCCAAGCACTGAGCTAACCACTGAGCACGCCCATCCCCGCTGTCGGCATTTTTCGTGTGCGATTTAACACTTTCTTTGAAGGTGAAAGCCGGGGCCTCAGACTTCTCCCCGTTCGGCTGCGCACAAAGGCCTCCTCACACCAACAGTCCTGCTCCTCCAGCCGCCGCACCCGCTGTGCGCACAGCCGTGCCCGCTGCCACGCTGGATTCGCACTCCAGGCAGCCCCCTGTGCAGTTCCGCAGGTCCCAGCCCTCCTGCTCCTTCAGGCAGAGCCCGGCTGCTGCGCCAGAAGTTCTCAGGTATGTCTTCGTCCTCGTCAAGGACACACTGACTGGCTACTAATGCAGCCTTTCTTTTGGCCTAAGTTGCAATTTCATGAATATTGAAACAGCCTCTACTTTGGAAAATGTAATTGAAAATTCTCTTCCCGACTCCACCCGCCGACCGTTGTGACCTGCGAAGTCATCCGAACGTCCGAGCGGCGGAGCCGAGGGAAACCACTCTCCTTTGAGAAAGAATTAGCTGCTCCGTTTACTAAGGCGATGAATACGTCCTACAAGCCCCTCTCTCTCCACGCACCTGTGACTCTGGTCCGGAGAGAGGACGCTGGGATGCGGGACAGGAGGGAGCCTAATGGGTCAGCAGTGCTGTCGGTGATGAAGTCCGGGTCAGAACCAGGCGCAGACTTAATTAGCTTGTGCAAGAAGCAAACCCCAAGCCCCGGAGATTAGAGAGTGGAGAAAAGTGGCCTGGCGGGGAGGCACCGTCAGACCACCCACCCCTCCTGCCCCGAGACCCTGTCTCCTCCCGGGGCTTCTTGCTGGTGCTGGAGCCTCTGTGGGGGGCTCGCCAGCACATGCCGTGGGAGGCATGTGTCTGGGCTCGATTACGTTGGAATGTATGGAGAACTTCCTGACTCTCCATCAAGACAAAGTTGGATCTTATAAAGGAACAAATAAATTACAAACGTTTCTGGACAACACTGGGGATTAAACACTGTGTATCAAGCTCTGGACAATCAGCCTCATACACTTTGTTTTTCAAGATCACAGGTCCTTCCCATTGCGTGGAATCTTGGAGTAAAAACTGTCTCCCACCGACCTCCCTCCTTCTCAGCCCACTGGCTGTTCCCTCTTCCAAGCAAGTTCTCTCCCTGCTGGAGGCAGCGTCCAGGGCGGCTGACCACCACCAGTTACACCTCCAGACGGAGCCACGCGCGAGACAGACAAGCTGGGTGCACCCAGCGACCTCACCAGCCGAAATGCAGCTCACGGTGAAGATGCAATCACGCGTGAGAAACCAACAAAGCCCACCAGAACTGAGGGGTTTGTTTTCTGTCTCCCCACATTCGAGGGCTTGTCTCGTCCATGGTGCAGAGCAGAGCAGAGTAGCCCACCTGGTCGGCACTCTGTAAGTAAGCCCCTGACATCACCTTTCTCGTATCCCTAGGTTAGTGCCCAGGAAGGTGCAGTCTCGGAGGCCAGGCAGAGTCAGATTATTTTCCTACAAAAATATCTGCACCTGATCTCCAGCTCTTTGATTTATTAAACCAACACGTGTCGTGTGCTGACACTGCACCCGGCTGAACGAGATAGATGTCCTCCCACCTGTGCGGTGGGGTTTGATGCGGCTGAAATATGGCTCAGCGTGGTCCAGACACGCAGTAGTTAACCCCGTGTCCCGTGACTGATGAGCGGGGAGCCGCGTGGCAGCCAGTGCCAGGGGAGGAGGGAAGCCCTCGGGGCAAGCGTCCAACCCAAGGCTCCTTTCACAGGCTTTGGCCCCAACGCCTGGGCAGCACACACATGTGACGCTGGGGCTGGTTGTGAAAGTGGCTGCGGCCTGAACTGCGCTCCCTCCTCCCCACAAAATTCAGATATCGACGAAGCTCAACCCCTGGTGTGACTGTATGTGGAGCATGGAGACAATAAGGTTAAATGAGGTCACAAGGGCGGGGCCCTCACCCTACAGGACTAGCGCCCTTCTAACAAGGGACCCGAGACATCTCTCTCCACCAAGTGAGGACACAACAGGAAAACCGCGTCTGCAAACCAGGGAGCGTCCTCACCAGGAGCCAGACCCACCGGCACCCTGACCCCGGACCTCCAGCCTCCAGAACCGTGGGACATAAATGTCCGCTGGGACGGGCACCCCCGGTCTGTGGTATCTTGTATCACAGCCTGAGCCAACTATGACAAAAGTCATCTGAGTTGTTTTAAATTTGTGCTCACACAGGAAGGTCACTTCAGACCAACTCCTGACCGACTGCAGTCCAGTGGGAAATGCAGACGATAATAACCATGATATCATTTTGGTTTTATGCAGCACTTTGCTTCTGAGCAGTTCACAGCACTTGAAAAATAATTTTAAAATATCAGGTATGAAATAGCATTATTAGTCCTAATTTGCAAACAACATCAGAAGACAGGCTTTTAAAGTGAATATCCTAGTTCAAACTAATCAGTTACTTATCAAGCCACAGAATTAGCAAAATCTAATTCACTTAAAAATTTTTATTTAATTAAAAAAATTTTTATACAATTTTAGAGGTCACATTCCATTTACAGTTATTACAAAATATTGGCTACATTCCCCGTGTTGTACATACATCCTTGAGCCTGACCTACACACAGCAGTTTGCCCCTCCCAATCCCCGCTCCCCTCTGGTAGCCACTGTTTGTTCTATCTGTGAGTCTGCCTCTTTTTTTTTATTATATTCACTAGTTTGTAGTATTTTTTAGATTCCTCAGATAAGTGATGTCATTCAGGTTTTGTCCTTCTCTGTCTGACTTATTTCACTCGGCAAGACACCTGCCAAGTCCAACCATGTTGCTGCAAATGGCAGAATTTCCTTCTTTTTCATGGCCGAGTAATATTCCACTGTATACACCACAGCTTCTTTTCCAGTCATCCAAAAATCTAACTCTTGAAACAGTGTTTTGGTGACTATGGAATACTTTCTTCAGATGCTTTTTTGTTAAGTGTGTACAACTCTATTTCTAAGACTGCCACAGGGAAACCTACTAAACATCATTATCGTCTTATAGTAAAATGTTAGCTGAAATCCACGTGTGAAAAATGTGCGAGTGCATCTCCAGACTTCATACCTGTTCGTTCACTTGTCAGGCAGCCCCACTCACCCAAGGCTGGGCTGGCTCCCCTGAGGGCACCGTGTGCTGCCCAGAAGCTGGGCTCTGTGGGGCCTTGGGGAGCACAGTTCACCCCACAGCAGCAGGCTCAAAGTGCAGGCAGTGCCGTCCATATGGTGCCCTGGCCACTCTGAGTGCTTAGAATGTGACTGATCTAGACAGACTTGATTCGCCTGCCTCTCCTAAGCACACCTACTAGAAAACGTTGCCTTCATGGGGCTCACAAGCTCTCTTTATTCACAGCTCTTGTCTGCACAGACATCCCTGACACTCTCACCAACTCCTCTCTCCTCAGACCCCTTGGGGTTTTAGGTCCGGGATACAGCTTGACCACCAGCCTGGGAAAGGGGACCCTTGCTTTTCAGGCTTCCAGAAGGCTTGCTTATGCCCCTGGGATCTGGTTAAGTGATCACCGCTTTTCATGAGCTAGGCAGTTCAAATTGCATTGCCTCTCAAGATTATCTTTGCAAATGATTTTATTTAAAAAATTCTTATAAAGAAACCCTGTCAGTCATTTAGCGACTCCTCCCTGACATGAGAGGACCCCTGTCCCGGCACGTGGCATGTCTACCGTAGCCATGAGAGTGACTCACAGCAGGGTTTTCTCTGAAGGATGTCCTCGCCCGTGTCTTCCTCCTGCTCACCATCAATCACTCCTGGAACACGTTCTGCCCGTTACTGGTCTTTGGGGCCACAGGTCATGCCCCATCTGAATTCCCTCCTCTGTGTCCCCAAGAAGCCTTATTCATACATCACTTACAGAATTTACCACAGTCTGAATCATGGCCACCTTTGTGTCTTCACTGCGGGATCATGACAGTGTCTGGCACAAAGCATTTCTTGACCACTGCAGGATGGACGGATGGACGGGCAGGTGGGTGGGTGAAGGGATGGATGGATGGACGGATGGGTGGATGGGTGGCTGGGTGGGTGGGGCATGGATAAGCTTGGTATATAGATTAGAGAATTTAGATCATATTACTTCTACTTGACCATTCATAAACATTCTGAAATAAAATTATCCCCAAGGATCTGCATAGATGATTATTTTCTGTTTGTCCCTGGTGTCTGTTTTGTACCAGATTCTCATCAGTGAAATGTACAATTTAACGTTCCCAACTAAAGTTCTTAGAGACACAGCTGGCGACCCCTCAACCATCTTAACCCTAAACATGAGGGGAGCTGTGCTTCTCTAACGTGTGTTTATATATACAAATATGAACATTTATTCAGAGACGAGCATGCACCTTTCTCTAGGTACCCATGCGCCCCTCACTGTTGGACTTCCTCTGCCCTTACAGTTACCGCGAACCCTCTCTTAGTGGACTCCTAGGGAGCCGTCTTTCTTCTCGATTTCTTGGAAACAATGCAGCAAAGAGAGGCAAGGGACAAGATTTGCAGGGGACACGCGTTGAGTCAGACACAACACCAGGTTTTCACGCACTTCATTCCACTTCAGCCCCACCCCAACCGCCCCGGGTCGCGGTCTCTGATTATGCAGGGAGCTCAGCTCGGGCTCAGGGTGAAACGGGCTCCCAACGCCCAGAGGCAACAGAAGTCGAGGCTTCACGCAGAGTCTCTGGGAGCCCCACACCCTCCGCACCCGGATGACCGCACTGTCCAAGGGCGCCCGGGTCACTCCCTCTTCGCACCCATCACGCCGTCTACACAGCAGTGTGAGGCTCACCGGAGCTACTGCCCCAGTTCCTTCGAATGAATCCAAGGGTTCTAGACTTTTTAAAGTGGAGAATGAAAGAGCTGTGTTGTTCGTTCACAGGACTTGTCAAAATCCAGAATTCAGCAAGACTTCACGCAGATGATGAAACCGGCTTTTTACGCTGCTCCAGGCACATGTTTATTCATGTAGACGCTCAAAAAGAATTTAATAAAAGGCGTGCTCTGTCAGGGGCCACGGGGAAGATCAGCCCACGCGCCCTTGCCCTCCCTCCTGCAGCCGCGCGCGCGCGGAGGGCTGCGAGACACCCGGTGACGGCACCCCACGTGATCCTGACAATCGTCACCTGGCACTTTTGGAAGCCGTGAAGCGCGTGCCACCAGAACGCCACGTGAGACTACAGAAGAGACCCTGGAAGGCTCCTCCAAGCGCACACTGGGGTTTATTCATACACTTATAACTGAGGTTCTGGGAAAGAACTCACCGCAGCCCAAGGCTGCAAGAGTAAGAAACGCTCAGGGATGGCGTCAGCTTTCACGTAGGCTCATCCTCAAGCTCCCAGCCGTGGGAGACCCAGCTCACCCACAGCGCAGGGTGGAAGGCGCAGCCCGGTGGCCACGGGGACGCACCATGGCTCCTTGGCCCGGAGCACGCCTTGGAAAACCAGTACTCGAGGGAATGCTTTAAGCCCACTGGGCTCAGAGGATACACAGAGGGCTGTTGACGGACATGTTTCCAGGATTCCACTACTACACCAGTGACCTTCAAAAGCATGTTCCCACTCCTTCCTCGCCAGCCTGCCTGCCAGCAACACTGGGGCAGCGTTTCTCATTCAGCCACGTGGTGATGCTGCCTTAACTACAGTTCCTGAAATGATTTCAAACCCCGCAGTGGGTGCTGCGGAAGGTGTGCAAAGGATGAGCCTTGCTTTAAGCAAAACGGCTCATCTCTCTTCCTTGCCTTGGAGTAAAGGAACTATCGCACAAGGTGCTCCAGCACAGCTCCTCCGCAAGGTGGCACCTGCCCTCAGGTGATGCCCGAGCCAGCACGAGGCGTGCAGCTATGAGGTTCCCTTGATTTTTTCAGGGGGTTGTCAGTGCCTTTGATGAAGACTTTTCACTCCTTAGGAAGACATGTATGTACACACACACACACACACACTGCATATGCACGTGTGTGCACACCTTGTGTGTGCATGCATTATGTATCTCTGTATCTGTATCACACACACACATGCATGTGTATAAGGGTCACTTTTAAAGATGATAAAATGAGCAAAACACAACATACACGGTCTGCACTACACTCCTCGCGGAAAGAGCAGAGCATTACTCTGGGGGTAAACCAGGATCCGCCCGGGGTTATAAACTCTTTATCTAAGGTGTCTAACTAAATGCAACAACTTCTTCCACATTTATACCTAACAAGAGAGAAAACAGGTATTCCACAGCTTACTGATACAAAAGGTCGTGGGCGATTTTTCACACTAACATATCTTCTGCAAAGTCAGCCGTGACCAAAAAGGAGCCTCAGAGATGTAGACCTTTGAAGAGATCCACACAGCCCGCAGCTGGGCGTGCAGCTGGAGGTGACATCGGACGGGTCTGCGGGCCATGGCCCTGGGGTCAGTGTGCCCCACGTGCCAGGAGAGGGCAGACGGGCACAGGCACCAGAGACTCGTGCCCGTCACCTCTGTGCACGGTGGCTCTGGACAGAACCCGTGAGAGACTGCATCTCCCAGCTCCTCCCCCCACCTGGGGCCAAACCACTAAGTGACCAACGTGCAGATGGAGTAACAGGGGCACCTCCTGGCTGAAGTGGCCACGATCCCGCTGCCTTCGCCGCCCTCCAACCTGGAGGCTGGGCAGCTGCCCGAGAAGACCTGCCTGCGAGCCTGCACGAGCGGGGCCAGCCCTCCACGTGCCTGGGCGGGGGCTGTCTGCTCACGGTCAGCCAGGAACCCGGGCGGATGAGGGACTGCCATCTTCACCCCGTGGCTGCCAAGGCACCCTCAGTGCCAACACCAACACACACTCAGGGCCACTTCAGTGGGGTGGCTTCTTGTTTGAAAAATTTGGTGATGAATATAAACAGCTTATTCACTCTCTTAATTTAAAAACTTCAACGCAACACTGGAGTGCGTGGCTTCTCTTCCTGGACGCATGCTTGGCCCTGGGCGCGGGCTAGATCACACAGTCTTGTGGGAGGGACTCACAGAGCGCCAGGAAGACTGTGCCATCACCATCCCCACCCGGAAAGCCACGGTGCACAAGCGAGAACTTCTGTGACACGTGGGCTCAGTTACTCAGGGGAAAATGGGAAACCAGCTCCTGCAAAGGAGACATGTAACCCCATCACTCGTCACTCTCACACGACAAAAGACAGTGTGGGTCACAGTTCTGATGTAAAACTGGTGTTTTCTGCCATAACAAGACAACACTCACTATCCTGAGTGTGATTTGACCAGGAAAATCCAGCTCTTGTGAGAGACCTTAAGCCATGCTGACCCCACGGGAGGGTGGGAGGGGGGAGTACTGCCCGCGAGGTGACTGACATCTCGCTGTTGCTGTTTGGATTCCGAGTAAGTCAGCTCCTCTTCTCAGGCAGAGAGCCCTGGGATTGGTGGGGCCTGCCCTCCCGCGTGGGATTCAGAGCCCTCGGGAAAGGGCACGACCTTTCCTTCCAACACGGTGCAACATCTCCTCAAACCTGGCATTCGTTTTGCATCAAAATCAACCTGACGTAGGTCCTCTGAGTACCTGCTTCCGAAGAAAATAAACTATTAAAATATGCTGATCAATACCAGCCAGTCAGAAGTGGTAGCGATATCGCATAAAAAGAAAAGTGCCGAGAACTGGAGAAGGAGGCTCTGGGATTCAGTTCTTCTCTGTTTGGGAACGTTAATGGTTGTTTGTATGGATACGGATGGACAGGGTTGGTCCTGGCCCTCTGGCCCCTGAGGGATCCTAGAGACAGCAGGTACAAGAAAAGCGTTTCTGCTCAAACTGGGGGTTAGCAGCTGAGGCCGTGACAAATACATGTCAGCACAGAACGAGATGGAGAAACACGTAGATTACTTCAGGGAAAATTCCAGACCCAAAGGAAGACAACGGGAGCACTTCCTGCCATTAATCCTGCCAAGACAAACGGTACAAGAGTGCAGAAGACAGGACGGATCAGGGAAGAAAAACTGAGGAAGGCTGCGTCCCGGGAGAGCTGTCCACGGTGCACGCCGGGGGGGCCGGTGCGTGTTCCTGGGCGAGGGCCCCGCCTTCACATCTGCATTTCACTGACTATGACCCTCTAACCCGCTCCAGGAAGACGTGTGACCCCCTCAAGCTACAGCCCGAGCTCTGGGCCCCCACTTGCCCCAACACCTGCATCCCTGGCAGGACTAACCCTATCACGCACCACGTCACTGAAACGTGCTGATCTGGACCCTAGAACTGGTGAGTCTGAGGCTGGGCTCGCGGAGCTGTTTCCGACGGTCGCTCCCAGCCCGTCGGGGCTCGGTCCCTTGTATTGCGTCACACCTTCTCTGCCCCGATCTACCATTCGATCTCTCTTGAGTATCACACAGGAGGTAAAACCACCTCACACAACTTGGGAGAGAGTCTTTCAAGCTGCACTTGTGACTGAATCCAAGCGCCGATTCAGGGGTCTCGGCTTCTCCCCAGCCTCCTCCGGTGGCACGCAGCAGACGTAGTCCTGCAAGACACCAGCGTTCACCACGGGGGCCTGTGCCATGTGTGGCTGCGTGAGCCGGTAAGGTGTTAGCTCGGGGGCACTTTCACACGAATGTGGGGTGATGGAGACACGGACGTCTACCTCGAAGGCGGCAGGAGGAACTATGCGAACAGCGGTCCAGACAAACCTCACAGGGGCAGGTGCTCCCAGGGGCGCACCAGTACTGGGTGTCACCACACAGGTTGATGTTGGACGCACCCTGACTTCATGTCTGAGGAACAGAAGCAGCAAAGGATGAACTCTTACAGCTCTACCGAAAATTACATTTAAGACCATCCAGTGTGCAGACGGGCTTAGAAGACAAAGAGGGTGAGCCAGCCAACAGGCAGGACCCGCCTCTGGGAGAGCCGGCAGCAGAACTAACACTCCTGAGTCTCAAACCAGGAGTCATCGTGTGTTTGGTGTGACGTCTACCTGCCAGCTAATGGCTTTCATTTTCTCCAATTCATCAAAGAAGTAGATGCTTCCGCTTGTTAGCAATTCTGTAACAAACGCGCTGCTCCGTTTACCCCATCCAGCCTTGAAATGCTTTCCAACAAACTCGGCTCCTCATACCAGTTACTAAGACGCAAACACACTTAAATCCAGCAACCAGGGTCCTTCAGGCTGGGCGCGGCCCAGGGGCCCCCGGGGAGTGCGTCTGCCTCTCCTGCGTGGGGAGGAGCCAGCGCAGCACTGCACATCCACGTCACAGGGACAACAGATCCAAAGGGACTCTGTTCTCCTTGGAGGTTCTGAAATTCAGCAGCTCTAACACATGGATGACTGAATTTTCTAAGCCCTGTGCTTCAGGCTGGAAATCTAACATGATTTTCTACACAGGAGGCCAACATGCAGCCAGACTCACCTGAAAGTTAAGGAACAGTGACCAGCTTGCAAACGTTCCCTTTCCTAAACCCGCAGAGTCAGGCGCACACACACCTGTGCACACAGGAACCCTAACTCAGCCAAATGCACCCTGGGACAGACATGTAACACAGCTGGCTCTCTTCTTTCTGGAGATAATTTACCAGGCTAGGAACTGTCTAGAACAACTTGCAGTGGGTACATTTAAACATAAGCCACACTCCCCTCCTGAGTATTTACCATCCTCATCACTGGGGACTGATCTTCCTCTAGAAAAAGTTTGTGTAAATCAAGGCACCTTGTCTAAAGCACTCGAATTCTTCTGTGAAGACGGTGTAAGTCGAGCGGCGCGTGGGAGGTGGTGCAGGGCAGTGCACAGAGACCCACTCTAAAGATCGACGTGGATTAAAGTTCCACACCAGCAGAACGGCCATCACGGAAAAGTCCACAAATGCTGAAGAGGGTGTGGAGAAAAGGGAACCCTCCTACACTGCTGGTGGGAATGTAGTTTGGTGCAGCCACCATGGAGAACAGTATGGAGATTCCTCAAAAAACTAAAAATTAACCTACCATATGATCCAGCAATCCCACTCCTGGGCATAGTACCTGGAAAGAACCTTAATTCAAAAAGACACCTGCACCTCAATGTTCACAGCAGCACTATTTACAATAGCTTAGACACAGAATCACCTAAATGTCCACTGACAGCTGACTGGATAAAGAAATTGTGGTACATTTATACAATGGAATACTACTCAGCCATAAAAAGGATTAAATAATGTCATTTGCAGCAACATGGATGGACCTGGAGATTATCATACTAAGTGAAGTAAATCAGACAGAGAAAGAAAAATACCATATATCACTCATATGTGGAATCTAAAAAAAATGAGATGAATTTATTTACAAAACAGAAACAGACTCACAGACATAGCAAATGAACTTATGGTTACCAGGGGAGGAGGGGGAGGGAGGGATAACTGGGAGTTGGGATTAGCAGACTAACTACTATGTGTAAAATAGATAAACAACAAGGTCCTCCTGCATAACAAGGAAACTATATTCAGTATTTTGTAATAGCCTGTAATGAAAAAGAATATGAAAAGGAATAAACATGTGTGTGTAACTAAATCACCACACTGTACACCAGAAACTAACACAACACTGTAAACTGACCAGACTGAAGCAAAAAAAGTCAAAACCTCCCAGTCTCTCCAGTTCATGCCTCTGAAACACGTAAGGTTCTCCCGGGACCGAAGGACCTGACGTGGCCCCTCGAGCGCAGGCAGAGGCTGAGGTGCTGGAGCACCTCCCTATCGGGAGGGCGGAGGCGGGTGTGGGGACAGAAACAGGAAAGCTGGTCTGATGTGTTCCAGTCACGGCTCCAGGCTGTGCGTCTAAGCCCTTTTCCTTAATTTTTCACACAAGAAAACCAAGGCTGACAGTCCAGCTCTCATGTGGCAGAAGACTCGCCGGACCTTCTCGGCCCGAGAGCTCCTCCCCAGCCTCTGCTCATTTTGGTTCCTACATACTGTATTTGTTGATATAAAAGGAAAACAGGAGCGGACGAGTCAAAGCCTTGGGAATATTTAAGGCGCACTAATGGTGCCGCACGTCATAAAAAATTCCCTTTTTAGAAGCTATTTTTCTCTGCTTCAAAAAAGCCACCCTTTTTCTGTGAATCAGCAGTATTCCTTCCTCAGAAAGCTGTGGCTCGTCGTCTGTGTCACTGACGGGAGGCTATTATCACCCCACCACACCAAGACACCAAGTATTTACGCAGCACAGCCAAGGCATGTCTTACATCATCTCCAGGGCAATTTCTATTTATAAGCATGTTCTTTTCAAATATCTTCTAAAGCTAATCTGAATGCACAACGTTACATTCACTTGTTAGTGTCTTTTTTGAAATATGACTGGGAAAAGTGAATCACAAGACATTTCTTAAAAAGAAATGGATAAACTGTTTTCCCAGCCATGAGCACTGGGGCAAGCCATTCACACGGGAGCTATCAAGATGTTTCCACTAAAAATAGCTTTTCATCTGCTGACATTGTTATTTCACCGTGGAAACGGCTGAGAATGTGGTCCATGAAATCTGTGACGCAAACGTGAGTTGTCATCATTAAATTTCACGTGGAAACCCCTGTCTGGTTGACTCTGCACCCCACACAACTGTGCTAAATTCTGGCAAGACACCAAAAGCAAAGCAAGTAAGGCCTGTTTGCAGGTGGCTGAGCCCTGGGAACGTGGTGCGAGAGACGAGAAGGCAAGGAGCGGAAAAGGTCAAGAATGAAGCGGGGAGGGAAGAAGCTCTGGGCTGAACAGCAGAGCAGTCAGAGGATGAGAGAGAAGTGGACAGGCCCGAGGGAGGGCGGCTGGCAGGTCTCGGTCTGCACTTGGACCGTCACTCTGTCTTGGAGCGAATCCTTATTTCCTTGAATTCACATTGGAAATGGCACAGAGACGGGTAAGCCCACGTTCTCTGCCGTCTTCTCCTGTGGAGCCACGGCTACATGACAGGGTCACGTCTGTGCGTCTCTCTGGAGCAGTGCAGAAAATCCCCACTGGAAACACAGGCCTACCGTGGACCGCTCCAGTGCACCAGCGTTTGTCCGAGACACCAGGGCACTGAGCTACTCAAACGAAAAAGTCCCGTAATTCAGAGTGCGTGGAGCACGCCTTTCCTGCTGGTCTAGGCACCAGGCAATAGGCCACAAACCTATCACAGAAAATGTAGGAGGTATGAAGAAGAAGGAGGGCGACAACGCGAGAGTCCAGGATTCCACTTTGAAACACAAGCACTTTTTACACCATTCTGCTTTACCTACGGATAATTTAGCGATGCCACTTACAGACAGACGCACACTGCAGCACTTCCCACATTTCTGCAAGCGTTCTAAAGCGTCACATTGAAAGGATGCATATGATTTTCCTGCACAGAGGACGTGCGGTTTACCAGCCGTCCTCACTCTCAGCCTTCAGTGGTTTCCAGCCGTCTGCTTTTACAAATGAGAGTGCAGTAAACATGCTAGTACTAGAGTTTTTTGTGAGGATTCACTGACTTTCACAGGGAGAGTCCCAGAATTAGAATTCAAGTCCACAGTGGATGAACATTGTTAAGATGCCTGTTAGGTGGCAAAGAGAATTCTTACTAAAAGAAAGCTGAATGTTCAGTAAGAGTCTTACAAGTGTCATTACTACCATTTTCTAGAGTTAAAAAAAACACAAAAACAAAACCAGAAACCACACCAGACAGAAACTAGAACTCAGAACAAAGCAAAACGGAGCATCAGGGCTGAAACAAGCTGTCTTTTGCAGCTATGGAATTAATTCATCTCTTCAGTGCAGTAAAAGAAGATACATTAATCTTTTATTTTAAAATAACTTGCATTCGATAAATTAAAAGAGAATCACCAAAGAGTCATGGTTCTTCTTTAATTTATTTATTTTTTTTAATGTGTGCTGAAGCAAAGAAGGAGTGCATGTGTGTGTGTGTCTGCTATGATGCTCATTTAAAGGGTTTTTTTTTTTTTGAAGGGTTTTCATATATAAACATTTTTATTGAGTTATAGTCATTTTACAATGTTGCGTCAAATTCCAGTGTAGAGCACAATTTTTTAGCTTATACATGAACATACATACATTCATTGTTACATTCTCTTTCACTGTGAGCTACCACAAGATTCTGTATATATTTCCCTGTGCTACACAGTACAGTCTTGTTTATCTATTCTACATTTTGAAATCCCAATCCCTTCCCACCCCCCGTCCACCTGGCAACCACAAGTTTGTATTCTATGTCTATGAGTCTGTTTGTTTTGTATTTTTGTTTTTTGTTTTTTTGGTTTTTTTTTAAGATTCCACATATGAGCGATCTCATACAGTATTTTTCTTCCTCTTTCTGGCTTACTTCACTTAGAATGACATTCTCCAGGAGCATCCATGTTGCTGCAAATGGCATTATGTTATTGGTTTTTATGGCTGAGTAGTATTCCATTGTATAAATACACCACTTCTTCTTTACCCAGTCATCCGTTGATGGACATTTAGGCTGTTTCCATGTCTTGGCTATTGTAAATAATGCTGATATGAACATTGGGGTGCAGGTGTCATCCTGAAGTAGGGTTCCTTCTGGATATATGCCCAGGAGTGGGATTCCTGGGTCATATGGTAAGTCTATTCCTAGTCTTTTGAGGAATCTCCATACTGTTTTCCACAGTGGCTGCACCAAACTGCATTCCCACCAGCAGTGTACGAGGGTTCCCTTTTCTCCACAGCCTCTCCAGCATTTGTCATTTGTGGACTTTTGAATGATGGCCATTCTGACTGGTGTGAGGTGATACCTCATTGCAGTTTTGATTTGCATTTCTCTGATAATTAGTGATATTGAGCATTTTTTCATGTGCCTATTGATCATTTGTATTTCTTCCTTGGAGAATTGCTTGTTTAGGTCTTCTGCCCATTTTTGGATTGGGTTGTTTGGTTGTTTCTTATTAAGTTGTATGAGTTGCTTATATATTCTAGAGATCAAGCCTCTGTCGGTTTCATTTGCAAAAATTTTCTCCCATTCCGTAGGTTGTCTTTTTGTTTTACTTATGGTTTCCTTTGCTGTGCAGAAGCTTGTAAGTTTAATTAGGTCCCATTTGTTTATTCTTGCTTTTATTTCTATTGCTTGGGTAGACTGCCCTAGAAGAACATTTTTGAGGTGTATGTCAGATAATGTTTTGCCTATATTTTCCTCTAGGAGGTTTATTGTATCTTGTCTTATGTTTAAGTCTTTGATCCATTTTGAGTTGATTTTTGTGTATGGTGTAAGGGAGTGTTCTAGCTTCACTGATTTACATGCTGCTGTCCAGTTTTCCCAACACCATTTGCTAAAGAGACTGTCTTTATTCCATTGTATGTTCTTGCCTCCTTTGTCGAAGATTAGTTGGCCAAAAGTTTGTGGGTTCATTTCTGGGCTCTCTATTCTGTTCCATTGGTCCATATGTCTATTTTTGTACCAATACCATGCTGCCTTGATGACTGTAGCTCTGTAGTATTGTCTGAAGTCTGGGAGAGTTATTCCTCCAGCCTCTTTCTTTCTCTTCAGTAATGCTTTGGCAACTCTAGGTCTTTTGTGGTTCCATATAAATTTTATTATGATTTGTTCTAGTTCTGTGAAATATGTCCTGGGTAATTTGATAGGGATTGCATTAAATCTGTAGATTGCCTTGGGCATGTGACCATTTTAACAATATTGATTCTTCCAATCCAGGAGCATGGGATATCTTTCCATTTTTTTTTTAAGTCTTCTTTAATTTCCTTCATCAGTGTTTTATAGTTTTCTGTGTATAAGTCTTTCACTTCCTTGGTTAGATTTACTCCTAGGTATTTTATTCCTTTGGGTGCTATTTTAAAGGGGATTGTTTCTTTTCTTTCTTTTTCTTTTGATTCATCATTAGTGTAAAGAAATGCAACTGATTTTTGAATGTTAATCTTGTAACCTGCTGCCTTGCTGAATTCTTCGATTATTTCTAGTAGTTTTTGTGTGGACCTTTTAAGGGTTTCTATATATAGTATCATGTCATCTGCATATAGTGACACTTTTACCTCTTCTTTTCCAATTTGGATCCCTTTTATGTCTCTCTCTTGCCTGACTGCTGTGGCTAGGACTTTCAAGACTATGTTGAATAGGAGTGGTGATAGTGGGCAGCCTTGTCTTGTCCCAGATTTTAGTGGGAAGCTTTTGAGTTTTTCACCATTGAGTACTATGCTGGCTGTAGGTTTGTCATATATAGCTTTTATTATGTTGAGATATGTTCCCTCTATACCCACTTTGTAATTTCTTCTTTAATCAAAGGATGGGCGGAGACCCTGTGGAGGGGATGCAGGGGTGACAGTCAGGGGCCACAGGTCCAGAGCAGGGGCAGACCAAGGCTTCCAGCCCTGGCTTCCGCTAATTAGCGTCCGTAACTGACACCATCACAGACACGTGCTGCCGTTCTGAAGCTGCTCCCCGTGCAGATGAAGGACAAGCACGGTGTAAGCTGTGTCTCCCTCCGGCACCGCCACCATCTGACTCAGCCTGACTGCGGGAGGCGGTAGCCGGAGGGGCTCTCCCTCTGCCGGCCAGTTCCACTCGGACCTGTGGACCTGGGGGCCAGGTCTCAGTGGAGACATGTGGTGTGTGGTCTGTCACATGCCAGTATCACGGCTCCCAGTGGAAACAGCAACGTGCTCAGCACCGGTCAAGCTGCTTCTGGTGCCGGCTCAGCCCCAGTGACCTCAGCCTGGCAGGCTGCCTGCGGGCGGAGGGCGCCAGCATGCACCTGGCGGCGGGAGGGCAGGTGCAGGGCACCACCAAGGTCACGACCACGGGCACGAGCAGCCCTGGGGACAGAGGCACTGGCCCAGCCCAAGCCTGAGTTTGCCGTGTCAGCCCTGCTGGGCCGTTTACAGGAAACAGACTAATGAAACCCATGCTGTTCGTGCACATATATTTTAAATGAATCATTACTGCTTGTCAGGCATCATGATAAAAACTTGACAACACTCTGAGCTGGGAACTATTATGATCCAAATTTTACAGAGAAGACTTGGCCAAGGTCATTTCTTGCCCAAGGTCACAGAGCTGTGTCTAAGGTTCCCAGCACATGCCCAGTGACTCCAAACTCAAGTTCCCCTTACAGCTACTGACAAGAGGGGGGTGTACCTGCTCTCAGAAAAGTGCACACAAAATCTGGAGTGTCATTTCAGGGTGGACATAACAGACACCCAACCCAAGGGATGCCCTCCCCAGTCGCACTTAGAAATCTCTGCCCTGCAGGGGACACCTGCGGGCCACTAGTCCAGCCTCGCCACCCCTGTCCACCCCGCCCACGACCCTCAGCACCTCTCACGTGCTCCCCTCTCGACCAGGCAGAACCCTCAGCTCTCAACACCCATCAAACTTCACTCCTCCGTGAAGGTTTTCATCTTTGAGCCACAGCCCTTCCTTCCTTCCTCCCCTCAACGTCTCCCGTTCTTGGTTCTTCCCATGAAACCCGCTGCTGTCTAAATACCTAGAGTGGGCTCCCTTTTTCTGACACAAGGAAAATCAGTACCTGTCTATTAACTAAACAGATCTAAATAAATACATATTGTGACTCAGGGAAGCCTTTCTGGTTTTCCTCAGTTAAATGTTCATGGGTCACTATTATTCTCAAAGTAATAGATGGAAGGGGTCAGGTGTAGACAGAGTGAGACCCCAGTACACGCAGTCTCAAATCCTTAGCAACGGGCCTGAGATCTGACCAACAGACTGGCCTGTGGAGAGGGAGCCAGGAGACACCCAAACCACTAGGAACCAGTGAGCGAGAGGCGTTCACAACCTCGGGGGCCAGGTCTGAGCATGAAGCCCAAGAGGAGAGTCACGACACAGGACCTGCCAGGACTCGGGCAGCACCCTTCAAAGACCCTCAGTTCTGGGCTCTCAACCTGGAGAAGTCTGTTCATACTGTTCCTTCACCCTGGGATGGTGGACGGACCCCAGGCAGCCCTGGGGACGCTAGCCTCCGGTGTTCACGTGTCCCCTTGAACGAGGGCAGGACCCTTGCCTGGGACTCCTCAACAGAGGATGACGGCCAAGGGGAAGAATGCTGACCTTAGGGTGGGTCACAGTATGTGAAAGACCCCATCCTGGGTTCTTTGGCTCCACCGTGGGCTTGGAAAATTAAGCTGTCACGAACTCTACAGCCTGGGGGAATGAATCCTACCAGGGAGCTCAGTGAATGTGGGAGCAGCACTGCTTGGACACAGTGTTGGTGAGGACGCTGCCCCGGCCAACACCCTGACTGGAGCCTTGCCAAAACCCAGCTGAGCCCAAACTCCTGACTCATCGAAACTGTGATGTAATAAATGTATGTTGTTTTCAGCCACCGAGTTTGTGGTGATTTGTTACGCAGCAATTAAAACTGATGTACCTGACACAACACTGTAAACTGACTATATTTCAATAAAAAAATACACATACAAAAAAAAAAAAAAAACAAACCCAATAGACCTAGAATCCCAAATTCCCTGCAGAGAATGTCCTTTATAGATCGATTAGGACTCACTTTCATCCAGAGTCACAAAGCTGGACGTGTCTAACTTCCCTACTTCCTGAAAAATTCTATCAGGACAGGCTTCAAGTGCATAGATCTGTGTCCACAGAGACCAAGTTCATAACAGGCCCATTGACAGCAGGTCTGTACGGTTCTACTGAACTGGAACTGAGCTGGAGAACCTTCTGGAGAGTAAAACCAACGAGCTGGCAAATTCTAATATAAAGTAATCAAGACCTGAAAGCTGTTTTTACAAAGGCCTTTTGAGACGGGGAATTTCTAGTTTAAAATGATGAGAGGATGACTTTTAAACCACACGAGGGATGCCTGTCACCTGTAAGTTCACACAAGCATCAGCTAGAAAAATGCTGCTTTGTTTCCTTCAGCCTTACTGAGACATAAGTGACATACAACATGGTGTGAGTTTCAGATGCAGAACACGACGATCTGATACACGTCCACACCGTGAAAGGAGAGTTAGCACCCCCACCCTCTCCCGCAATTACTGTTACTGTGTGTTGTGTGTGTGCACTTCACACCTTCTCTACCCTCTCATCCACCGATGGACACATGGGCTGTTTCCCCTCTTGGCCACGTGAATAATGCCACAGTGAACAGGGTGGTGTGCAGATGTCTCTTTGAGATACTGATCTAATTGTCTTTGGATAAATACCCAGACGTGGAATCTCCGGATCATGTGGTAAGCCTACTTCTAACTTCCTAAGGAACCTTCCTTCCGGGACCCCGCCCAGGCTGTCTTCCATAACAGCTGCTCCAGTCTACATCCCAGCGTGCACAAGGTGCACAAGGGCCCCTTCCCTACACTCCATTCAGTGCTCGTTCTCTTTGATGACAGCCACTGTGAGTGAGTCGTGCTTCCCTGATGATCGGTGGCACTGAGCATCTTTTCACGTACCTGTGGGCATCGGTATGTCTTCTTTGGAGAAATGTCTGTTCAGATCCTCTGCCCATTTTATTCAGGTTGTTTGTTTTTTTGCTGTTGAGTCGCATGAGTTCCTTGTATATTTGGGTATTAACCCCTTCATTAGATACGATTTGCAAATACTTTCTCCCATTCAGTCGGTTGCCTTTTCATTCTGTTCATGGTTTCATCTGCTGGGCAGAAGATTTTAGTTTGAAGAGGTCCTTCTTGTCCATTTTTGCTTTTGTTGCTTGTTTTGTTCTTGCTCTGTCAATTTATGGCACTAAAACCTATTCCCTGGGGTGAGCCAAGCTCATCTCCCAGTTACTGTGAGTTTTCCACATGCTCTTTCTCCCAGTCTGAACTGGAATAAGTCACCTGTGTGCACCAGTCATGGGTTCATCAGCCTGAAGGGCATTTCTGCCTCAGCGTCCTCCAGAGTCTTCTCCTCTGAGAAGACGGAGAAGGGCACACATCTGCATCCAACGAGCACTGAAGCGTCTGTATGGCTTTAAGCCCCTCATTGTTGGAGGAATCTTCACACAGATCGTCTAGCAAACGTTGTAACCGATATGCATAAAGTACACAATTAGGATGTGGCACCTCCGATTAGGTAGAGGGGACAGATAAAGGCATTTTTAACCCAAATACAATCAGATCCACGGGGATTCCTTTACACATAGCTTGAATAAGGAAATATATCTTCTTTTATAATAAATTGTATTTTATTGTGCAGCACGTGTGGAATAATTAGTTTAAAATAGTAAAATAAGTTTTTTTAAGAAATATATCATTTTTATTCAAACCTGAATTTAAAAAAAAAAACCTATCAAGTTACTGAGAGCACCAGTGGGCAAATAAAATGGTACGAACTGTTTTAAGTTAGTGTGAGGATTAATTGTATTGGAATTCACTGATCCTTCCTGGCTTTATTCCTTCAGCCAACGATGAGAGAAGTAACTGAGTACTGACCGTGTTCAAGGTTCAGCAAAGGGCCCGGAGAGGGGCGTCTCGGAAAGCTGAGGCCCCCTGGAGTCCAGTACCACACCTCACAACTCTGTTGCGCTGATCGCTGGCTGTCAGGGTCGGAGGCGATCTCACAAGGCGCGAGGACTTGCTTTCTTATCTTCATACGCGAATCAGCTGAGAACCCCAGGGACTCGGTGGCCAAGGCTCCCCGGGTCGTTAGCAGCAGGGAAAACAGCCCACAGCTTTTCTCACCTCCACGTGGGCACTGTCTGAGCACAGGTGCTGGCATCGTCAGAGTAAACGGAGAACGGGAGGACCGCGTCTCCTGAATGCCGGAAACGGACCAGGGCCAGCCACGCCTACTCCCCAGTTTGTCTGGAAAGCGGCTGGAACACCCACCCCGACACTCCTCCTTCCAGGACCCCGTCCAGAACCGGGGGAAGTTAAGTGAGATTCAGGAGTTTTCCACAAGTCCTACTACTCAGGGACACGTCTATTCATCTCTCCTTGCACCGTATTTGCCCCGGCAGCCTGGGGAGATGGACACCTTAAGTTAATTTGAGGAGAATCAAGGCTTGAAGCAAATATGCTGAAGCCACTGAAGTAAAGTGACCGGTGTGTTAGCTCTGCAGGTCCCTGTCCCCGAGACCTGCCGTGGCGCGCCCTGCCCACAGGTCCCCAGCCTATTCACCACCTGGTGAACACGTGGATGACCTTCACCACTAAGTTCAATACACTCCACTTCTATGGTCTTTTTTAATAAAAACTGGCCATTCCCTTTTGGACCCTGCAGACCTATCACTGCATCTACTTCTTATTTATCTATTTCTTGACCCAAGTCCGGCCGCGCATCTCCCTGCTCTATTCTTTCTGCGTCCCTGAGGTTCGCTAGGGAGCCCTGTAAACACAGGTTATCCCGGTGTGTGTAAAATAATAACAACAATAAATAACACAGCTTCTGAACACCTGGCGGGATGCTCACACCTGTATGGATGCCCCACCTCCAGGGCTGGGGACGCAGTGTGTGTGACAGATCGCGCCTGTGTCCCAAAAATTCAGTAATGCAGCAACCACACTTTGAATTAACAATTGGATTTCTAGGATTTCTAGAATTCACCCTTAGGAAATAATCATAAATGAGCACACAGATAAAGCTCTGAATATATTCATGAAGGTATAATTTATATTAGTAAAAAGATTAGAAACAGCTTATATTTCCATCAAAGGGGGGTTAATCCAATAAATCACAGTGGATCAATACGATGGAATGACATGTAGCCACTAGAAATGATATCTACAAGCACATTTAATGCTATGGAATAGCGTGCACAATTCACAGGCAAGTGAAAACACAGGTAACAGGGAAAAGCGTGTGGCCTGAGTCAGTAAACAGACATATCTACCCTATGCTTAGGACATACTCAAGCCTCTGCTGTGAAGGAAGAAGCCACAAAGCGAACACTTTAGCATACTTATTTTAATGAGAAAATTACAATGTCTCCTTCCTCCTCCCAATCCAAGATACACAAATAATTTTCACTGATGGAAAAACCTATCCATTAAGCAGTGCAATCTAGCTTATGTCTGTCATAAACAGTACAGTTACCTTAAACCAACAAAGCTGGGCTGTGAAATGCAAGCGGCAATGGTTTGTTACACTCAAGAAAGTAGCCCAGCCAAGACGAGGCTCCTCGGGAAGGTGCTGGGAAGTCAGACCCACAACCCTGGGGTCCTACGTAGACGGCAAACAGAAGGGTGGGGTCGGTGGGGACTCGGCCCCTCTGGGGACAGCCCCTAAAGCCGGGTCTGGGGGCTGGGACGAGGGCTGGGGACGTGGGCTGGGGTGGGGGCTGGGGCGTGGGCTGGGGCGTGGCCTGGGACGTGGGCTGGGGAGTGGGCTGGGGACGTGGGCTGGGGACGAGGGCTGGGACGAGGGCTGGGGCATGGGCTGGGGACGTGGGCTGGGGACGTGGGCTGGGGTGGGGGCTGGGGCGTGGGCTGGGGACGTGGGCTGGGGCGTGGGCTGGGGCGGGGGCTGGGGACGAGGGCTGGGGCGGGGGCTGGGGCGTGGGCTGGGGCGGGGGCTGGGACGAGGGCTGACTTCTGCTTTCATTTTCCTTATTTACACTTTGTAATTGTTCTCTTTTGTAATAAAGGCAAAATAAAATGAGTAGAAAAATAAAAAACAGCATTTACATGTGGAAAACCTAAATTAATGAACGTTTCTAAAAAGAGTAATATTGGTTTCTTACGAAAAGTGCATTTTATTTTACTCCTAATTGTGACTGTCTCCAGAAATCCTCATTTTATAAGGAGTTGCACGTATTTGTCTCCTTTTGAAACTCTGGGACAACGTGTCGGGGACCCTAGCTTGACGGCTATTTATTTCGGCCCTTTCCTTGCCAACTTATAAGCAGAGGTTCTCACTATCTTTCTGTCGTTGTGTCTACGTGAAGACCTGGAGGAGGAAAAGTCACTCAGTTCCCACGATAGCCATGCCCTAAGGCATCATTTCAACCGCGTGCAGCCCAACAGCTGAAGCCTGGGTGGACCGGCCACCGTCCTCCCCTGCGCTGGCCTCCAAGGCTGTCAGGAAACGCGATGTGTGTAACTTTCCCTCCACACCCGGGGCACAGAGCTATCACTGTGTTTTCTCTTTTTTATTCCAAATTCTCGCCACCAGCTAGATGGTGCGTTTGGCCCGTGAAAGGGTTAGCGCCCTGCCCTTCTGAGCTGGCACTCACTCAGCTGCAAAGCCAGGGATTTGGACCATGTGACCTTTAAGGACTTTCCCCCACCTGTAATACTATGACCAAATTTGATATATCATACAGATATGGTATACATATCATACAGATACAGATTATCTATTTATATAGATATATATAATGCCTCTGTGCCATTCAGGAAGATGCTAGAAATTGTGCTGCAGTCGGACGGCTCTAAGCTCAGACCCTGGTTCTCGCGGATCATACACGACTCGACTGCAGCTTCTTGCGCTCTTTACTGTAGAGAATAAGTAATAATCAGAGAGGAGCAATCACATCAGACAGACGTGAGGCACTGAACACGACGCAGCATGCGGCGCACACAGTTGCAGGCTGCTGCAATGATTTGCTGTATCAGGAAGGAACCTATGAAAAATACTTGACAGATTTCCCTGATGCGGAAGTTACAGCAGTATGGAGCACTTTAAGTCAGTGAGTGAGGAGCAAGGGAGCCTCTCTCCTCCTCCTGCCACCAGCCTGACTGTCAGGTGTGTGATCTGCAGGCTTAACTGAGCTGGACCACTATTACCACCAAAAAAGATCAATAAAAGCAGCTACCTCAGAAAATGAATCCAAAGGCACCGATTTTACGTTTTACGTTGACCTGTTCTTCTGATCATGTGTGTGTTTATTCACTGCGGTGCACTGACCTTTGGGGAAGGAAGCGATACTCTTAAGTACTCTCATTTCTTAAATGCATTTAAGTATACTTTAAAAATGCATTATCCATAAATATAGAAAAAACTGACAAATGCAAATTAAGGAGTGATAAACAGTGCTGTTACGCTGAGACAACACAGCATTATAAACGATTTAATCACCAAACTATTATTTCAATTGACAAGACTTTCAGATACGAAGAATGATGACTGAATGGCTCGGGTTTTGAACTGATTTCAAAATCGGAAAGAGTATTATTAAGAATATAGCCAGCTGCCCAGAGTCTGAGCAACCTTGCTGTGTACAAAGGCACTAAACTCAGGAAAATTCATTTCAAGTTTCCCGTTTGGAATAATGCATCAACGCCAGTCTAGCCTCACTCTTTGAACAGAATCCCACGTGCCTCACTGGGAATTCTACGACAAGTTTATCTTCGTTTAACATGCAGCGTATAGCCCAGTTCATTAAAACAGCTTCTGAGTTGAAGCTTTCGTACTGGCTGGAGAATTTGGATTAAATTCAAATTCAAACCAGTGTTTTCCTGCGGTAAGCTCCGAGGATCTGTGGGAAGCCGGAAGGCCTTCTGGAAAAGATGGAGCCATCTTTGCACATCACAGAGCCGCAGCAGGACGTCTAAACGGACACCACGACCGCACTCCTGCCCCAGCGACCCACGTACAGCTGGGACGGAGGGCCTGGTCCCCCCGATCGCCCACCTTGAGCATGAACTCCATCAGCTGACACCAGTGAAAACACAAGCTGCACAGTAAGATGTACAGACAGCCCGGGAGCAGCCTGGATCCAGCTCTTCGGTGCGAGCTCTGGAAGAGGGGGTGACCTGGGAGCCCCAGTCTGCCTCTGCCCCCAGCGCAAGCACTTGGCAGGTGGCCGGCAGGTGAAGTCTCCCGACTGTCCCAGCGGCAGGAGCTCCCGCTGCTCCTGCGCAAGCCTGGCCCTGGTGAACTGGTGCCAGGGGAGAAGTACTCGTGTCAGGGTCTCTAAACTGACCCAGCCATGTGCATCCAGACCAACCAAACCAGCTCCTGGCAGCTAACTGGACGTATTACTTCCTCCTTCTTATTGTGAGGGTTGGCCCTGCATAGGAATCCCGGAGCAAGAGGACCAAGGTCAATTCCAGTGGTCAAGGGGGTTCTGGCGGAAACACCCAGGCAGAGGTGGGCGCGGGTGGTGGTGGAATATTAACAGACCCGCCCCACACCACAGAGGCGTTCTTTGTACCTTTCTGTGGTCATGAACCTCTATGAGAAATTGATGAAAACTGTATGTCCTTTCGCCCCACAGCACGTATAGACACTTCCAGAAGCTCTGTGCACAACGCCAGGGGGTGAGCAGGCCACGGCTCGCGGACCCCCTTGCAGAGCTGTGTGAGAAAGTCAGCAGCCTGATGTGGAGAGCTGCCCACGACCTGAGTCCTGCAGACCCACGATCCCCAACACTGCATTCTCGGCCGGCGTCTGCTTACAGGGTCCAGCTCACCGTTCACCCCGATGCCTTTCCCACACCCAGTGCTGGACGCGTGGTTATCCCCCCACTGCTGGAATTACTTCATTCTGCGTCGGCACCATCATGACACCAAGTCAAAACGTCATGACATTTATATGATGTAAATGCCTTTCTTTCCACATCTGTCCAAAATCCTTGTCGCCTAGGTCAACGCCCTCACACGTCACAGGCCCTCTCCACATACGTGAACTGACCTGGCGCTTCCACGGCCCTAACCCCAAACCCAAAACAAACGCTAATGGTAGGGATGTCAGTTCAACTTCAATTTATCTTATGTTTCGCCAAAAATGACAACATTGCAAGTACTTCTTAAATCTGACTACATTGGCTTTCTTGCTTTTGGTTCACAACAGCTAAGTGACTATTTTAGGATTTGAGAAGATGGGGAACATTGAAATGCCTCTGATTTTATTATTCAGAACCAACGATAAGCATGCCTGCTCAGAGGGCTCGGAGGTCAGCTTTCTGCATGCGATCCAGTCAGACGGCTGAGCTGTGCTGTGGCGTCTGCATCGAGGCTGTCACCACCCCCCAAACGCTGACTCAGTTTTCCCCTCTAAGGGCTGCTCTTGGATTACATTCCAAAGACTCCCAACCAACCAGGCCCAGAGAGATCCAAACGAAAATCACACTTGACTCAGAAGTCGCTGAGCATCTTGAGAAAGAGAAGACCATCGTCCTCTCCTCTCTCGGCACTGCATGCCTCTCCCAGAGCAAACGCGGTGGTGGCTCAGTCTGGGGGCCGACGGGAGTCCTCTGCACGGACGTCTCTGCTTCTCTCTCCAGCCGAGAGCAGCGTCAGGGTGACAAGCTTGGAAAACTCCACTGGCACAGTTCCCTGCTGAAGCTGTCAGTGAGTCAACAGCGAGTGAAGCCAACTGAGCCAGCAAGTAGCTGTCGCCTCCCTACTGCGCGCCAGGCACCAGGGCAGCGGCGTGCCCATCTGATGGGGTCTCCCTTCTGTGGAGGAAGAGGAGCTGTTCTGGCCGGCAGAGGGGAGGACTTCTGCAGCCACCTCTTAGAGGAGCCCTAAAAAAAAAAAAAAAAAAAAAATCCCTCTCCGCACGTCCCACGCTCCGCTTACCCTGAAGTGCCTCTTCACCCCATGATTGCGTTTTACTGAGGAGCCACCTTCTAGAAAACAGCGGACTAACCGCCGTCATTGCCGTCACGACTGCTGGCTTACTTGCAGCCATTTATCAGAACTGCCGCTTTCACTGCCAGACGTCCTTAGATGCACAGCCGTCTCCTTCACCCTGTATTTCCCCAGCAAGTCATTCCCGCCTAGAATGACCCCTGGCAAGTGGGCACTGCCTAAAACACAGAAACGGAGTCACCCAGAACCGAACAAAGAAGCCAACAGCCACATCAAACACACGTCCCTGAGCCCCTGCTGCGTGCCTGGCACTGTGCCGGCCACCACAACCTCAGAACTGCCTTGAAAGGCAGGAAAGACTTCACCGCTTTGCAGATGAAGGCTTCAGCCTGAGAGCAGTGACACAATTCATCCAAGGTTTAGAGAGTCTACGTGTTTGAGAAAGCTGGATTTGTATCCAAACCTGCTTAGTTCTAACCTTGTATTCCTAATTTGTGTCCTTTCCTCCCTTTCCATGCATTTTTGTTTTGTGCATTGGTCATTAATTTGTTTAATTAACAATTTATTTATTTTGTAGCCTGGTAATAGTTAATCTGCCAAAATTCCCATTTGGTTTCCTGAGGAGGTGGTGGAGGCACGAGAATTTGAATGACAGGAAGTGGGTCACCCTCATCACAGTGTTGAAAAAGGAGCTCCCGGCTGCCTTCTTTGCCACATGTCTAATACAAGACACGGAGTTTCACGAAATAGCAGGTCAGTGATGCACAACGTCCTGGAACCAAATTTATGTCTATGCAGGCCATCTGGAGAATAAAACCGAGAACCTTCAAGCAAGACATCATTCTGTAGACACACCCAGGTGCGCAGACATGCAACTAAGAAAATATCAGGATGAGAACGTGAGGTCCGCAGGGCGGGTCCTCTCGACGACTCATGCTTCCATCAGCAGCAGAGAAGCTGGACCACTGGTTCCTGACCCCCAGCCTAACTCTGCTTCCACTGGACTCAGCCTGTGTTTCTCCCCAGAAATGTCGACAATCTTGGATACAAGGCCGGAGCCAAAACAGAAGACACGTTATGTCAAAAACTGGGTTTTTTTTTTTTTTTTTTGAGGCAAAACCAATGACTTTGTGTCCCAGAAGTCAGCCGGTCGTGATGATCAACGACCACGTCTGTTGAAGCGCCCATCCTTGCCCGGCCATGTGTCCTAATTTTCTTTCCATTTCTAGTCGCAGAGACATAGGTTCCAGCAAGGGGGACTTCTGGTCTCACTCACTTCAGGACATGCATTTAGGAGCTCTTACGCCCCAACCTTAGGTCATTCAACACAGCCCCTCGGCCTGCACACCTTTTCCCAGTCTGGCAGGAATTTTAAGAAACACCACCACCCATGGTCCACAGGAAGCAGCTTTCTGTTACGGTCAATGGCGAGCTGAGCTGAAGGGAAGACGTTCTGTCTGCAGTGAGAAGGGAGGGAGCATTTCTAATGCAGAAACTCCAGGGAAGATAGAGAGAAATGGAAAAGGTCCACCAGCTGCAGCGTGTTTGTGGTGAGGCCTTTCCTGAGGCCTCTCCCCAGCCAGGAAACACAACGTGAGTCACGATTCCTCCGTATGCACTGCCTCCCGTGAGCACCTCAGCAACCCATGAAGAGAGAGCCCCTGGCAGTTCAATATTTTTAGAAAACTGAGCCATACGCCTAGTTTCTTTTTTGGTTCCAAGACCCCTGGTCTGCCCACCGCACCACGGCCAGGGTCCTGTTTTTTAAACCTGGTGCCCATATCTGCAAACCCTGCAAGCATTTCTGCCAACTTCTAAGTTCACGGCCTGAGTTCTGGGTCCCTTGACCACAGGCTGGTTGGGGGAGGTCACGGTGATTCTGTGTGGGAATGTGCACCTCCAAGGTCACTCTGCAAAGGGAGAGGCTGTAAAAATCTCTGCTGCTTGTTATTCATAAGGTTGCTAATGAGATGTGACAATCAGAGAGAAAAGCAAACCTGTGAACACATCTCATCAGCAATAACAGGGCTTCGGCAAGAAGGGCTTCCCATCTCTGCCAGGCGCTTGCAAGACAAGTGATATCGAAAACCCAGCCAGACACCAGCCCTGGGGCAAGTAGTGGAGGAAGCAAGGTGGATGGTCTGACCTTCACGTCATCTCCTCTGTGAAACGCTCATGACAGGTGCCCTGGCCCACGACGGATGGTTCTTCTAGCCCATCCCCAGAGCACGGAGAACTCCGTCGGGGCTGGGACACCCTCCAGCTTTTCTTCCCCGCACCCAGCACAGTGTCTTGGGACTCACTGAATGCCTGTGAAATGCAGGCAGGAAAATGAAGAAAATCAAGGAGAAAGGCAGGAATGAAGTCACCAACGCAGTCAGGAGGGAAGGGCAGGTAGGAGTGGGCACTGGGCGGTTGCCCGGATGCCCCACGTGCTGAGCCTTGACTGCATCCACATCAGGGAGCCTGCTGCTTAATTGGGTCTTTTCCTTGTCTCCGTCCACCTCCAAGCCTGGTCTCACCGCTCGGCAGGGCCTTGCTGCCACCCTGCGCATAGACCAGGGAAAGCAGACTTACTTGAGCTGGTGGCCCCAGGATGGTCACTGTGCCATGAAGCCAACTCTCCCCAAAGGTCCCAGACACAGAAATGCTTCTTTGTCTTTGAAAATGTCTCAGTACTCAGGACATTAGAATGAGACTCCCAAAAGGATTCTCACAATGTTTGCCAGTATGTAGCATAAAACCCAGGATTCAGAAATTACAGGAAAAGAGGTGGTAACTTGAGGTAATTTAACCTCTGCGTGGACATTTCATTCTCAGGAAATAGAAACACTCCACTTCTCTGAGTTCCTAGAGCTTAA
This sequence comes from Camelus ferus, assembly GCF_009834535.1. Lineage (NCBI taxonomy): Eukaryota > Metazoa > Chordata > Mammalia > Artiodactyla > Camelidae > Camelus > Camelus ferus. The sequence continues at coordinate 27,099,027 of NC_045721.1, forward strand.
GAACATGGAAATAATTCTCTCAAGATACTGAGGTCTAATTAGATCAAGCAGAAGACAACCAAAATTCGGGTTATTTTATGCGTGTACTGTGAGATGGCATGAGTGATTTCCAAATTTTAAAACAAAGTCCTTGTTTGCAAGGTGGCAACATTCTGCATGGAAGACAACGGTCAGCCCTGTCCTCGTGTTAGACTTCTCTCTTCAGCCAACCTTTCCAGTAATGTAAAGGAGCTTATTATGAATTACAAGAAATAACTCTAACTTGACTCTTCCTCATCATTCGATTACATAGTCTGAGTATACTTTCTCTTCCCAAATATGCTTCAGGATGCAACACAGAGGCATTAAGTTTAGCACTAAGAAAACAGACAGTAATTTATCTACACACACGAAACTTGAAACCTGATATTTACATTTTCCAGGGACCAGAAAAATAGAATATTTATTTATTCCTTGAGCAAATTAATGAGGTAAAATTGTTTCAGGGCCACCTGAATGCTGGAATCTCAGATACCAGATAATCTAAAAAAATAGAAATTTGCAAGTTAGGGTTCATTTGTGCATTTTACAGCATTCTGCATAAATGCATAATTGTGACAGAGTCTCAGGCACCAGATGGTCCGTGTAATTCATCCCCATTTTCACTCTATTTTACCATATTTAATAGCTGTAGTTTCACCTCTGATTCCAAGCGTTGCTTACATAACTGCCTTTGTTGGCAGTAAGGCCAGATGCCCTAATGGTCAGCTTTATGCATTTGGATCAAAAACACACAACTGGGCAGCGTGGGATGTAAAGACCAAGAAACTCAGCTCCTGAGTGCAAAGTGCCCACAAACCAGTGCCCGGCTCTGTGTCCGACACATTATGCTCCAACAGACATCGCAGAGGAAGAAAACCAGGCAGGCAGGCAGGCAGGCAGCACAACAGGGCGTGGACGGTCCCCAGAGGGTGAGTGTCGCCTGCGGTGAGGAGGACACAGTGCTTCGCCAGGGAGACAGACTTCCAGCTGGTACTTCATGTGTCTTCTAGACTTTCCTACGTTCAGTACAAATACATTGCAAGTCTCCTCTCCACACTGGCCATGCAAAACCAACCTTCGCTGAGATAACACGTGTCAACTGTGCTGTGTGTGTTCCGGGATCCCCTTCAATCTGCCATCTCACACACACACACACACACAGAGCCCTCTTCCCCAACCGAGCGCACACCTGGAACCTCAAGTTAGGATGTGCTGACCACATCCCAGAGGGTGCGTGTGTCACACGTGGCTCCAGGAGGTTGGAAAGGCAACTTGTGGCAAGTTTGTGGCAGAATTTGAACGTGGAATTCATCCTACCAACAACAAGGAACGTGGACAACATTTAAGGAAGGAAACACTCCAATCTGATCTTTGATTCAGGAATAGACATTTATTTACCTCAGGCTATAAAGACTGGAGGGGCTGGAAGCTGGGCTCTCTTGAGCTTCAGGGACGCGGGGAGGGAGAGCAGGGATGCTCCGCCAAGATAATATGGTCCAGGGGGATCGTCTCAAAGGGAAGAGGGTCCCAGATTTCTGCAGATACTTCCGATAAAAGCCCAGATCACTAAGGCAAAGGGTTGCTGACATGCCAGGCAGCCAGAGCGTAAAAAGGCTGGGGTGGAGCAGTAGACTAAGCCTTCGACCTTGGCAAGAACGCCCTTCAGCAGATGGCAGACAATGTTCTCAGGGGGCAGCTGGGAGCCCGGGAGCTCCTCTGCTCTCCCTGGGGACCAGCTCCCTCCTGCAAGATTCTGTGCACATACTGAGGTCAGGGAGTCTCCCATCAGAATTTTGGATTCGTCAGTTTCTGATTATAATCTGTTTTTTTTTTCCTTCATATTCTGAGCCCATTGTAAATTATTATTTTTTAGCTTCTTAGTGCAGATTCCTTTTATCATAAAATAATGACTTTATTTATCTGTAAAAATACTTGAGTCCATTTGTCCCAGGTAATTTGTGCTATCTGAACCTCTTCCCGCTCTCTCTCCTCTGCTAATGAGATTTACACTGCATGTGTGGCACCTCCCTCCCTCCCTCCATTTCTCAGTAAATGTGAGACATCGCTCCAATGTGGTCTCACATCTGTTCTGACGATGAGAACGCTCTGGGGTCACTGCAATCTCACATCCTTTTTCACCACATTTAAGACCACTTACTGTCTCTCACCTTCTAACGTTTCACTTTATCCGACGTGGATGTCCTTTATTTATTTGGCACTGGTTCTGGGAGTCTTTAGGTCACGAGGCACAGCCCGTTGCTTCTGTTTTGGAAAAATCCCAGCCTCTCCTTTGACCAGTGCCTCCCTCCCTTCTCTGCCTTCTCTTCAGTTTCTCACTCAGTTCCAGACGCGCGTTTGCGTTGCTCAAGCATCTTCCACGCATCTCAATTCTTGGGTCATATTGCCCTTCATACATTATGCAGAACTCTAGGTGATATCTTCGTATCTTTTTTCTACTTTGCTCATTCTCTTTTCAGCTCTGTCAAATCCACTTTATAACATATGGACACAGTAGCAAATTTAAATGACATTTCTTGTTTCTAGATACACTGTTTTGTAATCTTTTTTCTCCCATACCAGATAGTTCTTTTCTTATGGTTCCTTTTCCTTTTGAAAATCTATTTAGAAGTTTTAAACCTGCCCAACATCTGTGCCAGTCTGTTGATTTCTGCTCCTCTACCATGTTTTCTCTCCCCTAAAGTTTCTTTACATGGGCTGTAATGTTTTATTATTTATCTAAAGGGGCTGTTATTTTTTAAGAGGACGAGGAGTCCCACCAGCCCTGTTTTGTTAAAGGTCTCGCACATAATTTGTGATTTAGATTCTGCCACAGCCATTAAGTTTGGAATCCTAACTGATTCTGGAACAACTTCCACATTAATTTCACCACGTGGTCCCTCTGATGCGGGTAGCAGAAACTCGGATCTCACATCCATGCCTGTAGGGTGGTGTACCCGGTCGGTAACTACGTTCTACCCCCTGGCCCTGGAAATGTGATGAGCTGCCTTCACACACCCTCGGGCCGGTGTCTCTGAGTCCTCTCACCAGTGGGGAAGTGCGCTGAGACCGCGGGTTCCATTCCTGGGGGTCGGTCCCAGCAGCCCCGCTGCCCCCCTACCCCGGGCCCACAGGAGCAGACAGCTTGCAGCTCAGGACTCTGCCCACTCTCCCCTCCACGCCTTTCTGGACTTTACTTTTCAGGGGCCAGTGCCCATCCTTGGATGTAAAATTCTTTCCTAATTCTTGGGACCTAGGTGATTCCCTTTCTTTCTTTCATTTAAGTTCAGTTACGTGCTAAAAACAAACGTTGACAAGTATTATACAGCAGTTTTACGTGTTTGTAGTGGGATGGTTTCTGACGTCATCCATGCTTTTCGGAGCCCCCATCGTAACCCTTTATGAGTAACAGTATTTTCTGTTGTACCCTAGACAGTATTTTCTGACTTCCACTCTTAGACAAACGATTTTAAGTCCTAGAAGACAGATCAGCTGAAGCAGAGTTCTGTTTTCTCTCAAAAATTAGTGGAATCCTTTAGTTCCTAAGCAACACAATTTTTTTTCTAGAGTGCCTGGCACATGTTGAGAACTGAATAAATACTGGTTATCGTCCACTCACCATCCAAGAAGAGCAATCAGAAAACAAAGATTTTTCTCCAAAGCATACAGTTTAAACGGTATGGTCTTAAAATTAGAGGGTAACCGTTGTATCTGAGAAGGTGACGCCCCCATTTCCACGGGCAAAGATGGGGGCCGGGAGGGATTAGAAACGCTCCTCTCTAAACCCTCTTATGCCCGGTTTCCTAAAACAGCCGTATCATTTCCCCTGACTGCTGACAGGCCCAGGCATCTCAGAACGGCACACGCTCAACCAAGGTGCAAAAACAGCATGGAAACTTTCCATTGTTTAGAGTCACTTGAAGGGAAAATTGTGAATATTTGTATTTTAAAAATCAAGAACGTACTACTACTAAATCCAGGAGAAACTCTTCCTTTTTCAACGCGTGAGTTATGAGGGAGAGAAGGTATTTAAGCCTCATCCTACTTGCAGTAAAATAAAAACCTATATGTCTGTCCAAAATTCCAGGAACAGTATGCAATTTCTGTTTTTAAACGATCCAAGTAAAAAGAAATCCCAAATTAGAAAGAAAATCCCTCACTTTAAACTTTCTGAGATTTTCTTTTTAAAGCTGAATTTTGCTTTTGCACTGGAATTTCTACAAATAACAGCCTCCAAATAATCCAGTGTATATTTTTGCCACCACAGACAGCCCGCTGCTTTTGAAGTCATGATCTTGAGGCCTGTATCACTGGAAAACGCTTCATTCTAAAATCCATCCTAACATTTTGGTAGCACATTCCTTCACGCCAAATTTTCATCATATAGCTTGTTTTATTTCTTAGTTTTAATTGGGTTAAATAACAGAAATGTAAGAGGCTGTTATAACATTAGAGTGGATTTCAAATAGCTCTGCTCAGTCCTGCCGGCACCATTATCTGTCTTCCCACATCAGAAAATCTACAAGGTAGGAGGGCAGACTAAACCACAAAAATGTGAACAAAGAGACAAACCCATGAACTGACACCTGTGGTTCCACCCAACGTCCGTCACTTTCCACGCGGCCTCGTTAAAAAACAAGTGGTGTCGTGTATCTGCCAATAAAGTTTGAGAAGGATCATATACCTTTAAGTGATTTTCCCGTATGAAAGTGATGGGTTGTGGCCTACAAAACCTTCAGAGACACTTGCAGCGCCAAGGAAATCCCAGGAGGGGTCTTCTCACTATAAATCCAGTCACTTCCTAATGTCTAAAAGTTAACAGGACCCACTGGGAAAATGATGCCAATTGAGACAGTCTTACTATTAAATTGATAGAAAATTATTTTAGCAAATGAGATTGCCCTTCCCCAATTTTAAACATTTTTTTGTTTTGTTTTGGAATAGGTCATCATACAGAAGACTGTGTATCCTTGCAAATGGCAGGACGCATCTGATTACCCAGCCGCCCCTCCACTCCCACACACCCCCTCTCCCCAGCACCGGGAGCCAAGTGTCTGCATACTCTGGGCAGAAAGAAAGACACCAATAAACAGCAATAAATTCCATTAAACATTCTCATCTCACAACACAGTCGTTCAGACGGCAGAAACCCTGCGATGTAGAAAGTGTAAGCAATCTGCACATTGCAACTGGGATCTGCAATTTGTATACAATTAAAATTTTAAGTTCTCTGAAAAACAGGCCACACCGGTGTGAGGACCCACAATCTCAGAATCCCGAGGTCTCCCGCCTCCCGTAAACTTCGTTCCTAATCTCACTGTCTTGACAGACAGTATCATCTGAGACCACGCTAAGTATTCAATCTGTACCCAAAGACCCAGCTCTCTCCCAGAGAAGTAACCATTAAAATGCAAATCGGTGTTTCCCACTTCGCTGGTTCAGCAGTGGAAGGCTGTGTGCAGCCCTCTGACAAGACAGCAGTGCTTAATCAATGGCACCTTAACCTTCTGGGCGTGACAAGCGCCTGCCCAGACCTGAGCAGGTACGTCCTGTCGCAGCCTCTGGCTCTGATCCTCTCTGCGCGGCCGCAGTTAACTGATAGAAGAAATTACTGAACAAAAAAGCTCGTTTCAATTCCACTCACTGCACCCAGCCAGCTCTCACTTCGACTAATTACTTAAATGATTTAAAAACGTATGAATATTCATAAGCAAGTGCTGTTCAAAGAATCAAGCACAGCTGAGGCCGTGCCATCAAGTCTCCCCCTCCCCGCCCGGCCTGGAGCAGCTCCACTTGCACACGCGAGACCCCGAAACGTCTGCAGAGAATCAATCGCGGTGGGGGTGGGGAGCGGACCCACAGGTGGTCCATCCTCTGCAGCGCATCCACCGGCCACAGCCCGAGACCACCAACCCTTGGGGCCCCTCGGGCTGGACAGCTGGGGTCACTCTCACACCGAGGCAAGTCAGACTCCTTTGAAACGTCCGTCTGCCCCTAGAGCAAGCCTCCCCTCCTCCTCTGATGGCTGCAGCCCTCTGGTGGGTTGACAGCAACCAGGTGGACGTCAGACAAGGTCCTGCGCCCAGGACAGGTAGTCCTGGTCTGAAAAGGGGGCAGTCCTCACCATATTGAAGGTCATGGGGGTCTCCGTTCACCCTGCAGCAGTCCCACCGCTGTGGGCATCCACAGAACCGGACAACCGCCCATCCCGAGCCTGGACTCCTGTCTGCCCGACCCCACCCAGCCCTCCACACACACGGCTGTGCTGACTCAGAGCCAGATTCTTTCTCTTTCAGGACAGCGGGTCGCAGCAAACTGCTGAAAACCGTACTCCACGCAACCGCTCTGCCTTCGCAGGACACGGAGCTTGGCTCACAGACACGGGCAGCCAGAGCAACAGCCGCGGTCTGGAGACGCTGGGACATGCAAGCCTTTCACATCTCTGGGCTTCTCTGGTGCATGCACACAGCAGCACACTCACAACTTTCCACAAGGGGGGAAGCGTGGGGGTGGCGGGAGAATCAGACGGGAGAACAAAGTGTGGGTGCACGGCCCCCACGTGGGGCAACAACAGAAGCCACGAGGAGAACAAACAACACAATCCCCAAACGCTGGAAGGACACGGGACACACTGGGGAGCCCCACCCTCACCCAGCAGCAGCCCACCCGCGCCCACGGCTCCCACAGCACGTAGCTCAGCTCAGCCCTCTTCCTGGAGCAGCCGTCCCGACACCGGAAAACCCCAGACGCCCAAAGTTCGCATTTTCCACAGCAGTGAATCTGAAGACTTTGAAACATAAGCGAATCACCACTATATCCATCGCTACGTGTTCCTTAAACACACGGAGAATTCCGAGCTTCGCCCCGGTATCTCAACCACAAGATCAAGGAAATAGTGTTTGATGGAATTTCCAAGTTAACCCTATGTTCACCTTCTTTTCAACTTGTGGGTAGAGTCCTTCCTGGTGACGTGATCCTGCGCGTGACGTTCCAGGCGCCCCCACTGCACGTGGCGAGGCCCCCCTCCGCTTCCTCCCTGACCACAAGGAAGGAAGAGTCTCCCACGTGCGGCGCATCAGCACCACCAGCTAATTGACTTAAGGCCAATAAATATGCATTTCTAAAATCGGCATTTACTTCGTGGAGAAAACTAACTAAAAATTTAAAATCTGAAACAAAAGCACTGAAATTTGGGCGTGAGGCCAGTTTCCCTTTAGCGAGGAACGCCTCCTGCCCACGCTCACCACGTGCGCGGTTCTGAGCACTTTACTCACTTTTTCCATCAAACACCACATAGAACGTGTTTTGATTTGACGCTCCGCGGCGTCTGTCACCACACAGGACCGGGCCCACCTGAGGCAGGTGGGAGTAAGGAAGAGGCACTCACCTTCCGGCTCCCCGCAGAGGGTGCACTGCGACTCTGCAAACAGAAGAAACAGAGAGATGGTTACCCTCAGAGTCTCAGTCAGTCAGACTCAGCCGCGACGCACAGCTCGAAGGCCGGACGCTGAGACTGGTGGCACCCGCCACGCCACCCGAGTGCCTCCACTGCTATGACCTTGCACCTCGGCAAATCTTACTGCAAAGAAACGACTCTTGCAAATGTCTTATATGTTTTTAAATGACAATAACTCTGTCATGTGCACATGCGCATGCTAAACACAAGTACAAGACGTAACACGTCCAGATCACTTAGCTGAAATAATAATAATATATTGTATCACTTAATTTTAACATTGAAAACTTTATTTTGATTTCCACTGTGTTAGATCTCCTTTCAGGCACACAGAGTTATGAGTAACTGTATAGTATTATGTTTCAGTGAAAACACTAAAACTGGCCGATACTGAGCCCTCAGAAAGCAGGCCTGTGACTTGGCACCAGCTCTGCTGTACAGACCGAGGTGGGCAGGGATCCTGGCGCTGGAATCCCAGCAGGAAAGGACAGCAAGTGACAGTAAGTACCAGCCTGAGTGTCCTTCCCGGGAAAGAGCTCAGAAGGGGCCAGCGGGCCAAGTCGGCTTGTCCGCGCTCCAGACCTGCCCTTCCACCCTTGTGGGGACAGTGACACTCCCTGCGCAGGGACGAAGGGGCAGTGACACGTGCTCAGGGCTGGCCTGGTCCAGCTGGGGGAGGACAGAATGGCTCTGGGGACGAGCACTTGACTCTGTGCTGGGCTCACCGAGGAGCCTTCGTCTGGGCTGCACCCTGAGGGTCTAGGAGGGCTTCCAATGACAGAAACGTGCGGGAAACGCCACATCGAAGGCGCAGCTGAGACTGGATGGAGGAGAAGAGCCTGGCCTGAGAGGCTGGGGAGACACGCGGGGGCAGTGAGGGAGCTGAGCCCCTGACGGGCGTTTTTCTTTAAACAGAAATTAGAAACACTGGTTTCTGAGGGAGAAGGGGCAGTGTGTCCGTCATTCCTCAGGGGATGCCTGGTGGCTGGACCAGGATAGCTGAGGGGACAGAGGCCAAGGGTCAGGGAGGAACCAGGGCAGGGCTGGCTTCGCCCACCCAGGGTGTGGGTGTGGGTGTGGGTGTGTGTGTGTGTGTGTGTGTGTGCGCGCGCGCGTGTGCACATGTGTGTGCCCATGTCTGAGTGCTTGTGCGCCTGGTGTGGGGGTGGGCAGCAGGCTAATGAGGGTTTCTGCTGGAGGCTTGAGAGAAAACACATCGTCCTTCTGTATGGGGGGGGAACAGAACTTGGGGCCACCCCTTTCCAGAAGTGGGGGAGGGGGAGAGGCCAGAGACAAGGTCACAGTCCAGAGGCCCCGCCACTTCTGCTGGGATGGAGAGCGGGACCGAAGGTGTGACCACTGTTCGATGCTCCAGCTCTGAGCCCAGAGCTCTGCACAACAAAATGGGGGTCCAGAAAACAAGAGTGGGGAGAGGATCGCAGGGCCTTAAAAAGGAGAGACAGTGGCCCAGCCCAGCACATTGGGGGCTGCTCCTCTCCGGCGCCAGGCCTGGCAAGGTTGGGTACACACAGAGTCAGCACGTGTGAGCGAGCCTGGCCTAGGGAGGAGGGGTGGCTGGCAGGGCACAGCCCAGCCCAGGCCCAGGCCGGCCACCCTGCAGCTGAAGCAGGCCCTCGGGGCACAGGAAGCAGGCACCCACAGCCCCTTCCCAAGTATCTGCGGGAGGTGGGAAAGGGTCCTCACTGGGGCTCACAGTGATGCCCACGTCAGACTCACTCGGATTTCAAAGGCCAGGCTCCCTGTGCTGGATCGGATTTACAGACTGTGCAGGCTGTAGTCCCCAGACCAGTGCTGGGGGAGGAGCCGCAGGGGACGGAGGACAACAGAGCGTGGGGTGTGCCGACTGTGTGCTCCCCACTGGGTGGAAGGAACCCCCGGGACCCACAGCGGGACAAGTAGAGGTGGGCCATCACCTGTGTGTACAGTGAGGCTGAAGCCCAAAGCAGCCCCCTGGGCCACCAGTCTTTCCCCATCAGAAACTTGAAACCGGTTCTTTATTCTCATAGTCAGGAAAACAAAGACTGCTTTGTATAAGAATTCAGAGCGCTGGGAGGCTCTATCTCCCCTTCCCTTAAAACCAAGGCCCCTAGGATAACCGTGCATTGAACTGTGAATGAAAAATACTGCAGACCATATCAGTAAACAAAGAATGCTGAAGCCATCAAGTCATCAGCGGCTGCCCCCAACCCCCAGTGGAGACCAGCCTGCAGCCCGGCCTCTGCAGCCACTCACCATGGTGCCCTCTGAGGGGACTCAGAACAAGGAAGGACAGGACACTGGCCCTAGACAGCTAGGTGCTTGTCAAAGCAGCGAATTCAATGAGCCCAAATGTTTGCTCCCTCCCATACATAGAAAAGCACTGAATTCTTTAACTTGAGATGCCCGGTTTTCTTTAGGTAACAAGTAATCTTTTATTGTTCCAACTACCTGGTCTTTGTTGTAAAGCTCCCATATATCCTGGCTCCTCCCCTGTCTCTCCGGAGCAGCCCCTCAGAGCCATCTGGGAGGCTGTCATCCCGGCTCAAGTCCTCCCGCCAAATAAAACATAACTCCCTCAACTTTTAGGCTGCGTGTTTATCTCAGTTGACAAAATTTTATTATAACCATTCCCAAATAGAGGCTCAAGGCCCCACCACAAAGGAGCTCAGTCTTCCATTTAACCAAGAGCCCCTCAGTGTGACCTCGAGGACCCTCTTCACACCACAGCGCGGGTGCTGAATGCGCACTGTACCCAGCTGCTCCACCAGGACGCGGCCACTTAAACTGACTGCGTCTGGGGACCTGTCCGAGGCCACACAATGACAGGGCAGAGCGGAGACTGAACTCCTGGTGCCTCAGGGAGGCAGGCACTTGTACAGGGAGGCGGTAACCGCCAGGACCTTGCTTTCACGGAGCTAATGATGGCGGGGTGGCGGGGGCAGGGGGCACACTTGGGGGACTGGATTTTCCTCCTAGCCCACCCCCTGCCTCGACCACCCTCCACCCCACTGCGCCTGTAGGGGGCCAAAACGCAACACCAGGTTGTTCACTTGGACGAGAATCAGACTGGTTCACCACCCACAGAGCGATAACTTAATCTGCATCAAAACTGGCCCCCAAACACAGGACTTTCTCAGTACGTTTAATGTCCATCACGGGTTATATACGTTCAAAACTCTCCAGTAAGTTCAAAACACAGTAACAGCTTCATCGTCATCACCATAATAACAGCACAGTAACGGGTACCTTCAGGGAATTCAGATTCTGTGAATCAAAGATCACTCAAAAGCCTCAGGAAAAAGATATTCGTTCAACCAGTGGCATATTAACTTCTCTGGAACGCAAGTCTTAAGCAAATGCCATTTCAAATTCAGTTATTAATGCATCTGGGTCTCAGCCTTTAAACAAATTACTTCCAGCAAGATCATAAGTAAGAAACTGCCACTCTGTCTATTGTACGCCCAGGACACAGAGGGGCCCGCCTGTCAGCGCTCACACAACTCAGTGTTTCTCTCTCAAGGGTCCATCTTGGGCCTCCTGCCGTGGGCCACAGGGATTATTAATGAGATGTGGTGAGGGTCCCTGGGACCTTCCCCCAGATGCATCCTAGGGTAAGTCAACTCCTCCAAACTGGGGTAAATGGCTCCCAGGACCACTGGACACATGGGAGGGGACTGGGGAGGAGGGGACGCGGGAGGGGATGTGGAGGGGACACGGGGGGAGGGGACTGGGGAGGGGATGCGGGAGGGGATGTGGAGGGGAGAGGACGGGGGAGGAGACGTGGGGGGAGGGGATGTGGGGGAGGGGACTGGGGAGGAGGGGACGTGGGAGGGAATGCGGGGGTGGGTGGGGACGGGACGTGGGCTGGTCCTGGGACCAAGGACGGAGGGAAGGAGAGAGGGAGGGAGGGAGGAGGACGAGGATGCCACTAACTCAGCACCAGGAGATGCCCACGGAGGGAGCACCGCCGGGAGCCCTGTGCCGGGCTCTCGCCACATCCCGTCCCACTTACGCGACCCTCAGACTCCGGGGAGACACAGCAGCCGAAGCCTTCACGTCAGGTGCGCGCCCTCAGCGGGAGGAGGCAGGGCGCGGGCCTGGTGGGCGTGGCCTGCGGAAGGCCTTTGACCCTCTGAGCCTCGACTTCCGGGCCTAGTCCTCACCGGAAGGCTGGCCGGGCGGCTGTCGCCAGAACCGAAGTGCGGACGCCACACGGTGCCTCGGGCTGCGCGGGGCTCCGTCAAGGGCTGTTCCGGCCTCGACAGGTACTGCGCCCCCGCCCTCCTGCCCCCAGCGCCTGTCACCCACGCCTGGAACTCCGCTTCCCGGGAAGCCGCGTGCAGGCCTGACGTGCGCGGGCTTCTTCCCCGAGGAGCACCGCTAAAAATTACTCCCAATGGAAGCGAATTAAACCTGTACGCGGCGGCGGCGGCGGCGTCATTAGTGCAGAGCCTCTCTTAAATTAGGAGACGACTCCGCTAATTGATGCTAATTGACGCGCGAGAGGAACCTGCCTCACGACGACGTCCTGTGCAAGTAGCGGACCTGCCCCAGGCACAGCCCCGGGGGAAGCAGCCCCCGAGGCCGCAGGCCGCTCTCCGCCGAGGCAGGCGCGGATTCTAACCTGCGAGAACAGAGCGACTTTTCCTTCCCCGTGCGACCCCACAGAGCATCTCGTCGCAGGGGCGGCTCTAATTTAAACACATGTGTTGAGAGGCGGCTCTCAGGCCTGGGTGACAGCCACCCCCCATGCTCTCTCCTGCTCCAGCATTCGGCGGCCCCGGCCACAGTCCCTCCCCGCCCCGCCCCCTGTGACCCACCCGGGTCGGGGGAGGTGGGCAGCAGCGGAGGAGCCCCGGAGGCGGAGGCCGGCAGGCAGCTCTCCAGCGAGCCCGTGGTGCAAACAGCTGGACACGGCACAGAAGCTCCCGCAGGCACAGCTGCCAAGCTTGGCTGGCACAGCCCCGCTGGCGCTGCCGAACCCCCGGCAAGGCCGAGTTCAAGATCACTGAGAACAGGACACCCCTTTCCTGAGGCTTCTTCGAACCCGGCCGTGAAGGAGAAGCAGGCGGGCTCACTCCGCTCTGGGCCGGCTGCCAGCTGGACTCGGGCAGAGAAGGGGCGGCAGGCGGGGCCCCAAGCTGCGGGGCCGGGGGGTGGCTGGGCTCAGAGGGCTTGGCTGTGCCAGCTGGACCGATCCACTGCCTCTGCGCCCCCGGGGACGGGCCCCGACGGCCAGGAGAACAGCCCCTCGGCCTCCTCTCCTAGTGCAGAGAATCCTCTCGCACGGGTGGCAGGATGCTCTGGGAGCTCATACCTGCACGTGCTCCCAGCAAGAGCCCCCCAGGTGGAGCTCAGGCCTGGATGGGAGGAGAAGATGCCTGGAACCAAGGCGCCGCTGCCACTGTCAGTGCTCCTCAGACAAGCCAGGAGGGGGCCACGTGACCCTCTGCGGACACCACGTGCATGACCCCGCGTGCTGGCATCCAAGTACCTGATGTGACACCACACGACCGCAGGATGAGAGGATGTCATGAGGCACATGACAGAGACATCATGACTACATGGCACGTGGAAACATGGCTACAGGACAACAAATGCCATACAACACAGAACCATGTGACAGCGTGACTGCACCTCACATGACGACGTGTGACATGTGACACCAACTTTATAACAACATGACAGATGACAACATGGCTGGATGAAGAGCCGAGTGCAGGACAGCATGACCGTATGACAGCACCCAGCAAACGTCACACAACATGGCCACGCAACCACTCATGACACACCACAGCACGACCATGCAATGCTGTAACTGCATGACGACACGGCCGCCCGGGACCACGGGCGTGGAGCAACGCGGCGTAATGACGACACGGCCGTGTGACATCGCCCCTGGACACACCAGCTCAAGAAACCTGGCTATTCATCAACCAAGGAATGTTTAAATAAATCAATCTGTTGATTCTATGAAAACTAACGCACTAAAATGGAAAAAAACCTGAACATTCAAAACTAAAGAGGAAAAGGTAAACAGAGGGTCTCCTTTCCATTTTTGAAAGTGAATTCTTTCATGTTTATTCAATAACTATCAGAGAGAGCCTACCGTGTGCCAGGCTTATGCCGGCTGATGAGCACGGATGCTCTATTGTGACACGTGGTGCCTGCCGTCCACCCATAATTACACAGGAAAGCCTTGAACGCTAAACAGCGGGTTTTTATCACAAGTTATTTCTGAGGAAGGAAGTGCGGCAACAGGAGGCTGGTCCTACGGGGCAGGTGGGAGACAGCAGATAGAATGCGAACTCTTGGAGAACAGATATGAATTTGTAACGTGAAAGGCATTCTTTCAAATGCAAACACCGTAAGTATAAAGGAAAACAATATTTCTGGCACAAAGCAAGTCTGTAAATATTAGCTGTTAATATTACCACCATCTGAGTTTGTCTTTGTTCCAATTTCAAATAAACAAGACACAGTTTTACCATCTAAGGGAGGGCAATAGATTCTACCCCCAGGGCTGTTCCCACAGTGAATGATGCAGCCACCCAAATCCTTATCCCCAAACCTCGCACACACCCATCAGTCCCCAATGTTCGCAATTTACAAAGGATTTTCATTATTTTTGATTATTAACCTATAAAGATAAGCATCACCTCACAGGGGCAGACACTGAGAAGAACTGATTACAAGGTAACACGAGCCAAGACCAAGGGGTGGAATGTGTTCTAGAAGAGCCCACGGCCCCAGTGGGCTGGGCACCCTGGTCGGTGAGAGTGACCTGGGCTTTGCAGGAGGATCAGGACTTGTCTAGATGGCGTGACCCTCTCGGGAAAGGAATCAGCATACATGTCTGGGGAAGTAATGCAAGTTTGTTTCCAATCATTTTCAAAACATTTCATCAAGAAGACTGCTATGTGCAATCTCTTCTTCCCTTTCAAAGTACACATCAGAAATGCACCAGAGCAGCAGAACAGTAGAGACTCGTATTCAGGCTTCCTCAACGCTTAGGAAACACGTGAAGAAGCCCCGTCAGAAGCTACACGGCTGGGAAGCCTGCAAGAGGCCAGTGTGCTCCACCGTGAATCCACGATTACGGTGCAGGACATTCACCCAATCAAATACCTGCATGTAAGCAAAATTCTAATGAGGATTTTAACATTAAATCTTAAAATGTGAAGGCACACCCAGGAATCAGTAGCTTGAATGAAGCAAAGAGCCTTAGGGGACAAAACTACAAATCCATGGATAAGGAGATGAGAGGGTGTGGTATTCTCTTGTCTGGAAGCCCCTGTCTGCTGGGCACGGGCACCTCCTCAGGATCAACAGTAGCACATACAATTCAGTTTTCACGATCAAGCCCATGTACCTCAGAGACCCCTCCCTCTCTTATTCCCTCCTTCCACAAGTACTGACTGAAATCTCCTATGTCCTGGCATCATCCTCATGTGGGGGGCATGGCTGTGACCAAAGCAGGGACCCGTCTCTGCACTGGGGCTCTCAGTCTGCACACCCGGCTCCACCATGTCCGCCAGAAACACGCGTGCAGCATAGCACGAAGCACTCACCTGTTCTGGAACCACATCCCCCGTGACGTCACACCTCCACTCACCCACTTCCCAGGTGTCAGACCCCAAAACGACATATTTGACTTTGGAATGTTTCTAGGGAGCTCATTTACCTTCCCAGTATGCTTGACTTCAGAAAGTTGAATGATTTCTTGGAATCTCAGAGGAAAAACAGGGTCTCAAGATTATTCAACGCTGAAACACATGCTCACTGCTAGGCAGAAGTGCACCTGGGACACACGTCACCTGCGAGTCAGTGGCTCCCCGTGGAGAGCTGAAAGGTCGCTCAACTTTACACCATTTTCATCTGTGAAATTCAGTGCTTCTCATGACTCGAGTCTTAACTCCCAGGACGACTGTATGTAAATGCCCAGCATTACTTCTTTCATTCGATCAGGAAAAGACGCTCAGAGACACGGAGCCATTTGCCTTGGTCAGTCGTGTGGGCGAGTCAACGGGCAGGACCTGCAGTCTATTTCTGAGTGTGCAGACTGCTCCTGAGACACAGTCCTGACACCTGAGGTTTCTGGACTTAGGGTGTTCCCGCCACTTCCTTTCTCAGCGTCAACAAACAGTCGAGGACGTACGTGGTCCTTTCCCATCAGCTCAGCCGCCCTCAGTCACAGCACGAAGGGGGCTGTGCAGAGTTGCCCCGGTTCGGCCTCTTCAGTGTCACAGGCCAACATGATGCCCTCTCTCCTTGAAAACTGATGTCCCCGGTCCTGTTCTTGACCCATTCTTGTCTCACTTTTCAAGGCCTCTTTGGGTGAGTTAATTCAATATCATGGCTTTAACAACCAGTCACTTATGCCAAGGACATTCCCCAAGCTCAGATCACAGACCCAAGGCCCACTGATGCTGGGGTCCCTCAGCCCAGCAGTCTGGACCTGGACAGTCCCCTGTGTCTGCCTTTCTCCCCGGGTCCAGCCAGACCCTCCACCTCCCACTGAGCCTTCACAGTTCCCTCTTCCTGTGCACACACAGCACCACCTCCCTTGTTCTTAGGGTTCTGGTTCTTGCCCAGGACAGCATGGCCCCTGACGTGCCATTCTGCAGGTTTTCCAAATGGTCCCTGCAATGCACTGGCTGATTGTCCCTCCCACCTCCATCCCGAACCCATACGTTGAAATCTTAATCTCCAAGGTTATTTCACTCGGCATAACGTCCTCCAGGCTCATTTGTGTTGTAGCAGGTGCAGCATTTCCTTCCTTTTTAAGGTTGAATTATGCTCCATTGTACGTACACAACCATGTCCATGGACACTTGAGTCGTTCCCACCTTTTGGCTGTTGTAACATGCTGTGAATAAGGGTGTGCAAGGATCTGTTTGAGTCCCTGCCTTCGCTTCTCTTGGGTACATATTCAGGGATGACACTGCTAGGCCATGTGTACCATGGACTGAGTGTTTCTGCCCCCCTCCCCAAATTCTTAGTTGAAATCTTAGTCCCCAGTGTTAGGAGGTCGGGCCTTCGGGGAGGCAGTGAGGTCGTGGAGGTGAAGCCCTCACAGCATCGAGCCCCTATAAAAGGAGAGTTCACGCCTCACTCCTGCCACGAGAGGACAATGAGGAGTCAGCCGTCCGCAGCCTGGAAGAGGGTCCCCCCAGGCACTGGCCACACAGGCTCCCTGGTCTCACCGTACATTTCTGTTGCGTACAAGCCGTTGTCCTGTGGTGCTTTGTCTCAGCAGCCTGGACTACGCCAGTACTCTACATTGCCACCGAAGTCAGCCACCAACACACACACACACACACAATTCTGTCACAGACGTTGTCACACATCAGTGACTTCCTCCGCCTGCTGGTGCCACATGAGTCCTCCCGGTTGCTCAAACCCGAACCCTGAGTCATCAAAATCGTATCAATTAAATCTTCACCATGTGAAGACAGATGGACTGGGGTTTTTGGTTTGGTTCAATTTTATTTTGTATAGACTTTATTTTTTAGGGCATTTTTAGGTTCCCCACTAAACTGAGAGGAAGGCACAGAGATTTCCCATGCACCCCCCGGCCTGCAGATGATACGTTTGTATTAATCCATGACTCTCCATGGACACGTCATCATGCCCAGAGTTCCACTCAGTTTGGATGGTGTGTTTGGGGTCTCTGGCAGTCAGTACCTTAGGCCTTCACCATCTCCTCCTGATCTGCACGGTCAAGGCTAAAATACAGGAGTAGTGTTTGATTATCTTCTTTCCCACGCCTGCATCCAGTTAGTCAGTTATTCTCCTCAAACTGAAACTCCAAAAGTTCCCATGAATCCACTCACTGCCCTCCACCTCCACTGCCAACACCTCATACAAGAGTTACCAACGTTGACTCCCCTGCTGTCACAGCCTCCCGGCTGCTCCTAGTTTGCACTTTGGGGTCCAATGTGGCAGCTTTAAAGCATAAATCAGATCATGCCACCCCCTTTCTAAGCTCTCTCATGGTTTCCCATCACAGCTAAGAAACCAAGCAGAAGCCTGAAGGACCCCCACAAGGCTCTGTGCCCTCAGACCAGGTCCCCCAGTCTCAGCTCTCATCACCAGGCTCCCTCCCAGTCTCAGCTCTCATCGCCAGGCTCCCTCCCAGTCTCAGCTCTCATCACCAGGCTCCCTCTCCTGGACCAAGGAGAGGGAGCTTGCACCTGCTCTTCCCTCTCTCCCGAATGTTCCTCCTCCAGACCTCAACGTGCGGCATCTTCTCGGCTGTGAGGAATCCATTCTGAACAGACCTCTCTTGTCAAGCTCTATCCAGGCTAAAACTCAGGCTAAAACTCAGTACTGACTCATCTGTGCGTTTGGGTCAAAGTGTGTCATTCACTTCTTCCCCCCATTGGATACAAACTCAATCAGCCTAGATCTTGTATTGTGTTCTCCCTTCTATCAACAGATTTAAAACAGTTCCTGGCACATAAGAGACACTCAATGAATATGTGCTGCATAAATCCAAAATGCTCAAGTTCTTATCACCATAAGGAGTTTCATCACCCAAATGCACCAAGTGTACATAATTATAAATACCAGGATCCATCAGCTATCGGGGAAGGTGGTGCGTGTCACAGTACCTCAGCCAGGCAGGACACAGCTCCTGCTACGTCACTTACTAAAGGAACGTTGGCACGAGGTGAAGTAAGAGAACAGGGGAGCCTCAGGAAACAGCTGCAGGTGGTCAGAAATAGGACAGGGGTGAGGCAGGGCTCCTGTGAGGGACCACCCAACCTGGCCTTCCTGGAAGCCTGGGAACCCAAACCTGCCATGCTGGTCACATCTCTGCTGTCACCTCTGCCCCTGTCATCTCACCCTCACACCTCCCCTTGAGGACCAGCCTCACACGACACAGTCCTGCCTGACCAGTCCCCTCCAGTGCCCCAGGCAGAATCAGCTGCCTTCTTCCTTGTGGGTCATGAGCTTCTCTACACTTCAGTCAGTGGTCCAGGATGGCTTCTCCCTTCCAGACTGGGGTGTGCTGAGGCCAGGGCTGGGCCTCCCCTTCACCTATGCCCAGGAATTTTTCAGAATTAGTCTTCGAAAGTAGAGATTCTATCCCCTCTTTGAAGAGGAAATCTCCCCAAGATTTACATTGTACTACGAATTAATTCCTATGAGGCAGTCGCATTAGATTGTTGATATTCCTTATGCATTTTGTGCCATAACATCAATAGGTAGTCAGTCATCTACTATTTCCATAGGGATTAATGACACATATGTATATACATTTAAAAATATATAAGTACATGTATGAACACAGATATTCCAGACAAATACATAATACACAAATACAAACACACACACGTGTAATTGTATGACTGCTTCTGTCTACATGCCTCCTGCATGCTGACTGGCACACACACACACACACATGCACACACAGACGTACGGATGTGTGATCACTGAGAATCCTTCTCATGTGGAATGGCACATTCAGAGGTGCTCACGAACATTTATTAGTGTTTTTAAAAATAGGCGTTCAGTCATAGTCCGTATCTATTTCTGATAATTGCACAAAGAAAATAAATATTAGCCTCAGGGGACTTGACCTAATTTATTATTGTCAAACTAAAGGAAATTTGTGCGAAATACCAAAGGCACCAAACAGTCTACAATGCTGTGATGATACAGGCAGATGCAAGACATGTGCCTTCATGGGAGCCCCTTAGGTAACAACGGGTCCAAGACCGCTGCAGGGTAACTTTCAGTTCCCTAAGCCATAAATATTTCTACTGGAACCTTCTGTACCAAATATCCTTTCCCTGACATCAATGTGTCCTTAGTTTGTTCCAGAAGTGTCAGCAAAATATCACTTATCTTTAAGCCTCTTTGTTTGTTTGTGGCAAGGCATTCATTTATTACAGTAAGAGTCACAAGATCTGGTGAGTGAGGCGTTGTTCAGCACCACGGACAGAGGCAGTTGCTTATTTGTCAAGTCTGGCTCATTACTCAGACTCTGCAGAAAGAACTCCGCTGTGAAAGTTTAAACAATGTTCACCGGGTGATGGCTGTCACACTTTAATTTCACTTCCATTTGTATTTTCTATTTTTTTATTTATCATAACCTATTTTTTTTTTGCCATTTCCGTCACTTGTAGGCAGTACATGAAGTTGAAGGGCAGTTAAACCTATCTGGAAAAGTATAGGTTTTTTACAAATGTTTTTTACTTTAGCTTGAATTTATTTTTCAGAGAGTAATTCTTTGTGATCGTTTAGACTTACAAAATCTCTCTCTAAACTGGAGCCAAACGTAGCTACAATGGAAGCCTTGTCTCCAATTCTGAGACCCTGAAAGTGATTCAAGATGCGGGGTCCTGAAACCACACGTAACTTTGCACCCTGATGGAGAAGAGCATGAGTGGCCCCCAGTCCAGAGGGTCTGCATGGTTCCCCACAGTGAGAGAGGCTGAGAAGAAACATGGCTAAGAAGTTCACTGAGCTTTCGGCAGCCACGGACAAGTCACAGCAGCAGAAGGCCCAGAGGAAAGGATGAAGGATGAAAATCTGAAGAGCAGTCAATGTATCCAAAAGCATCATCACTTCAGCTTTTATTCTGCATGAAGATAACTGTGATCAGCAGGAACATTGTTCCCCTACTTCCAGGTTTGCCTGAAAGTTTCTATGACACTTCCATTTTTAGGTTAGTTTCTCTCCTTCATTTACTGATTTTACTTGGGCTAATTACCCACTTTTTAACATTAAAGTGACCAAATGTAATGAGGTGACTACAAATGTTTAGACAACATACAGAACCCTATTCATAATTTAACATAACATAATATAACACTTAAGATATTTAGGAAGCCAGGTATGTTTATCTGAATTGAATGGCAGTCATCGATAACACATAAGAAAGAGGAATAAATTTCCACAAAAAATTTCAGTGTGGAAGGTAAAAGTGCTCTGATTCTGATACCAGGTCCATTTCCTAAATGATAGAGCCTTTACCTCTTACCAAGGAGTAGAAGACACCTCTTTCAACCTCCCCTGGTTATGCTAGAACCACACCAGACCACTCTGTGTTCTCAGATCAAGGTGGGCTCATTTACCCCTGGGCCTTTGCATGTGCTATTGTGCACGAAGTGTGTCTTTCTGCCCTTCTTTGCCTGGAAAATGACGACTCATTCTTTACCTTTAGTGATTTAAAAAAAATAACAGGTCTATTTTAGGTATTCATATAACCATACAATTTGCCCATCTGAAGTGTATATATAGTTCAATGGTTTTAAGCATATTTTCAGAATTGTGTAACCATCACCACATCAGTTTCAGAATATTTTCATCCTGTACCCTTTAGCAGGCGACCTCAGGTCCCGCATCAGCTCAGCCCCTGGCAACCACTAATCTAATTTCTGCATAGATTTGCCTATTCTGGACATTTCACGTAAATCAATCCTATAATATGTGGTTGTAAAATGTGAATGGATTCACTTAGAAAAATGTTTTTAAGGTTTTCCGTGGTGTAGTATGCGTCAGCACTTCTGTCTGACTGTTAATATTCCATTATACAGATATACCACAGGTTATTCATCATTCCACAGTCAGTGGGCCCTTGGGTAATTTGCACCTTTGGGCTATTATGAATAATGCCTCTACAAACATTCACGTGCAAGTTCTTGAATGAGTTTGATTGGCACTTCTCTGGTGTCTAATGGCGGTGGACATCTTTTCACGTGCTTATTGGCTGTCTGCATGTCTCCTTTGGAGAAATGTCTATTTGAGTCCTTTGCTCATTCTTTTATTGGCTCATTTGTCTTTTTATTATTGAGTGGCAGGAGTTCTTTGTAATTTCTACATATAAGCTTTTATTATATATATGAGTTGCAGAAAATTTCCCAGTTTTGTGGGTTTTCTTTTCACTTTCTTGATGGCGACCCTCGAAAAAACAAACATTTTAGATTTCAATGAAATTCAATTAGGTTTTTTTTTGCCCTTTGTTGCTTGTGCTTTCGGTGTCATGTCTAAGAAACCGTTACTTAATCTAAGATCACAAAGATTTATGCTTATGTTGTTCTATAATTTTAGATTTTACATTTGGGTGTTTGATGCATTTTGAGTTAGTTTTTGTATATGCTGTGAGTTAGGGACCCAACTTCATTGCTTTGCATGTGAATATTCAGGTGTTCCAGCACCACCTGCTGAAGTCCTAGGCATTCTTTAAGATTTATTTTAAATATCAATCCTTTAGGAAGTCAGTTCTAACTGCTCCATAATGAATTAGCTGGTCCCTCCTGTGTGTTTCTGTAGCATCTCTTTTACAGGGGGGCTTTGGAGGGGACACCCTGTTCCCTCACTCCGTATTTCCTTCCTCACCTAACTCATTTGGCACAAATGTGTGAGCACTCACCACGTTGCAGGCCCCACACTAAGTGCTGGGAGTATCTTTCCAGGGAGAGACACATGTGCAAAAAAACCAGGATAATAAAAGGAAGTGAAAATGGGAGAAGTAACACCTAAGTTTTCCAGGGGGTCAGGACTGGCTCTGCAGAGACCAGAAAGACTGAGATGATATTTGAAGCCTCAGGGGAAGTTTTCATTCATTCATTTCTTCATTGCGGCCCCTCCTTCAGGGCTTACCTTCAAATGGGAGACGTGTCTACCATTAAAGAACTCGCAAGAATATATATAACGTGTAAACTGTGACCAGTGCTACCACGTCA